>NC_138781.1:77064199-77771457 GCF_965178545.1 Coloeus monedula
CTATTTGTAGTTATATTAGGCTTAATAGTATTTGGGTACATTTGTTCCTGTGTCAAAGCAGGTCTGCGAAAGATTATCCACCAGGCCTGGGTTGCCCAAAAAGAAAACGGGGGATGTGTAGAGGGATTCCTTATGGAACTGGGGCATATGATACCCCTGGAAAGATTGGACAACCCAGGGTTGTCCCTGAACAGGCCCCTGGCCCCTGGCTGCAGGCAGGCCTGGAAAGCACCTGGCTGCAGGCAACCCTGAGAGTCCTTGGCAAGTTATGCACTGGTCGGCTCCCCTGCTGATTAGAGGCTGTCTAGAGGGACTGGGTGTGAATCTTTGCAAAAGTAGATATAAGCTTGCATAGTTGAACAAGAAAATGGAGAACGATGCTTAATCGTATCGGTGTATGTGTCGTTTATCTGGCCAGCTCTCCAGACTCGGTCCCTAACGTACAATGGTGTGAATTAGATGATAGAATACTATGTAAGATTGTCACAGGGTGAAAAATTTAGAGGTTTTGGGTTTGTTAATGTAGTAAATAGATAAAAGCAAAAAAAATCAAAATGGAGGATTGTTGTTGTTCTCCAAACCTTCTTCTTCTTCTTCTACTACTCCATATTCTGCAGTAAAAGTAGTTTGGGACGACTGGACAAAGAATTCTGCAGTTCCTGGCTGTGTTACTAAATAATTGGTGGAAAAGTAAAAGTAATGTATGTTTTTAGTAACCATTGGTAATTTACCTTTAAAAAGGCTATGAAATCTTGATAAGTTGTCTTCTTGCTGCATTCTCTGCTCTGTGCTATGTCTAGGCCACGCCAGTGGCTTGTACTCCTTAGATAAGAATTAATAAACACCTATCTGGAGACTGAGAAGCATGAAGTCACATTCACCTCCTTTTTTCTCCTGGCACAAACTGAACATCTCCCCCATCAGGGAAGACAACAATTAATGACGCGGACAGCGTTAATGTATTTGTGAGAGACTGAAACAGTTAACGGCTTATTTACATGAGAAAGCTCACAAACAGCCAAGATGTGATAATTGTTTTTCCCTTGGGCCCTTTTACCTTTGTGGTAGATACCATTTGTGGTAGGAACATCAAATCAACACTCAGTGGATTTTTCCTTCTTTTTAATAATTGGTCTGTTGTGGGCCAAATTTTCACTTTTCTCTTTATAGGAACCTATCAACAGATGAGATGAAGCTGTGTGGAACCACTGAAACTTTCAATTGCCACCAAATTGCCTGTATTATAAGTTTGTTGATATTTGTTTGTGTTTTCATTGCATGTGACTTGTTGGGAGACCAAATATTAGTCAAACCATTTTACATAGTGTTTGATTTTTGCCAAGTTTATTTTGTCTTTTTTACTGGGAAAAAAATTACATGCGAAAAGCTTTTACTTTCGTTATATGGATGTATAATTTTGTCTCAACCAAATTTAGCCTGGGAGTGTATATAAATCCCCAATAACCCAGAAACCTCATGCCAAATTCACCAAACAAATTATGAGTGGGCCTGGTCTGTGAAACAAATCCTTGTCTCCACAAATTCTCTACAAGGGGCCTCCAAGGCCCACACAAGAGAAGTGGTAGAATGGGAAGTGGAGAAATTGGACTATAAGAGCCAGAAGCTGAAACTACCTAATGGAGAGACAATGTGCTGGAAAGTGAGGAGCCATGGAGATAAATTAGAAACTGCCCTTTTGCCATATAATAAATTGAACCACAGGAGCAGCTGAACCTGAAGAAACCTGGTACATCTCAGAGCTGAGAATGTTTATCTGGGACATGTGTAACTGTTGGGGTTATCCATCAGGATACTATGACTGTCTAAACCAAGATGTCAGATGCAATGGGTCTTATGAATAATTAGTCATGATGTTGTCCTATGGCATTCCCATCACCAATGACCCTGACCAAAAAAGGGTCTGGAATTCAAGTAAAAAGTCAGAGGAAGTTCCCCAGTGTGATCTGTATGAGCACTCACAGGTCAAATATTCAGCTCTGTGAGGAATGGTAGGGGCATGTTCAGATGGGAAAATGTATTCCCACTTGAACATGTATGATATGGCTGGACTCTGATGTACTATTGAGTTTCCTACCATGTATCCTAGGAGGGTTTTTGCCTCACCACATAATAAAAGATCCAGGGAAAATAATGAACCTCAAGCACAACCCAAATGGACTGTGCATGGAATCCAAGCCTTGCCTGAGACCCAAACTGACAAAAGCTAGCTTTCATTATGTTGATCATCTGTATGATTCAGGGTACAACAAAGTCATGGTTGAGAAATTTACTCATATACTGAAAATATTACATAGAGAGGGAAAACATTAACTGAAAAGCAGAGAGTGGACAACTAAAGAACCAATTCTACCACCTTTGCCCTTTTCAGAATAAGTCTGAGTAAATATGTCTTTCAGCATACTCTAAATGTCAGTGGAGCTTGATATCCCAGACAAACCAGAAGGTAGTCTGCAAAGTGAAAATTTGCAATGGACTCATGGGGAAACCAGCTAGTAGATTTTTTCATTTCTTTGTAAAAAGCACAAGAACTGTTGTGTTTTGAAATTTTGTTGGGTGTTTTTTGTTTTTTGTTTTTCTTTTTTTGTTTTTTTTTGGGGGGCTGATTTTTGGAGACGGGGTTTTAGGGGAGGGGCAGGGTTTGGTGTGAAATTATCATCTCTGGTTCAAAATCAACAGCATCAAATGCACTTCATTATGTTTTCCTATAAGAGTTTTCCTCAAAATAAATATAGGGGAGAACCTGTCTATTTCAGACCATAAAATTGGTTTGATTGGGAAGTATGTGCCATAAATGAGAGTGAAGGTGATGTTGGTAAAATTTGCCACAGCTGAGTGATAAATAATTACCTGGGAGAAAGAGCACAATATGATGGACCCTCAACATGCATTTTAATTATGGGTTTTAATTGCCTTTTGAATCCTATAAAAATCAGTGGCCTACAACCCTTTAGCTTTTTTTTTCCTATCTGTACAACTGTGCCAGCATTTGTCTAGCTCCTGTGAAAGAGTAGAGGACACAGTGTCTTTTAGCAGGGGATGAAAAAATTCAAAAATCTAGATTAGTATATCATCTTGAATTTTGTCCTATTAAAAAACTCAGCTTGGCAAAAAAGTAACTTAGATTTATCACCTAAGATAAGCAAAATGAGGATGAGTTTAAAAAAAAACAAAGAAAATTTGAAATATGAAAGAATACATAATAATGCATGTGCAGCTCTCCTTCCAGTATTTATTTGTCAGTGATGGAAAAAAACAAAACAACAAAACACAAGCAACAAAACCACTACCCTTTACAGCTGTAAAGAAAAGAAATTGAAGGTTTTTATTATTTGATAGACCATTTAGTACTGTAAGTCAAACGGCCCCTAAAATTATTTCTGGTTATTTAAGGGATCTTTGATTTTTGAAAGCTCTAGGGAGTTAATTTTTTGATGTCAAAGATCCAAATTAAACTGTGACACTTCACTCCAGGGTCCCACAGATTTACTATGGAATAATTTCTTATTCATTATATGGATGAAACACACTAAGAATTTCTCTGTTTTCATAAAAAAATGCATATGTGTGTGTTTATATAAATTCATCTGTATGGTTTAGAATAACTCTTCCAAAAGCCAATTGAAAATGTTCAGAGGGCTTGTCAACAATTCCTTCAGCAACTTAGAATTCAATTTATTAATTCTTTCATGAGATGTTATCACTCTTACCTGAAGCTTAGTTGCTGCCCTTTAGTAGTTTGGTCTTAATACAGATCTTTAGTCCTGACCCTCAGTGCTCTTTCCTTCCTCTGAAGGTACCAGCTGTGCTTCTTATCTGCATGTGTCAAATATTCAGCCTGCATTACTGGAGTAGATGGTATTCATAAATGCAGTCGTTAACTGTGCTGATGAGGTCAAACTGTCTTCAAGAGGTCATGGAAACTGGAGGAAAGGAACAAATGAAATAACTGAAGGACAGGCTGGGAGAGTTGGGGTTGTTAGGTCTTGAAAAGAGAAGGCTCTGGGGATGCCTTAGAGCACTTTCCCATACCTAAAAAGGGCCTACAAGAGAGCTAGACAGAGGCTTTCCACAAGAGCATGCAGTGAAAGGGGTTGTGGCTTCAAACTGAAAGAGAGTAGTTTAGCTCAGGTATGAGGAAGAAATTCTTTATTGTGAGGGTGGTGAGGTGGACAGGCCGCCCAGAGAAACATCCCTGGAAATATTCAAAGCCAGGTTGAATAAGAGTTTGAGCAACCTGGTCTAGTGAAAGGTGTCCCCTCTGTGCCTGTGGCATGGGGATTAGAACTAGATGGTTTTCATGGTCCCTTTCAACCCAAACCATTCTATGGTTCCATGATTCTCTGATATTAAAAACTTTCGATAATTGTAGGCAACCCTGTGAAAATGTATTCATCTTTATGAAAATCAACCAACCAACCAACCTCCTCCTCCCATCCCCTTCCAAATAACATAAAAAGGTCTTTTTCATTACTCATCTTTGAATTTATATTGAAATATTTGGAATTTATTTGAAATGCCTGTTGAATGTGCAGAAGAAAAGAGGATTTTCTGTGCTTCAACAGGAAGTTCAAGAAAAAGGTTTGCTTTCCAGAAGCTTATGCAAGGTAGTTTGGTCTCCATTAAATTCATTCTGGTCCTGGATTGAGGAACTAAAGGAAGTTATAGAGTCAGGCAGAAGACTCACTGTGGTATATAACTGCAGATCACTCCAGACCACTCTGTGGACAGCAGACCTATAATGGAGATTCTATTTGCATCTGCTCAGCCCAAGCTACAGATAAATTACTCCAGATTTCTAGCCTTTTTATCTTTCTTTGGATGCCTGATCTTTTTACTTATCGTGTCTCCATTTAATCCACAAGTCAGCAGTGAATAAACAAAGAAAATACCTATCACTTGTTCATATCATCAGTTTGCCAAACCCAGTCCTCCTCCCTTCTCTCTAGGCTTGTATTCACAGTGTTAAAGTTCTCATAAACTGTTGCATTGAGAAATGACATCACTAATGTAAGTCTGGGTATTTTATATCTATAAATATTTCCCTTTACATAGCACAATAACAAACAATTTTTGGACAAAATGATAGAATTTTTATGGAATGATAAAAATTTTAGTTTTGTGTGGGGTGTGCGTGTGTGTCCCATTACTACTACAAACAAATCCTAGCCAAAATTATTGTAGTCAAATACCCATTCTATCTGAAAATGAGACATCTTTGGAAAAAAAAAAATAGAAAGTACTAATTTTTTAAAAAATGCAATACATTAAATGTAAAACATCCAAAAAAACATTAATCTCTCTGGGATTATTTCTTTCCATCTTATATATAAATTGAAATTTTTGTCCAATATTTATGTCCCATAGTTTATCATGACACCAAGAGAAGATATGTACAAAATTATTCTCAATTCAAAATGGAAAGCACAATTAGAAATACAAATAAAGGAAGAACAGAAGGATAAAACTAAGTACCTATGCAGTATTCCTATGAAGTACCACAAAATAATTTCCCAAACAATATATTTTTGTTATTATTTTTAGCCAAAAGATAAGCACAGTAATTTTCAATTTAGGGACAATCATCCTTCACTTCCAAGTTTTTGCTATAAAAAAAAGTAATTTTTCTCTGAATAAAACATGAAAAACAACTAAGGAATGGTAACAAGTACCCACTCCGCTGATTCTTGGTCTCTTGAACCAACCACTAGTACCTGAAAACCTGGTGCAATAATGTCCATGGTGAGATTCCCTTTTGTACAGTAGAGAACAGTCATATATAGTTTTCCCTTATAAGGCAAGGTCCTGGCTGATTCTCCTTTTTTCCCTCAGTTTCTGGTGAATAAATGTTCATATCCATGTCCTGTAGGTATAAATACAGATTTCTTATATGGATTATCTACATCGTGTAAAAACTTTAAGTAACATTTCTTATGATAAAAGTGTGTTCTGCTTTATGTATGCTGAGTCAAAACTATGCCTATGGGCAGATTAACAGTACCAAAGATTTGTTGCTGGGATCTACAACAGTGCAAGCTGGTCTAGATGGTGAGCAATATTTACAGCAATAATCTCGTAATAGAATGGTAAAAACTTTTTGTATTTTTAAAAGCTCAAGTTTCAGCACTCCTGTTGCAGAGAAAACCTATCACTCAAATATTTCCTGACCTCCACTGTATGCAAAGGTGAAAACAAATCTATAACTATAGCCAAAACCCTTATGTTTATTCATAACTAAACTACTCACAGAATGCTCATTAAATGCAGCCATTACATATTAGGTTGTGAGCCCTGGCTCCAGGTTGCAGAGTACATTTTACCTTTCACTCCCTTATTTTAATTAGACTTAGGAAAAAGATCGTAATTTTGTTTAATGTGCCTAAATTTGAGTAACTGAGAGCATTTCTGAGGATTGTCAGCACTGAAAATCATACATAGTTTTGTCAACTACTGACTGCTAATATGTCACAAGGAAACTAACTGCCCCTGTGAACCACAACCTTCTGTCCTAAAAGTGTCTGAGACATTCTGTAAGCAAAGTGGTTTTAAACCCAGTCATGGATGTATTTACACAAAGTCACATTGACTGTCACTACAGAGAACACAGCAACAGCCTCAAAGACCAGCTTGCATTTATATTTGCTGCCTGCACATTTAATTTATCTCCTCTCCTATTTGTGAATGCCTTTTTCTGCAGAGTGCACCTTGGATCATGTACAAGCAGATGCTAATTAGAGGGGCTCTTGTCTCTGCTGTCAGATCCAGGCTATCCTATCTGGCCTTGCAAAGAGGGGCGACTGGGACAGGTCCATATCCTTCCCACCAGCACCACGATAGATCATCTGCTAGCAGAGCAGATGGGATTGTAGATGGCCTGAGTTAAGCTTTATGCTGGCAGCCTGCGGAGGAGACACAGAGCCAGAAGACACGCCAGATCATGAGCACAGTCCCAGGTTTGCTTTGTCAGAAAACACAACAGTGATTAACCTCAGTGGTGTTTTACCTACAAGGATCAAGACCACAGCTGGTAACACACAAGATATGGAATTAATGCAGAAACAACACACTGAAGCTGTATACCTAGACAGGTTTTCTGGTTAGGGACAGTAAAACAAAATCATTACTTGAAGGAAGAAAATTGCATGTTAGCAATATTACTTGGCTTGACTAGAGAAATGTCTTGCAAGAGCCTTTATGGAGTCTTGTCATTCCGTACAACAAAGAGTTGTGTTTTGACACTTAAAGCTCAACTTTTCAGTTTCATCCTTTCTTGAGGTGGTAGTGTTTTGAAGCAAAAAAAAAAAAAAAAAAAAAAAAAAAAAAAAAAGACACAGGCAAGGCAGATTTTTTATTTGCTGGTTTGTTCTTAAAATTATTGTCAAAATATTCAGAACAGTGTAAAAGCGTTCCCTAAATTGTGCATCCACAGGATGATTCCTTCTCAAAAGTAGGTCATAACTACTCATAAGTGTTTATGCAGTAAAATGCATAATGATCTATTATTCTGCTCTTTTATTTTTTAATTTAATATTTATGTGTTCTAAAAACTAAATTGACCTTTCTAGGGTATCAATCAGTCATTTATTTGGTTGGTTGGTTGGTTGGTTGATTGTTTTGTTTTTTTTTTTTTAGATGTGCTTATGAAATTAAGATATTCAAAGATTTTCTGAGAGCTTACGTAGGATATGCAGGAATCTATTCGATACTAATGAGATACAATAAAGGAAAACCTAGTATTTTTGTTATGTGTGGTTTTCACATATGTTCACACAGGTACTTTTCATTTAAAAAATATTTCCAGGTCTTAATTAACTAAACAGAAACATACCAAATGATTGTGTTAGTTTATCCACAGTATTTGTGATAACTAGGAAAACATATAGGAAAAAAATTTATTAGAGTAGTGGAGTGTATTCATGACAGATATGAATTTTTAAACAATTGTATTTATTGAGGAGCCTTGATGTCCTTAGAAAGATATTATCTGATGTTAATGGATACAGTGGAAAGTGTTCTAGAATGAGAAAATATAAATATTTTTACTCTTTGAATGTTTTTTCTGTCTTCTACATATGGAATATTGCTTTGCTAACACTGTATTCTCTGGTGCATTAAGCAGTTTGCTATTTGCAAGTAATTTCCAATTTCTCTGTTCCAGGGAGTGGCACAGATACACCAAAAAGACTAAATGTTTCATATTGTTTGTTTCTTAATTTTGTCTCTGTGCTTTTTTCCCTACTGCATTTCTTGTTCAACTCTTCCCACAAATACCAAATCACAAGAGAAGTGATTCTCTTTATACATTACTTGTTTGTTTTGTCATTATTTATTCTAGCTAAAGGTGTTTCTTCTTAGTATGCACCAGCTAGGGCTGATTTTATTTTTTTTATGCATATCTGTATGCTGTCCTTCTGATAGCTATTTCTCTGGCTTCATTATCCCACTGAAAGATCAAAAGCAAAATTTTTTATGCAAGGAGTGTGATGCAGAAACATGTTTATCTCACCTCAAGATCACGTCTACCTACTAAAACAGAAAGCGACTGGATCTAAATCTACTATTTTAACCTGTTCACAGGCCACCATTCAGAAAAGAAAAAATAACTATTTTCCTTTCTTAATTCTGAAAACTCACCTTTTTTTTCCTGGTGTTCATGAAAAATGAACCTACATTTAGAAGAACATTCTATCATAAACCCAAAAATATGAGTCCTGAGTGCTAATGGATGGTGTAGAGCCCATCCAAGCATATTGAAGACTGCATATTTCTATATCCATGGCTTACATTTTTCTACATTAGGCTGCATCTGCAGCTCTACTGCTGAGGCTGTGCAACTGGCCTTCACCTTTAGCACTCTGTAGTATCTGCTAGTACCAACAAGCTTTGTCATCTGACTATTTCCTTGATATTGAGCAAAGAATCTCCAGGGCATACTCCTGTCTTCTTTGCTTAAAAAAAAAAAAAGTCATTTATTTCAGTGCTTTGTTTCTTATCTTTTAATAAGTTATTTATCCATGTGGAGACTGGCTCTCTTATCTAGCTCATGGCAGCTTAGTTTCTTTAAGAGCCTTTGCTGAGGGATTGTGTTGATTGCCTTTGGAAATCAAAGGATGTCATATCAACCTTTGTGCACAGGCTCATTGCTTCCTTCAAAGAACTCCCATAGATTTGTGAGTTCTGTCTCTAAAGAAGACACTAGTTCTATTTTTCACACTAACTCTTACCAGTTTTCCCAGAAGAGACAAAGGTGAGCATCATTGTTCTGTGCTACGCAGGTGGAAGATGCTGGGGTCTGCCCTGGAATGCTTTCAAAAATGGTGACTTGAAGATATTTACTATCTTCAAGAGGCTGGAAACCACAACCAGTAACTCACCTGCCACTAATTTCAGTACCTTCAGGTCTGATAGGAGAATATTTGTTGGTCGTTGTTTACTAATATTTAACAAGACAATTACTTGTACATATTTCTTAGGCCATTTCACAGACAGATCGAGCGGAGATACAACTGGCAGAGGCTTAGAGGATAACCATACACCATTCAGCATAGTTTCTGGGAACACTTGAAAAAATCAAACTCATATCAGCTTTAATTGTTTTTGCAATGTTGATATATAAAAGTAACTGGTGTGTACAGTAGGCTTCTACAGGGCATTTTACCTAATCCTGCATAACAGGCTGAATTAAATTAACATTATACAGTATCAGTGGAAACTTTATTAATCATTTTAAAAGTAGTTTAATGCTAGATCTCAGTGGTAATTTTAATGAGAAACAAGGATAATGTTAATAGAGTTCTACGGGAATCTATTCCTGGCCTCATGTTATTTTTATCTACAGTTTAAGTAAAAAATTGTAGAATAATAATAATTTTTTAATACTGACAAAATGTGAGCTCAAATATCTAGGAAGAAAATCCCACTCCAATAGGTAAAGGTGAAAAACAGTGTCACACAGCATCAGTGAACAGACTTTCAAAACTAGCTGATAGGGTTACATTTCAGGTTAACAGGTGAACGCAATGTCCAAATAGTCACATCTGAAAGTGAAGCTACTTCCTGTGGAAACGCCTGTGACAAACCCAGCAATTTACTGATTAAATTATTTCAGGTTTGACATCAATCATAAAAAAGGGACGTGGATAACTGGAATTTATTAAAAAAATATCAGACATATTAAAAAGTAACATGAGAGAAAGAAAAATTGCCTTCTAGTGAAAAACTTGGCAAATTCTACTTCCATAGTTTACGCACAAGAAGGTTAAGAAGTTTTTTTTTATCTCAGCCTTGAAGTACCAACCCAGGGAACTTATTTCTAAAAGCAGGTGACTCTTTAATTTGAATGCAGGAAAAGAAAATATAATGAAGCACAATTGCTGGAGGCTGAACCTAGTCAGACTAGAAAAAAAACAGGACATATTTTCATAAGAACAAGTAATTAATTAATTTTTCATTATTTGAAGGTACTGGATCAAGCTCAAGTGTCTTTCTATAGCTCAGAATCTATGAAATTCAGACAATTTGTACTGTCTTATGCAGAGGTTCATATGGCCCATTTAATTTTGAAATTTATACATTTCTAGATACATTGTGTACTTGAAAAAGAAATTACGATGTATGGAAATGTAAGCTTTAAAGTCATCAATTATAGAATTTTAGCAATTATTTTTATTTTTTTTTTCCATTTTCTTTTCCTGCTTTCATACTGGAAAAAAAATATTAAACTAAATCAGTATTGTTTCACTGGAATGTAATTAAGGAAATAAGTAAAATATATATTCTGAATAAATAGAACAGCATGTGTTAAAGTTCAGATAAAATGCTTAACAAAACCTAGTCCTACTTTCTTTCTTTGTTTTCTCTACAATTATTTCTGTTTATATTGTGCTATTTCCAAATGATCCAAACAGGAGCAAAGTCTCATTGTCCTAGGTCACAGAAGAGCTTAAAATTAACCCATAGAGAATATAAAGCACAAAACCATGGCTGTTTTTTATTCGTCTACATTCTTAGCAGTGGTTAATGGTTCTTAGGAGCCCTGACTCAGAAAGAAAAGGTTTCAGACATTGGAAAATTTAAGGAAGTTGCAGGACATGGAGACGGTTATTGATAGCACAAATTTTAATGGAAAAATGTACACCATTATAGGGCATATTACTTTATCCAGGGATGTCCAGTTCAAGAATTTTAATTTTTTTTTTTGCTATACCATGAATTTTTATGCCTATTATAAACCTCCCCAACAAGTTACATGGAAATTACAGGGATAGGGACAACCAATAAGTATTTGTAATAAATCAGTGGTTGTTCCAGCCTACACCAGTGTAAAAGGTTTTTTAAATGCAAGTTGCACTGCCCTGAGTTGTGTGTGTATATGTGTTCCAAGACTGGATCAGCTGGCAAAACTGTACAGAAACACAAGAGGCTTTAATGCTGATAGCTGTTAGATACCATGATATAAAGAGATCCAAACTCTAAAGCTGTTGTTATGCCTTTCCTGAAGCATGGTCTGACAATGTCATTCATGATAAGGAGATGTCACAGCAGCTGTTCAGGATAAGCACCAGGCAAACCCACATACTGGCAACACAGACCAATAAATAGCAGCTTCCCACTTAGTAATATCCTCAAACTGACATGATGCCTTGTAAAGAAATTCTTTCATCTTCTCGTTTTCCACAGTCTAAAGAAGGTGGCCTTTCACATCCGTAACCAGGTGCTCTATTAGTGGACAGATCTGACACACCAGAATAAGCAGTGTTTTAACTTTCTGGAGCAAACACTTACAGGAAAAAATCTGTCAAAATAAAGCATCAACTTTGAAAATTAGAAAGGAGCACGTCATTGCAACCCCACCCCTAAAGAATAGGAAACATTGGGTTTAAAACAGAATTAGCAATACCATTAGTGTGCCCCAATCTTTTTTTCTTTTGTTGAAGTTTTTATTTTAGAAAGTTAAGCTTTTCTGTTGATTTTTTTTTTTTTTTTTTTTACACAGATTTGAGCATTTCCACGTGTGAAGATATGGAAGGTAATTATGCAAATACATTCAGTGAAAATTGGGGTGTGGGGGAAGTGACCTCAGCAGTGAAGAAGAGCAATAAAGGATAAAATTTAAAGAAAAAAAAATAAGAAAAGTTAAAGATCAATATGAGTTTGTTGTGAAAGGCCACGAAAATAGAAATTTCAAGAATCTTGAAATACACCATTTGTTATATAAACATGCTGGTCACCAGCACAGAAATGGCAGATGTTTTGTGCTTGTGATCTGATAATTTTTAAACTATGGTATCCTTTGGAGTTGCAATAAAAAGCAACAGGTAGTGGAAAACAAGCTCTCTTGAATTAAAACAGATCCTTGAGAAAAGCATAAATGAAGAGCGATATCTCACTCTTTTATCAGTCTGTGCTACTGTTTCCATTTTCACAAGCTCCAAAAATTGTGTTCCTTTTGGTAATTTTATTACTTGGAAAGTTGATAAGAAAACAGCTGTAAGGTTTATACCCAAAATGATAACTATGAGTTTCTATCTTTCTCTCTATAAACTGATAGTCTTCTTTCTGTCAATTGTGCTATAGGACCTTTTTCAAAGAACAGTACCAATATAATTTTGGGTTTTCATCAGGTGTCATGGCTTCTAACTACTCAAGGCATTGATTGGAATTACTTGTTGCAGTGTACTTTATGCTGGGCAAATGGAGAACCTGTAAAAGTCCCTACATTTGAATGCACACAGTACCTGTCCCATGTCACATTCTGGCTTAAAATGTTAGCCAACCAAAAGATGTGTTTAACATTTACTTCAATACTGGTGATCAGATTTGCAGTTCCATATACATTGGGCAGATTTTATGTTACAGCACACTCAAAGGTATACTGAGATTCTGCTAAAACAAATCATTCATACCAACAGCAAACTCAGTGGTTAAATATGACCTACCATATATTCCAAATTCAACAGAAATGAAATTAAAATATAAGACAACTTGAGTATTCAATGTCTTTATGATACAGGCCTATCTGCATTAGCTTTGGAGACATCCCACAGACCTGATTTAAATTAAACACCAGGCTTTCACATAACACAATGTAGGCAAGACAAATCTTGACCTCTATTGCACTATTTGTAAAACATTATAATACTTCTCTAAATCACAGGCTCAAAACAGTAAGACTAATTTAGATCTTGGTGCTCAAATATTAAGCCAACAGAAGCCAGAAAAATGTTTGAATATAAATTTGCAATGTAAAAAAAAAACCAAAAAACTTTATCTGTTTTATCTCTCTTTTCAGAATGAAAGATATTTTTATTACATTTCTTGTCCAGTCCCAAGAAAGATTTCAGTATTAAATGACAGCTAGGTTTAGCATACCTTTCAAGATTTGGACTCCTGTTTCTGTATTTTTCTGACTAAAATCTATCCTTGCTAAAATTCAACTCAGGCATGTGTTTGCACACAGAGTTCACAAGAATAAGTAGGTATAAAAATGTGTATTCTAATTGTTCCCTCACCATGTAGGGTTAGGACTAGATAGTAAAATTTCCTTTGAAATATAAGGTACTGCAAGCGTAAGCAACACAGACAACTGCAATAGTAATTGAAACAAAGTCTACAGTTCTCTAAACAACTATGAAGTGAACATATTAACAACTGCCTCAAGTGAGAGAAACATTGAGTTCTGGAAATGCTGAGAGACCGGCACTATACATTATGTCTGAAAACTACTAAGGGGAGGTTTCAAAGTTAACAAATGAACCCATTTTAAGGGAAATTGGAGCCTATCTATTTCCCTTCAAATGTAGTAATTTAATGGTTTTATAGGGTTCTTGCATATATGAGATAGAGAAAGAGGGGGAAAATGTGATCCTTTCAGGGGAGTAGGACTTGAAAGAGGACAGAGAGGTTTATACATTAACTGCAGTTTACCCTCCAAACAAATTTATATAACTGTAAACAAAGAGTTCCGCTTATCTAGTTAGGAAGAAACAAATGCATATAATAAAATGTTAATTAGTAGATATAATATAATTTGGGTTTCATCAAAAATTTAACATCTTAAATCAATCTTTTATATACTGGCAGGACGTCTGCCTCTTTAATTTCTGGATAACAACATCATCTTTTTTGTTGAAGAAGGCTCTCATTAATATGTGCATCTTACCATTTCCTGTTTTTCTGACTTTTTGTTCGTATTTCTTAGGGAAACAAGTAGAAAATAAAATCAGTACAAAATTAGAGATTTGATTTTGGAAATTAATGTATATTATGCAAATTAATAGAAAATAATTAGGTAGGAATTTAATTTACTTTTCATAGTGAAAATGGGCCTAATTCATGAGAAGCCTTCCAAGAAATTATTAGCTTTTATACCAAGCCAGCAATCCTTTTCTTATATGACTGACATTGCAGAACTAGCCAAAAGCTTTCTTCAACTGCAATGGTAGAAGTAGGAGTCTCTTTACAGATCCAAGGAATTAAAAAGCCCTACAGCTGCCAAAATAAAGTTACTTGAGTCAATTCTTTGCTCACCTGAAATTTACATCAAGCCCCCTAGAATGTGATGAGCTATTTATGTGAAAAAAGACTTAGGAGGAGACTGTTCTAGCTGTAGCTGTCTTAATAAAATCCTGTGTTATATTCTCTAAAATATTGTTTGGATATATAAGGATTAAGTTAGGTTTTGGTTTGCTTTTTTCCCATTTTCCATGCAGAGCAGAAGGAATCTGGATGTCTGGAAAAACTTCCAAATTATACCAAACATGCTTATGTCCTGTAGTGGTTTTAACTGGAAGAGAGCTAATTTTCTTTGTAGCAGCCCTAAATTTCCGGTTTGTGACCAAAACACTGTTGCTAACATGCCATGTTTTAGCTACTGCTGAGCAGTGGTTACACAGCATCAAGGCTTTCTCTATTTCCCACTCTTTCCCTGACAGTGAGTAGGTTAGGGAAAATAAGAGGCTAGGAGGGAACTCAGCTGGGACAGTTGATGCAAATTAACAATGGATTAGTACAGTAATAAAACCAGAGCTGGCCTTTATTAAGGGTTAACAGTGCTCAGTGACTGGCTGGGTATCCATCAGCTGCTTGTGAGTGATTGCTTTTGCATCACTTGGTTTTCTTTCTTTTGTTTTGGTTTGTCTTTTTAATAATAATAATAATAATAATAAAACAATGACAACAAAAATCATCTATAACAGCAGAAGTATTTTTTTAATGACCATCAAGTAAGACAGTGAGGAAATATCATAAGGATATTTGACTCATAAAACTTTTTTTGTTATTCCCTTTGTGGGGAAGGTGCAGATGCACACTCTGTTACAAGAAGAAGTTGGATCTTGGCTGAACTCCTTGAATGCTTCTAGGATACTACTACGGTTATTATAGGGAAAAAAAAAAAGAGGAAAAAGATGCATATCTGCTTTGCTGAATTTACATACCACTGTCAGTAAATCATCAGAAAATGGGTCAAAATTACAGACATCGGGGCAGTTATTTTATTTCTGTTGCAGGACAAGCAATTTAAATGTGTATCTGGTAAAATTAGGAAATAGGTGCATTTTATAATGACTGATACCAGTAGCTGTTAGACAGACTAGGAATGGATGGAACATTTTCCTCCGTGATCTGTAACCATTTGCTATAACTTTCTTATGGGCATCCAGCAAGAAAGACCTGATATTGTCTCTGAAATAATTTGAATGAACACATACCTCATCAGCCACTTAGCCATGTCCTGGCTAGTGACCCTGCACTTGAACTAGCAGTAGGATATGGCAGATTCCTGTTGTGCCTATACCTGACAGCTCTAAATAGAAAATCTGCCAGGCATATCAAGTTAGCAAGTGATTACTTGCAAGCAAGTGATTAAATTGCAGATTATTTTTATTTAGCAAGAGGAAGAATAATGAGTCAAAAGTGTTTCTGAGGGCTGAGAGAAGTGCAAGCTGCCATATTGTGCTTGATACAATGTGAAGTCACAGGAGCATGATTTAAAGGCAGAATGGGCTGGAATAATTGAACTCCATTTGGAAAAAATAGTTTGCTGCTGAAGAGTTGAAGGAAATCTCAGCTGCCAAAAGGAAGCTTGTGCTGTTCATGCTTTATCCGCCTGTTTCAAAACATATCCACTCTGCTCCTTAGTCCCAAAACACAGATATTCACTATTCATGCTCTCAAATGCAGACTTTACAGTGATATATGGTAATGCCTAGTCTTGAATTGTAATTTTTTGAAATAAAGACAGAAAGTTATTACTTTAAGGAAAGATTTTTCCCTTCAGTTTTGTAATGGGAAACAAGGGAGGGAGTTTGAAGAAGTTTGTTAAGTTAATATGTAGAGCTAGACAAAAATGTTGATCAAATAAGATTATCTTCTAATGGAAATTACTTTCTGTTTCATTACATCTCTCTTTGTGAATATGTTCAGATAGGAATGCTTGATGAAACTGTGAACTCCCATCTAGCATTTTTATGAAATGTCATTAAAATCCAGAAAACATAACTAGTCAGCAAATGAATAGCAAAGATCAAATCAGTACAAATCAGAACAAATCAATTACTTGGCTTTCTAATGACAATATCTCAGCAATGGCAGTGATGTGCATGTGTGATACTCAAAGAATTACTGTGACATATTTTTGCAGCTTTTTTCCAGTCCCACTATACAAACCTCTCAGTCATCATAGATACTTATTGGTTATCATCCAGATTCCTATTACATGAAGATCTATGAGGTGAATCACATTTTTCCCATCTCAAAGTTCTTTTAAAAAACTATCTAATGGCATGAAAATCAGCAGGTATCCCATAGTCACAATGAAACAGTGATGTGCATCACCTGACTGTGCTTTATAATTAACATCACAGATAAAAGCATACTTGAAATAAAAAAAAAATAATAAAAAAGGAATTACCTTTATCTTCCAGTGCAAATTTTAAACTAGAAAATGTGAGAAAAAAAGGCATTTGTTTGCAACCCTTGCCTGGGTTCCAAAGTATTAAGGATTATAAGAAGTATTGTAATATATCGCATGCTGTGAATTATTTGTTTGTAGAAATATATTGTACTGACTATGGACTGGAAATATTTGAATACTCTATGTAGCATACATAATATATATTATACATACATGCATACACTCTGCCTTTTCAACTCCCAGATGGAATTTTACTTCTATTCCTTTATGACAAACTAAAATGGATTTCACTCTTTTCCAATGGTAACTGTTTTGAAATGATCACATGAAATTATTTGATTGGCAGGAAAAATGCCCAAAGTAGTTTGCTCTCTCTCTGCAGTCACTAACACCACACACTGCACACAAGAAGGTACACAATGCACTTGTGGGCATATTTGTTTCCAAATAAAGACATAATTTGTAATTCAACTAAAGGACTTATGGGAATTTCAGTATAATCAAATACGACAGAACAAATATAAAAGTGAATATGTTGGCAACAGTCCCTGTTAGTGGATGACTACAAGATTGGCTTTCATTTTAAAACACCTCCTTACTCATTCCTGTATATGTGCTACTGTTATGTAAAATGAAGCTATTTTAAAATTTCATTCAAAACTATTGAGAGCGTTCTACATAAAAGTCTGTCTTGCTTTTACCAGTTATTTGCACATGTTGCATTGTGAGTATGGGAATAATCCCCGAGACATTAGTGAGTCTGAAATTTCATGTTGAGCTGGCTGGCTGCACTGCACTTTTCTTTTTCTTTCCTTTCTACACACAAGCACCTTTGCTAGTTGGGGTATGTGTGACATTGAGGGAATGGTGCAGCTGCATGTGATGATGTTATTAACATTATCTCAAATGACACATGATAATCCAGCAGACATGCTCAGGATATAAGATCTTTCTTTCCTGACACTACCAGTAGTGAAAATACAAACTGAGAATTAGTGTTGGCAAAACCCCAGACTCTTTGCACAATAATATTTTGTCTTTTCCAGAGAAAACATTCTAAAGTGTTCATTTTCCCAGAGAATAAGCATTTGGGGGAAAACACCAAAACCAACCAACCAACCCAACAAAGAAAAAAACCAAAAACTGTTCTTGAACTGAATGCAGTCTGCTATATCTGGATACAGAGAAAAATAACGAGTGTTTCAAATATGCAGTAACAGTACCTGGGCTGCCATGTTCCCAGAAAAATCTATTAAGTAGAAATATCTGTTTGGAAATATATACAGGTTCTGATGGGTGAAAGAAACAAAAATTCACCATATACACAAGTCCAGCAATGGAACATGCTGCCCAGAGTGACTGTGCAGTCTCCATCCTTGAAGGTTTATAAGACTCAACTGGATAAAACCCTGAGCAAGCTGGACTGAATAAAAGTTGATGCAGCATTGAACAGGAGACAAAGTGACTGCCTCACAAAATCCCTTCTCGACCTGAAAAAATCTGTGTTCTCTGACACAGAAAATTAAGAGACAGAGACACAAAACTTCCAACAGTATATACAGGCTTACATTTCTTTCACTCAGGAATGGAGGTCGTAATTTAAATGTTCAGTCTATGGTATAGGATGTTCTCTTCTAGCATCCATAAGGCAATAATCTAGAGAATTACAGAGAAAAACCTAACAACTGTGCTTCTTATAAAACATTTTTTCTTGAAATGTTCGTATGATAGAAGTTTAAACCTTTTAACTACGTATATGTAAAGTAATTACATATATGTACAATAACTACATATATTATTGTACATAATATGTTATCTTGTTGCATATATGCAAACTATGTGAAGTAGTTAAACTTAATATAAACCTAATATACCTTAAAAATGAACTGTAATAAGTTGATGCTTCATAACATTATATTTTCTAAACCCAAATTATATATCCTTGCAAATAGAATAAGCTGTTTTAGAAAAAACACTGTAACTCTTAACTCTAGCTCTGGTCTTACAGCAGTTGTAGCTTTCCAGAATTCTGTTCAAGTCCTTCTTGCCTCAGCACCATCACACACACATGCAAATTTAGGCTTGATGTTTATTTTTTTTTTTCCTGCACAGTGCTGGAAGAAACATTAAAGTCACTCATGCTCTGAAAAGTATAACAGGATGGATGCAAGAGGAGATGGAGATCATGCAGCTAAGTTAATGCATGAATAATAAAGTAGATCCTGTTTGAACAACTGTAAAAGACCTTATTAATTTCACTTGAGATTAATGTTTTGGAAAGAGCTAACTATGTCAGGAACAGGATCCAACACGAGACTTGATCTTTTATACATCATTACAAAGAACTTCAGAGGAGTTAGGGACCCCTCTAGGTGAGAGCACCTACTGAGTATATAGAAACTCTACCTATAGTTACATTTCAGGCCATATATACAGTTTCATTATTTTCTACTCAGAAACTGCCAGGAATTTTCAATATATGCATTTAATTCCAGTTTGAAAACCTCAGACAAAGGAAAACTATCTACTTCATAAATAGTTGATTTTTTAAGTTGTTTTTCCATTTTCTTTTTTTAATTTTCTCCATTTTGTAGTGTAAAGACTACTCACATCCCTATGCTTTCTCTCACAGCAGGCCCTCACAGAAGGATCCTTTAGATTCAACTGACCATGATTCTGCAGATAAATGAGAGGTGTATGAGCTTTATCTCTTTAAAAGGCTAATTCAGACTAACAGAGTTGATGTTTCCATATGAAGACCACTAAAATGGAAAGTTAATGTGGCTAACTACAGAATGAGCTTACTGTGCAGATCAGTCATGAGAATGACAATACTGGATTATAATTTATCTGACATTGAGGATACAGTCGTACCACTGAGTAAGGAACTAGCAGGATATTTAAAATGTTCTGTAATTAAAAAAAAAAAAAAGAGGTGACAGGAATTGATAGTTACAAGGTTAAAGAGAAGAATAGGTACTCTTAAAAGAGGAAAAATTTTGTACCATTACATATTAATATCTGGATGAATGACAAAGAACATCAATGCCATTAAAGTTTTCAGATCTATAGTAAATAATGCTAAGAACAAATCAATCTTACAAAGCTTGAAGAGGGTATATCTTATTTGGTAACAGCCTCAGCTGATCTTACGTATGCAGGTAAATTTAAATACCTGTTTGAAAACTAAGAATGAAAATTACTCTCACCAGCTAAGTTAGCCTGTATTTTGGAAAGCAGAAAGTATGAAAAGGCCTTTGGAAAAATGACATATATGTTCATATGTCAAGATGAAATGCTGGTGCAACATAATGCTAAGGTAGCAAGGAATGCTGTGAAAACACGGAGATATACAGAGGAGGAAATACTCCATGAAAATGAGGACTAGGTTTTTCACAAAGATCATAGAAGACAAATATATAGGACACATTTTATGGTTCTTGAGAATGTTTTGGCTGCATGTGTGTCACAGAGCTCCTTTTCTGTCCTTGTGGCTACTCCAAGAAACAGTGTCAGAAAATTCTCTTTTTGACCACCTGTGCCAAACCAGCAGAACCTACTGTGCTTGGCACATAGCATCCTTGTGCCACAAATATCTTTAAAAACAGCTGATATAAGTGATACAGAAAGTGCATATTGGATACTAGCCTTAAATTCAAAGAGGGGACACAACACTACATTCTGTATATGCAGTGCAACACAGCATCCCAGCTGCATGGTTTTTTACCTTTATGTTCTATAACTCAGCTGTGGCTGGGTTTCCTTCTCTCCATTTTAGAAACGAGACTAATGGCTGCAGATCTTGGGTCTCCTGCTCGCTTTGTGATTTATTCACACTGTGCTGACAGCACATCATCTTTCCTAACCAAACCATATAACACTTACATCCTCTTTGATTCTAGAGAGAGCTTTTGAAATAATTAGCCACATGTAAAATATGCAAAGTTGTATGTAACTATTTTCCATTTTATGGGCATAAACACTCTTGACTAGTTTGCAGATGTTCTCTCCATACATCATGTCTTTACTATTGTTTGTTCATTATCTCTGAGCAACCACCATTGGTTTAACTCCTGGCAGTGGGATTAATATAAAATAGATACATAGAGAGACTATTGTATTTTTCTCCACCCTCCCCTCCTCACACGCCCCCCCCCCCCCGTCCCCCACCCCCAATATTCTGATATTAAAGATTACCTTTTTTGGTGTCCACAACTTTGAAAAGCTACAGACAAGCAGAAAACTTCAATAAAAAATACTACTTGAACTTGAGGTTTGAAAACTTGAGGTTTGAAAAAGGTGGTTTGCAGAGTTTCTGGTATATCTGGGGAAAGGGTAAGAGGTGACTTGATTACAGCCTACAATTACTTACAATGAGAAGATTTCTGATTGCAAATAGCCTTTTAATTTAACAAATGAAGCATAACGAGATCCAATATTTGAAGGTGGAAGCTAGATGATTGATATTAGACTAGGTGCATATTTTTATCAGTGAATCTAATCAACTATTTGGACTATTTACCTAGGGAAGTGCTTGGTTCTTCATCACTGAGAACTTTAAATGAAAATTGTATGCTCCTGAAAGATATGTAATAGCTCAAGCAGAAATTATAGACTTTATGCAGGAAACACTTGAAGGAATTCTGCCTTGTATTATGCTGTAGTTCTGAGTAGTTGGTTATTATGGCCCCTTCCAGTCCTAAAAGATGAGTGAAATTTAGTTCCATTAAAATCAATGTGAATTTTGTCACTGAGTGGAATCAGGTTTTTCCCATCTGAGTTTGCACTAGTCCACTTTACAGCCTCACTAACACGATAAAAATACTTTCAAGTATGAAGAAATCTAATCATATTTAATTGTCTTCAACACTCCTAGTGTGATGAAAAAAAGCCTTAAATGTAACACAAATCAGGCAATCCTAACACCTATAAATTAATATTAGAAACTGGGGTTGCAAGACTGTGTTTAAACTAGTTTCCTACCATGAAGTTTGAAGCACATACTTAAACTTGCCAGCTGTAAAGTGTTGCTGATAATAAATTAAGGCCGATATAACTGTAAATCAATAGAAGGAAGCAACTGCCCCCTTTTCCTTGTTCTTAAAAAACTGTTGTCTCCCTTGGGCAATAAAGGAGCTTTTGCATAGTATTAAATGGTTCTTTCCTAATTTGTAATAAAACAGTCAGTAAGCCACTGTGTCAAAAGGCTGTCATAAAAAATGTTTGTGGTAGAGTGACATTAATAATTAGATGCATTAAGAAATGTCAATACAAGTTAAAGATATAGATTTAGGATTTTCATTACTGCAAGCAAGAAATGATACAGTTATAAAAAAAGAAAATATATTAGGGATACAGACAACCCAATCTGAGTTACACTACATCCCTTCTCTCTTGGTATGAAAATAAAAGTATATGCAGTGGACTGAAGAGAAAAACCACAAATAATTTCATTTATTAGAATTATTAAATAAAGAAAAATTAAGAAAGCAAAGGACTTGCCATTGAAAGAGACCACAGTGTTTAAAAGCATTAGGTATTCTGTCTGGATTGTGTATCTCAATTCGCAGTAAGGGGGAGGTTAAAATGCTTAAAGTTCTATATTACCAAGTTTACATATGCTAAATGTTACTGTTACTGTGGAGCTGGAGCATCAGGTTTATCCATACAACAGCTCTCAGGGTAGGGCAGAGTTATTATCTCCCATTCTGGAGGTGGAGACTCATGTGAGAAAAGCCACAAAACCAGATACCACAAGGATTTCCTCTCCTGACCGCAGACTTGGTCAAGGGACAGCCAGAAGCATCTGTCAGGATGCCAAAAGTGTTACGCATTCGAAAACTGAGCAAGCAGCTCTGCCACAGAGACTGAGACTCCAAACACTGTAATTGTGCAGTGTCAGTACTTGCTGAATATGACTGTGCTTAGAAAACAGCATGAATGTCTCATCTGAGCCGCAGGCATCCTAGAACCAGCACGTGGTTGACACGTGGACTGCAGGATAAAGAACACGTGATATAGCACTCCCTTTCTTCTGTGGTCTGGTAGGCAGTGGAGACACAGACAAAGTGGTAGTGGGTGCACCTCCTGCTAAAGGGATAGGAAGCACTGTGGGTATCACAGGCATTCATTCATCAGATGGATTAATGACCAAATTAATCAGACAGAGGAAAAACAGCTCTCTTATCCACCTCAAAGGCCATTAGAAGCTCAGCTATTGAATGGAGGCATAATGCAGAAGGATGGGGCATATTTTGTGTGAAAAGCAATGTGTGTGTGCCCCTGGCTGATAGATTTCAGGGACAGGTATCCTGTGTGGGATGAGGACCCCAGAGTCTGAGAAAGGTACAATGAATAAGAACACATCAGTATGGCATTTCCAGCTGCCTATGTACCACCCCATACAAAGTACACCACCCTTCCTGCAACCTCTCCTGTAGTTGCATCCACCTAATCAACAGAGGAAATTATGTTCAGACTCCTTTTACCTGTCTTTTTGGTGCAAAATCCATACACCTCTGTCACAGTAAGAATGTAAGTGCAGGTTTACTAAATAGAAGACAGGCACTCCAGCATTCCGACTTACGAAATTTAAATCTTCTTTACAGGCAAAAAAACCAACTTTCATCATGTCCTTTAGGAAGAGATTACATGCCAAAAGTCCACTGTGAGATTTCTTGTATTGAGCTCCCTAATACTGGAAGCATTTTGGTCAACAAGATAGCAGACTACTCTTTTGTCTCTTTGTGAAGCTAAGCCTAATTTTAAAACAGAAATAACTTAAAGACATTTGTATGTATAAGCTGTGTATCATTCTAAATGTTACATTATTAAAAACCCCTCAGGTAGGAGAGATTAAAAATCCCTACTGAACTATTGCAATGAATATGACTTTTATTTATTATTAAATGGATATTAATGGACTAAAGACTTGGTAAATACATTTTACATAAAAATCATTTAGTCCTAATAGGGCAAATGGAAAGATGACATGCTAATTTCTAACTTGAAAAATCCTTCCTTTCACATCTTAGCTGCTTCACTTCCTTTAATATTGATTTTGGGTTTCCAGACAATGAGATTATATTTTGAAGCATTCACACAGGAGAGCATAAGGACAAGGCTATAACAAAACAATTAGATTCATACAAATGAGTTTCTAAAGACTTGAGTAAAGCATTATTCTTTGCTCAGAAAGTTATCAAATTTCTTCTTTCTCCCATCCATCACATTAGGTGGTGTGAAAGGGTTTTAAGAAAGCAGATATAGTTTTAGTCCACCAGAGAAGAAATAATGCAGACTTTTGATGACCCTATGCTGAAACACCTTGTTAAAAAGGAAAAAAAAAAAACTCATTGATGCTGTCAAACAATTCTTGGACAACTCTATCATTGGGTTGCTCCTGTTAATAGCAAAAGATAGACGAGGTAACATGAAACATAACAGTAACCTCAATATCAATTACAAGACCAAGTACTCATGACAAACACTTGTGTCAGGATTTTCCGTAATTCAGTACTCATGCACTTGAGCAATAGAAAATGCAGCTGGAATATAAACTATACATAGGAACTCATATGGATAAAAATGAGACCCTGAGTGCTTGCACATAAAACTGGACCATGTGCAGACTGAAATATTTTTTTACAAAACCTAAATGTGTCATTGAAGGCAGAAAATTTCTTGTAGCTCTTCTTTTCCTTGTTTTCTGCTAGACCCATTAAGGGGCAAAGGATGGGGTGGGCAGAGGAAGCTGAGGGAAATAGTAAAATTGAGAGAGGTTATTTTCCTGAAACAAAGCCTTGGCTGTATGAAATATCTGCTTCAAAACCAAAACATTTCAGACAGACAGGGTGAACAGAGCATAAACTGACTGCATGGACAAGATCCTGCACTACACTATTTCATGTACTGGAAATGCCTTAAGGACAGTCCTGAGGAAGATGCCTCAGTGAAGTTTTTTAGGGTTTGGTTTGGGGTTTTTTGTGCCAATTTACAGCCATAGGTTTCTATACAAACAAATAAGATGAAATGATAGTTTCAAAATAATTGGGTTTTTTTTCTCATTTAAGTATTTTACTCTAGTCAAATAGGGTTTTGTGTGGTTTATTACAATAATAATGAAATCTATTTATTGAAAGGTATCCAGAGGATATAGAAAAGGTAAGAAAGGACACAGAAAACATTCACATTTCCTGTATTTCCTTATGCCTTCTCTCAGGTGACTGGGTACATTTATGTTGAGGAAGCAATACGTAAGAAATAGGATCTCAGCAGGGGTAGCATCTATCTGGACGCCTAAAAGGCAGACAGTACAGGAGCTGAAAAGTGGGCAGACAGTTGTACTGGGAATATCCACTGAGCATAGTCTTGCTCCTCAGCTCCATGAAACATTTATGTGGCTTGAAAAGTCCCTCTAACTAATTAAAGGAGCTGACCAGGTGTCTGGAACTTTGTCTTGCACTGATACTTGGGACAAGTACACTGAGATATATATATCAGGTGTTTTCGTGTGTTTTTGAAAGTTGCAAATCAAATACCTCAAGGGAGATAGGGTGGAGAATACTTTGGTTTTGGGCCTTGTTATTGCCTAGAAATAAAATAGGTAGGAAGATATATAGTACTGGCAAGATCGAGGCACGCATAGGAGCAGAAATGCTGATGATGGAGGTTATTTGATGCAAAAAACCCAAGAGGTATTCATTGTTTTCAGACATTTATAGGACTGCTGAATAAGTAAATGGAGACTTGAGAAGCTGGAGAATTCTGCATGTAGGCTTTACATTTTCATCCCAGTATGCTAACTTCTCTTTCTATATCTCCACTTGAATAAATGCAAAAGTAGAAGGAGGGACAAGACTTGCACTCCCTGATCAAAGAAATTTTGTGTGAGTAGGGCTCATTTATTATAATTACCTCTGCATAACCCTGCCATTTGGTCTCCTATCTAGGGAAATGTTGGCTGCTTAGCATCAATTTTTGCTTCCGTTTTCTGCTGTATCCCAGCACCACCACTACACCATGCAACAACTAGTTTTGATGTGTAAGCCAACATATGGCCATTAAACTATTGGCTTCAATTACAAACATAAGGACTCAGAAGTGTGACTTATTAGCATGAAATTATTAAGTTCCTCCTAGAAATGTGGCTTCATCTTTTCAGCCAAACAAAAATACACATAAAACTAGACCTACAAGATTTAATTTTCTCAGCTGATACCATTTTATTTCATTTATTGCCATATTATGGGCACAGTTAAAAACCCTTCCTTTAATAAAAGTGTTACCATATTTCGATTATTTGATCCTCATTTCCCGTGTCTCTCTTTTGCTAGATGCCATACCTTGGTTTGTTCTTTTTTTGTTCTTTTTTTTTTTTTTTTAAAGAAAAAGCTTGAAAATCACAGATTTTGAATCCTCTTATGTACACAAGATGAAGTTTCATGCCAATGAAAAAAAAAAATCCTATAGAAAGCCCAAACCATTTACCTACAAATGTTATTCTCAGGAAAGGAAATTTGGAAGTACTTTGTCCCTGTGTTGTGGTGAAAACTCACCCAAAGTTTTCGAATTGCTTGCATAATGGTGATATATCAAGAATGTAGTTTCCTGTAAGCTGTTGTCATTCTTTCTTGTATTTTGTCTAACGAATCTTTCCTGTCAAGTTTACTGTTTCCCTTTGGTATTCTCATTAACACTAGTCATTGAAACAAGATTGGGCAAAGTGCTGGCAAACTTACCCTCGGGAAAGACTTTATTTAAAAAGCACACACCATTCTACCAGAGTAGTTTAAAATGCTGCAGTTATTTCCCTGCAAACTTCAGTGTTTTGGATTATTAAAATAGGTTTTTTCAGTATTTGGCAAAAACAATATATTTCAAAAATAACGGAGAAAGTTCCACAATACTTCAGATAGCCCTTGAAGCTCAATTCTAGGTTCCTAAAATCACAGAGAATAGAATGGGAGGGACTAAAACATCACTTAACTCCTCTGTGTCCCCAAAGCAGTGCTAGCTATGGTTACATACTTCTGATAGATGTTGTCCAATCTTCATATATCTTTGAATTGAGTTACCTTCTCCCTAATAAATAAAAAATATTACAAAATAAAAATTAAATACCTTTCTCTACATGAAATATTGTCTTTTATTTTGACTTGTAGCTAGTGCTAACCTCTTCCTCAGCTAATGCATCTAGAAAAATAATTGCCTGTTTCTTTCACAAGACACAATGAATTCACATGATGAAGAACATACCAGCAAAGATAGTTTGGTGGAAGAGTTAGAAGTTAGGAACAACCTAGACTGCTGCTCTGAAAAGGAAAAGAGAAAGAAAAATATCTTTTGTATTTTTATTTTCTAGTTTTCTAAGACAACTTTTGCATAGGTTGTGACTGAACAAACATTTAAAAAATGGGGTTTGGCATAAATTTTCCTGTAGCATGTATTTATGATAAGCTGATGCAAAATGAATTCTAAGCAGAAAAATCAATTGTTTTGATACTAACAAATTCCAAATGCTTCACAAGCATTTCTGTCTCATAGCAAGGCATCTCCTTCTGCTTGAAAAATACTTCCCTGAATTAATAATTTTCAATAATGTATCACTAAGAATAGAGGGTTGGTCATACATATGAATGGAAGATGTTTTGTATCGGAAAGAAAATTAAGTGCTGCTTACTTTGCCAGAAATAACTGCCTCTGCCTTTGCCTCTCCTCCTCTGAAGCAGATTTATTATTGCCATTATTCATTCCTGTATGTTGTCTTAGGGAACACTTTTATGTGGAAATGTCACTTATTTTCAGATGCCAGTAACTCAAATTGCTTTACAGTTTCATTAAAAGCCACCATTGCTGCTGGCTGCTCAGCAGACATCTCAGCTAGTAAGCTCTGATGTGCTCTTTACAGCCGAGTTGAGAGGCAGTTTTAACTTGTGCTTTCCACTTGCCCTATAAATAAAACAGTTTTAAGAGCTAAATGGTTCTGTCTTCTCTTCTTCATTACCAGGCAATGAATACCTGCCATTTTCAGGGCACTGCAGGACTAAGGACCTTTCCAGTCTCTCACATTTGTAAGCCCCAGCCTGACAGGCTGTGGCCGTGAGCATGTACCATGCTCACTTAGGCTTGATGTGTCTCCAGCCCCCAGACCAGCCAGCCTACTATGGAACACAGAGCACTTTTCCATTCTGCTACACCAATGTAAAGCATTATTTTTTGTCTCTGTTTTAGTGAACAGGGGTGACCAGATATACTTTTGACAGATAACTTGTTACCTGATTCATTTCTATGCTAAAATTTATACTAAAATAGACAACATGCTCATTTGAGTTTCAACTGCAATAAAGGTTTTCTTATTGGTTTATAATTGTTATTCTGGAAAGATGAAGACTGTTTGCCCATTTCCAAATGTAACCCGATATTACACATTCAAGGGTTAGGTTAGACTCCAGCCCTAGCTCTACTCAAATAATTAGGTTATTAATTCATGCACTACTGATTTACAGAAAAAGTTATTGACCGAGAGAGATAAAGCCTTCAGGACTACCCAGTACTAATTCCTGTTAGAAATGAACATTCTTGATGGATTGAAGTCTGATATAATAGACAAATCAAACACTTATATTTCTAGATGATGAGGGATGCAGGTGATAAGTCCTGCCAGGAAAAATACCTGAATAAATGGAACACTTGCTAAACTGAGTCAGTAGGTGTTACAGTGGGGATACTGTAACACACATATCAAACAAGGAGTCCCGTGGAAAAGAAATATATATGGACAGATTCTTGATAGATGTTTCAGAGACGTTTATTTCTCCAGCTGCGTGGCTGGGGCTCTGCCCAGGAACTCTCACAGTCATGGGACCCGAGGGTCCTTGCCCGCGCAGGGAAACACAGAACAACCAATGGGGAATGAGGCTGACCCAGGACTCGGGAAACCCCATCTCTGTCTCAGGGCCCCTCTCCCAGGGCTACATGGCAGGGGGAAGGGACCCTGACAAGTAGGTTCTTACTTTGATTCTTAAAAGCCTAAGAGTACATACATATAGGAAAAATGGGACAGTGTGTTTATTTGTTTGCTTGTTTATTTTCTTTATTTTATCACACTTGTTTTAAATAATCAGATTAACATGGGTTAAAAGGGTGGAGAGCTTTGGGGTTCTTTTTTTCTCCCTATAAAGTTCTTTCAACATTAAGCTGTCAACAATTCTATTTTGAAAACAAAAAAATCCCATATCCAAAAACCAAAATATTTCTTCCAGATAAAATTATACAAGATGGAAATTTTTGCAATAGAAGCATTTCAGCTGTTCTTGCACCTGACTGAGATGAAGTCAATTGAGCCTGTGAATCAGCAAACTCTTTGTATGCAGAGACATTGTATGACTTCATTGGTCTTCTCTCCATCTGCTAGCTGGTTAAAAGTCTACTAAGCAGCTCAAGTAGTACAAACAAAGGAGGACTCCAGAGTGTTAGCAAAAAAACCTTTATCAGTGGCATACAGCTTGTATTCAGTGTATATAAGCAATGAACAAAACTGTTGCATGTGTTCATCATACCATGAATTTAACGTGTTTGCTCTCTCAAGTCATATAAAGAGCATGGTGGCAGATGCTGAGCGATTGAAGTGGTAAAGTAGCATCAGTCACTGCCTGTTTTCTAATAAATATTATGCCATGGTGTGTCATCCTGGTCTTCCACAGTTTATGTTAAATGGGATACAGTGAGCAAAAAAATAAAAGGAACAGACATGAGGACAGTGTTACCGGAATACGATCACAACTCATTTTGTGTGATCCAGGACCTTATGGAAAATAGCAATAATAACAACCTGTTCTTACATACATTTCATAATATCATTCTCATGTCTCCTGTTTTGTAAGTGGCTGACTTGGGCCATGAAACACTGAAGTGACAATGGGTCAACAAGATTTCATTAAGATGTGCATCCAACAGGAGTTTAGCAGTTAAATCCATTTTAGGTGACATATGTTTGTACTGCATGATAATCTACACTGAAAAGAGAAGGTTATTGGGACACAACTAACACCCCAAGCCAGAACCTGGGCAAAATCAAGGAGGGCTGTAAAGCCCTTGGGATTCAAGTGACTTCAAAACCCACAAGTGTCCTTCAGGTATGTAAACAACAAGCACAAACAGAAGGAAAATATTGGCCTGCTGTTAGACAAGGTGAATTAGTCACCAAAAAGGGGAAACAGCTCTCTGGAAAGTGACCTGGTGTGGCCAAAAAGCTCAATACGAGCGAATAGTGTGCTGCTGCAGCAAATCATTCCAGTGGAATGCTGGGATGCATCAACAAGGGCAGAGACAGAGAAGCCATTATCCAACTCTACTCAGCACTTGTTATGCTACACCTGGAATAATGTGCTCACTTTTGGTCCCTGTTGGGCAAAAAAATAAGTGGACAGATTGGAAAGGGTCCAGAGAAGGACCTCAAAGATGATCAAAGGACTGGGAAGCCTGACATGAGGAAAGGCTGAGAGAAGTGGGTTTGTTCAGCCTTTAGAACAGAAGGCTTAAGGTAGACCATATCACTATGTGCCACTGTTTAAAGGGTGAATACAAACAAGATGGAGACTCCATTTTTACAAGGAGTCACATGGAACAGGCAAGGGGTAATGGGTTTCAGTTATACCTGGGGAGATTCCAATTAGACACTAGAGGACAATTTTTCACAGCGAGAACAATCAGCCATTGGAATAATCTCCTCAGGGAAATGGAGGATTGATTCCCTAGTGCTGGATACTTCTAAGGTCCAGATGGAGCGGTTATCTTGTCTAGACCATGCTTTTGACAAGAAAGTTTTGAGCAGATGACCCTTGAGGGCCCCTTCCCACCTGGTATTCTATGACACTAGGAAACAGCTCTTTGAATCAGATTTGATATTATTAATCATGTGCTGTAAATTGTCTTTCAGGGCAATTTTAAACCTCAGTGAAGTCATTTTTTCTGTGACTTTAAGACTACTCCTTTCTGCCAACCTATTTTTAATAAAAAATCCATCATTTCAGTAAGCTCCTTGACACGTCTTTGTGAGAATGCCTTGACATCCCTTCTTAAGCTGAACCGTAGATATATTTTATTCATGTTGACATCTTCCTACAAATGCATTTTAAAAACAACTGGCCTCTTTCCACACCTTTTAGTGCAGTTTCCTAGCACTTGCCATTTTTATAATTGTGTACAAGTTAAAGATTGGTTTTGTTTATATGTGTTTGTACACTGCATATGAAGATCACTTTACAGTCAGAAATAAAAAACAAACATGATTATCCTTGGCTTACCAGATACCTTTTTAAGTAAACAAAAACATACATGAAATAATGGATCCATTTTTCTTCAAGCATATCAGAGCAGATTAGGAACAGCTAGTTGTGAAATGATGTTAACATAAAAAGATAATGAAGACGGATGCAGCACAAACTTTGATTTTGAAGCTATTCCACAATGGTTAGTAGTAAGAGAGAAGATGATCCCTGAGGCCCCCTTTAGATGATTCTCCAAAGCCAGTATACACAGTAGGTACCACTAAAAGGAAACAACTTTGATTGACACAGATACCTAATAATGGTGCTTTCCGGTGATTATAGCCCGAAATCTTATGTCAAACAAATCAACAAGTATAATATCATCTCTTCAATACAATCCAGCTATAAACCAGAAAGGATGTTTAGCTGTAGAGAACCTAAGCAACATAATCAACCACAACTTTGTTTATTTAAAAAAGTAGGTGTAGGAGATTGGCTAAAAGATAAAGCATGTGATGAAACTCAAGTATACACATCCATAGTACTGAAATATGGAAATTGAAACTTTAGCAGTGGTACTTCTCTGCCCCTGTTACACCTACCACTTATGATAGGCCAGCAATAAAAAAAAATTCTAGCAGTACCGCCTGTATCACATATGTCCTTCTTGCCACTGAAGAAAAGAGAGAGCATGCCTTAACTCATGAGGAAAATAAGATCCATGTGTGAATTTTTGATTAATAATAATAATAATAATAATAATTGAAATTAAATATTCATTTATTCTACCTAATATATTTGCCATTATTTGGCTTCAACAAAATGTGATAGTGAAATGCAGTTAATATGAAACATCTTGCCCAGATTTTAAAGGAACTCTCTTTAGTATTCCTGTGTAAATTCCTGTGGATATAATATTAAAGAGAGTCTATGTATAACTTATGAGATAGATCACAGAGTTTCATTAGAATTACTTTCACTCTTAATTTTGGACTTCCTGTTTCTTGCTATTAAAATTCCAAAAGATATGTTGCTAAATGTACCTCTGATTTTTTTCCTATCATCATTAAAATTCGACCTTGTAGTAGATTTTTAATATATGATTATCCAGATAGAAAATATTAAGAATCAAGAAAAGAACCTCAATGCCTGTTCTCAGACTTAGATGAACCTGAGATTCTGTGAGCAGTACTGGAAAAAAAAAGTACCTTTATCCTTCACAGTGATGCTCAAAGAACTGAGTCTTTCAATGTGATGTGCATGACAGTCTTTATTAAAGACAGTGGATACAGAAAGCAGATGATTGTTTTTAATCTCCTCAGATTGCTACTACAGTGCCTAACAATTCCAAGACTCTAACAAAAAGTTATCATCAAAACATAAAAGTTATCATTTTTCCTATTTAATTTTTAAAACTCCAGTTAAAGACGAAATGCTCCCATAGCTATAGGACTGAGTTTGTTCCTCAACAACTGATATTTTGTGTTAAAATATAAACAAGGAAGATAGGAAGATTTTTTTTCTTTAGAAATAGATCACATGAGAGAAAGAAGGAACAGGACTTGTAACACAAAACTGATGCAGCAAATTTCTCACCGTTAAAAGACTTTAGGAATGGAGAGTATTAGTGATCATGTTCAACAGAATTTCCATTTTAACTGTGAAAAGTCTTAGTAAGTGGCTTAAACAGCAACCTGACTTAAACTTCTGGCAACAGCTGACCCGCATTGGTCATTTCCCCCTGCAGAAGGACTAAGAAAAGTCTTTATACTCTTTTTCTTAAAGAAAGAAAGAAAACAAAAACAATACCAAAAGAACCCCAAACCAAAAGACCAAAAAAGTCAGTATGAGATGCTAAGTAGAAATAATTTACATCAAAATTTCTGCATCATTTATATTCAAACAGAATCACGATCATTTTCCTTTAGAAGCTTCTATTTTAGTTTTTGTGATACTGTAAGGGTATTGTTTATTAAATGATTTCCCGCAACTAATACAGAAAGGTGTTTTATAGGTTGTTTTTATTTTCTTTTTAAATCAAGGAATCCTCCGTTCTTGTTGTTTTGAAATGAATCCTCAAAACAGGCCCAGTTCACCCCCGGCTAATTAAGAAACAAATTAAGAAAGGACATAGCAGTTATGTGAATACAGAGCAACAGAAACGATTTGTAATGCTTTCCTCACAAATTTACTTCTCTAAGCCCTAGGAGGAGATTGGTATCTCCACAGTCGACATTCCAGGGATAAGAGGTTGCCCTGGCTGCCGGGCAGCGTTTTGCCCTCCCTTGGCCAGGCTTTCGCCGGGGCTCTCGCCCGCCCGCCCGTGGCTGAGGGGCTCAGCCGTGCCCTGCGCTGGGGCCGCTGCAGCCGCTGGCACCGCCTGGGCCCGGCCCGGGCAGCCCCGGCACTGCCCCAGCGCTGCCGCCGCCACCGGGGCACCTCGGCCCGTACAGATGCAAATAAAGGCACATTTATTGTCCTCTTCTGCAGGAGGCAGGTATTTTTCTAGATGGGTAGACAAAATATTCCTGTATACACATTCTCAGAAAAAGAAACTTCTTCCACCTATTGAAAAATCTGTAAAACAGTTTTCTGCATTCAGAATTGTAAAATATTTAGTTTTTCTTTCTTTTAAAGATAATAATTTTCTTATTACTTATTACTCTTCTTTCATTATATTACAGTATTTTCTCTGTAAAATAACAAAGGCAATGAAGTGACCACATGAAAGAGGAAATCAATAAAGAGGCTCATCACAAACTCTGTAAATAAAACAATGTTGTGGGTAAAATATCCCTGCTTGAAGAATAAATGGATGCAGCCAGAAACAAAAACAATAGATATATTAGGATCAACAATACAACTGCTTGCAATCAATATGCAAATGCAATTTCTGTGCTCAAACAGGAATACTGTGCAGAGCAGAAAACTTATGAACTCACATGATAAGCACAGCGTGTGAAAAGCTGACCACTTCCATTACAGGGGCATTATGAAATAACAGCAGTGTGCATGCAGGATCCATGTTAGTCTCTTAAATCCAGAACTTTATATATATAAAATTAAGCTGAAATTTCAAGAATTCACACTCTGATATTCAAACACCATTACTGAGAGTCACCTCAAAAGTAATTTTATCATCTTCCAAGCCATTTGATTCTAATGCATTAATATAGTTTTGGATTTTCTTCTTCTATTTTTTTTTTTCTTCTTCTTTTCCCTAGTGGTTTATTGTTCCCAGTATTCAGTGCACATAGAGGCTGAAATTTGTTCTGCAGATATGAGGCCTAAAAGCTTTCATTAAGAATTAAAGGAAAAAACAAAGTGAAAAAAGGTTAACATTATTCCACATCACAGTACTTGGGAATTTAAGGCAAATGTGAAAAATCATGAAGCTTCTAGAAAAACCGTGAGGGCTGAAAGCTTAATATCTTTGAACTGACTCAAATAATACACTTAATAAAGGAAGAAAAGGAAAACAACAAATTCTGATTTTCCTTCTGAGAACGTATTTCAGTCAGTTGCAACATAAGGTCTAAAACGTCATGTCATTTCAGTGATACTCACTTCACCTGCTGTTTCCAGAAAGCTTTTTGCTCAGGCTTCAGCTAATGTTTCATATGAAACACACAAAATTATTTTTTATCTGTCTGGCAGTGACAAGAAAGCATTCAACCTAAGATGTCCAGAGCAGAAATTACAGAGTAGAAAACAAATACACCATTTAGAATATTGTGTTTTCTCTGGGAACTATAGAAAACCTGCCTAAAACTGAAGGTTGTAAGCACATTTTTGTAAACTCCTTTGACTCAGACGATTTAATCACCCGATGAGCACTTGCCAAGCCAAGAAAATATATTTGATATTCTTTTCGTGATGTCTTTGACAGTGCAATCTCTTTTTTCCTTATACCAAGACAGTCCATTGCTCTCTGGGATATTAGGGTCTTCTTCAGTTCTGCATTCATTCCTCTCTGGTTTCTGATGTGTTTGCAATTTTACTGTTGTGTAAATGTTATCTTGAAATCCTCTCAAGCAGAAAGTGCAGCATGCAAAGCCTGTAAAAATACCATGGGACTGTAACCTTACAATTCCCATAACCATACCTAAGTAGTTCCTTCAGCCAAAGTAAAAAATCGTGAAGAAACAAAACCACAAGAAGAATTTATTCATTAAAAATAAGGTGTTAAATTTTTATTGAAAGACAGCTTAGAGAAATATAAGCTTCTTCCTTCAAAGAAAAGAAAACCTGCTATAAGTCTCTAGTTCCAAAGAGTTCCATTAAGAAAGTTAGTTCATTTCTCTGTTCTCAATAATGGTATTAATAATAGCAGAGCTTAAATATTCCAGTAACATTGGACCAGGAGCTTAGTATTTATAAAATATAAATATAATTAAAAGGCACATAATTTATGTATTTAACACAGCTATAAATAATGCTTCATACAAAAATTCTAGAAGTATTTTCTTTTCTGTAGAGTTATCTAAATACCTGCTTAGAAAACATATATAGGAAACAAATTTGATCATCTAGTGTAATTTCATACTTCTTTTTGACAGTTTTCTATATTATGCCTAGTTTGGGGTTTGACTAAAGCAGATCACAATATTTAACATAAAAATATAAAAATATTTGGGGAATAACAGGAGAAACAGATGTTTTCTGGAGAGCATCGTCATTGCCAGTTGTCACATACCAATTAATGTGTTTGTATGTAAATTATCATTCTTGTACCCATTAGATCACAGATGTTCAATAGATATTCAGCCTCTGTGCTCCTGAGGTGAAAAGGTAGCTGAGTGTGGGCAGACAGTTCTCCTGAATTTTTAATGCAGCTGCTTTGGTATCATTGCATGAAGTTACCTAATTTTTTTGAGTGATGTATGAATATAAATGAATCACTGGAGATCCCAGAGAACAGATTGTCTCTCCATCCCTGCTACAATTTCTAAAAAAAAATAAAAGTGATATTGGGAGGATAGAGAGCAGAAATTTCAAATAGCAATGTTTAGCTCTAGAAAACAAGATTTAGGCATTGAAATCTATAGATTACATCCAATAGAATACAGATTTTCTATCCACAATTATTTCTATTTCTAGCCCTAGATCTATGAACTCTGATAATTAGTAATTTTAGGTGCTATGTCACAAGAACAGAACAGAACTGCATTTTCAACCTGTCAAAGCTGCAGAATTTTATCGTAGCTCAGAGAAATAGGGAGGATTGTATTGCAATTAGAGCTAGAAAGGTTCTCTCTTTTTAAGACCAAGTGTCTTTGCTGAATATAAAACCCCATACAGTCGATCTGGTAGCCTGTGAATGTGTGCAGGACACACTGACTGGGCTGTCTGGCTTGGAGGCAGAGTTCAGCTGTGACCATGTCTTTCCTCATGCCCTCGTACTGACAATAAGAGGCTAAATGATTTTTGTGATGCTGGCCCAACAGCTCCACTCTTCAGACACACAAATAACCACATGATCAGGGCATATTTCCAGGAGCAGGATCTTAGTTATAGCTGTTCCGGTTTAAAAAATCATACCCATTCCAAATTGTGCATTTTACTTCCTTCTGGTTGTTAGAATTGCAGATCACATACACTGGACTGTGAACTAACTATTTCTTAAATCTATAGTGGCTTTAGATGTTGAAAATTTTTATTATCAATTGATCAATCCCATAATAAGAGTAAAGGATCTAGGCCCTATGGCACTAGGCATTATAAAGGAGAAAAAAATTTCCTTTATTTCTCTATTTCCCTAATGAACTTTTTGCAAGTACTATACTATGTGTAGAAAATTTAGACTGCAGCACCCTGAGAGAAAAGGGGGTAAAAATATTTAGAACACTTGTATACATTCATAGAGTAAAACCATAAAATCAGAGCTACCTTAATGAATAATGTGTAAAGTCGCTTGTGTATAACAAACAGGCAAACTCTGTTTGACTACATTTGTAGTCAAACTGAATTACATCACTGCTAAAGCCATTACAAAAGCATAGACAGATTTGTGGTATCTCACCCTAGGATTGCACACATCACTTATGTGGCAATTTTCTTCCTTCTATCCCAGTAGCCACCAGAAATGAATGTATACAGACCTGTACTATCTCGAACCTTACTTCATACTTTATTATCACCTGCAACACTGATCTGTGCTTGTCCAAGACTAAAATCCTGCTTTTAACACAGAAGTAGGGAATGCATGCTCCTCTTGAGGTATTTCCATGCTGCATGTATTATTACTTCTTTCTCCAGTATAAGGAACTCTAAATTTCATTAGTTTTTCAAATTATTTTTTTTAAACTCAGAATTAAATGATGCTTTAGAATAAACAAGTCAGAGTTCATATTTGTAAACATTTCTATTATGACCCTGCATGTTTCATGATCTCAGCTAAGGGGCTGTTTCCACAATACCTGAATGTTTACAAGGTAAAAGACTGGTTTGGAGGGACAAGGCACTGTGTCACATTGCTGTTCTGTGAGGATGAGGAACAGTAAATCTTCTACCTGCCAACTTGCCTTCAAAGCAAAATCCCTCTGGGAAAGAGGTTAGAGGGGGACATCCCTTATTGCCACAGGAGGCATGCACTTAATTCAGTGGCAGACATTCATCTGCTGAAAACAGGCACAAGAAGATGGGTGAAAAAAGCAGGATCTAGCAAACTTGCAATTTTGGACAGGGACGCCAGAGAAATTTTCATCTCCTTTTGATCCTCTTAATATAGAATATTCCAGGCTTATATTTGAGTTTATTTCCTAGGATCCAAGTCAATTACTTTCATCTCTCTCTGTCTTGTAATGTTTACTACAATTAGTAGTGCCATATGTGGCAATCCACATTACTACCAACCATGCAAACTACCTGATAACTCCAAAATAAATGAATGGGGTGCTACAATAAAAAAGGAACTTTCCAAAATCAAAAAATAATGACAATAATTCTCCAACTTCTAGTTCTTCACAAAAGCATTCAAATGTTATTAAAATTGATTTCCTTATATAGGGGCTACTGCAGCATTTATTTCAGGCAACTTAAACATCCTGAAATTTCTGAAAGAAACTTTTTATTTTTATTATTTTATTCTTAGCACAAGGAAAATATTATGTACAAAATTACCACAGAAATTAGGTACAAAATTATCTAGGCCCTTTAGGAGTCTGAATTTCCACTGACTTTGGGGAAAGAATGTAGATACTTTTGAAAACACTGACTAAAATTGTTTTTCCAAAGTCACAGAGGATGTCTGCGACAGAACTAAAGCCTCTGGAGTGTCAGCACAATCTCTTAACAAGAAGACCATCACATCACTACTAGAACAATCATAATTGCAAACAGATTACAATTCACTTAATTGCAAAATAAAGATTTTACAAAGGAATTGAATTGCAATCAAGTCTACAACATTTTTCTCCCACATCAATCAATTGAGAAAAATGTCACGTGTTTGTATAGAAGTCGAATCTCCCCTTTCAACACAACACGTTGCCATTGCCAGCTATGTACTTTGGCCAACACTGTTGAAGGATTAACATAAAATAACAAAGAAAGACAAAAAATATATAATGTTTATCTGTAAATTAACTTATTGTGTCCAGAAGTAAGACAGCGATAATGATGAATTATCTCCACATAATACTATTCTGGAGGTTTAGAAGAAGGAACACTGAAGCATGAGAAAATTTGCACTTCTAAATCCAGTTAAAAAGTTATTAAGAAATAAGGAAAAATCTTTTTAATTGCAGGTGACTCTCTTTTGAGAGGAACTGAGGGCCCTATATGCCAACCAGACCCATTCCAAAGGGAAGTAAGGGATATTTGTAGGAGACTCCTTGGACTGATTTGGCTCTCTGATTATTAACCACTTCTAGTTGCCTAGGTCAGCAGTGACAATGTGGAAGAGAGAAATCCTAGGGCAATTAAAAAGGACTTCAGGGCACTGTGACAACTTCTTGAAGGGACAGGAGCACAGCTGGTGTTTTTCCTCAATTCCTTCAGTAGCAGAGAAGGATGATGAAAGGAACAGAAGAACCCACGTGAGGAACATGTGGCTTAAAGACTGGTGTCATCAATGGAATTTTGACTTTTTTGCTCATGGGGTGGTTAATACAGCACCAGGTCTGCTGTATAAATGGATGGGGTTCACCTGTCTAAAAGGGGGGAAAGGATTCTATCCCATGAATTTCTAGGGCTGATTGAGAAGGCTTTAAACTAGGTTTGGAGGAAGGCGATAAGACTGCGATCACTGGAAATGGGTGGCATTTCAGTGTTGGGGGTGAAATCAGCAGCCCAGCTGAAGTGTGTCTACACCAATGCACCCAGCATGGGTAACAAACAGGAGGAGCTGGAAGCCATGGTGCAGCAGGAAAGATATAACATAGTGACCATCATGGAAATGTGGTGGGATGACTCACATGACTGGAGTGCTGCAATGGATGGCTACAGGCTCTTCAGAAGAGAGAGGTGAGGAAGGAGAGGTGGTGGGGTGGCTCTGTACATTGGGGAGTGGTTTGAGGGAGCTCAAGGATAGTGAAAATAAGGTTGAGTGCCTTATGTTGAGTGCCTTATTGGATTAGAATCAGAGGGAAGGCCATCAAGGCACACATAGACAACCCAAGCAGGATGAAGAAGAAGTATTCTAGAGGTGCCTGTCTGCAGTTTCACAATTGCCAGCCCTTGTTCTTGTGGGAGAATTTAACTTGCCAGATGTCTGTTGGAAACTCAACACAGTGGAGAGGGGGCAGTTCTAGGAGGTTCCTGGACTGTGTGGAGCTTCCTCACACAGCTGGTAAGAGAGCCTGCCAGGGACAGTGCCCTGCTAGAGCTTCTGGTTACAAACAGAGAAGGGCTGGTGGGAAATGTGGTGGTAAGAGGCCTTCTTGAGCAGAGAGAAATGAGTTTTCAATCCTTGGTGAAGTAAGGAAGGGGGCCAACAAAACCTCTACCTTGGACTTTTGGAGGTTCAACTTTTACCTCTTGGGGCACTGGTTCAGAGAGTCCCTTGGGAAATAATCCCTAATAACAGAAGGGTCTAGCAACGCTGGACATTAAGAGGGAAATCTTAAAGGTGAAGGAACAGGCTGTCCCTGTGTGACAAAAGATGAGCCTGCAGGGAAGAAGACTGGCCTGGCTGAACAGGGAGCTTTCACTAGAACTCAGGGGACAAAAAGAGAGTTTATGACCTTTGGACAAAATGACAGGCAGCTCTAGAAGACTACAAGGATGCCATTAGGTCATGTAAAGAGGAAGATAGAAAGCTTAAAATTAAGCTAGAACTCAATCTGGCCTCTGATATGAAAGATAATCATAAGTGGCTTTATAAATATATCAACAACAAAATGAAGATCAAGGAAAATGTCCACCCTTTCTTAATTGGATGATGGGGAGAACCTTGTCACCAAGAATGAGGAAAAGGCTGAGGTGCTTAATGCCTTTTTTACCTCACTCTTCAACAGAAAGCCCAGTTTTCCTCTGGGCAGCCAGCCCCTTGATCTGGTAGACAGGGAGCAGAACTGAACCCCTGCAATCCAGGAGGAAGTAGTTGGTGATCTGCTGAGCCCCTTAGACACTCACAAGTCTGCGGATTGGATGGGGTTCATCCCATGGTACTGACAGAGCTTATGAAAGAGCTCATCAAGCCACTCTCCATCATTTATCATCAGTCCTGGCTAACCAGGGAGGACCAGGATGACTGGAGGTTGACCAATGTGATGGCCTTCCACAGGAAGGGTTGGAAGCGAGATCTGAAGAACTACAGCCTGTCAACTTGACCTCAGTGCCCAGGAAGGTTATGAACAGATTATCTTTAGTATGAACATGTGGCAAGTATAGGACAACTAGGGGATCAGGTCCAGCTGTCATGGATTTAGAAAAATTAAGTCCTACTTAACCAACCTGATCTCCTTTTATGACCAGGTGACCCAGCTAGATAGATTATAATAGTCTTTATTAGTTTAGTAGTTTAAAATTAACTTTGCTTTAAAATGTTCTTCCTACTGAGAATTACAACAAAAAATTTTATCATTATTTGAATTATTCTAGGAAGAAAATAAAAATAAATATTAAAAGAATGGAAAGAAAAAAATGAGAGAGAAATAGGACAAGCAGATGGGATGGAAACATAAAAAATGCATAGTGAGGTTTTAAGTGTTGCTCATCACGTGCAAATTACTGCCTGTTAACTAAGCAGGGACATTCACACAATCAACCTTTCCTACTATAAAATTAGGTAAGATGGTTCTTTCTGGCCTTAAGAAAATCAGTATTTTTGTCCTTATTCTTTCAGCTATATTCAAATTCCAGCAGCTGGTTTTCTTGAGGGAAACAGGAAATAGATTCCAAGCTGAGAAAAAATACTTGTAGAACCCATAATTTTCATATGAACATTTTTAAAGGATTTGTTCTAAACTGAAAAGACAAATTATAGCAGTAAGCAAGGCAAATCAGCAGTTTTGAATTGTAGTATTTTGCAAAACTCTCTTGTGGGGGCAACTGCATTAAAAAACCTTTTAGCAGAACACCAAGTCCAGCAAATTGGCATAAATCCATGGCCTCCACTGGCTATTTCTGGCTTGGAGACTTAAGCCATTCTAATATCTGTTGATTTTTTATGCTTATTCCTTATAATAGTTTTTTGTTATGTTCATTAAACAAACAATTGTGTTTATTGTTTTTTGTTTGTTTGTTTCCAATCTGATTTCAGTTTCTTAAAAATGTAAAAATAATGTTCTATCAGTCTGGTTTTTATCTTGAAACTAATAACAAAAGCATTTATTATGTTTTTGACTGACTTGTGTTCTTGCTCAATTCACATAAACTGCAATAATAAACTCTGAAAAAAGATGAACATATATTTCAGAATTTGGCCTCCAGTGCAGGATTTTTTTGATAATGTTAATTTGAACTGACATAGACAAACTGTTACATAATTTTACTAATTGTGAAAAAATACATACCCCTTTAAGACAGTCACCTTTAAAGTGCTAAAATACTAAATCCAGACATTGGTCTGGAACAATCATATTTTTGTCATTGTACAAAAAGTTTGTCTTGTCAGGTCTGAAAAATGTTATCATCATAGAGTTTCTCCATGATACTTTGCCTTGGAATTTTATTGTTTGTGAAAAATTGCTTTATATAATCACCTAAAATTATTTATTACCTTGTAAAGGATAAGTCTTCTGTGGAAAATTGCTTCTTGCTCAAAACACATGTATTCCTTTTGTGCATGTGGAGTTATGTGCCCTTTTCCTAACTGTATTTTATTTCTCCTCACTGCACAGTGAACACAATTCACTCTGCACCTAAGGTTATGTTTTATGTGGTAGAGGATAAAAATTGTTTACTAGATTCATCAGTCCTATCATATAGATTTAGAAATAGTACAGTAAGAGATGGCAGTTTTTAACATACATGGTTAACAGAAAAAGTTGGATTCACAACTAACATTCTGTTGTGATGGTGCATAACATGAAAAAAATACAACCAGTTGAGAAAATATCTTTCCATTTTAAAACAATCATTGTTTCCATTAACATGCTAAGCTTGGTCCATCAAAATTTTCCAACACTGGCCTGCAATTACTTTTCTTTTTAATTCTTCTGTACTGGTCCTTCAAACTAAAAACAAAAACAAAACAAAGTCATCTACCTCCCACTAAAACAAACACCCCTAAAATATCCTAAATAATTACTTTCATTTTTTTCCTCTCTCTGTGAAAAAGGAGTTTTATTTGAATTGGTCCATTCCTATAAATATTTTATGTTTCAGTGACCTGTTACATTCTGACATTCTCATATTTTAAATGCACGGCTACAGATATTTAACATCTGAATGGAAAACTGCGTATATGGATGGATTCAATAAACAGAGGCACTTCCTGCTCAGAACTAATTTGATTTTATCCCGTAACACTGAAATATGCTGATACAATACAGATTGAAACTGAGGGATAAGTGCAGGTAAAGGCACAACACAAAATCTGCTAAAAAATTCTCATTGATTCTATATTATACACAGACCAAAAATAAATTCTGTGTCTTTGAGTTCATCAAAGCTATTCAGTCTACCAACAGGTATTAGAAAAACCCTTTCCTGCTTTCAAGGTAACCAACCAAGATATGGTAAAAATCAACATGTAGTTTGGACTAAATACTTAAGCACACGGACACAGGTTTTAGTTGGACTACCTGGGTCACAGATTACAAACACAGGCAGAACCACCTTCAGGTCAGTTCTGGCAGAGTAGCTGTCACATCAGATGAAACAGCCAGGAGGGAGGGAAGAGGGTTATGAGCTTTTCCACTTAAGGTTTCCAAGCAGTAGATTGAACCAAGTGACCTGATAGCTATGATCCTGCTTTCTGGTTTGTATGTACATAAAGCCAGACTTACTTTTACCACACAGGCAGAAACCAGGGAGCATAGTGGAAAAAAATAGAAAAATCTGATTTTAGAGGGTAAAAGAAAATTTGATATCAGCCAGAAGCAGCAGATGCTCTGATCGGTTAAGACAGATCTATTACTTCAAAATTCTCCCCGACTCACTTTTATCCCCTTTTATTTCTACATCTATCTTGTATCAGGACAACCAAGTCTGCATCCTTCATAGCTGTGGTAGTGACAACTTAATTTGCTTTTAACGAAAAAGACATCTTGAGACAGATTTGACAACATACTGTCTTAACCCCTCCTTGGAACAGGTGAGGAGCAAAAGGTGAGGCTGTGCTTGGCTCTTTTGAGTCTGGAATAATTGACTCAGCTGGGAGGAAGAAATAGGTCATATACTTGGATTTGACAACTCTCTATCAGTCCTATCCACTGATATTAGGAAAGTTCTCATTTATTTTTCAGCAAAAAGATATTTTGTCTCTCAGTTTCATGCCTTGCCTTGGCTCGTGCCTTGTGTAAAACAGCCTGTGCACTGTCTCCTTTTGAAAACTCCAGGTAGAGATTCAACAGAGCATTATGGGTTTATGTTTGTATCATTTCTGATTTGTGAGGATCCCTCCCTCCACACAGAGAATGTACAAGTCTAATTTTGTAAAGAAGAAGGCAGAAAATGATCAAAAACCCTTCCTTATTGCAAAGCAGTGAATTTATCAGTGACTCAAATACATGTTCAATGGTCTTTTATTTGTGTTATTTTTCCTCACTCACCAGGAGCCTCACACCCTTCTCCACACACAAAATGTCAATGTCTGCTTTTTTGATTGTCCATTGAGCATTTGAATGATAACCATTCGTCTGACTCTCTGTATGGATTCGAAGTTAGGATTGTAATGCAGCAATCAACTGCATGGAGTCAGTTATTGTAATATTTTACTCAAGAAAGCTGATAATGGAACCTTTTTTATTTATGTATTTTGAGCAGACATTTAAGTATCAAAGAAAGATGCCATCGTTAACATTAACCAGAAGCATTTTTATTTTATTAAATTTTTGAATTATATTTGCTAGTTCTAATTAGCTGCTTTTATCGTCATAATTTTTAAGGATTTCTATTAGTTCAGGGAGGGAATTAAATTAGAATATGACATTATTTGATACTGCAGGGAGACTTTAGATTCAGTAGTTAAAATTAAATAATGTAGTCCCAGCCTTTGCAATGTTTTTCAAATTATTTAATTAGCCAATTACAGCTTATTTAAGATGTACACGTTATTTACCTTGAGATACAATTCCCATTGTGGTTTGATTCAGCTGATAGGTTACAGGTTTGTTCAGACAGTACTTGGACTTTGTGACTTTGGCAATCTTCACTGTTGTTAAACAGACAACAATCTGAATAACAGATTGTACAATGCCACTGGTTTTGTGTATATCCCTGTACACAAGATTAAATTGAAAGTTTTGTATGGTTTCCATGAGCATTCTTATTACACTGTAGTAAAACTTACCTGTTGTCTACCCAGCTTGTTTTTCTTTCAGTCCATCCATTCTTAAGAGAAATTTCCATGATCACAGAGAAAATAAATAAAAACAGTATTTGGGATTCTACAGTCCTACTTCAGTGAACAATTCAGTGCGCTGTAAAGAGATTGCATTAACACTCAGCCCTAAAAAAGCCCTTAACCACAAAAACATGTCTATATTTTCCCTAAAGCATTCAAATGTAGCTCAGTTTAAGTAATATAAGCCAGATGAAAAGCCAGAATCACTCAGAGAGGCAGAAATCTTTGCTTGCTTTATACAGATAGCAAGAGGCCACAGTCTTTCACCCTTCGAGCACTCAGGGAATGCACATGACAGCAAGGGTCCTTATGATAGTCATTCTTTTGTCCTGAAAGTTGTATGAATATATTGCTTTTTTGTAGAGGGAATGCTGTATTGCTTTCCAGTTTCTTTAGGAATGACACTTCACTAAAGCATGGTTATAGCATTCCTGCAATCCAAAAATACCCGATAGCCTGTCCTAGTAGGCTGAGACCTTGTCCTATGGTCTCACGAGCAGCATAACAGGCCCCTGTGAGAGAAGGCAAGGAGATCTCTCCCTGCCCACAAAAGGCTTTCTTGCTGAATGAGTGAGTGAAAGCTGCCGTTCCCGAACACTGCTGCTGAAAGTATGCAGTGGGGCATGCAGCCCTAGTTTCCCTCAGCCCATAGTGAGGAACTGTAGCCTGAGGGTGCCGTTTCATATTATTTATAGTTAAGCCTAATTCACAGTTTGGTGATAACCAAAAAGAGGGATCCCACAGCCACCTCTGGCTTAACAACTACAAGGGTGAGTGCTCTTAACCTACTAACTATTCTTCATCCTGCCTAGGAAGACTCCTCCCCTCTGTGAGCCATGGGACTGTCTCTGTAGGACATGCTCCTAACACCAGACTATGTCCCACACCCACCCGCAGGGCGATGTCCCAGCCTGGCTGGACCCATCCCCAGGGAGGGGCCTGATGCCTGGGCCTGGGTCTGCCTTGGTGACCCCTGGCTGCCCTGCTCCTGGTGGAGGCACTGGGACAGTCCTGGCTGGTGAGGCCTGTTATGTACTTAGAAAAATCTCTTCACTATGAAAAGATTTCAGGATGATTATAAGCATCTGTTCTGAAATTTCAACCAGTGCAGATGAAAGGGAGGTAGAGGGAAATAATGAAAATAGGGACTACCTTCAGCACATCTGGAAAGAGCGTATGAAAACTTATAAAATAAGAGAAAAACATGGTTTATGGATAATTTTACTGAGAAAGAAAACAAAGAATTGCTAGGAAGGTTTGTGATTCAGGCAGTGCCCTAAAGAACATTAAATCCAAATTCTTAAAAAAAAATGTAGGCTATAGCTATAACACTGAGCCAAGGTTTCTCATTGTTTGGAGGTTTGATGTAATAATGAGATCATTCTCATATTTTTGTCCTTTGAACAAAGTGAATCTTCCAGTTTTACTTTCTCAGAACACTCCATTTTGGTGAGGAAAATTGCTACAACCTTGTTGTCTGTAAAATGCAACTCAAGAGTTCCTCATCTTCCTGCTTTATAGAAACATCTTATAAAAATTATAGGCTGAAAAATGTTAGTAACACAAAGTGTGGAGTTTCACTGGCAAGTTTCTTAAAGCACTCTAGTTTTGTGAATATTCAATAATATTGTTAATTGCAGAGGTAAAACAAAAAGAAACATTTTCTTGTGTTCATTGCAGTCACAATATGCTATTGTACTAACCTGCAGTGATATTTGCATTGACCTGTAAGGCCATCCTATATACAGTGCAGTCATTTTTGTCTCCCTCTACATGCTAACAGCTCAGAAAAACCATGACATACAGCTGAAGCTGTACATCTGGTGCTTCCCTGACATGAATGGCAGGTTTATGTGCCTGACAGTCTCCCGAATCACAGCAGGATTTCTGAATCAGTTTCTTTTTTTTCTAACTTCGTACAGGAATAAACAAGGAAAACAGTGAGGAGATGAGCTTGAAGATCACACTCTAACTTGCTCTTTATCACAAAGATCTGAAGCAAATGAGTGACAGGGTTCTCCCAGATACAGTGTTGCAATGTGCCTTATCCTTGGGGTTGTGCTTAAGGCTGCAGTCATACTGTCTACAAAGCTTTTGCCCTTATGAATTTCTCAAAATGGGGTTATGTCTCTCTCATGATGGGAAATGCAGGAGATTTTTATAGAAGGGCTGTGGAATCAATGGATTGGCTTGCAACAGGAATGCATACTAGTACATTTCGTGGAGGAGAGAGGTTGTAGGATGTGCTTCCGTGATTGCCTTTCTTAAAGAAAGAAATGAGGTTCTTCTACAATTAAAAAAAGAAAAATAATTAGATGAACATGGCTGGCCACATGAAAAATACTGACTACATGTAAATGCACATGCACAAAATATATGCAGTATATCTTCAGCCCTGTACTGCACAATGCTTCACAGCTGTTGGCAACAACACAAAGTACTTTTTTACTTTTACCTTTCAGGTAAAATGCAAGTTGGAGTTTCCCTGTAATAGAGCATATACATCCATAGGAAAATTCCTGAGTTGACTGCAGATTGCTCTGCAGAAGGGCACTGGTTTACTTACAAAATTAGAATTTCCTTATTTTCAGCTTTCAATGAAAAGTACTCTGAAAATACCATTATAAGAAGCAGAAAAACTAAGTGACAAGTTTCCCTGCCTGTATAAATGAATGAACTCAGGTTTTGTGTGTATTAATGACTTCTGTTTTATTTTACTGAGTTTTTAAAAAGTAAAACGAACATTTATGAACCCACCAAGAAAGGGAAATGTAGAGGGAACCTACATTATACATTATGAATAACTGCAACTTGGAGGGGTTAATGATTTAGAACTAGATCTAATAGTCTGTATAAATGCCTACATAGAGAAGGAAATTTTTCATGATTTGTAAGAAATTAGATATGCAGTAAAATGAATTGTACATTAATTTAAACACCTGCCTTTGACATACTTCTGAGATCGATGTTCTGCTTACTGGCCTTTCCAAACTTCTTTGCAAAGCAAGAACTCAGGTAAAATCATTTCAAGCAGAAATCATTTGCCACAAGAGCTCAGTAAAACACCTTAACAACATAACTTGCTTTATAAAAATTCCACATAAAAAATCTATGACATTTTGGGGTGGTGGACCACATTATACAGGAAATAACTTCATGAACTGATCTTTTTCCTTATTCATGCCATGTGGAATTTGCTCCTTATTTGCAATTCTGTGGGATTATTATGGCAATGACACCAGTTGCAAATGTGGAACAGTAATCTGACCATAGTAGTCCTGCAGAATGTCAGGTTAGTCCATTTCTGTCATGTGGGTTGCTCAGTGACCTTCTCTCCAGAACTCCAAGTCAACTGCAACTCATATTTTGATCCAAGATCTTTGATGCAGGAAGGCAAGGGCACCACCCTCCCACCTGCAGCAGAGGTAGCATCCAGAAGCAGAGGTAATTCCCACTCTTTCCTCTATGCTTGCCATGAGAAAGCTAACTGCTTCCCGAACTCTCTCCTTTCTCTCAAGACAAGAGTATTGTTTTCACATTGTACAAACTTTAATAGGCAACTTTTTCCCAGTATGCAAGAAAGCAGAGCAGATGGAGGCCTTCAGCTCAAGACTGGATCTCATGTTATGATTGAAACCACAGAAATCATCATTTTCTCTATTTTCAATTATTATTAATAAAAGCTTATAGCAACATTAAGGATTCAAAGCAATATTTGTGTTACTAAAATGCGAGGAAATACTTAATGACTTAGTTTTATTTGATATTTCAAGCATAATTAAACAACACAGGGCCAAATCCTGGTGTGTTGCACAATTTGAAATCAAATTATTAAATCTCTGACCTATCTTAGTAGATTTTTATGAGGTATTATATATTTATTATATTATTATTTATTATATTATATCATTTGTTATATTTCTAATTACAAAACCACTGAATAAGCTGAGCTGGAAGGGATCCATCAGGAACATCGAATGCAACTCCTTCCCAGCACAGCACTATCTCCAAGAATCACACCATGTACCTGAGAGTACAGCCCAAAAACTTCTTGAACTCTTTCAGGCTTGGTGCTGTGACCACTTCCCTGGGCAGCCTGTTCCAGTGCCCAAAGTTGTATTATTATCTCGAATTTTAACTTCAATTTCTAGATTTAGTGGAAAATCTGAAGGTGTGAGTATGCACATATGTATGCCAAGATACTGGACAGATCAGAAACTAAGAAGAAAGGAATACATTGTATGAAACAGTTCTTCTCCTGAATTTTCCAATCTGTGAAAATGAAAGCCTTCTGTGGGGTCACACATCCCTTAGCAGCCCTCTGCTGGAAAACAGACCATGATAAAACAGGTTCCACTGGGCATCTGCACGGCTGCCTGTCGGTGTGGCTGGGCAAGGTCCTGGCTTGCTGGCTCTGCTGTGAGCTACTCAGGAGGCCCATTGACCCGGGAGCCTGAAGCCTCAGTTGCCTGCTTCCCTTCCTCCTGGCAGTTTCTCAGCTGTCTGGGTTTCCAGAGATTACGAGAAACTCTGGCTCCTGGGAAAGAGCGATACAGCGTGATTAATTCTCCCTCACAAAGAATTACAGCATTTGGAAGTTTTCTTGCAAAGTGGAGTAGAATCAATTTGTTATAATCTCTTTTTATAATATCTAATAAATATTTCACCTTTTTATTCTTGAGCAGAAACACATGCTGTAAAAATGCATAGCCAAAATGAAATGTCTTTTGATGTGAATGTATATGAATCTCTGAATTTTTTCTATTACTTGTTAGGCACAAATACCTTCCTAAAGTTAATGAGTACAAACATATTTTATTATACCTAGAGTTTTGTTTTTGTCATGGAACAAATAAAAATAAAGGTTGGCTCTAGACTCCATATTCTGATTTGGAGTTGGAGATGAATAAACAACTTATATTTTGTTACATATAATTTTCTTTATTCTCAAACCCCAGGCATGTTTGATATACAAACAGCAAAATAGGAGAATTGCATTTCTCACTTTACTATGCATACAGAAATACACATTATATTTGGATTCTGATTCTTTCCTTTCATAAGCATGTTAAGAGCTTGCATTTTGAAAGGAAAAATAAATGAAATTTGGTTTTGTGCAGAACAATACATCTGTTGTACCCCAGTGCAGCAAAAAAATCCCACACGCTGCAGCCTAACATGCTGTCAAGTGTGTGAACTGAATTCTGAGTCATGTCTATTCCCACTGTCTTGGGGTGGCTTTATGATGTGTATCCCCTATCGCTGTTCTATGCCCAGAAATTAATTTTGTGCCTTTCTGTGCCTTTAAACTAAGCCTGAGAGGGGAGAGACAAAAAACCGAGCAAAACTTTCAAAGCAGTTTGCAGTTTGTTTTCATGTCTCAAGGACACACAGATATACACACAGACTCCTCTTGCTTCTAACAGCAGCGATGGGAGCGGGAGGAAGCACCCTGCTTGGTTTTTTTTCAGCCAGCTTTCAGCCAGTGTTTCAGCTCCTTTTCCTCCGGACAGTTGAACTTTGTTTTCCTGGGACTCTGATTTTTCCCTTCTTCTCTGCTGGATGGTTTCAACATCAGAACACACTGGGAGGATTTTTTTCATCAAGGCCCCAGAGGAGGGGCCCACCCCATCCCAGCTCCAAGGAGGAGGAGAGAGAGACCTATGGGAGGACTCTAAAATTTTCCCAGGTTTCTCTCCACAGAGAGAGGTTTTATTATTTAGCACCATTATCCTTTTCCTGTGTGTTTGTTAAAGAAATAGTTTTTATCTCTTTTACTTTCCTTCGAGGAATTTTTTTTTCTTCCTGAACCTGGTGGGGGAAGGTGGTTGTAACCTGCCTTCTCTCAGAGGATATATTTCCAAATTTGCCCAAACTGGCACACCACAAGAATGAGAAGCCAGGCAAACAAGCGCCTCATACAACAGCCACTCAATGGGTTGTTTCCAATTTGTGCTTTGGTTCAGCACTATTATGGCATTACTGCACTGGTTCTGCTTCTGGGAGGAGCTGCAATTCACATTAAAAATTGTATTATTTCACATATAGTTTACAATGGCATTGTGGGCAGTAATGTCAGAGAAAGGGTTTAGTCTGATCCTAAGAGAAGAAAGACTGGATGATCAAATTAAAACTCATATTCTGTGTTTCTATCAACACTAAAATGGATTGCAGCATAGCTGTGAAGACTGAGCCTGCTTCAGCCTCAGAAAAAGCTCCTTGGTTAGGAATTAGAAGTTGTTCAACACAACATTATCTCTCCATGTTAATTTATTTCATTATAGTGATTTATAGTTGATATTGCTTTTGTCTCACCTTGATGGCTGCAAAGACATTATTCACTATCAGACACAGAGCCTTTTGTCCAATTTTCTAAATGTCACTACTAAAAGAAACTATGCAAAACATTTTAATTAATGCTGAATACAATCAAAGTGAAAAATAGTCATTGTACTGCTTCAGAAAAAGAAAAAGAGTTATAATAAATTAATCCCTTCATGTTCCTATTTGTAGCATACCAGTGAAATAGAGAGGTTATTCAAAGAAGGTGATTCCATTTTCATCATTTAGGAGAATCTAATTTTATAACATTTTTACAATATTTTCTGGTGTTTATGATCTAAATGTATAGCTTATGCTTATTTGTTCGTAAATTCCATATTTTCAGAAGAAAAGGTGAAAGGAAACTACAGTATAGAGAGGAAGTATGATAGAAAATACAGAAAGCTAGTTGTGCTATGAATTTTCTAATTACAGTGCTAATATAGGATTACTGAAACTCTAACAGTGTGATAGAGTGTGAGAGATTCCAACCTTCATTAGCATAATTTTCAGTTCACCTACTATAAATTTTACATAAAGACACTGCTAGAACTGTTTATTTTGGTCAGATTATTTTATCTAGGCATTTGTTTGCTGGATTTTGCTAGTAATTTTTCTGACAGTATGATTCTGGGAAGAACTTCAACATAAGTTTCCCACTATACCAGTGCCAAATTACCTTTGTGATATAACTTTTTATGTTTAGTTCATTTATCCAAACCTGTGCTTCTCGCTAGAAAATTGTCAGAGCTGCAACTTGAAATGACCCAAATTTATTGTATAAATACCCTGAGATGAAAAGCCTTGAAGAAGTGCTGCATCCAGTAATCAGAAGATAATTTTCTCCAGACTGTCAAGAGTTTTCATTTTTATTCTCTTCACATTCGTAAAATGGAATTCTAAGTATATTACGACCTTGCAACTTTTTAAAAAATCTTATGTGGAATTTCAGAATCTGCGGATGCAATAATTATTTTTATTGCCATTATTTATTCCACATATGAGAAGAAGTACCTCTTGTAAACCTGGTGTATCAACACCTTACAAATTAGTGCATAAGCTAAAGGTATGATGGTATGATTTCTTCCTCCTGGTTTGTTTGGTTTTTTTTTTTTTTTACAACTCCACCTTAGAAACAGAGCTTAATGGTGGGACTATTTTGAAAGGGTGTTTAGAATGCAACTCAGATTTCTTAAAATCATATTTAAAATTTTCAGAGAAATTTGAAAGTATTTTAGAGCAGGATAGACCAACTGAAGATTCACCTTGGATGGACTTGTGAAGATTATGCCCTCATAGTATTTCACTGAATGCTGAACATGTATAAAACTGTCTCAAACTGAGAAATGGAGCAGACGTTATCCTTACCTACATCTTCTGCAATTCATAGTGGTGGAGATTTAAGAGATAAAAAAACCTGATCCTTTAAAACAAACAAACAAACAAAAAGAAAAGCCCTGATGCTAACTTTAAAGGTTAAGCAGCCTTTCTTTCTTCTCCTTTGCTTCATCCTTTGATATTGCCAGCTTCTTTATTTATTCATTTAAAGTTCCAAGATACTCAGCTGGTGGATGGAGACTCTTAGTGCAGTAATGATATAAGCCTTCATTTCTTCTTGTAAAAAAAATAATAGCCATGAATAAATGACAATTATCTCTCTGCTGCCATGTCAGTCTCATAACACTTCTCATCTGAGAACTGGCACTTGTTTCATAGTGGTACCAAAGTGATATTTATTAAAGAGCTTCGTAATTCCTGCTTGGGAGCTACAAACTTTCTCTACACTACAGGTTAGTCCTTTTCTGCCCCAGAGTAAGTCACCTCTGCATACAGGAGAAATCCACTCACTTCTTACTCATAATAAATTTTGTCTGTGAAGGTAGACCGAGTCTCAAGCACAGTTTGGACTTCTAAGTTATGTTTCTGCATGTTTACATTAAACAACTGGTATATAAAACTACTTACAAAGAAAATCCTCTTGCCACTGAGAGGTTGTAAAACCCTTTAGATCTGAATTTAACACAGAGAGAATGGCTAGGATAATAAGGATCAACTGAATCAGGGCAGAGAATGGGACTTGAAGATACACAGAGAAAAATAGCTTGGAGTTACTAAATGTAGAATGTCAGCCCACAGAGAGAAGGCTATTGCCTATCGAACTGAACAGACAAAGAAAGGAGCAAGGTAAAAGGGAGGACATGAAAGGATTGAACTTGTGAGATCCCCCCAGCACACAGCTTTCCCTGTTAGCAAAGGTGAGTTGCATGTGTAACCGGGCTGCATGACAAGCCCCAAAGAGATAAAGCTGTGATCATTAAACTGTTTTGTTTATATTGACTTCATCAAACAACTGAGAATCATGGGGAAAATGGGTTTGTACATTCAGAACAGCAGCTTTAGTCTAAGAGGGAAAATATTGCTGAGCTATAAACTCAGGACATAATGAAAACTCTGAGTTTACCTGGTGCAGAAATAGGCAATGGAAGTGAAGGAAGGTCACTGCTAAGTATTTTGGGCAACTTCTATTGATCTGATGACAATTCTGTTTTGTTGAGAAGCAAGCAATTCACCAGAGATAACTCAGGGCTTTTAGTAAGGCATATAAAGTTTTGCTCCCATGGGTTTAGATCCTTAGTCCACGTACTTCAAAATATATTCTAGGTTTCATATTAAAGCATGTACTAAACAGAAAAACAGACTATCATTTTTATGCCAATAATTTGCTCGGTAGGATTAAGACTAACCAGTTAAAGATATGATACTCACAGACACAATGGTCTGTGTATTTACTGGGATTTGAAACGTTACAGCTGGTCAACACACTGGCTTTCACTTACCTAACTAGAAGCTGGAGTGTGTCTTACAAAATTCAGACTAAATGTAAAGGAAAAAAAAAAAAAAAAAGAATAATTTAAAATAGGAACATAATCTAGTAAGAACCAGAGTTCATTTATTTTAAATGTTCACTAAAACATCAATAAAGGAAGATTTTCATTAAATATAGATCACAGGACAGTTTTATTAAAAAATTGCAAGTTTTCTCCTTTTGAATTAAAATAGAGTCAGTAGTCCTTCCTTATTTATATTTCAGGCCATATGTGAAATATCTGCATATAATTTTGGTCTGCCAGGTAGGATTCAGAAATGCAAAAATGGCTGTATGTTCAATATATTATATAATTTCACATATGCAGAATTTTTGTATGCATAAATAAAACATTCACTCAGTGAGAAAAGGAAGTACATTCCACTATATTTTGGAAAAAAAAGTATTTGAACCTTATTTTCCAATGTAATAATTCATGCTACAGAAAAAAAAAGCCCATACTATTGTATGGATTTTCAAAGAGTTAGTGTGGAATAGACAAGGCACAAATAGTTGAAAGCAGCAACATGACAATGAGTTTTGGGAAGGTTTATAGTGGTGTCTAGTTTTAGGCATTTATTGCAGTGGAGATAAACTCAACTTATACCTCTAGGGTGTCAATTGCAATATGGTTGGCCAGAATGTTCCCAGATACCTGATTTAATAAGAACTAGGTAAAGATAAAACAGACAAAGGAATGAGACTGAAGTTTGAAGGCTAGAGGCATACAACATGAAACACCACTCGATATGTGTTCAATATTTGTTTGATTTTTATGACAAATGAGATTGAAATTGATGCTTTGCTGGCCAGTGACAGTGATATGAGAAAAAAAAATGTTGCAAAGGAAATATTTGCTATGGTAGTCAATAGCCAGAAAAATTAGTCAAGCCTAGATGAAAGAAGGAGAAAAGAGCATATGAATAGCATCACAGCAATTAGTAATGTGCATCAGAAATTATATTCCTGTGAATTAATCATTACCTAATTTAGTATTTTTTAACCAATAATTCTTGTTTAATAAAAAAATTCTCTCATATCCTAGATGCTTACACAAACTAGTATTATTCTATTTAATAGTTAAACATGCAATTTCAGGAGAAGCATTTTGAGTATGTTATCAGGCAGATATTTGTTTCTGGATAACCTGACAACTGAACTCAACTATCTGTTGAAGAACATAGGTCTTCTTTTAAAGGCAAACTTAACTTGCAAAAGAATACAGCAAATGGCAAAACTCCCACTAAATTTCTTGCAGAAAACTGCACGTCAGATTCTTTTGATGGCAGGGTGAGGAAAAATGCTACACTGTGGTTTCATATCTATTCATAACTACTATTCATATCTACTTCATATCTTTCATATCTACTATAAAGCCTGCCCCAGGTACTCTGAAGGTGCCCCAATCAGAAATCATGTATTACATTCCCAACAACAAAGAATGTGAATGGGTCTATTCATTACTTGATTTAAAGCCTTGCTAAATTCAATGCCCAAATGACATGAAGTTCTTGTATGCACATCTCTATGACTGGTGTTTAAACATCATAGTCTGTATGGAAATAAACATATTTCCCTAATTTTGGAGTTCACATTTAGCAGTATTTTGTCTACAGGCATTTTCAACCACTTTGTGCAGAGTAATGTTCTTTCCAAGATGAAGGTGGCAAAATCTGGTCCTTTTTCAGTGCAAGTAAGAGCTTGGACCAGACTAGGGTAGCATTTTTATGTTCTGCGGAAAACTCCATTATAATATCTTAGCTTTGCCCTGCTGAACCTGGAGTATTTGCAATAATCAGTGCCCTTCCTAGCCTGTTTAGGTAGTTTTTTTCTTTTTTAATTATTTTTTAATAATGAAAAAGCAATCTTTAGGGATTAATTTCCGCATTTTTTTGTAATCTTTACAAACATAGAAAATACATGTAAAATTATGTAAACCACTTGTTTGCATGCACAGTAAAAACTATGAAAATCTCATTTTTCAGGCAGCAGCAGGGAAGAAAGCCACAAAATGGTGGACTGGTAGCAACTTCAAAATAAGCTACTTGATAATAGAAATATTAATAATAATAAAATATCTATAATCTTGGCTTTTACCCAGAACAATAGCAATAAGAAATGTTAAGGTGACTGATCTATTCCATCGCAAGAGAGACACCATGGAAAGTCTTAGATATTTCCTAAGTGCATTTTGTTGGTACTAGGTACTGAATATAATGTATCTAAAATCCTTTACACCTCTTTTTTATTTAATTGATTTATTTATTTACACTAGAAGAAAACAAAGGGGATTTTTTTTTCTTTGGCTTTCATATCTAAAAAAAGGAAAGAAATTAACAGAATATTACAGATTTCTTTGAGTTTATCTGGGGACTGAACTTGACATTGTAGTTTTAGAACTATTTGTGACTTAAACCCTGCTGGCTTTGAGACACCTTCATTTTTTGAAAACCGTTTTATATAGTTGATCAGAAGTTTCCCTCCAGCATGTTAGTTTTTCAAGAAGCTGTTTACACATCTTCCTTTACACCACACTGGCAGCACATAGGGGATTTAAAATGAAAGTAATTTACCTGCAGGTCTATAGCAGGTACAAGACAGCTCATAAGCCACTACTCAAGAATCATGAAAACTCAGGATCCATTACCCATCTTTTTTTTTTTTTTTCAAATCACACCAAAAGGTATGTTATGATCTGGTTATTAAAATTATTGAGAGATGCCTCTGCCCCAATTAAGGTTCAAACAAGACCATATGCCGAAGTCAGAAGTATGAATTTTATTGAACAGTAAATGTGAGGCAGAGAGAGAGATAGAAAGAAACAGAAAAAAAAATGGAGGGAGAGAAAGAGGGTGACAGAGACATAGACTAAGTAGAAAATACCACTACTCCATGGATCCTGATGGCATCCCATTGATCCTCTTCTTCCAGTCTTCTTTGTGGTGAGGATCCCTCAAAAACATAGAGTCTGTTCGATTAATATACATTCAGGCCAGGTGGGAATGCCCCGGTACCTCCTCTGGCGGAGGCAAGTTTGACACTGGCTCTTGCGACAGACTCTGGATCTGTTGCATCACTTTGCATCACATGTAATATGTGGTGCAAAGCCTCAGGAATGAGCCTGGAGAGCACTTTGGGGGGTCTTTGATGGATTAAGACACCCCCTCAGCTGCCTCTCACCTGAATGTCCCATGGATGTGGCCTTCCCGGGGTGGGGGGTTTACAGCTGAGCCAGTTTGTGAAGGGAGGATGAGTGTTCACTGCCTCTGACCACAGGTTACACCACACACTCAAACCTCTCCTCCTCCCTCCTCAGCTGGGGGGAGTGTGTGCAAACCCAGCCTAGCAGATGAGTCTGTGGGCTGTGGCCTCCCCCACTCTGAACCCAGCCAGAGATGATTCTCAGCACAGCTGCTGGGTTTAGCTTTCTTGTGGATGCATTCTTCTCCCTCAGCCTTGTTTTCCCTAGACCTGAGACAACTGGACAATAGAATCACCTTTATCTTGTCTCAAGTTCCTTTAGGTGGCTTAACTCACAGTTCAAAGTTCCAGTCAGGAAGCATATTCAGGGAGGGGTGGCCTTAGGTGGTCACAGCTTCTTTATCCAGTTTTGCCATAAAGGGCAAAAAGTCCTTCATAAAAATGTTTAAGCCATGAACCATAACACTTCAGTCTCACAAGGAAACACAAGGATAATGAGACAAAGAGAATCCTTCACTTGTTTGAATGCCTGAATAAATACTATCAATTATATTCTAAATTCTGATTTTTTCTGTTCCAGAAAAATGTTGGTAAAGGCAAAACAGATAGAAACTCTAGAGGGCTGTGCTGATTATGGGGTAGAGTTAATTTTCTTCACAGTGGTTGGTGCAGGGCTGTGGTTTGGATTTTTGTTGAACACAGGGTTGATAATACAGAGATGTTTTTGTTGTTGTTGAACATGGCTTGCACAGAGCCAAGGCCTTTTCTGCTTTTCGTATTGTCATCCTGGAGAGGAAGTTGGGGGTGCTTGGGAGGTTGAGAGAACACAGGACAGATGATCCCAAATGACCAAAGGGATATTCCAGACCATATGCCATCATGCTCAGTATATAAAGTGGGAGGAAGAAAGAGGTAGGGGAGCATGTTTGGAGTTACAGTGTTTGTCTTCCTGAGTCACTGTTACAAATGATGGGCCCCTGCTCTCCTGGAGATGGCTGAACACCTGCCTGCTCATGGGAAGTGGTAAATGAATGCCTTGTTTTGCTTTTCTGTATTACACTGTCTTTATCTCAATCCACAAGTTCTCTACCTTTTACCCTTCTGATTCTCTCCCTGATCACACAGGTGGGGGAGTGAAAGAGTGGCTGACTGGGGATAAAGCACAACAAAGGCCCATAACTTTTTACATGAACATACTACTGACTTGTAGCTTTGGGGAAAAAAACTCCTTCTACCACAAAATACTAAAATCGATTGAGATGCTGTGTTTTAGTATAGTTCTTCCTTTTCTTTACTGAAATATCCAGTATGGTAATTTACTTCCTACATGATTATTTATTTCTCCTGGAGTTTGGATTTCTCCTGAAGTTTCAAAAATTGAGTTTCTTTGATGGTTTTCTTCTTTATTTACTGACATCTTACTTGGGAGATGGAAGCACTTAATAAAAAGCTGGTCATTGCTCAAATACACATAAAGAATAACATACTAGAAAAGCAATGCATCATAATTTAAGTTACAAAAATGTTAATGCTAAATAGCACTTGACACTGTTTTAATGATGAGAGTTAATCGTCAGCCACATTTGAAGATGAAAGAGAATGGAAATGTTGTTGACTTGTTGAATTAAGTTAAATCAATTCATAAAGTCAGTCAACATTCCATTTGGGCAGCTTGCAAGGGGTTAATATGTTCTTAGGACTTTGAAGTCTAAATTACTTTTAGAGAGTAATATCCATATGGCACCTTGAAGGAAGGCCTAAGCAGTAAACTTTAACTGCTGCCTGAGTTGGCAATCATTTCATAGAGACAAGACACTGCACGAGAAATTGCTCTATAAATAAGATCCCTTACAGAAGAATTAAAACGAAATTCATATTATTGGTCTTCACTAGGAGCCATAAAAAACACAGGACAGCCAGGATCTGTTTCAAATCACTGTTAGAAGCACCTGAAGGACACCCCTAAAGTCAGCTTGATCAATGATGATGAATGCACTGGTCAAGCTTTCTGTGCAACTGTAATGCATTTGGAAGCCTTGAGGAAATACATCTGGCAAAAAAGAAATAGGACAGATATGAGATATTCCTGCTGCAGAGATTTTCCTATGACCATTAATCCAGAAATGTGCCCTACCTTACCAAGCAAAGTATCTCTAAGCTCTTCCCTGTACGGTCTAAAGTCTTTTGGGTTCTCCCGTGCTCTCATCCCCTTGATTGAGACAAGGTATCTGAAGTGTGACCTATTTTTTCTGGTTTGAAGGGAGGTGAGTGGTCACACTGTCTGAATGAGATTTATGATCCCCACTGTTGAATCATGCATTTTGCTAGCACTGTCAAGAAAGAAACTCTTGTGTGATGTTTGCATTGGATCTCTGACTGCTGTGCCTGGATGCTGATATTCTGTGAGCGTTTACATAAGGCTGTCAGTACTGGAAAAATGAAAGTTAAAGGTTTGGCCTGTAAATCTGAGGGGGATGATGGCTGCAGGTAGGTGGAGGTGGGAGGGCAAGAAATTGAAAAGTGTGTGTCACCTATTTGAACGAAGGCTTTTTTATATCATAGAACAGGCAGGCAGAAAAGAAATCAAACTGCTGGAACCAATGTCAGAAGCCTAAAGTATCCAAACCAGAAAGCAAGAAATTATATATCATTACCTAAGCTGAACTGGATTACTGGAGCCCTTCCATGAAAGTTGTGATTTGTTCTCCTTTATAATTTAGTTTTTTCTTCAGACACTACAAACCATGAGCAAAATATTCTGAACTATATGCATATGGCACTTTATGAAGGGGAGTGATGGATATTCTGGAGGTAGCAGTGACATTGATGGCAGTGCACAGAAAAAGAAACATGAAAATATTTGAATTTTGTTTAAAATGAAATTTATTTCTAGTTGCTGCTCTTTTGAAAATTATTTTCAGTCAGCTTCATACCTTTGAATAGTGACAGATTAATGTCATCAGGACTATCAATCTGCTATTACTGCACACAACAGATATGTGCCTGTCAGCTGTCACAGGTGTGAACTTAAGCCACATTCCTTAGGGGTGATGAGATAGTATCTAAACTGCTTAAGTACTATGATACCTGGAGAAGATGTTGGGAAGTCTATATATTGAGAATATAACACCTGATAAAATAGACAACAACAATTTTATTAGAAGCAATTTCTGTCCATTTTTCTGTTTGCTGATTATTAGAGAACACAGCAGCTTGTCACAATAGTTCAAACAATTTAAATATGTGTTAAAAATGGTTCACTAAGATGTTTAAATAAAAATTGTTTTGACTTGGTGTTTTCCAATATGTAAAAATGTACTGTAAGACATTAGTAGGTTTAAACATTATAAGAACTTATGTTCACTGACCATGTATCTTGCTGTTTGATGTTTTTCTTTTTCTTTTCCTTTCAAGTGTTTCATTTGAATTCACAGAATTATAGAATGGTTTTGGTAAGAAGGGACCTTAAAGATTATCTAGTTCCAATCCTTCTGCCATGGGCAATTCAGACTCCAGAAGAGCTCTAAAATCCTGCACATAAACTTTTGCCCACACAGAACAGAAAACATGGATTTCAGCATCCTAAGTCTTCCCTGGACCACAGGTCTTGTTTCTGAATTTAGCAGATAAAGTGAAAAGCAATGAGAAGTCAACTAAATGTTAACATCTTACTCAATTATAAATTGTCTTGTATAGAATTTAAACATACACTTTAAAGTTTTGCTAAATTAGGACCTAAATGTCTTACTATTAAGTCCGTTAATAAAAGGATCAGTTAGTGTTAACTTCAGCAATGCAGTCCCTGAAAACTGCTTCATAATTCACACTCTTGAAGAATACCAGACAGAGCAGACAGCAATAATTTTCAGGTTTTTTGCCCTGTAGCCTGATTCTGCACTCACATAGACTACCAGCAAGGTGCTTACAGTTGTGTATTAAACAGTCTCGAATCAAGAGGCTGGACTTGAACTGACAGCTATGCTATATATTTCTCCATTAGCTGAGGCTGATTTTAGCAGATACATGTACAAATAAAGAAAGCTAAAAACATAGGAACTCTTCAATGTTATGCCCCATTGAAACACAAATAAAGAATTATTATTTACTTTAGGCTTTCTAATGTTGGAATTAAATGTCATTCTTCAAATGTATTTCCCTCACTGATGATGCATTAGGACAAGACAGTATCTAAGACTCAAAAAAATAACTTAATGATTCAGGGCAAATTTGGTGATTTATAATGCAAGAGTCAAGCTCATTCATGTTCTGAACATTCTTGCAAGAACATTTAATTTCTTGAGAAGAAAATTTTGACATGAATGACAGAGTAGTTAGGATCAAGTGTAGATCTCATCATCATGCTTCATTACTTTAAGGCTGGTAAGTACTGTATGAGGTTTCCAAAGTTGGTTTATTTTGCACATTAGTCACAACCATGCTCTTTTTGATATGACAATTAAATAGTCCATTAGTCATTTTATAGGGTATTTATTCACCAGCCAAGAGGAAATTGTTATTCTGCTCTGAGATGAGCTGGGTAATTCCTGACAGATAAAATCAGAAACCTTTTTCACAAATGTGCGCATATCCAGATGCCCACCTTCAATTAATTCCAGCAGCACGGTTTATTACCCTGTCCTTATAGAGTGCTTAAGTACCTGCACAGTAAAGTTCCTTTCAGCTCAGTAGGAAATTAGTTGCTGGATCACAGAACTTGCCTCTCACAAAAGGCAGTACAATGTCTAAGGTCAATTAAGTTTAGTTTTGGCATAACTTACAGATTCACTTTTAGGTTGCCTAAAATGACACCAGTTCACAAAATAAATTCTGATATCTTTAAAGTATTGTTTGAAAGATTCCTGGCATCCTTGAAGAGACGTAAAATATTCCAGGTCCTCAAATTTTTTCTTCTTTGGCCATGGCAAGGCCAGCTGTCTGTTTGCAAGGTCATAGTTAGCAGTTCACAACAATTTAAGCAACTGACTCTGTTGGGGTCTGGAGCATCTCTCTTATGAGGAGAGACTGCAGGAGCTTAGTCTGTTTTATCTGAGAAGAGAAGAATGAGAGGGGATCTCATCAATGAATATCTCAAAGGCATTTGTCAAGAGGATGGTGCCAGACTCTTTTTAGGGTGCCCAGTGACAGGAAGAGGACAATGGCCATAAAGAAAAACACAAGAAGTTCCACCCCAACATGAGGAAGAACTTACTCACATTGAGGGGGGTAGAGCACTGCAATAGACTGCCCATGGAGGTCATGGAGTCTCCCTTTCTGGAGATATTCAAAACCAACCTGGACACATTCTTGTGTAATCTGCTCAAGGTGACTCTGCCTTGGCATGTGGATTGGACTAGGTGATTCCCCAGAGCTCCCTTCCAAACCTAACTAATCAGTGATTCTGTGATTTTGTGTGAAATATCCATTCATACAGGTAGACTGTAAATCTGACTGAGGAAGACCGTGTTCCAAACTGACGGCACACAATAACAAGTGCAGTGCCTCCTACAGCTACTTCTTTTGCATGGAAAACCTGTACCTTACTCCATGACATTAGTGTAACATCAAACATACATGTTAAGTCATATGTTTCACTTGTGACTAATACATCAGTGCTGATCTGAGAGGAAGGGAATGAGGAAAAATAAAGGTACTGCTGTGGAAAAATGAACACAAAAACTTTACACCTAAAAATGTTCCATGAACTTGAATCTTACATAATGCAATTAGGCCAGATAAAGTAATTCCTTATGGTGGGTTGATCTTGGCTGGCTGCCAGATGCCTCTCCAGCTGCTCTCTCAATCCCACTCCTCAACAAGACAAAGGGAGAAAACAGTATGGAAAAGCTCATGGGTCATGATAAAGACAAGGGCACTTGTCAAGTACTGTCATGGGCAAAACAGACTTAACACAGGGAAAATTAATTTGACACATCGCTGAGTAAAACAGAGTTGGATGATCAGAAAAGAATGACTAAAACTAAAACACCTTCCACCCCATACCCCTTTTCTTCACAGGTTCAACTTCACTCTTCCATCCCTGATTCCTCTACTTATTTTCCTGAGAGAACTGGAGCAGAGGGACAGAGAAGGGGGGCTTGAGGTCAGTCCATAGCAGGTCCTCACTGCCATTCTTTCCTCCTAACACTTCTTTGGAAAAATCCAAGGAGATGGGCCGGTTATTGATTGTAGCTAACAGTCAATAGTGATGTGTTGATGTACACAATGGAGGTGGTTAAAAAGCAGGGGAAGGCCATTTTACTTGGAGATGAGTTGTTTGTGCTTTGTTTACCTAGGAGAATTATTTACGTAAAGTTCAGAGAAATACTGGAAGAAATGTATTTCTCAGCAATGGAAATGCTTTTGTTCAGTGTTTAAAGGCTGGCCAAGCATTGGAACAGGCTGCCATGGAAGCGGTTGAGTCACCATCTCTGAAGGTATTTAAAAGATGTAAATGTGGCACTTAAGGACATGGTTTAGTGGTGGACTTGGCAGCACTGGATTAATGGTTGATTCGATGACCTTAGAGGCCTTTTCCAACCTAAATGTTTATATGATTGTAAGATTTCAAAAGCAGAACAATATATGTCACCTTAGGCAGGATTCAAAGGTGGCCGGTTATTTTAAACAGGTTATGCCTTTGACAGTACTTAATTGGTAAAACTTCCAAAATTAAATTTAGGATGTGTTTGATAACAGGATCCAGCCTCTGTTTTTTCTCAGTTGAGAATATAGATACCATATATTCGTGTTTGTGATGTCTGTAGATTCTCATTAAGCCCATTCCTACTTCCAGGTCTGAACCCGACATAGAAACCTCATCACATGAACACTTCCTTACCCCACTTAGCTGTAAACCAGACACAACACCACCCCCTATGACAGAAGATACCTTAATTTGATTTTGATATTCTGGCTGGCTGAATTTCTGCCTAGTCACCAGGGAGATAGTTCAACAAGCAACCAAGTCAGATACCACTCCTGAACTGGTGGCAGCCACCTTTATCTGGAATCCATGAAAACTGCTATGATACAGAAGAAATTCAAGAGGTTCAAAAAAACCCCTGTAATCCCTTCCATTTGAAGAGTGCTGCAAATGGCAGAAACAACACTCAGGAAAGTAAAGAAGTTTTGATAATTTGAGATACTAGTTTCAGCCCTCCAGCAAAGCTAAAAGAGCAGGAGGTTTAAAGCCACACACCATGCCAGACAGATGCAATATTCCTGAGAGTCTACAATCTATGCCCAGATCCACCAACGCACTTCTATTAGTGAAACCCAGAAGAATAAATCACACCACTAAAACAAAATTATGAATACGTGATTGGTGCTTAATGTTAATTTAGTGAATTGGGCCCTTTTAAACATGCATATTTCATTTGTCTGACTCATTAACCCTAAACTAAATTTTCAAAATATAATCTCTTAATAAGTTTCAATATCAGCCATGCTTTATTAGAAGGATGCTCAGTTTCTGAATTAACAGCCCTCTCTTCTTTAAGGTACTAGCAATATTTAGCTGAACTTATGCTTTGAAATGATCTAGAGTAGTTCATATTCATGTTGTGAGAAAATTAGTACATATTTCCACTAACAGTCACAGGAATTAATCCTCAAAATTTCATCTTACTGACATGAAATTCCATCCTCATGAGTCCGCTGAGTTCCTTGCAGCATTTCATAGATTATTATTCTTGATCTACTTTCATGACCTACTGAGTTCCATTCCGTTAACATTTTGCTTTCTTTTCCTTAGACTGTCTGAGTCTCTCCCCATATTTGCTGCTCCTTCTGTCCTGTCAATCTTCATTTCACATTTTGCATGATCTGTATGCACAAGCTGATAAAGAGAGTTTAGAAAAACTTAAAAATACATTCAGGAGCACTGCACATTAATGTTTTGTCCTTGTAGATTAAAGGGTAACATTTGAGAACAGAAACTATAAACGAAGTCATGAGAAGGCGTCTGCCAAATTGATAATGATGTTTTAAGAATGATGCCTATATCCAAATCCTTTAACAAAAAGCAAGAGTAAGCTCTTTATTTTCATCAATGCACCAGTGAAACCATTGCTGAATCCACCCATTCCAGCTTGTCCTACAGCCAAATCTGTTTGTTTGAATCAGATAGAGAGTGGGGTTCCCTGAACTCTGGTCCTGCCCATGTTGTGGAATCACTGTGTAGTTTTGGCTTCATCTGTTAGGGACCATCAGAGCAACCATTATGTTAAGCCACACTTCATTCTTGGGCTAGTCTCTTTAATTATATTAGCTGATTATAGATGTGAACAAAAATGGCAGTACTGAGGACAAATGGATTTTCCAGCACGGTTCATTAAAATGCAGTTCATTCAAATATCTTGCAAGGATGTCAAATAGGTGAAAAAATGTAATATAGGCAAATCAAAACTGATTATAAAACCTGCTGAAAAAATCAGAGTAAGATAAAAGTTGACATGAAAGGTTAATTTAAGCAGTGAGACTGCTTTAACTCTATTGGTTTAAAATGGTTGCATAAATCCACTGTGCTAAAATAATCTAATAACTGTTTTTCAGCATGTTGCAGTCTGGCCTCTAGTTTGTGCAGACATTGGGAAAATTGCCTTCAGGTAGCTTGGATACCAATCAAAATACATCTTTATCTCAGCTTAGGATGGAGCACAAAGCCATTGCATAAACTGTCTAAAAATGGTGTAGCTAAACCATGATGATATCAAATGCATGCAGCCACACTGAACAGAACCAGAGAGACTGGAGTTTGGGATGGCAGTACAGTCACTGAGCAATGTCTCCTTCTTTCCTTATAGGTGAGCCTTAGTGGCAGAAGGCATGGTCACTTCATGAGGTGAGCACAGAGGGCACAGCTCCTGAGAGTGACACTGCACTAGTTGGAAAGCACCTACTGGAGGTGCTACTCGATGAACTAAAGTCTTCCAAATCCGACAGAACTGCTTCCAGCACTATCAGGGTACTGATATGGGCAAACAAACCAATATACAATCTCAATAGCATAAATGTAGTTTAGTTATTTCCATACAGATTTAATCTTTGACTCTACTGTGGATATACCATAATTTATTCAGTGGTGACAGTAGGAACAGATGTTTTATGTTTGTAAAGCTCCTCGCATAATCCCACTTCTGTAGAAATTTTTGTTATGAGAATTGTGAAGTGGCTTTTTTGGTTGTTTTTTTTTTGTTTGTTTTTTTTTTTTTTTTTTTTCTTTTCACTCCACTGTTTATTGATGGGTTTTTCTTTAAGAATGGGGCTTTATCATAGGTAGAAGATGTGGAATGGATGTTAGGTATTAGCTTGCTGAAAAGTTACATTGCTGTGATGGACAGAGGCCAGGGAATATTCTGTTTTAAGCAATTTGCTTGGTTTGAGGCAAGAAACTGTGTTTTATTATATTAACATCAGTGTTATTACTGGGTTGGACCTACATTGCCTTTTCTAATATCCATGTGAAACTAATTATAAGTAACAAGTCTATAATTACTGGTATCATTAACATTCTGAGTCAAGAGTTTAAAGCATACAATAACACTAGTACAACTAATAGAAGATGGAATCTGTTATTTCAGAGCACAAACACAGTAACAGATCTTTAATCCAAATAATTTGGTCTAAATAGTTAAGAAAAAATGTTATCCTTATATGTTTTGACACATTTCTACTTTAAATACTAAGGCTACAGGAAAATTCATATTCCTTAAGTATATAATCTAAGACAAGCACTTTCTTAAATATCTGTTAATTATGAAACCCATATTCCTTTGAATTCAGTAGCAAAGCCCCCCTAGATTTCAGCGGATCCAGAACTTTGTTCAGACACTGTTCCTTTTGGAAACTATCAGCTCCAGAAGTCCTTGTGCACTTTCTAAAATTCAAAGTTTATATTTGTTCTCTCTCCACTCTCTTCTATAGTGTCACCATCTAAGTATTGCTGTGTGGTACAGAATGAATGTCAAGTAGTCCCCATTTGTAAGGGATATAGATTTGAAGTGCTAATATGCCAGCTATTGACATTTCTAAAGAATACTGCTGATTGATATTGCAGCCCAGAAGCATCTTTAAAACACTAGAGCAAAGGGTATACATCAACAGTAGCAGTACTCAAACATAAAATTCTGACAGCATGGGATAACAGAGACTATTCCTCCTTTAAGTCATGGAAAATTCAGTTTAAACCTAAGGATACATGAGACCTCTGCAGAGTTACTTTCTTAGTTTTTAATTTCTCTGACACTGTCCTTTTTTCTACCTGCAGGCAAACATAATCAGGACCTTACAATTTCTGCTGTAGTTATATTGACCCCTAGCTTTCTGTATTTGCTAATCTATTGACATTTTCCTTAAATACTCTCCAAATAACTGTTTTGTCAAACCTGTCCTTAAAGGCACACAAAATCCAAACAAATCATCAAATCCAGTGATCAGAGGTATGGATAATAACAAAGGGAATGCAGCTGACTCCAGCTGGTTTCTTCTTGCTGCTAGACTGAGAAGACTCTCATTGATCCACACCTCCTAACCATAGGACACATATCTGAGAACTGCAGATAAGATTATGGTAAAAATTTCTTCCTAATCCTATTTCCTTTGTTCCTATGATGAACTGCCTGGATGCAGCACCTGCCATCACAGACAACCATGTCATATAATCCCTTTCAGAAACTTAATCAAGTCATTTAAAAAGTATTTAGGCCTCTTGATCCTGCTATTGCTATTTTACTCAAAACCATCACAGACCTTTTTGTTATAATTCGTCTTACATTTTTGATCCTTGTTTGATTCAAAGCCAATTTTTACCCATTTGATCTCTTGCCCAACATTGTATACTGGTAAATAAGATGAAATGATAAGCATGAAGTAGGAAAATAAGCTATTTTAATTAAGAACAGTCAGAGCCATTTTACTCATACTGTGTTATACTAAAGCCTGCTCCTTGAAAACCTGCTGGGTAACGTGTCCTCTCTGTTTGTGGGGTCCTGGGATTAGCCTATGTATATCACTCTGTTGTAGAAACACACATGCGACAAGAATCACACACATTATATACTAAATCGGCTTAGTGGCTTCTGAAGTAGAGATATATTTTCTTGTTCTAAAGGAACAAGTACACTCAGATTTTCTTGAATCATACCTTACATTTTCATGGCATTTTTTTATAACCATCCTAGGCAGAATTAATATATCCACATTAATTGAGAATAACTATATTTTAATAGGAACAATTTTCCCTAGTTTTTAAGTACATTATGTTTCATTTATACAGTTGAATTTGATCTCTTTTCTATAATCCACCTCTTTGAGATTCTCTGTTAACAACATCATTCTGAGTTGACACTTACATTCAGCAAAACCTGTTGCAATCTTCTGTTTTTTCTGTCTGCTCTATAAGCTTCACCTATCCCTCTCCTTGTTTAAAAATAACTTTTTATTCATCATTGTGTTGAAGACTTTATGGAAATTCTAACAGATAAGATGACCGTGAAAGAGTCCATCTTCTCTAAGAAAGATGTAAGGTCAATCTAATACTATTTCGCTAATGCGTATCATACACACGTCAAGATTTTTTCATTTGATTCAATTCCTATAATAATTATTTCCTTTAATATTTATTTTAATTAAATAGCCAAGGTCATTTTTAAAGTCCTGTAGCTGCCTAAGTAATTTTCTTTCCATTCAAGCAATATGACTACTGAATATTGATAAATTTCTTTTTTTCTTCAAGCCTTTATTTGTTCCATACTGGCTTGTCCAAAGGAAAAAAAAAAATATCACTACTCTCTAGAAGATAGAAGGGAATAGAATAGAATGTAATAGAATAGAATAAAAAAAAAAAATTAGTTTGAAAAATACCCCTTAGATCATTGAGCTAAATCATTAATCCAGCACTGCCAAGTCTGCCACTAAACTGTGTCTCTACATGCCACATCTACACTTTTAACACCTCCAGGGTTGGTGACTCCACCACTCCCCTGAGCAGCCTGTTCTGATGTCTGACCACCCTTTCCATGAAGAAATTTTTTCCTAATATCTAAACTAAACCTCTCCTGGAGCAACATGAGGCTGTTTCCTCTTGTTCTGTCACTTGCTACTTGGGAGACAAGGCCAACTCCCACCTGGCTACAACCTCCATTCACGCAGCTGTAGAGAGCACTAAAGTGCCTCCTCAGCCTCCTTTTCTCTGGGCTAAACACCTCCAGCTCCCTCAGCCACTCCTCATCAGACTGGTGCTCCAGACCCTTCACCAGCTCCATTGCCTTTCTCTGGACACACTCAAGCACTTCAATGTCCTTCTTGCAGTAAGAGGCCCAGAAGCCGACACAGGATTTGAGTATGGCCTCACAAGTGCCGAGTACAGGGGGACAATAGCTGCCCTTGTCCTGCTGGCCACCCTATATCTGATCCAAGTCAAAAAGCCATTGGCCTTGGCTGCCTGGGCACATGCTGGCTCATGTTCAGCCGACTATGATGACACTCAAGATGAACTGCTCCATAACCTTCCTCAGCATCAAGGTCAAGGCTGACAGACTTCTTCTAGATGGGCATCATATTTGCCAGCTTTCAGTCAACTGGAATCTCCCCAGTTAGCCAGGACTTCTGGCAAATTATTGAAAGTGGCTCGGTGACCACTTCTGTCAGCTCCCTCTGTTCCCTTGGATGGATCCCATTCATCCTCTTAAATTTGTGCATGTCTACATGGTGCAGCAGGTTCCTGACCATTTCCGCTTGGATTACAGGGGCTTCATTGTACTCCCTGTCTCTGTCTTCTAGCTCAGGGGGCTGGATAACCCGAGAAAAATTTGTCTGACTGTTAAAGACTGAGACAAGGCACTAAGTACCTCAGACTTTTCTTCATCTTTTGTCACTATGTTTCCCCCTCCATCCACTAAAGGATGAAGATTTTCCTTGGCCCTTCTTTGGTTGCTAATGTGTTGGAACTGCTTGACTCTGCCTAGCAGGCTGCAGTTCCCTGCGAGCTCAGCTCAGGGGGGTTTCCTAGGGCCGTGCGACCAGTCACATCCCGGAGTCCATTTTGGACAGCCCCGCGATCTGGCTCCGGCATCTAGCAGCGTTAAAACACAGTGGTGCTAAAGGAGGTAGAGAAGGGTCTCCCATGAGGGTGGTAAGATGGCTCTATTCACATCTTGTCCCACCGCCCTCGGAGGCAAAGAGAGGGACCTCATGGTCTGGGTGCCGGGTGGTTTTGTCAGGGGCCCAGGGGTGGTCCCTGGGCGGGGTTGGGGTACAGGAGCCAATAGGGAGATACCAAGGGAGTGGCCAAGGCTTGGGCAGGGAACAGGGGGAACATGGCATCGCAGAATCAGGGGCTTAACAGGCTACCACACTGATGTATTTTTAGAAAAACTTTTTTCTATTATAGCAGTGGCCAGATCAGGTTCTAGTTTGGCTTTCATCCTTCTAATTTTCTCTCTGCCTAACCTCACAAGATCCTTACAGTCTTCCTGAATGAACCACCCCTTTCTTCAAAAGTCATAAACTCACCTTCCTTTTTTTCTTGAATTCAAGACAAAGCTGTCTGTTAAGCCCAGCTGGTCTTTTTCCCCACCAGTTTGTTTTCTGGCATGTGTGTCTTTAAGATTTGCTTCTTGAAAAACATCCAGCCTGGCTGAATTCCTTTCCCCTTCAGGACTGCTTTCCAAGGAACTCTGTCAACCAGGCTCCTAAACAGGCCAAAGTCTACCCTCAGGAAATCCAAGGTGACAGTTCTGATGACTCCTCTCCTTACTTCTCAAAGAACCAAAAAACTCTATCATTTCATGATTGCTATGCCCAAGACAGCCTCTGACCATCACATCTCACAAGTCTTTTCCTGTTCTCAAACCACCAGTATGCTAGGATACTTTCCGTAGATGGCTCACTCAACAGCTGTGTCAGATGTTTTCCCTTCCCTTGAAAAATAACTTCCTATGAGTTTTAGTAGTTCTGATTCAGAGAAATTCAGACATCTTTTACAGTTAAGTTATTAGTCTTCCAGTCAAGATGATTTCACCATCGCTATACACACATAATGCTACCAGGGTAAAATTTAATCTGTAGGACAGGGTAGGAATAATATAAATGGTTATCTTACTTTATGGAAAAAAAAATAAAGGAGTTACAACCCACTTATTCTTCTACTTGATCTGCTTGTAAAGTTGTTTTATATTTCCCCCATATTAGATACATTACCACCACCCATTGTTTTATTAAAGTTTTCTCAAAGAACTGCATTAGTTTTGATGACCAAGAATATTCAGACACCACTCTTTCTAGCACTTTTTTGTCAGCTATATACAGTGGAGAAATAATTATCAATATTGTTGCAATTTCTAGTAGCATTAATCTCTCTAGTAAAATACAGAAGCCTGTATATATCTTCAACCCTTGAGGCTTGTGGAGAACTCTCATAAGACCAACAAAATAAAATTGCTTCTCTAATCTTTCCCCAAAGTGGCTTTGATAAAAATAAGTTTCTCTTTGCTCCGTGCTGTCTGATTTTATTTCTTTAGAATTTATCATTTCATTAACCGACAATACATCCTTCCATCCCAGCTTCATTATTCATTCCTGAGTATCACATAGCTTTAAATAACAATGTTGAAGTCATATTATTAGATACTGTTGTCATCAGTAAAAGCATATAAATCAATGTAAAATACATACAGAATGAAAGCTTAGTGGTCAGAACTGGTCAAAATTAATAAAACTATAAAGGAGTTGTAAGAAACTAGTTTAGGGATGGGAAGGTAAGCATAATCAAAGGCAAAAACAATTTAATAAATAAAAAAGCGATGGTCATAAAAGGATTGCTCAAGTACAGCCTATGCAATCCATTATGAAGAACAAATCCAAAAATTATTTCTGTATTGATATGCATCAGTGGTTTTACAGCTGTAACTGTTTGTTTCTCACAGACTTTTCCTTAAATCTACCATCAAACATTTTTTAGCCTGGAGTTCATAAAAAGAAATTAAGAAATGAATGCAATTTACCTGATGATACAATAGCTTCTTCAGCATAATTTAGGCATAAGTGAATTATTTTTTACCACCAAATAATATTTTAATTCAGAACTACCAGGATTAAAGCAGGAATCACTTGATCAAATTGTTTCCATTATGTTTAGACTAATTACCCTAACAACCCACTGAATATCTACAGCATCAGCATTCCCCAGGGCCTTGGATGGCTCTTCAGACACCTGGCATTACTTCAGACCAAAAATATAGCCCAGGCACACATAATTTTCAAAGCAGATGTTATCAACATTGCATCATCTAATTGTTTAACACCAATAATTTAACCCTCAGTCTGGGTTTCCATAACTCAGAGCCTGCATTTCCAGGTTCAACCCCTCAATTCTGTCGCTGCCTGCTCTTGACAGGTGCATTTCTGCCATGCCTCTGCTTCATCTGCCACTGCTGGCCTGGCATCTCAGGTGGCCTCCTGAACTAATGACGAAGGGCTGGGGACAATCTTGCCCCAGTTAATTTCACCTAATTTCACTAGGTTCTGGACTTAGATTTTTTTAAGAGTAAGTGCTGCTTTATCCATTATGCTACAAAAACCAAAATGTTCACTCTAAGTCACCAAGTATTTTTCATCCTCTAGCTACTTTACTGGGTGCTCAGAAGGTGCTAATGGACATTGCATCCTACCTCGTCTAAAATCAACAGCCTAGTAATCATTTGCAGGGCTCTTTTGACTGTACAATTTATGATGCAGAGAATGAGCACACTGTCTCGACCTCCTTTATGGAGGCACTCAGCATCCTTGCTAAAACTTAACCCAGCACAGGTTATCCGTTCTCCATAGGACACAAGTACAATGGACAGTATCTTGATTTTATGCACTTTATAATTCTTAGAATAATCCCCAAATATTCAAAAGATACTGTTTTGAGAAAAACACCATAAAATCTATACTACTTTAAACACAAAATTCATGTAGCTCTAAGACTAATAACTCTATAGCTATATAAATAACTCGTATATTAATAAAATAATAGTTTAAATACAGGAAAAATAGTTTGAATACAGGAAAGTACTGGAGCTTTCCTTTTCACACAAATAAATCAAGATTACATAGAATGTTTCTGCAATCTTAGAACTGGAGTAATTCTTGAAATTAGAAAGTTAATTTCAGCTTCATCTATTTACAGAAATAATCTGTGCATGGTGCTAAAATATATACATTTAAAGGGCAAGAAAATTTTTTGTAAGTATTCCTATTTAAAATTTTCATATTCTTTTCAGTTGAAATTTTCAGTTGAGGTAGGCCTTAATCTGCGTATTAGCCACCTGTGGCTTCTGAAAACTTATTTACATATTTTGTGGCCAAATTATTTGGTTATTTACCATGCTGTACTTGCTGTTTAACTAGATAGTCCAATAAAGCCATAGAATCCTGTATAAAGTAATACAAGATTACTTTAACAACGCTATAGATCTATTGTCTAAATCCTTTATGCGCAAAGAAATGGCAGTAGTGACATTCAGGCTGAAAACCAGATGCATCAAATATATTATCACAAACTAAGTTATTAACCTGTGAGTTAGTGTGAATAGTGGGCAGTACACAGTAGTGATGTCCCTGGAAATCAAAGGGAAAATAAGAAAGAGAAATAGAGATAATAGGGTCCTCCTCACATACTACATGTTCCATGGAAGAAATAGGCTGAAACTTTCTTTTTCTCTCACCTAAACAAAACCCCAGATTTTAAAAATCAACAGAGGCTTCCTCCTTTTGTTCAAGGACATATAAATAAGGCCCTTAATTTTCCCATGAAGTGTTCAGCAAGGGTCATTATCTGAATTTGTACAGAGTATACAAAACATTAATTTTTTTATATGGTTAATTTTTTTCTTCTTCTCAGTCATTGCAGCTGCATTTGCAACGTAAAAAAAAAGTAATTTCAAAGGGAATGAGAAAATACAAGCTTTCTCCTCCCACTTGTAAGATCAGTTATAGCTTAACTATACTATGCTAGAAAAAAAGTCTGAATGAGACTTGCAGTACCAATTGTGTGCAGTACCAATGCAGTACCAATTGTGAACTAATAACTTTTCTGCCAGGAAGTCTGCATACATTTAGGGATACAGGAATTTTTATTACATTAGGCATGTTCATAAATTTTAGAGAAACAGGCCATATGTTTCAAGAATGAAGGACTACAATGAGTAATTCAGGAAATACAGTATAACTTAGTCTTATTATATTTTTTTTTCATTTTCTGATTAGCTTAGAGAGCACGCTTACACTTTGGCTAAATGATATTTGTCTTTGGGTTAATTTGGAAGGTATCTAATTGCCTGGGTGGCTTGAGAGCTCAGTACTACAGTGGGAGATGAAAGTGCTTTTCCTTCACTTTGCATTTTGCAGGAAATTATATAGGGTTTTTTTATTCTTCATATTAATTTATATGTTACATTTACAGAGAGCTTCAGAATGTTGGTGACTATTCTTGTGTCAGCAGTTAACGCTGATCATTTAAACAGAAGTTATTATCTAAATTACACTAATCTTAAGCACTTCTTGTGAGACTTTTCTCACATGGGGAAGAATATAGCTGAACATAGAACATATAACTGCTTTGTTAGAGCAGGAAAGACACTTCAAAAAGTGTACAGTGAGTCTTCAAATACTTATGATTGACACCATTTAGTGGGTTCTTAGTGCCATATATCCTTTTACAGTCTCATCCTTCCACAGAGTTAATAATGTATTCAAAGACTATTGTAAACCCTTTTTATTGCTTAAATACTCAATGGTGCCAAAAGTACCTTTGGCTTCTTCATGCCATACACTTATAAGATGAATATGACACTTGAGTCATGCTTAAATCCACACTCTAACCATAAAAGATGAAAAAAAGCATGTTAGTTTTGTCAAGATTGTGACTCCTTCAGCTGCCTGTGCTTTTAATCTTGTCAGTCTTTTTCTCCCTATCTCATACTTGTTCTTTGCCAAAAGGTTAATTGATATTTATTATATTTAGGCATTAAACAGAGGGCCCCTCCTAAAACCACTATATTTTCACTGGAAAAAATCAGCAATAACCATGAACAGTAAAAGCCTTACATAACAAAGCCTCCTTTCCAAAGGCTTTTTCCTTTTTTTCGTATATGCAATTCAAACCATAGCCTGCTGCTTTAAGCCCCACATTATATAGGCTGAATTCTTTGAAGTTCCTAAATATTGCATTTATGTATCATGAGTATTCCTGTCCTCACAAATTATCTATCCTTCATTTCAATGAATGGTTCTACAAATACCACCAGAGGTCTTTAGAGTACCACCAAAATCCTCATGCCTATCCCTCTCCATCTCCCTCTCCCTCTCCCTCTCCCTCTCCCTCTCCCTCTCCCTCTCCCTCTCCCTCTCTCTCCTTCTCTCTTCTCATTTCTTCATCATCCAGCCATTCAGCTGTGCTAAACTTTTAATTTCTATTTTGAAGCAAAGTGTTCTGATTTTTTCTTCACTGCTCATGTCCTTGGTTTTACTAACACTCCAAGTCCAGCCTGCTCAAGTTGCACTGTCATAGCTGTCTTGAGGAATGACTATTCTGTGCAGAAAATAGAACCACGAGAGAACATAATGTTTCAAGGTGTTTCCTTTCATCTATTCTTGTTTGCCTCACAGGTAACATTTGCAGATATAAATGGATTCAAGTCTAATTCCAGATGCAGTTTAATATTTGTCATTACTTTCGTATAACAGACTCATTTATTCTTAAGATTTATGGTCATTTTGTCATTCAGATTCTGGATTAAGTTAGCGTAACTCTAGAATAATTGATAAAAGAATTAATATTTCCTTTTTATATAAAATAAGAAAAATAAACCTTTTATGCTAACACAATATATGGCCAAAGAGTACTACAAATAGCCTGGCAAACTATTTGATTCCTTTAATTTCTGTGATTTAAATGTGTTTTTTGGCATTTCATCTGGGTCAGACACTTTACATTATTAATCTTCTGAAGTGTTCTGCAACCTTTTCTCCCTGCATGCTATATATCATTCTTCAGGTTAGCTCACAGGTTTTTGTCACCTTTCTCAGATTATCTCAATTCATTACTTTATCAAAATACTTATTTTTTAAATTTTATTGAAATTCAATTAATAATTTATTTACAATACAGGCTGCTCACTTCTAATACAGGTGAATTCATAAATTTCCCACAGTAACTAGTAAAAGTATATTTATCCTCCTTCAGGCCTACTTAGTGATTAAATTTATCACTGCCTCTTTTTTCTTCTCCTGAGCATTATCTTGTGCCAGTGTAATATTATTCCAGCTAATAGCTGTCTGTACCTTCACACACCTCAAATAAAGGAGCTTCTAGTATGCACTTTATTCACTTAGCCTTGACAAAACTTCAAACTCCTTTCACTCTGTGTTTCTACAAATTCCTGCCTATGATGGTAGATCACTCTTATGCTTTGAGGAGATTGTCCTTGAAGATCAGCAAGCTGTCATGGGCTATCATGCCCTTAAGAATGAGATCCCTGGGAAGACAAGGCCATTCAGGGGAAGCTGCTGGCCAGTTCCCAAGTCTGCTGCCCTGAAGGGTCTGTTTTCTGCTCAAGTCTGCTGCCCTGAAGGGTCTGTTTTCTGCTATCTACCTTTTCTGTTTACCTCAGAATTTAAAATTGTACAATGGCATGGTCACAGAAGCAAAGGCTGTAATCGATCTTAAAATCCATGACCATTCTTCTTTTGCATGAACAGTAGATGCAGCAGGGCACTTTCTCTAGTCTGGCCATCCAAAACCTGTATCAGAAATTGATCCTGACACACTCTAGAAATCTGAGCCTCTCCAAGTTTTCCTTTCAGCAAATGTCAGGTGAAGTCTTCCATGAGATCCAGGACCTGTTATTGTGAGGGTGATTTAAAGGAGGCTTTGTTCCCCTGTTCTCAAATGTCAGTCTGTTGCAAATGTTCACAGCAATTACCCTTTTTTGGCCTCCACTCTGATCACATTACGTAAGATCCCAAATTATCTGTTGCCTGTTCCACAGAAGGGTTTTCTACATTTATGCTGGGTTGACTCTGGCCAGCAGGTAAGTCCCCACCCAGTCGCTCACTCACTCACCATCAGTAGGATAGGAGAGAGGATCAGAAGGGTAAAAGCAAGAAAAACTGGTGGATCAAGATAAAAGGCAAAGCTGCACATGCAAGCAAAACATCACAAGGAATTTATTCACCACTTCCCATTGGCAGACAGATGTCCAGCTATTTCCTAGTTGGGAAGACCAAGGACATAACCACAAATGTCTCACTTTCTGTCTCTGTTCCCTGAGCTTTTATTGTTGAGCATGACAATGTATAGTATGGAATATCCTTATACCCAGTTCAGGTAGTTTGTGCTGGCTGTATCTGCCTCAAAATTCTCATGCATTCCCAGTCTACCTACTGGGACAGAGTGGGGAAAAGCCTTAGTGCTGTGCAAATGCTTTTTAGAAACAGCTAAGACAGTGGCAGGTTATCAACATTGCTTTAGTCACAAATCTAAAATATAGCACCAGGCAGGCTCTTATGAACAAAAATACTCTATCTCAGTCAGAATCAGTGCAACACTTGAGATTACATGAGCTGTGCTACCAGATTTCTCAGATTGTAGCTGTATGGCTCTGCACCAACAGCTATTTTCTCTTTACTTCCCATGCTGTATATTTTGTGCACTGACGTCCGAGATATAACTCCATCCATAAATTGTAGGAGGAATTATGGGAATGTGCCCATCTCCCTCAGCTGGTAAGCAGACTACTTTTTGAAGATGTTCTCACTTCACTTTGCCAGAAGGTTCCAAATATGATCCAGTAGCAGAGCTTCCAATATCAGGCAGATATTGATGTGCAGGATGCATCCCTTCCTTCTTGAGCCTTTCCCATATGGAAAACACCACCTGGAACCTAATACCTTTCATTGTGGCACATCCCTCCCCATGCCTATGATCCAATCAAGGTCTTCCTTATGGTGTTCCCATGGATGAGCAACAAAACATTTATCATTATTATAACATATTAAGAAAATGTATGTGAACTCCAGTTGTGGATATTGTGTTAGTCAGTGCATATGAAAAGTTCAAAGCTGAAAGACTAGTTTAAGAGAAGAAAATATCACTAAAGATAGATGGGAAAATATAAAGAAAAAATACAGGACAATTCTTCACCGTAATACAGGCTGATCACAGCACACAGAGCAGCTTGAAACATTGGAAACTCTTTGTTTCTTTGTGTGATTTTAGAAGAGTTATGAGAAAAAAATTGAAAGACAATAATACAAAAAATGCATAGATGGGGAGGTCTCTTCAAAGTGGAGGGTGGCATTTACAGTAAAAGGAAAGAATTTTCATGGTTGAGATATAGGCATACTGGAATAAGGGTTCCTTCCTATGGATGAAAGGAGACTGAGAGATGAGCAAAAAAGATGACACTAAGCTAGGAAGAATTAAGTTGAAGCTTTACTGACTATAGAAGATATATCAGTGAATGGTTCCAGTAGAAGTTTTAACATGCCCAGAGTAAAAGATCAAGAAAAAAAATGTTTGCAACAGCATTCTGAGTGAACGAGCATGGAGAAAGTTTTATTTGCTATGGCTGTAGGAAACATGTAAAAAAACCAAGACACAATCAGAAGGAATGGTATGAACAAAAATTTTAGTTACAAGTGTGAAGACAAAAGCCTTTAGTGAAGTAATATCACCTTTCTCATCCCTATCAAATGCACTACAACAGCAAACCAATGTTTGAGGTGAAACAACTGCATCCTGGAGTGACAGATAGTAATATTTTTACTAGATGTGTAGATGTTACATTATCAGTAGTGTGGTGGTTTAGCAAAACTTGATTGGCAATTTTTGTGGAGGCAAAGGAAAAAAGAGGTAAAACAGCTGCTCGAAACTTCTGTGACTGGCACAGAGCCAATAGCTGATGGGCAGGTTGCTAGACCAATTGGACAAGCTGGAAACGACTCTATAATGTACATATTAAAGAAAGAAGAGTCTGCGAGAAGCTCCTTTTCTCCTTGTTCCCCTGTGAGGGGTGGCGAGGGGGAGGGGCCCCCAGGCCTCTTCCTGGAGACAGCCCCCAGGTCCTCCTGGAATGGTGGTCAGAGCCGGGCCACCACACAGAGCCACCCCGGTGCCTCGAGCAGCTGCCTGGCCGGAAACATCACCCCCACATTGAGGCTGGGACCACATGGCCAAGATTCTTCTGAAGCCGCTGCAGCCCGCGCAGTGCCCGTGGGCCCCTGAGGCCAGAGAGCAGCTCATGCCGAACTGAGTAAGAAACACCACGCAGCTGGCAGCGAGACACAGGGCGAGTCTTTCCCTGATGCAGAGCCTGGAAAAGATCAACTTCTCAGCTGCAACTTACAGACACTAAATTTCTTCCAAGTCAGAGAAAAAGGAAAAGTGAGATCATGTGAGGAAAACCAACATGGCGGCACCAAAGTCAGTGAGGAAAGGGAGAGGGCGAAGGTGCTCCCAGCACCGGAGCTAAAATTGTCCTGCAAGTCATGGTGAGGACTATAATACAGCAAATTCTTTTCCCTATAATTCATTGAGGTACATGGGGGGGTGCAGAGATCCACATGCAGCCCGTGAAGAGGAATGTTCACACTAGAGTGCACAGATGCTAAGAGGCTTTTAGAGATTTAAGAAGAGAACCTTTGCTTCCAGGCTAGAACAGCTCATCCTTAAAAGACTAAACTCCATGAACAATTATGACCCATGATGGCAGTTGTGAGAAGACAGCGAGATTCATGGGAGGGATTTTCACTGCAGCATTTTGGGCGGACTGTTTCTTGTGAAAGTTGAAACCGCACTAGAAAAGTTCACAGAGAATTCTCTCCTGTGGGAAGGATACCATGGCACAGCAGAAGAAACTCTTTCCCTTAAACATAAAGAAAGACTCTTAAGAAATGAAATACTGACCAAAACCCCATGTTTGTTTCCTTGTGCGGTGAGTGGAAAGAGGGAGGATTGGGGAAGAAAGCTGCTCTGAAAGTTTGCTTTGGTTTTTCATTACTCTTTTTACTTTTAATCCTCTTAATAATAAATCTTCTTCATACTGTTTAAGTTTGGACCTGTTTTGCCTTGAAGTTTCCTTTTTCCTCAATAATTCTTATTTCACCCCATGAAAATGAAGTTCCCCTCCTCTGCTCAGCTATAGCAGAGGCAAATAAGTGAATAGTCTTTCACCGAGCTTGGCGCTTAACCAGAGTCAAACCGCCACAACTAGGCAACTCCTTGGCTGTAGGAGAGAAATGTTATAATTCATGCACATGAACAAAGTATTTTCAATCACTGTGTATTAATAGGATGTATTTTATTGACGTCTGGCAATTGTATAATTTTTAGCATTTTAAGATATATTGTAAAATTTTAAAAAACGTTGGTGGACTAAATACATAAAGTAGCCATGGTTTTTGTGAGTAAGAATGGAATTTTGTAATTTCAATTTTTAATTATTTTCAAGAAATATTTCACCATACTTCTATAACCAAGTATATTTTAAAATATTTTTCGGTACTTCTAAGTTTTAGCATCAAGGGTCATTTTTTGGGCCAACATTAGCAACCTGCAAACGAGCACATTTTTACTTCAATATTAAAAATTAGCACAACTGTCCTTCAAATGAAGTAGGTACACAGTCCTGGGTTCTTCCAGGGAAAATATTTCTTTATTTTTAAAATTTTTACTATTATAACTCATGATTTGTAAATATTATTTTCATCATAGTAAAACATGGAAAATGACAGCATTTTAAAAGGTTTTACACAAAAACAACTACTTATTTATTGGAGGTAGTTGCAGGGGATTACTTCTTTCTATACATTATGATCAACTTCCAATGGCTTGCACAGTAGAGTGTTTATTTTATTTTTGTAACAATGATCATTGTGATAATGGGGAGAGCAGAAGTTCCAGTGTGACTTCTACATTTTGTGTATATAGGCTGCTAAGGAAGCCTATCCATCAGCAGTCAAGACTTTCGACTCTTCCACCCCAGCAATCCACAAACTCTGAATAAGAGGTAACAAACCCCCACAGAGTACTATATGGAATAGGAAGACTTAATAACATCTCTGCAGACTCTTAAAACTATGGCTATGTGAGAAATGATTTAGAAAAAACCTATCTAAAGAAAACAGAAAATATCCAAGGAAAGTCCAAAATATCAGCTCCCCAGAAGTCAGTGAGCCAGAAAGTATTAGACCTTTGTGAAAAGGGACCTGCACTTATCTGCAGAACTGTAATTTGGAATACTTGTTTTGGTGTGCTTTATCACGTAGATGGCGTTTTCAGTAACATTACCGTGTTTATGATCCCTCATGTGACAAGACGCAGCATAGCAAAGGAAGATGAGGTCTTGGCAACCTAATTCAGAATGTCTGGAGAGCATGAAAACAGCATAAAGCCTCTATTCTAAAGACGATGATTATTTCTGTATTCACAGACACGGATTTGAATGTAGCTAGCTGGGCAAATATGTTCTGTGCAGATTTTGTATTGTGGGTTTGCACTTTAATTTGGGCAACATTTAGGTGTTGTTACATTCAAAGAAAATCTATAATATATGCTTATGAATACAAAACTTTTGCTAGTGTGTTGGTGAATAGTGTATAGCCAGTTCCAGCAGCTCCAGAGGCCCCAGCCCATACAGAAATATAATGGTAGTTCAAACTGAATGAAATTTAACATTTATAGACCCTAGAGAACAGTACCTTAATATTTTTAATGTATGTCAGTGGAGTTTTGGGGTGGATTTTTAAACATTTCTAAGTTGAAGTCTTGTTGTGATATGCTAATACTGGAACATAATGACAAATGATGCCTGTACCAGCTGCTTTCCTCAGCAGTTGTTCTGAGCTATGGAGATTATTCTGACACAGATCAGCTCGGTGTCCTTATTTCCACAACCTAGACTAGCAAAATGGTTAGGTGTATATTTGACAATCAGCATCTGTTCAAGTCCCGCTGATTTAAGTTGAAAGATTTCTCTATGAAAGCTGTAGCAAGGATATGATCTGCTTAAATAACAGTAAGAATAGAAATGTTTGGTTTGCCCGTGTCTCTGAGTACAAACCAATGGTTTTAAATGTTACATGGAGGAACCTGTGAGCCACATCTTGGCTGCTCCTGACACCTAGGCTAGCTAAATTAAAGTGATTTTGCCTGTACAAGCTAGAGACTTTTATTTAGCTTCATTCAAAGAGAAACTGAGTTTGAAAAATCGCTTTACTGAGTAAGGACTGATAAAAAACAGACTTCAGAATTAAAAATAGCGAAATGCCACAGACTTCTGCAGGAGACTGCAAGGCAAGTGATTATTTGAATTTTGCAAGAAACACCTTACCCTTCTATTTGCATAACCATGATTTTACATTATACATTGGTTTTGATAAAGAGGTGGTGAATGGAAAATTTGTCATACGGGTACCACCATCAGGCTGTAGCTAGTCCACTGGTGATGCTACTGGTTGAAGGGATGTAAGCCAGTGTAACTCTCAACCAATCATGACTCTCTTGATTCTGTCTCTGTTTTGTTTGTTGCACATCTGTGGGGCTATATAGTAAATTCTCTGGGGAAGGTTGTACTGCTGCAAATATCTATACAAAGCTCAGAAATATATGTTCTCAGAATAGCTTGGTAACATAATTTGCAATGTTAATTCTAGGAGGAGTGTAGGCAACATTTTAAAAGTTTAATATAGAGCCGCTGAGCCATGGTATGTCTTGTAACTACAGCCTCTTTTGTCAGATTTACACTACTTTGAACTAGAGATTCAGCACATGGCATTTTATGAAGTTGCACGTCACTTTGTCCAGCAGTCACTATGACAGGCTGCTCTGCTCCCAACGATATTTATAATAGATTTTATTTCAGGAGTCCCCTTGCTTAAATCCTGATGTTCTCGTATGTGATACTGTCTCCCATGATATTCTCATAGGCAAGCTCTGGAAGTGTGGGCTGGACAAGTGGATGGTGGAGTGCATTGAGAACTGGCTGAATGGCAAAGCTCAGAGAGTTGTGATCAGTGGAAGAGTCTGGTTGGAAGCTTGTGACTAGTGGTGTTACCTAAGGTTCAGTACTGGGCCCAGTATTGTTTAACTTACTCATCAGTGACTTGCATGAAGGGGCAGAGGCCTCCTCAGCAAGTTCACTGATGGCACAGAGCTGGGAGAAGTGGCCAATACCCCAGAGGGCTGTGCAGCCCTTCAGAAGGACAGATTGGAGAGATGGGCAAAAAAAACTGTCTGAAACTCAACAAGGGCAAATGCGGGGTCCTGCCCCTGGGAAGGAATAACCACACCAGGACAGGCTGGGGGCTGACCTGCTGGAAAGCAGCTGTGCAGAGAAGGACCTGGGGGTCCTGGTGGACAACAAGCTGTCTGTGAGCCAGCAGTGTGTCCTTGTGGCCAAGAAGGCCAAAGGTATCCTGGGGTGCATTATGAAGGGCATTGCCAGCAGGTCAAGGGAGGTGATCCTGCCCTCTGCTCAGCCCTGGTGAGGCCTCATCTGGAGAGCTGTGTGCAGTTCTGGGCTCCTCAGGACAGGAGAGATGTGGAGCTCTTGGAGCAGGTCCAGCAAAGGAATTTGCTGGTGAAATTAAGTGAATTGGAGCACCTCTCTTATGAGGAAAGGATGAGGGAACTGGTCCTGTTCAGCCTTGAGAAGAGACAACTGAGAGGGAACCTCATCAATGTCTGTAAGTATATGAAGAAGGAGTGTCAAGAGGATGGAGCCAGGCTCTTCTCAGTGGTGCCAAGCAACAGGACAAGAGGCAACGGGCACAAAGTGGAACAAAGGAAGTTCCACCTGAACATGAGGAAGAACTTCTTTACTTTGTGAGTGACAGCACCAGACCATGGTGCCCAGAGAGATTGTGTCCTTCACTGGAGATACACAAAAGGCATCTGGACACAATCCTGAATAACATGCTCTAGGAAACGCTGCTCGAGCAGAAATGACCTCTAGTTGTCCCCTCCAACCTTACCCATTCTGTCATTCTGTGGTCCCTGAATAACACTCAAATAGCCAACAAAGGCCATGTAGACCTGGCCTCAGCTGCCAGTATTGGAAATTAACCAGGGTAGCACATACTGTGTTGTCAATTGAGCACCGTTTTCTTGCAGCATGATTTTGAAAGCTACACTGAATATGTACGGCTTTATGAAACAACTTAAAAAAAGCAAAAGGTCCACTCCATGCAATTTAGTCAGAAACTCAGCGCTCCAAAATCTATTAAATTGTTAGGTTACGTAAGAAGAGGTGTCACGAGCCGTCCGCTGTGGCTTTGCAGTGCCGGAGCGCGATGCCACGACCTTCTTAAAAGCATCTCCTTAGTGAAGCTGCTCGACAGGACCACCACACACTCACACATGCATGCAAGCACAAACGCACAGATAGCTCCAGTAGATGGGTCGACGACAAAGAGCCTCGTATGGGGTTCCTCGGATGGCGGTTTATTGCAGTCGCACCATGAAGGGTTCCATGGACAAAGACAAGGAACAATAGAGGGTCCAGGTTTAAGTATGGGAGCAAATCGAGCATCAGAGACCAACGATCTGAGGGCATGAGGGCAGTACAAAGGCAGGACTAGGGAATGGGAGCCAATAGGAAAACTCTGGGAGAGTGGCGATGGGCAAGGGCCAATGGGGGTTACTTGAAGTGGAGAACCTTCTAGGGCATGGGACATATAAGGTAAAAAAGGGGTGGACAGGCCAACGGTCAACCAGGGAAGCAGAACTGGGGTACATTAACATAGCAGGACAAAGCATCCTGGGGGAAGATTCTTTTCTTACCCTAACGTGGGGAGGTTCTCTGATAGTAGGGACTGTTTCACCCAAGGACTTTCTTTGTCCCTTGTACCACAGGGTCACCGCCCACCACAAAAAGATAAAACAGTAGTAAGTATGGAACAGAACACTTACCAAGAAAGTTGCAGTTTCAAAGTTGCCCCATAGTATTAAAAACCTAGAAATACGCTCAGTGGTATAAGAAACTGTGTTTAGCTAGGCTAGAAATGATTTAATTTTTTTTTTTAAATTAATCTATTTTGTAATAAGAACTTATGTGCTAATACTGAATCAGGCCAGTATCACACTCTGATGCACTAGAATAAGAGATTCCCCCGGGATGATACGAAAAACCTTGTCATGAATGCACAACTTGCTCATTGGTATAGCCTTGTCCTTTCAGTCAGGAGTTAATTATTGCTTCCTCAACTTAGGTAAAATATTCAGCAGTCCACTGCATAAGGTTCTAACAATTTTGCTACCAGTGCCTACAAATTGATGGTCATAGTTATTTAACGTCCACCCAAATGTGACTGTTCATAATACAAAATTTACACTGCAATAAAGAGAAGAAGCCTAGAGAAATGAAATTACTGGCTCACAAATATATCTCTTAGAAATCAAGAATGTCAAAGTCAGATTAGTATTTCATATTCAAACTGTCATGAGCATCAATATGTAAACACTGCTAATAAATCTGTGCATTTCATTTCAAGTTGTGGTGTAAGTATTGCTTAGGTTTAACATAATAGATAATTATTTTTAAAAGTAACAGTGAAAATATTATTAGTACTGTAGGAAAAAAAAAATCAGATTTGGTTTCCTTCTGCAATTTAACTAACAGTTTTAAAAATCTCAGCCAGCATATAATTACAGGCATTCTAGTATATGCTGGACTAGTTGAGATCTGCCGTGGAATTGTGGAAGTTTTCTAATACATACTTTCTTAAAAAGACGTTTTGAAAAATAACTGTTCAGTGTACCAATAAAAGTAAGTAGTTCAGTAAATACATATTTGCATATAGTAACTCAATTTGTGTCCAGAACTGATCCCCTGCATCTGATCACAGTTGGTGCTGTAAATTTACTTAAACAGGCATGAACCAGAGTTCCATTATGTGAAAATTGTAAATGAATGTTTAAAGATCTGATTTGATCTCTGCACTATATTGTTATACTGAGGAGGCAGAACTCTTTCCTGGCCAGAATAAAATCTTCACACTACAGCTATGATCATTCCTCGGCTGTATGTAGCCAAAGGGATCATTATGAGCTGATAAGGTAAGTACAACTTTTATTCTGAAGGAACGAGTAGAACTGAGGCAATCTAATTCAATTTATCCAAATATTACAATTCTCCAAATACAGGACACCTAGAACACCCTTATATTCTGAATGCAAACCTAATCAAATGCAAGTGAGTGCTCAATACTAGAATATTTAACCAAAGCCCATTTGGTTCTGTGTAAAGAAAAAAGGAGATAATATAATTTTGTTCAACTCGAGATACCTCACTGATTTCCTTTTAACAAAAATACTTCAAGCCTTAACAGAGAAATATCATCACATTTAAAAGTAAAGCATAACAATAGCACAGATGTGCAGAGAATACACAATGGTTTTAACTAACAACCAAATTAAAAATCAAAAATATATGACTATTCAAAATTTTGCTAGTCCTGCTACTGTAAACTATTGTTACTCTAGTTGAGTAATCCTTGTCTTTGACAGGAAATTAGTTACACATAGTGGATGGCAGATGGAGAACAGACCTGAAATACTGTTCTTAGAAATCAGAAAATAAATTCAGCCATGCTGTATTGATATCAAAGTTATTATTGGAAGTTAAATGTTAACTCCTCATTACATGAACAGACTGACAGGAAACCTTTATTCATGCAAAATTATTTTAGCATTTATGCCAACAAATACATTTAGGAGATACAAAGAAAAGTAGCATTCCTTTGTCAGATAGCTTTGAGCAGTCGGGAAACATCAGCAGGACAGTGGGAGATTGCTACATTACTTCTGTTAAATTTTAAGATTCATCTTTTTAATAAAGCTTAATGATTTGTTTCCTCTTCTTCTGAAAAGTTATTTTTTCAGTGTGGAATAGACAGGCAATGGATACTAGTGCATATATTATACTGGCATGTTTGGGTCAGCACAAACGATCAAAAATTAGTGATAACTGCTTAGACTTTACTAAACAAGACCTCAAATAAGTATATAGTTCCACGTGATTTTCTCAAACTGTAGCAAGTTGAAATAAAATTTGAAATCTCCTACCCTACTACATTGTCTTAATTTTTAGAAAAGTGTAATTTTACCATAGAACTTTACCGTGCTACTACTAGTTCACTATTCATAAAGGGTGAAATGCAACAAGGTTGAATAAAATATAAAAGTGATAAGAGCAAAGATGAGTGACCCAGAATGGCAGGGATATCTTAAGCCGGATTTTAGTGCCAGAAAAAGTCTGTGCATTTTCTGTATGGATCAAGGAAGAAAATTCCTACTGGGGATGCTTTGATATGTACACACCAGTTCACCTGTTGACTAGTTCCACTCCTACAAGTGATGAATCATAAGATAAAACCAAACAGAAGTTTTGTGGTAAATTGAGGGGTTTTTGCTGAAGGCTAAGGGGGCACTGATGCAGAAAAATAGGAGGAAGATGTTTGCAGAGGCATAGAAGGAGACGTCCCAGCAAATCATCTCTGTGTGGGGACCTAAGGCTCTGGGCTCCTAGGGAAATTCGCCTGAGCCAAGAGGATCCTGTGAAGCACGAAGAGCAGTGAAGCAAGAAAATGTACATGGCATTTATTACTCTGTATATTTGAGCTATGCCAAAGGTGACATTTGGGCTGTACAAAGACTTTAAAAGAGCATGGATATTTGCTTTCATTTTTGTATATTTTTTGCATATTCCCAGTGACCAGCTTCCTAGTGTAAGGGAAAGAATGTGAGGCATAAACAAAAAAAGAAACCACTAGATTGCTTAGGCCACAAGGTCTGATTTGTCTTGATGGGGTAAGAGAAACATTTTCTCCTTGTAGGATATATATTTGGCCACAGAGGCCAAAACCAGTCCTGAAACATATGCTGATTTCTCTCACAAGTTTGACAGTGTGGGATTCAAGTGACTCAATTTAAAAACATCCACAGTGGGAGTTTTGTCATAACAAATGGGTCGCTGAGGATGCTGTCATGGATATCTGCACTGACATGAATCTTTGGAAATACATGTGATGGCAATCAACAAAAAGTAACATATTGCCCATTACATTCACATCTCACTGCAAGACATGTCTAGATGGATTTGGTATTCAAAACTGAGCCATTTTAAAAACAGAAAATGCTCAAGAAGGAGCCAAGAGAGAAGAAAGAGTGTGCTAACATAAGAAGTTGAAAAATTAGTTTACACACTTCTTCAAATAGAAAGTTAAGAAATGTGAAATTGCATCCCACGGGTATGAGGAATTAGGCATAGGCATTACCTGCTTCATGAAGAAATCTGTCTGCATTTGATGGCCCCACTTCATTGTGCCAGAAAGTAAATTAGACTACAAAGGAAAGAGTGTGAACATCAAATAAGAAATAAAAATATTTGCAATATTATAATTGTTAGTCTTCTAAATTGCTTCTGTTTTCACCAGATAAGGAATTTGGGTTCTGGCAATACCAGATGCAGATATGTGAAAGTCACATTCAAAGACTACATTGCAGTTTTACTTTCTGGTAGAACAAAGTTCTCAGCCTCTGAGACATCAATCACCTACAGTGAAAAGAAAAAATATTATCATGGGTGAAGAAAATTTTTGTACCCTTTATACTTCAAGACAGTATAGAAAAACTTGAATTCAGGCTAAGTTGAAGATAACAGTATAGTGAATCAATCAGTTTAACATTCTAATCAAGTGCAAACAACAGTGCGTGTTGGATCATGTGACAAGAGGAATTCACAGGTCAGACTGTATGGTACAGGGAGGTTCCTGCACAATAGGACATGTGGTGGCAAACATGAAACATGATGTGGCATGAGTCAATGTTCTCTCTGGAGACTATATTCTCTGCTAGCTGCTACACACTGCTTCTCTTTCATTCATTACACAAAATTTCTCAGTAGGTCAACCTTCTATGTTTGGAATAGAAGAGGAATTGTAATTGAACTGGAAAAGCATTACCTGCAAACCCTGAAGCTCAGCAATATCAGAGAAACACAGATATGTGAATTGTACATAATGCTGAGGGTTAGACAGATATGAAAATAAGTCTCTGTAGGCATTGGCAAAAAACCAAACCAAACCAAACCAAACCCACAAACAAACAAACAAAACCCCCCCAAAAAACCCCCTTGTATCTTCTGTTTTTCCAGTCTATGCTACTGAATAGTTTTGGTATTTGCATTCTGAAGAAGTCATCTTTGGGGTGCAAGGAAATGCCCTGTTCACTAACAATAGTGCAGGTCAGAGAAAATTTACCAAAAAATGTGAAAGTATAGATTGCAAAAGTAAATAGAGACTTAGGCTAATGTAATTTAAATTATCTTAAAACTTGCTTCAACAAGATTTGTTATAGTTAGAAAATGTTTTATGTTTTTGCACACTGAGACTGTGGTTGTGTTCAGAGCATTACTTCCAAGAAACCTTGGACATCCTTCTGGATTTCCAGTTTCTATAAATGTGACCAAGCCATTGTCTCATTTTGCAGAAAGCTGGCTCATAAAGAAGTTTTCACAGAGACTTGGAGCATCAGACCTGTACAAAATTGATTCAAAAACTGAAGCACAATTATCAGTAATTCAAGCAAAACTCAAAATATATTTTTAGCCTTTACATACACCTGGTACTTTATAGTTCATAGCTTCTGAATTTTGCTGACCTTTCTATAACAGAAAAGATTTTTTTTTTTTTTTTAATGAAAAGTGCGCAGTTTAAATGGAAAATGACCATGAGGAGTTCTTAACATTTTCTTTTCCCTTTCTCTGCAGGGAAAAAGAAAAGGTATCACATTCCAGGAGCAACTGAAAAAGAAGGTAAAATATCTTTGTAACAGTTTTTCTCTACTTTATAAAAAAAACTGATTGGTAAAGGAAGCAATACAGAATTGTCTTCTTTTGTTATTGGTCAAATATCTAAATTTCTTCTAGGGAATACTGAGAAGAAGACCACCTAAACAATTGAGGGTTTTTTTTGGTGTTTTTTTTTTTTTGTAGATATGGCTTGAAAAATATCTTTGAGATGAGCTAAATATCTCCCCAAGCCCCCCTGGTACTATTGACTAAATCCCCAATGGCTGTCATGGGTGCTTTGTTTCCTACATTTAGGAACTAAGTGTGCTCTTGGGGAGCTGAATCCTACCTTATAAGTGTAGTCAGTGTTTGCGTACAGGGACAACTGAAGATTGACATATTTTCCTCCAGGTTCCTCCATGGATCATTCAAACTGCAGTGTAGAAACATAATTGTGTTTGCAGGCACAGGCCCTGATAAGGAGCAGGAAAGATGAGTTCATACGCAGTGGCACAGACTGTTGTCCACCTGCCTTCTAACGCGAACAGAAAAGCAGATGTCTGTCTGCACCCTATTGAAACATAATCATAATGAGCTGCTCCAAGCTTGCTATCTAGAAATTCAGCTTACATACAAGACTTTATTGCCAGAGACAGATTCAGTGTGCTTGCCTCACTGCTTCTCCTGCAGTTGTAATCCTGCAGCGTGGGCCATAGTGAGAGAGGACTTTCACACGCTTATTGAATGCTCTGGCTTATAAAATAGCTCCTTTTCTCCCTGTTCCTTGGTTCTGCTTCCTAGAGCCTGCTGCTCAGCTGATGCTGAAGCAGAGAAAGAGATATCTCTCTGTTAACTACAGGTCTTGATATTTGTACCATTATCTGACAATGGGGCTTCTGCTGATGTGAGAGCCTAGCTATGGAACAGGCATCCAGCTGAAGATCAAAGTTCAAGAATAAAAAATTCAAGGAGAAGGAGTATTATCACTTCACCTCTCCTCTGTCATTTTACAATATCACCATAAACTGAGCAGAAATTGCAAATGCCTGAAAATGTCCTGAGACCTGCCCTGTCCTGGACTTCTGGGTACAATGAGTACGTATAATTCTTACTGGATGTTTAACTCAGGTTGAGCCTTTGCACATGTGCAGAATACTTAGTCATTAATACTTGAGCGGCTGATTGAACTGTCAGCTGCCTTCAGCCAGAATGCTGCAGAAAAATCATTTGACAAATTTTTGGAAAATCTCTCCTGATGGAAATTTCAGAGAGTCCCAGGGATTCCCCTGTCAGAACCAGCTGCCAGGCATTACTTAGGCGTTTCAGTATATGCCTCGATTACCAGCCTGGGTGGAAAATCTTCCCATCCCAGAGATCCCCCTATGCATCTCTACACACAGAGTTAACCATACAGGTATATAATGAAAATTAGAATTTCACCTGTGTAGACAAGGGTCTGCTGGAGGCTGATTACTGCCTTCTCTTAAGGAGGATTTCAGTCATGCAGATGCTTTCCTGGCTTACTGTGGCAGCTTCAATTTTTTGAGGAAAAAAGTGTCATTTAGAACATATGCTATTTATAATTAATTTATTTCATCTGAAGTACACAAAGTCCATATGTAAATTTATGCATCTTAAGGTGTATGATTTTTGTTAGGCCTTCTCCAGTACCTTCTGCTATAAAAAAATTAGAAAGAATAAAGAAAAAAAAGACAGAATTAATTGCATTTATACATAAGAGGTGCCATTTCTTATTATGAGATTTGCCATTAATACATTTTAAAAGTCAATAGTTATGTGGAAAAACAGTAGCTTCTGTGCCAATTTTTACTTGAATAAATTGACATACATGCCAGAGGATAGGAAACTTTATGAACTTTTTTCTTTTTATGCTGCAGGATGTGTCTTGAAAATTTTGCAAAAATTATGCTATCTGGATATCCATTTGCCCATTATCATCCATAAATTAAGGTAGAATAAATGTAGTTTATTCATCCTCACTAGATTCCAACTAAATCAAAAGTACCATTTGTTTCATCTGGTATAGTAAGATATGTCTGCTGGGATTGATTAAAGTAAAAACACTGAGTGCCACAATCCTAGAGTATATTTCAACATCAAAGATGTTTCATTTAGTTATTTGAATACAATATGAAGATAACAGATAAAACCATTGTGTAATGCTAAATCCTTCAGACCAAAAATGCCTGTAACATACATACACACATAATAATTCCATCACACTGGAGTGTCATGGTCTGACAGATTTAGGAATTTTTATTTGAAGTCATTAATAAAATAATGTCTATGATGCAAAAAAATAGTTTTCAACATATTTTATATTAGTGCTGTAGAATTACAGCATGTATTACCCATGACTGAAAGAGAGTATTTGTTGGAAAAATTATAGATTAATTGCCCAGCAGATATTAATTTTTATAATGCTACTGAAAATTAAACAGCTACAGCATAACCATTGAAAATATGATCCATCTCTATCTTTGACATACCAAGTAGTTTTATTTCAAATGCCAAATTCTTAACATTGAAATACTTTCTTCATATGAGCAGCTTTTCAGCTAGAACTTTCTGAAGTAGTTAGGCTTTTGAAAACCTAATGAAGTGGTTCTCAAATTTATCTTTTGAAAATATATGTAGTTGGAATGGTATTCACCTCACAAACACATAACCACCCAAAAGCTAGTATTGCAAGTTGGCTAGATAACTTTAAAAAATATGCAAAAGAAACCCCAAAAATCCACCCACAGAATAAAAATGAAAATCATTATTTTAGATGGCTTGAAAATTTTGACCTAAAAATTTAATTTTTGGTGGTTTCTTTATCAGAGAATCAAATGAAAAACTATGATTGTGAAAATGTTATTTACCTCCTTTTACTTTTAGCACTGAAGGGGGAGTATACAAGTCAAATATCAAAGGCTAAGGGTCTAATTTCTCTTCTGTTTAATTTAAAGAGAGTATAATAAATTCCTGAAAGAACTTCTTTCATTTTACTAGATGAGTTTCTATAGGTTGGACTCTATGCTAGATTCTGGAGAATCTTTGCATTATTTTTGGTTTCAAAAATTTTTAAATATTGTGAAGTCTAATAAAGCCCTCTTTTTACAGAGAGTGGGGAAAAAAGAGACTATTTCTCTGCATCTGCCATCAAACCATGACAGCATCACATCTTTCTGGAAAACTGAGACATGTAAGGCTAAATATGTGCTTAGCACCTAGTGCTCATTTCTTGCACCTATTTTAGGCTCTAGGTTGTGACTGTCACTATGACAGTTCTGTACAAAACAGGAACTGATGACTACTTTGCACTCAACAAATCAAATAATTTTCCAGATTGCATGAACCACTACATTTGATACATAAACAGTCCATCCTCCTGCACTGCAAGACAAGCCAGTGGGTAAGAAGACTGGCATGTCTTAACACCTTTGCCTGGAAAAGCAGAGGTTTTGCCTTTGGAAGGACAGTTATCATCATGATGAATCGTCATATTTTGTTTGATACAGAGGGAAATATAGTGACAAAGGATGAGGAAAAGGCTGAGGTACTTAATTAATTTTTTGACTCAGACTTTAAGTTGTTGTCAGGGTACCTAGCTCCCTGAGCTACCAGTCATCCTAGAGAACAGAGAAAGGGTGTGGAACAAAACTCCCACAATCCAAGGGAAAATGGTCAGCAACCTTCTACACCAGTTAGACACATGCAAGTCTATGGGGCCAGATGGAATAAACACAAGGGTACTCAGAGGGCCGGCAAAAGTACTCAATGAACCGGTTTCCACAATTTATCAGCAGTCCTGTCTAACTGGAGAAGTTCCAGTTGACTGGAGGCTGGAAAATGTGATTCCCATCTAGAAGAAGGGCTGGAGGGAAGTTTTGGGAAGCTACAGGTCTTTCAGTCTGACCTTGGCTCTGGGTAATGTCATGGAGCAGATCACCTGGAGTGCTATGACACAGCACGTGCAGGACAAATAGGAGATCAGGCCCAGCCAGCATGGATTTATGAAAGGCATGTCCTGCTTGCATCCAGGCTGTGGATATTGTTGATCTGGACTTTAGTAAAGCTTTTGACAATATTTTCTCCTGGAGAAACTGGCTGCTGAAGGCTTGAATGGGTGTACACTTTTCCTGGGTAAAAGCCTGTCTGGATGACCAGGCCCAGAGAGTGGTGTTGAATGGACTGGAATCCAGTTTGTGGCCAGTCACTAGTGGGGTTCCCCAGGGCTCGGTGTTGGTGCCAGTCCTGTGTAATGTCTTTACGAATGAGCTTAACAAGGAGATCAAGAGCACCCTCGGTCCGTTTGCAGTCAATGCCACATTGGGCAGGAATGTTGATCTGCTGTAGGGTAGGAAGGCTCTGCAGAGGGAGATGGACAGGATAGATCTATGGACCAAGCCCAGCTGTATGAGGTTAAACAAGGTGAAGTACCAGGAGAAGGACCTGCATTTGCATCACAACAACCTCATGCAGCCCTACAGGCTGGGGAAAAGAGTAGCTGGAAAGTGGTCCAGAAGAAAAGGATCTGGGGGTGTTGTTTGTCAGCCATTTGAACATGAGCCAGCATGTGCTCAGGTGGCCAGGAAGGCCAATGGCATCATGGCCTGTATCAGCAACAGTGTGCCTAGAAGGACCAGGGCAGTGATCGTCACCCTGTACTTGGCACTTGTGAGGCCATACTTGAATCCTGTGTACAGTTCTGGGCCCTCACTACAGGGAAGGACACTGAGATGCTGGAGTGTGTCTAGAGAAGGGCAACAGAGCTGGTGAAGGGTCTGGAGCACAAGTCTGATAAGGAGGAGCTGAGTGTGATGGGGTTGTTTAGCCTGGAGAAAAGGAGGCTGAGGGGAGACCATACTGCTCTCTACCTGAAAAGGGGTTGTAGGTAAGGGTGGTGGTGGGTGGGGTGGCTTCTTTTCCCGAGTAGCAAGTGATAGAACAAGAGGAAATGGCCTCAAGTTGCTCCAGGAGAGGTTTAGATTGGATGTTAGGAAAAATTTCTTTATGGAAAGTGTAGTCAGACATTGGAATGGGCTTCCCAGGGAAGTGGTGGACTTGGCAGTATTAGGTTAATGGTTGGGCTTGGTGATCTTAAGCATCTTTTCCAACCCAGATTGATATGTGATCCTATGTGAATATTGTTGTATGCCACTGCTTTCTGAAAACTGCATTTAAGGAGAAAAACTGTAGAGAAATGTTTCACGTTTTGGACAGGAAGTATTTACTGATTTTGTTAGTGGTCTAGGACAGGTAGGTTTAAAAGCAGATGCCTTTTGATTATATTAATTTCCAATTTTCTATTAAATAACATGAATATTAGCCATTAGCCATAACCACCAGTGTTTTAAAATATGAAAGTATTGAAATAAAATTTTAGGGAGACACTCTTAACAAATATGGGAAATATGTTAATTATGCCTGGCATTGGTTACATTTGAAATTAGTAAAACAGTCATCTGCTGCAATGGTCTTGTCTCAGTTTATAAGGAATCCCTGCCAATAAGGACAAGAGAACACAGTCTTATGCTGTGCCAGGGGAGGTTCAAATTGAACATTAGGAGGAATTTCTTCACAGAAGGGGTGGTTGGGTGTTGGACTGGACTGCCCAGGGAGGTGGTGGAGTCACCAACCCTGGATGTGTCTAAGGGAAGACTGGATGTGGCATTTAGTGCCATGGTCTAGGTGACATGGTGGTGTCCCGTCATAGGTTGGACGCAAAAATCTCAGAGGTCTTCTCCTCAACCTAATTGACTCTGTGGTTCTGTGAATACCCACCTAGCACTGAGCCAACACAGACAGCACGTTTGTACAGTCTGATTTACATGAAGTTGTTGTCAAATCCTATTTTCAGATTAATCCTTGCTCATCATGGTGTTGTGCTACTTCACAAAGACAATATTGGTTTTGAATTTGTTGGTCTTAAGAGATCAAGCCTCTCCCCTTTTCAAATGAAAATAAATTAAAGTGATACTGATTTTTCTCTCTGCATCAGTGGCTGAGGAAGGGAATGAAAAACAAACTTGCTGACACTTGAATTAATTTAAGACACAGAAGAAGTATCCTTACATGCTATTAGCAGTATATCTCTCTAAGAATAGTTCATCTGAACAGTTTCTCATGGAGAAGTATACTTTTATATTTTACAGAAGAGGCAATAAAATTATACGTCTTTTGTTTTTTATGTCATCTCTCAGAACTTGTAAAATATTTTAATCTAAAATGAACCAACCAACTCTAAACAAACAAGCAAATAAAATTGCCCACAAGAGAAGAAAATATTCAAGGTTATTTTAAAATATGTATTTTTGCATTTTCTACTCTTTATTTAAGTTTCAAGGCTTATGAGCAGAGCACAGATCCTGGTTTTGTGAGGTTGCTTTGCTGTGATATCTGTCAGACATTGCCTTGCATTGGCTGTTCAAGTACTGCCTGCTGCTGTATGTTAGGGTAGTCAGTTCTGCTGTCTGACATGAAATGGTTTGTATTTTGGGGTTTGATTATATTTCTTGGATGCATTGTGAGACACAGCCTAGAAAGGGACAACACAAACACTACTGCTTCACAGATCAGTTTGTTGTGTTAAAACTACAGCTGAAAGGCTATAATCTGAAAGACAAAGCAGTGCAGACATTGAAGATGGCTGATAAAGGCATCCTGGCTAATGCAGAACTGACCTTGAAAACTTTTCAGTTACTTGTACTGTCATACATAGGTATTAAATAACCTGAAACTGTCACCCATAAGCTAAATCTTCCTGCATAAATTGGGCAGCAGCGGTCTCGTACATACAGATGCCGACAATGCTGTTGAAGGCCATACTTCCTTCTGTCACGTGCTACTTCTTACTCTGCCTACAGCAGCAACTACTACTCCTTGCTGCCATACTTTGTGTGAACTGGCCTTTTAAAGGGGCTCTTCCCCTTCCTTCCTCACAACTTGAGATAATTTTACAGCTCCCAGTTAAATGATCTTGCTTGATAAACCACAGAAAAATCACACATGAGTGGGGCTGCTCTTTTTCCTGCTAACCTCTGTCAGCTTGAGAGTGAGGATTTTCTGGTCTCTTCTAGCACCAAAGGGGTGCAAGTCTTACTGAAGTCTCACTGACTTCATTATCAATACAGAGGTTCTCTTTTTACCACTGATTTATGTAGAAAGAAAAGACAAATCCCACAGAGAAATGTCATGAGTAAACTAACCCACCACAGATTCGAAATTCCTATAATTGTAGAAAAAATTACAATTTCACAGAATTCTCCACAGCCTGAAGTATAAAATTTTCATTCTCATCAAAGGATATTCACTGGGAAAAGTCATCAAGTTTATTAAAATTTATATTAATATACTTTTATGTCTCTTTTTAGCAAGACAAAGTCAATAAATGTGATAGACATATAGAAGTGTTATATATTTGAATATTGTTTTGCTATGTACACATCAATTCCTTTTAACCACATGGTTCTGAGCCAGCACCACAACAGTTAGGATCTCAACATGTGGTGGCAAAGGACAAATAAGTAAATAACAGAGGCTAAACTGTTTTTTTCTAAACTATGATCTGCTTTAAAATTTTAAAATAATCAGAAACAACAGGCAGTATATCTGGATATGCAACAGCTCTTTGTGAATACCAAACTGAATCATATCAGGTGTACTGTATAATACAGAAGATGTCTCACTTCTTTAATATAACTAGAGAAAGCACTGTGGACTGTATCCTATTTGGACTGTAATTCCCAACATGATCTATTCCTAAATATATTAGCTATATTAGCTGAATGAGTTCCATATACATAATATGAGATTTATTTGAAGATCAATGTCCAGGGAAGATAATAGCTTCTCCAAAGGTTAAAAAAAACAAGAAAAAAAAAAACCAAACCAAAAAAACCAAAAAACAACAAACCAAACCTCAATTTGTAAATTAATAAGCACATTAAAAGAAAAGTAAAAAAGAAAACACGCCACAGCAAAAGACTGTGGCTGCTAAAATTTGGACATTTTGTCTGTGTAACATCATAAATTTTAAGCAGATATTATGCAGCTTAAAGTCAAAAAAATTGCCAGTGACAGTAAAAAGCAGACTTCCACGCATATGTAATAGGGAGCTGCCTTTCATTAAGAACTGTAATAAACAAACATGGCAATGATCCACACCATAGTAATCATATAAATGTTTGTCTCATAACATTCCTCATTACCAAAGACTTTTCATTCACAATTAAAAAGTATAAGAAGGCTTACTAGCGCTGAATTTATTACCATTCTGCTATTTCAGTACCAGAGTTAATAAAGCAGTCTAATATAGAAAAGAAAAAGAAAGCTGTCAAAGGGGTATTTCTGCCTTTTACCAGACGGTGCACACCTTGCATTTTTAGTGATTTTAATTTAAATAAAGAGAAAAGAATATATTTCTAACTACCTGTAGGCTGCAGAATTCTTATACATATTTGATTTAATATTAATACAGTATGTTTTACCAGATGATTTATTTGATGTACTAAGTAATTTATTTAATCCAGTATCTTGCATGTAATCATGACATACCTACTGTGACAGACAATATGTCTAATTCAATAAGGCAGAAGTTTAATTCTACAGCTTCTTTGCTCTTCTGAATCTTCTGAATAAAGATATATTTTATTGAAGCACTGAGTATTAATTTCAGTTTAAACAATTTCAAATCCAGTATTATGCATATTAAGAAAAAGCAAACCTGTCTCAAGAGTGAAGAGAAAAAAAGAAAACATAGCAGTCTTGTAAATGTGCTTGCATACAAACCACTTGGCTTCAATATGCTACTCTTGATAAGTGATATTTGTAATTAGGAATATTTCAACAGCTGCTTGTATTCATGAAAATATCAGTAATTTTTAAAGTGCTATGAATTTATGTTCACATTCTCTTATTGCTCATTAGTTAAAAATAATGTTGTAGCTGAAGAACAGAAACATTATCATGTATCCATCCACATGCACTGAATTGGCGAAGATATTTGTAATTTATCTGTAATCTGGAAATTGTCACCCAAACTGTTTGAAGTATAACTAAGACATAAATGCTACATTTGTAGACATCAAAAATTATGTCAAAAGACAGACAAAAGGTTCTGGCTGCTTTTCAGTGAGATTTTAACAATGTATCCTGGTTCTCTGGTGCATTACTTTAAGCAAAGTTGCATGGAATGACACATTTTGAAAGGGCTTGTAATCTTTGAATTATATTTCTTTCTGAATCACAAATGTTTGCAGAATTGAATTTTTGAAAAATTTGAGATAGAAAAATGCTGGTCAAACAACATAAATTTAGAGCATGAAATACATTCAAGGCAGTAGGAAAGGGACTAACAAAATTCTAACTGGGATTGGAAAGTTCAGTTTTGAAAGAGCACATTTTCTTTTAATGGGGTAGCAAAAATAAAGCATTTGCTGATTTCTTTTTTTAAATGAGTTTTACTTCAGCCTTTGTGTATTGGCCTGAAATATGGTAACAATACCTTCATGTGTAATTGAGAAAATTGCATCCCAGAATTTTTCAATCACAATTTATCCATCAGAATAACAGCACAGTAGTTCAAACATACAGCATCAAATCCTCTCTCCATATAATGCAAAAAAAAAAATTGGAATTAAGTGGAATGCAAGCTGTCGGATCAATAAACTCATTCCACATCCCCAACTGGATACATTACATTTACTGCATTTTACTTGTGGAACCAGCACTTTCAAACTCTAGAGTATTTCTGAATTTATTCCTTCAACTTGATGCCACTAAAAGAGAGGTAAATGGAAAGCCTAAGCTCCAGTCTCCCTTGATCAGGGCTTACAGATAGAGCACACTCCTAAGAGTGGGTTTGTTGAGGAGCTGTTTATATGCCATCATAGTAAAATCCATGTACATGTTACACGTAGCTATTAGACTAAGTATTGAATAATACACACAAAGAAGCAGGATTCAAATCCCTCACCTATATTTGATAAAATTAAAACTGAATGAGATTTTATTCATTTGTCATTTGTAAGTCAGAGAACTTTTATTAACTTTATATTAAGTTGAAAAGTAAACGATTTACACAGAAGTCAGGATCTCTCCTGGTGAAGTTGTGTCAAATGATTAAAAAAAAAAAAAAAAGCATAAAAGCTAGTACCAAAAGGGGCTCTGAATCTCTGTCATGCTGCTTAGGAAGCTTTCCTGGAAATGGTAAGTGTTGGCTACCAGTCACCTTTCTCATTCTGACACAGATATTGCACATATTCTGTAATTACTAGACCAAATCCTCTCAGGGGATAAAAGGAACTGAGTCAGATTTTCCTAATAGCTGAGTGAGTGATTAAATCACTGTATAGAAGAAAGGAAGGGAAATCACAAATGTACCATTGTCTTCTTTCTGCACTTGCTTGTAGGAATATTTAAATACTAACATATTTCAGGCATGAGGTAATACTTTGTCTACTCAATAAAACACTCTTCTGGAGGATGACCATGGAAACCTGAGAAAATTTGGTGATAAAAATGAAATATATGAAATAAAACATTATTTCTTAATGATTATTGGGCAAAGCCTTTTAATTGTAATTTTGGATACAAGTAACTGAATTGGTATAAAAATCCTCCTTAGGCTTCTCTGTTCTTTTTTTGGGCTTTGCCATTAGATCTTGCAAAAGAAAGTGATGCAATCAGGCAGCAGCATCTTCTGGTTCATTTAAATATAAATGTAGAAGTAATTCCTTAAAACCACTTAGAAAAGGCTAGAAAGCCTCACAGATAATGGCTTTTGGAAAATGGTGCTTTCTACAGGTCAGTGGATTAGCCTGCCAACTTGCAGTTTCCATCTCATTTAATATTATATATTCTTCATGTAACCCTTAATCACAGTCAAATCCACCCAGGCACAGAAAACATCCAATACTGAAAAAGAACATCAGCAGCTCTATTATATCCTGCTGAACAGGTATACAAAATCTCCAGATGATACTCTTAAAAACATCAGACTTTTTAATAACAATTTTTAAGATTTCAAAAGAAGACTAATGAATGCTTTGAATATTTGAGCAAAGCCTGGCTGACAATTAATGTTACTGAACTTCCATTTAAAAAGTGAATGATAGTTTTATTTCGTTTTATTCCTTAGAATAAAGGAACTGAAATCCTTTAATTATTGGGGACAGTAAGAACACAAATACACATATCTTCTCCCTGTGCTTTATTAAAAAAAACCTGACAATCCATTTTTCCTCCGTTCAGCTAAAAAGGACTTTCTGCATTCAAAAGTGTCTTCACTAAATATTTGCAAATTGGATGTTCCTATGGACTAGTATCAATGAAATAATCCTTTTTACTGTGTAATTGTATTTGAGAAGTTATGCTTCACAGATTTTTCTGTCCTTCAAGCAGTGACTTATACTGTAGAGTTGTTTTTCTGAAATCAATGACTGTATATGTAGCACAAAATAATACTTAGCACCAGTAAAGCTTGAAAAAGCTAGCACATAATGACTAATATATTTATTTCTATGTCAATGCCTGTCTGGAATTAATACATTAAAAATTAAACTTTTTAAATAATAGATATATCAATTTGAAAATAAATGTTCTCTGTGTGCTTACTGCTCCTGAGAAAAAGACACTCCTCATTTCTTTCTTTGTATTTTAAGTGCTGCACACTTCTGATGTGGTCTAAGAATTATTTTTTCTCTACTGAGAGAGACTGCAGCCTCTAGCTATATAAACTTTTACATTAGTGATGTTAATATTCTGCTACCAATGCAACTAGGAGAGGATATGCTTTCATTGACATTTCCCTTTGAAGTGAAATCCTAAAGCTTTAATTTTTATTAATGCAAATCCCTGCTAAAAAATACCTTATCCCTGGTCACATATGAGGCACTATGAGATCTAAAGACATCTTTGCTTTCAGACTTCAGTATTAAACAGCTTCTGCCTGCAATCACACCACCTTAGGCTCTGATAATGTTGGCTTTTATAATACAGAATAGGCAGGGACTAACTGCTACTTGAAAAGGAGGCTTCCAAATAAAATCCTAAACTTCTGGAAGTTGGTGAAAGAATGATAGAGTGCTTTACAGAATAAGAATCTGCAAAGCACTTAAAATCCAGGAAAAGCTCACAAAAAATTTGTATGATGGCTGGGATATTGTACGGTTGACAGAAGAAGATAAGGAAATGGTGTTTTCCCAATGAATATGTTACTTGCAAATTCACAATTACATGTCAGAAAGCTGTGATGTGTCCTGGCTGTTTTTTACTGCTATGAAATAAAATAAATCCTTACGATTTTCATATGATTAAAATAAAAGCAAAGGTCAAAGACCGACAGCTAAATCAACATTATGCAAAGACACAATGCAGCTGTCAAAAGTTATGTTTTGTAGAATAGGGCATAGAACACAGTACCAAATTCTGTCTGCAATTCTATTTGATCTGATCATGTTGTAATAAAAGTCTGCAATTGTTCAGGGCATTTTACCAACACTTTGCAAAAGCCTCTGACCCGCTACCTAATGAGAACTGCTGTTGTTACAGTGTTTTTCCGCATTTGCCAGTCTAACCTAGATGCTTTCTACTTCCCTGGGACTTTAAAAATATTTTAAAATATGAAATATCATATACATACAAAACAATAGAGGCAGATTGAATTTTATCCTCTGGGAATTAAGTTTTCTTACAACTTTATTATATCAGCTGAATTCTGCAATGACCTCTCAGCTGATGTAGACCAGGTTAATGCACAGAAGTCTGGTCACCCTAAGGGTGATTGCACAGGGCTGGCAGCAACCCAGCAGCGCTCAGCATCTTCTTTGTTCACCACCACCACATACTTTTCAGTCAGTTTAGAATGTGGACAGGCCAAATGCTTTCCTGATTATAAAGAACAGAATTGTTAAGCCAGTATTTATCCTTCCAGATGACGAGTTTTTCCTCTAGCATGACTCGTGTCAGCTCTGTACTGGAAATAAAACCACCATTCACTTGCTCAATGGAAAGTCCAGTAATGTAACGACAAATTTTGCAAACAAATACTTTGTGTAAATGATGGCTGTAAACCACTAGAAGTTTACTCAAAGGCGTCTTGGGGTGATTTTATGATAATGCTGTATTCCCCTATCATCTGCGTTATGCCCAGAAATGGGTCCCATCACTTTAAGCTGGGTCCAGGAGAGGGGAGAGAGAAGCCAGGTGAATTCTTCAGCACAGTTTGTGTTCAAGGACTGACACACTCACCCGCGTTCTCACTGCTGCAGAGCTGAGGGAGCACCTTCCTGCTTTTAGCCAGCCTGTTAGTTGAGGCAAGAAATTTTCCCAGGACTGCATACCGAAATCCTCTGGTGACTTCTTTTTCTGGAACTGTTTGGCCCAGCTGTGATCTGGGAACCAGATCATTGGACCCTGTGGACCATCAGGGAGGCTGCAGGGATGCCGCATCCCGGCCTTGGGAGGGGCCGAGCCAGCTACAGAGAGAACTCTAAATCCACCAGCTTTCTCTGCATTGAGGAGGTTTATTATCTAACATTACTCATTTTTTTTTCTTTGCCCTGCTGGCACTCTGCTTGTTAAATAAATTGGTTTTTTCACTTTCATCCAAGAAATTCCTTTCATATTGGTGGGGGAGGGAGTGGTGAAACCTGCCTTCTTATGAGGAGACATTCATTATAGGATGTTTCCTCCTAAACTTGTCTCAAACCGAGACAAAAGGATCAGATACATTCAGGCCCTCTGAGAGGGCTGAGTCTGTCTCTGACAGAATAACCATGTTTTATAGTCAGCTGTTGCACGCACATACATGTTTAGTGTTCTACTGAGCTACACAGTTATTCTACATGAGGAAGAGAGAGTGACGTGCTTTTCATTCTCTTAAGTGTGTTTAGAAGGACATTTCCCAGTAACTTATAGCTTTTCCACAGACTTTACAGCATTTTGTTCCTCTGTGATATACTTTTATACAGTACCTCACAAATGAGAACTTGACTCTTACAGTATCTGAGAGAAACAAGCTATTTTGAGGTACTTGATCGTGATCTAGTGAGTGGAAACACAGGGATCAATATTTCTTTTGTAGGATGTACAATGTATGCTAAAATTATCTTTGAAGGAATTGTAATAAATTCAGAATTTTGACAGTAACAAAATTTCTCAAATGACATAGCACATACTGTTTCATATATTACTGTTGTCTCTTCTTTTTTTTACATATTAATGAAACATGAATTTTAAACAGTATTGGATTGATTTTTTCTTCATAAAGTATAAGGAACTTTTATTTTACTTAGTGTTGGATTAGGAATGATTAATCAAATTCTCTTTTTTTTCCAAGAAGAAAAGAAATTTATTTAATTTAACTTATTGGCAGACAGAGATGTAAAATGCTACAAAAAAAACCCCAAAAAACGCACCAAAAAACAGGAGATATAGTAAAGGGTGGTCAGTAAGCATTTCCTGGCTGATACATTGTATGTAAGGAAAAAAACCCCAAACATTACTACCACTACGAGCCACAAGTGCCCAACCATGTCTGTAAGTGAAGAGATTCAGACACTGCAAATGACTACTGACTGGTATCTCCGCCTTGTCCCAGACTTTTGTGAGACTAACTTTCTGTAGTTCCAGCTTCAGAAATATGCTCTAATGATCCTATTTACAAATTAATCTGCCTCCTGTAAAAACAGAAAGGGTGATTAATAAGAATAGTACCCCTTGTTTCTTCCTAAATTAAACTCACACACTTGAAAGATTTAGTCAAAACTCATTCAAAGGAATGATATCAATGTCACACCAGATTTATAATAAACACAGTGAACAGAAAAGACTTTCCATCCTTGTTTTAACAGCTATTTATACTGCCGCACTTATTTTGCCACTTCAATTCCTGTCTTGCTAACATGTTGCCTAGCTCTAAGCGCACAGATGTATAGCTGTTCTTTAAAGACCTGTGTCACTACAAATGCTTTCAAATATGGTTTTAGGAGAGGGATTTGACCTTAACACACTTTGCCAATATCATCCATAGTTCAGAAGCTGAATTTGAAGACTAGTTAACCTTCCAGTAACACATGCTGTTCTCACTTCTGGCAATATGTTACAGCCGTGGCTTGGTGAACAGTAAATTTTAGAAGAAAGTCCTATTCAAGAGCTGAATATATTTAGCATGCTACTGGGAGCTCTGTCTAAATGATACATTGAGTCATTGGAACAAGCATTACAGAAGCTGATTTAGTGGTAAATGCAAGTTAACAGTACAAATACTCCCCAGAAAGACTGAGTTACTTTCTACACTTTTCTTCTAAGATTACTTTGCAACCCCTGCATATATTCCAGAGCCCTAAGTGTCTTTGCATAACATATATGTTATGTATATCAAAAGCTTTAGCCTTTGGGAAAATACTTGCTGAATTTACTGCAGTATCTGCAATGATACCATTCTGTTCACTGGTCAAGTGCCATTCTCATACATGCAGTAAAGACCTAGGAGAGCAGGTACTTTGTTAAAGTCAACTTAGTTTAAACATACACATTCCTGACGTGAACTCTCTAATGTGAAAGATATTAGCTGTTGTATTATTACTAATTAATACAGCGAAGGTGCTAATTGATGAGAAGCTCAACATGAGACTGCAACATGAACATGCAGAAAGGCAACTGTATGTGTCCTGAGCTCCATCCAAGGCAGCGTGGGCAGCAGCGTGAGGGAGGGGATTCTGCCCCTGTGCTCCACTCTAGAGACACCCCACCTGGAGTGCTGCATCCAGCTCTGAGGGCACCAGCACAAAAAAGATTTGTTGGAGCAAGTCCTGAGACGGGCCATGAAGATGATCAGAGGGCTGGAGCACCTCTCCTATGAAGACAGATTGAGAGAGTTGGGGTTGTTCAGCCTGGAGAAGGGAAGAGTCCAGGGGGAATTTACAGCCTTCCTAACTAAAGGGGAGTGTACAAGAAAGCTGAAGGGGGACTTTTCACAAGGGTCTGTAACGACGGACAAGGGGTAAGAGCTTAAATTGAAAGAGAATATGCTTAGATAAAGTATTAGAAAGAAAGGTACTGTGCAAGTGTGATGAGTCCCTGGAACAGGTTGGTCACAGAAGTTGTGGTTGCCTCAGGTCAGGCTGAGTGGGCCTTTGAGCAAACTGGTCTAGTGGAAGGTGCCCCCGCCCATGGCAGAAAAGTTGAAATGAGATGATCTTTAAGGTCCCACTGAGCCTAAAGTATTCTGTGATTCCATGATCCAGCACAGGAAGTTAGATAGCAGGTGGGCTATTCAATATACCTAACCAAAACAGAAACTTTCAAAAATACCTTTGTATGCCAGCCTGCTTCATGTTGTTATCTAATATTAATATATTTTAAAATATTACTGATGGGCTATAAGTGTGCATTTTCTACATAAATGGGAATTTCACCATTTAGACATTTACAATATTATTACTTCTGCATTCTTTGAAATTTGGAAAAGTGTGTTTGTGTGTGTGTGTGATGTACAATTTGTCCTTATATAGGAGGAAGATACGATTGAATATCCATGACCAGTGTCCATTTGAAAAAAAATAAAATTACACCTCTAAAACCTGGATATTTTGGAATAAAAAAAAATATTTCTTATGTCCTTTTATAGAAAAATAAGTTGGGTTACTGTGGGGATTTTTAATTTTTTTTTCCAACTTTAGTGTTATCAACAAACAAACAAACTCAAATGAATACACATATTAATTATTATATTTACATTAATTGCTCTCAGCAGACAAAGGTAATTTTTATCACATCTATGCCTTGCTGAACATTTGTAAAGAAACCTAAAAGATTTACAAGAAAAACAGAAAGCCAGAATGTAACCAATTATATTTATAGCCTGAGTTACTTTGCTGCCACAAAGAACAGACATAGGTTTTCACCTGTGTTTGAGTATGCAAAATTTGTCTGCATAGATTAGGAAATTAGGACTACTGAATTCACATTTTTTACCCCTTTATGATTTTATGCTTGATGGTATTGTGGAATTCTAAGCCCAATTTTAAAAATAAAATCATAGTTCATTGATGAGTCTGAATTACTTCTATGATATTATTTCTGATCCTTAAGAATAAGTAAGAAAATTTTTGAGGCATTTTTGTTTAATTTTCTAAGAATTAGCTTATTTTTCTTTTCAAAATTTTTTCTCTTGATTATATATGTGTCATGGTTTTTGAACAGAAAATCAGTTCAAATTTTTAATTCAGTTTCCTTCAATTCTTACTAAGTATTTTGACTATTCCAACTCAGCTTCCTGAAAACCTGCATGAATCTATAAACTAATTTACTATAAATAAATTAATTTTTTTTCCCAATAAGATTTTCCTAGTGAGAAAAACCACCATGACTAATCAACCACCATCATGACAGATTGACTTTACAGTGATAAGTATTATCTTTCCATCATTGTCTCAGACTGTATGTGTTTGGTTTTTATTTGATATATGTTCCAAGCATTTTCTGTCAGTTTTCTAAACCCATTTTTTAATATAGACAATGTATATTTAGCTATGAAATCCACAGTTTTAAGGTCAAGTTTAAAATCGTACTTGGAGACACATTGCTTATTTTTGTCAGGCCAACTTTGTCCTTTAATGATCATTAGTGTATATTAAAAAAAAGAAATTAAGTGTTTTGTGAAGAAATAAGGTTTACTGTTAAGATTATTTATAAAGCGTTCGGCAGAAACTAAAAAAACAAACAACTGAACAATTACAGTGAGTTAAGTCAATTTTTTTGGATCAAAATAATAATTTTATGGAAGTTAAACGGAAAGAACTAGAGTGCTTTGACACTTAAGCTCTGCTTTCCTAAATAATCTTTAAATCAAGAAGAGGAATCCAGATTCCTCCCCTCTCAGGCAAGTGTCCAACAAACCAGACTCCTCTGATGTTACCCCTCTCATTTAGCAGTATATCTATTACATTAAGCTGCTTAGAATGTGCTTTGATTAAACTAAATTTTCATTCATTGGTAAAGATTTTTGCTATAAAGTACCATCCATCTCACTCCAAGTACTTCTTAGCATACTATAGAATTGCAGCCAGTTGATGGCATCAGCTTCCTCTTTTCCTACCTAGTCCAAGAGCCAAATCATCAAAACTAAAGGCCTATTTTCTGGCATTACTGAGAATTTTCTTGCATCTGATATTTTTTCCTGGTTGGTTCCATGTTCACATTATGTCTCCAGATCTTACATTTTCTAATGCTTCATAATCACAAAACTCCCCAAGTTTCTCTTTAAAGTTTTGATTTATGTTTTATGAAGTGTGCTATGAAGTTTTGTTTTGTCCTAGTTTGCTCTCAAACTCTAACACTTTAGTGTCATAGAAGATTAATGATGGTTATAACAAATCTATGTTTCAACCCATGTAAAATATCAATTGCTTAGTCAACTAAATGTTTTGGGGTTTTATTGATTTGCCATCAGTAACACATGCTAAAAACCACTCCAAAGGGTTCATGATAGCTCATAATGCCTCTTTGAACTCAATGCTGCACCAACCACAGTAACTAATATTCTCATCATATATTCTCTTCTATGGCAGTGTTAAAAATAATCCTTCAAAATTAAAAGTTTTCTGAGGTTTTAAAAATACACTATTATCAATGTAATTAGAAGCTAAAGAATTTTTAATATTTTAATAATGACTAATATTACATAGAAGCAAACATTACAACCAAGCAGTTACTTCTCCTTTCTTGGATCAGTCAACAGAGTTTTGTTTGCACCATATTCTAATATGCAGGGGTATATAGAGGAAGATTGATGTTAAGCTTTAGTCACACTTTTTAGCACATCACTACGGCTGGATGTCACTGAAAGCAGTGAGAGGGTAAACAAGACAAGAATACTTTGGATAACCAATCTTAATTGCAATTTTAATTCTCATTCAGGTGAGAATGTAGATGCATTTCTTTAAGCAGGCCAGGGATGTCACTAGTTTCTTTGGTATTTGCCTTAGTTTCATTGATATTAATAGATCTTAAAGTTGTTATGTATCAGCTCCAAACCTGCCTTGATGTTTGGTCCCATTGATTCCAGAGGACGGCTCAAATCTTTGGGAAGCTAGAAACCTCCACTTTGTTGGTAGGATGCTAAAGATAAGTGCTCTTTCGTTGATTTAGATTAATCATACAGAAGCTCTATAGATTTTTCTATCTTTTGTAATTATATATAACACTTTGAGATGACCTCAAAACTATGAGAATCCTACTGTAATCACCTGCTTACCGTTGGCATTTAAACAAACACAAGGTACTTCACAAAGCTCAAAATGTTCTGTGAATTTCCTTTCAGAGGTACAATGGGAATAGTGAAATACTTTTGTGATTTACATTGTACTTAAACTCTATCCTCACTACTATATGCAAATCCACTTTAGAACATGTATTCCAGCAGGATATTTAAGGGATTTTGAAAATTAATTCCCTTGGGGATGAAAGTTACAGCCAGAACTAGACCTGTGTAAAAATATTTAATAAATGCAGGCAAGTCTGCCAGGTATAGTCCTTTCAAACAATTACCGATTTATAAATTTGTTTATATACAAATTATTACAGTTCATGTTGATAACTCAATCAAATAAAAATGTATCTCAAAAATGAATTGGCTCAATTCAATGTACTAGAAAATCTTTTTTCCTTGTGTAGCCAGTCAGTCATTGTATTGACTTATCTTTTAATTAAAATGTGAAAACCAAACTATTTCATATTTCATCAAACAATTTAAACTTTAAAAGATAAATGATATAAATGTTTAGTGCATTTTGTTTGCATACAACCTAAAATTATTTTTAAATAATCCCTTTATTATGATATGTTAACTGCTAACTAATCAGAAAGCCTATTTCTCTCCCAGTTCTCGGTTTGAAGGTATGACTTGTCCCAAGGCTGACTGAAGGCAGTAAACAGACAATGACCTCTGTCAGGCAGCAACTGTAGTCTATAAAATGGGTTCAATGTTAGTTAAACTAAAATCAAATAATATAATTACTTATAACTTTTTGGTTCATTTTTTTAATATGTAATTTCTGACAAACCAAATGAAGCATTCTACAAGTTCTTCTTGTTGGAACCAGGAGTTGTAGAGCAAAAGCACTGCAGAGGGGTAAAATAAGTAAAGCTGATCATGGAAAACAAAGATCTGTTTCCTGAAATCCAGTGAAAATAATAATGTTATTATATGGGGAGATGATAATTTTAAACTATAGCACAAATATTCAAGTAAAAATGACTGGGCATCCCTGTTCACAGTTTCACAGCTGGTGACTAATTTTCATATGTGAATTTGTCATTTTATGACACCCACTTATAGAATCTGACTTGTTTACCACAGCCCAGAATATACACAGAAATATTTATTGGCAGAGTTTCATCCATTAAAACCAAAGAAAAATATCTTGACTGTAAAGTTTTTGGTAGGGTAATCAGAGCATTCTTCCCTGGCTGATTCTACATGATGATAATTTCCATAAAAAAGCAAGGAGCTTGCTATTATCTAAATTACCATTTTGTATATATTCAGTTGCTTCTACAGTCTTGAAAAGTAGAATGATGTACCCAGTTTTAGCACCTTTTAAAAATTAAATTCATCAGCTGTGATAAGAGCTCAACCGAAGATTTGCCACAGATCACTGAAGCATTTAACAGATATTCCACTAACCTTTCTGCTCCATCTGAACCTGAACAGCCTTCTCACAGTGCAATCAATGAAATGAGCCTGCCCATTCCTAATGACTGCTGCAGGGATAGAAAGTTCTGAGTCCTGGAACACTACAAACACTAAAATATGTCAAGTTTTTCCAGATATCTTTGAAGACACTTGTGTTATGCCATCATCTGAGGTTTCACATTTATACCAGGGAAATTTTCTGCCACAAAAAAAATATGGAGAATGAATGCTAAGTAATTAAATTATAATTAAAATCATGCACTAAATAGACCAGTCATGAACTTCAACATTTTAATTTTTATGATTTTAAGAAAGAGAACTGAAAAGGCTTGTAGAACAACTTTTGAAAACTTTTGGATAGGCGCTCATTATATCTTTCCATTGATAGCAAGCTTAAAACATCTGTAACAAAGACCACATTAAGTTTTTTATTCTATACATAAGAAAGGAATTTTTATACCTTCAGTTATGCTTGCTCCTCTTCAATTATATAAGACTTTTCCATGCACATAGTTACTCAGGCCTCCTTGGGGTTGGTGATATAACTTTGCAGAGTTCAATGTGGAGGGCTGGGAGCCCTTAGCACAAGAGCCCTCTGCACTCCCTTGGAGGAGAGAGGCCTGAGAGCAAAAAGACTCTCCCCAGAGATAAGCAACCTTCCTCAGGTCATGGTGAGAAAGTGAACCACCCCCAGCATGCCTTGTTTCTATATGGTAATAGCCTGTACCCCGTTGGCTGGTTGGTTTCTACCCCACCCCCTGCCTTTCCCATAAAAAACCCCTGTTTCTGCCCCTGACCAGGGAGTCTTTGTCCCTGGCCTTCCCTTCACAGAGGCTGCTGGACAATAAAAGCTGCCTCTGTGGAACAGCTATATGAGGCTCCTGTCTCTCTATCCCAGAGTTCGCCTTGGGTGATTGCACAAAGAGCGGATTCACAGGAGCTGGAGTCACTTGTAGCACAGAAGTTGCTACACTTGCTGAAGTCACTTGTTCCCCAGGGAGGCCTGCCACCGCCCCTGGAAGAGTTGTTCCTTGCAGGACGCTCTGTCTAGGAAGGTCGCAGCACGCCAGTGCTGACCAGCATTGGACCCCCTGTGATAGTTCAAGGGAAAGAAAAATTGGTCCTTTTATGAAGCAAAACAAGAATGAAGTAGAAAAATGAAGAATGTGTTTTCGTATCATTCAATAAAGTACTAGACATGAAACAGTAAATACCACTGGTTAAAGATAATTGCATCTACAATAGGCTTCACAATCAATAGCATCATGCAGAGCAAGTCCAGAGTAGGGCCATGAAGATTAGCAGATGGCAGGACCACCTCTCCCATGTAGACAGGCTGAGAGAGCTGGGGTTGTTCAACCAGAAATGAAGAGTCCAGGGAGATCTTATAGCAGCCTCCCAGTACCTGAAAGCAAGCCTACAAAGAAAGCCAGAGAAGTACTTTTTACAAAGGTGTGTAGTGACAGGACAAGAAGTGATAGCTTTAAACTGAGAGTAGGTTCAGTTAAGATATTAGGAAGAAATTTTTTTACTGTGAGGATGGGTGAGGCTCTGGAACCGACTGCCCGGAGAAGTCGTTGCTGGCCCATCCCTGGAAGTGTTCAAGGCCATTTTGGATAGGATGGCCTGGTCAAGTGGAAGGTGCCCCTGACTGTGCCAGGGAGGTTGGAACTAGATGATCTTTAAAGTCCCTTTGAACCCAAACCATTCTATGATTTAACACTGAGATTGATACTTTGTCCTGATTAATCCATACTGGCCTGGGCGATAGGTATAGTACAGAAAGATATGCAGTAACAGCAGTAGAACACATCTTACATGAACTTTATTCCTTAGGTAGCAAAGAGGATAACTTAGTTCAGAAAAACTGAGCTACATCTTTCTAGTAATTTTTAAATTTATTTTATATTTCATAAAAGTCCAGGACTCTTAAAATTCGACGTTTATTTTTACATCTTTAATAATTGTGCTATTGATGTTTTACAATAGGAACAAAGTTCCAAGGTGTAGTAAAACTCACAAACATTAAAGCATCAGTAAAACCAATAAAACATTAATAAAAACAATGAATACCTGATGTTAAATTATTGCATAACTTTTGTCAATTTTTCAAGAGTACTTAAATTATCTTTCAAGTTTAATTCAAAGCCAGTATGACTTTGTTTCTCAATGATTAATCACTTTTAAAATTGGAGTTCACATAAGTGACGAATAATTGAAAATGTTCTAGAAACTAATCACAATATCTTAGCATGCAAGAGAATCAGCAGATCACTCAGCCCAGCTGTTTTCATACAGCTTGATGTCAGAATTACTGAGGTAAACTCTTTGCATGTGTTTTTTAGGTTTTTAAAGCATTAGACCATTTTTCACTGTCTCCACCGTATCTTGGTTTCTGACCAGTGTTACCTCACCCAGTGGTCCCACAGGATCTGTGACCTAGTTCACAGCTTGAAAGAATCCCAACAGACACAGGCAGCTCCTCAAAACTGGGACGGTTCTTACCTACAGCATCACACAAAATGTCCAAACCACTGAACTTGTGGTTTGGCATGCACACAGAACAAAGATTGATAAGCTGTGAGACCTAACTCCATGAGTGTAAGTTGTGCTCAGGGCCTTCAACAGAAGGTCATTTGTGACATTTATTTGCAGTTCCCAGCTCTGCCCCACTTCTGTTTGTAGAAGCAGCAGCCACAGGTGAGCTCTGTGACCCAAAAGAAAGATAAATTAATGTCTCTGAAAGTTTGGCACACATGAGCCAAAATTTCCAAAAGGAAAATATTTTAGCCAGTTCTTCATTCTTACTTCAGATATTTACTATACTTCTAAAAAAGCCAGAAAAAAAAATACAATTGAAACAGTCATATTATCTATGTTATTGTTTTGTTTTGTTTCCTGGTACTTACCGCACAAGTCAGTAAGTTCATAAATACCATCCTGATGTGTTCTGATACACTGCTGTAGTATTTTCAGTGATGTAACTTCTTAGCTAGCAAAGGCTACCTTTGCAAACTCCCATCTAGATATTTGCTAAGTAGTATTTTCACTCCTGTGCCCTTTAGCTGAAATTCAAAACATAAGAAAGAATTTTACAATATTTTTAAAATAAATTATTTGGGATGGGGAAGAAAAGGACACGACAATAAGAAGTTGTTAGCATGTCTAAAAGGTGAGCCAATGGCCATGTGTTTGTGCAAATGTACCAGGTCTGAGAAGGTGGATTTTTATTATATGGATTGATGATTACATGGATAGGTTGGAAGGGGAGGAAATAGATTTTATATTTTCCAAGTGACAGCGTCTCTAACAGAGGTTGTGACATTGTATGGACTAAGCCCTGTGAAAGCTGAAACATTTCAGTGCAGAGCTAAGAGCAAGTTCAGCATACATTTATCCCATCTGCTATCCACTGCTTCAATAAATTAAGCTTGTGCTTTAGTACAGTGTGCATTATCTATTTCATCAGTATAGCTGAAAGCTTTTTTTGTTTTCTGTGCATTTTCTGCTACATGCCACTTTGTTGAACACATATGGGTTTGCAAATGAATATTGCCTTGTCCTTTTCATTCTCTTTACCATTTCTCTTTAATTCTTTGTTTTAATTTTGCTTTTGATTTCCTGAAAGAAATCTTAGTTTAGAAACTCTTGAAGTACAGTAATCTCAGTCTAGCCCAGCCCTCTGCTACAGAAGAGAGTTCCCTGCAATTTAACTTCCAAACTTATCACTTATTCCAAAGTTTTATTTTGAACAAGTTTCACTGCATCTTTTAGAGCACTGTGCTTTATAGTTTTTCTTTGAATGTTTAGCCAAATTTTACTTCCGTTCCATTACTTCGTTCTTCCTTTATATCACTTCTGTTCTAGCACTTAATTATGCTCTTTTGTGATTCTTAACACAAATCCATGTTTTCATTTTATATTTACACCTTCCTAATACACAAACACTTCTGCTGTATCAGTCTAAATCACCATTTTGCAAGGCTTTAAATGCATTTTGTCTTAATAATTCTTCATTTGTCTGTCCTTAAAGCACCTCAACCATTTCTTGGTGTTCTTTAATTTCCCTGTAATTTGCACGAATAGTATTGACTGGCACATATTTATCTCCCTGCACTTTGCTGGTCAGTCACCTTTACTCCATTAACATTAGGATAATAGCTGGGATTCTAAAATATAAACTTAACTTTTAAAGGCAAAGCAAATTTTTGCATGCACGACTGTAAATATTTTCTCTACACTTCAGACTTTTCAGTTTCCCAACTAAGCAACAGTCCAGCACATTTATTCTTTGAAATATCAAGCAACAAAGCTTTCTGTTACCTTGGGGACAGTGGGCTTCATCACCACTATCTACATTTTGAAAATTCTTTATTTTTGTTCCATCTTAATAATGACATATAATGACCTACATTAGCAATAGAGTGCAGTGCAAAAATAGCATATTTCCATACATGTATTTTTCTTCAAACACTTAGGCAAACTGTTTATTTGTGGCTTATTTGTGGCCTGCAGTGGGTTTTCATTGAATAATCTCAGTCATGCAGAGAAAAACCAAAATGTGCTGCTAAGTAGAATGAGGATGGAAAGGGAAAGATAAGGGAGAGAAAGTCCTCTATGAGGTTGATGCCTGAAGAGGCCTCCTAGAAACAGAGACTAGACAGGAGTAAGGGAATAAAAGTAGGTATTTATTTGAAAGGCCTTCAAATGTACCCCCTGGAGATTCAGAGGCTTCCAGATGGACCCGAAGATGGACGACAGGTCACGAGTTCTTCGCACTTTTATAGGTTTGGTCCATTTGCATAGCAGGGTTAATTTTCCAATTAAAGCTTCAGTTTAATGATGTAATTCCCCTCAGCTTACCCCCTCTCAGAGGCTTTTGGTTTATACTTTTTGGGCCTAGGACAGTCTAGGTGTCCTTGAAGAGCAGGCCCAGAGAGGCTTTGTTTAGTCTACCTAGCACGAGAGAGTAGAAATCAACAGGCTACAAGAAACTTCAGAGTTACACACTAAGCAGTACAGAATTTGAAAAATATAAAAGTTAAAACCTAAGGCATCAAGGTAGTTACCACTTCACCTGTTTTTTTCAAATTTTAACACCTAAATCATCCTCTGTACATGGATTTGACTAGAATTAGATTTGAGAGACAAAGAAAGCCCAGGGCAAAACTGGAGTAGAGCTGTAAATGGACTCTCAAGGGAAATTAAGGGGTATAAAAATTCTCTGTGCTGAGAATTTCTCATGGTGAAGAGATGAGTTCCTTGACTATAAGTTATATTTGAATTAAGGCTGAGAGAAAAATTTTAGCGCTGTTGTCATAGGGGTCTGGGAAACATTTTCCCAGGCCAACCAGGACTGATATTTATGTTATCTTCCAAGGAATAATTTATCTCTGGAAAGAGTGGGTACCCTGGCCTGTGGCTCAGCCAAGCTTTATGGCCAGGGCTGAGTTGGAGAGTCCTGAAGTTATGGCAGGAAGGAGCTGGGAAGAGTCTTCTAAAGCAATGTAAGGCTTGATGCTTGTGTCTGGGCTGAAGGGTATCTATTCCACGTTTGGCTCTTGCCTTGGGGATCAAGGGATTGATCTCCACCAGAAATTTTATCACCTATCCCTATCTTCCCTTGCAACTTTCTCATAAAGGTGACATGCAGCTGCTGCACAATCAAATGGGAGTAACTCTTATAATGAGGTACAGGTTACAGCTTGCTACACCATGTACAACTTTCCACTTAAATATTTTTTACTCACACTTAAAGACATAGCAGACATCTCGTCCGTTCATGGACCTGCATGGCAACTCTCAAGCCAGATTTTGCTTGAGGTCCTCAAGTTCTCAGATCTAGTCATGTTTCACATTTGGTTGACCATGAAAAGGGGCAAGAAGGTTAGTAGCCTTTTTTTCCCATTTTTTTAGCATATAGTGACTGCATAAATTCATTTTGTTGACAGTATCCTGATAATAAACAAATTCAATTATTTTTTTATGTTTCAGTCTTTTTACATTCTTTTATATCTTCTTTATATTATAAGTGCATATATACACATGAAGGCACAAACATATACAGCCAAAATTTCTGTCAAATATGCACCAGCTAACTGTCAATAGGTATTTAAATTCTCCCATACTTAAGTTTAGACTCCTTCACTGAGCTTCAACTGTGAAGAACATTTTTCTTTTGATGGTGGTAAAGATAAAAGAAATTTAAAGATAATTAAGTGGTGCTCTGTAGCACTCTGTAGAAGAGTAGGGTGAAATATTTTTCTTCTCTTTCTGAAACATCAGAAATAACACTCATGAAGAGTTATAAGAAGAGTTCAGTAAATTAATTTTCTGTGTAGTATAACAGGAATTGTAAGAGGGCAACAGTATTTAACCTTAGCTTTGACTGGAACAGTGTTATATTATATTATATTGCTTTTTTTGTTGCTGCTGTTTTTATTTTTTTGTTTGTGGGTTTGGTTTTTTTTGCTTTAATAAGTTTAGATAAGATGCAGTAATATTCACAAAATGAAAAGTTTACTTCTAAAGCAACCAGAACTTTTTCACTCGTTGCTCCTAATCAATGCTCAAAGGTTAAAGGGCTTTCTAACACAATGGAAGAAAATTAAAAGCAAGCACAAATCTCTCAATCCTGCTAAAAGTTGCATTTATAGGTGCTAATGGATTTATTCTTTTTTTCCCTGCATAAAATGAATTTTTTCAGAGCATGGTTGCCATTCCCTAATTAAGAATTCACAAATGTGCCATGTAAACGTACATAATTTATTCCCATCATATTGAAGGTCTGGGAATTTTGCCAGTGAATGAAACATTGTACTCCATAGGAACAACGAAACAAATACTTCTGTGTCTGATATGAGAGATTCATTCCTTAAACTGACATAGTCATAAATCTAAATTAGAGCAAACAGTGCAGTCAGGTTAATATCTAATCAGTCTTTCAGCTCAGTACTTCAGAGGCTTGAAATGGTGATTACTTAATAAGGCAAAGAATACCCAAACCTTTAAAGGCAGATATGAATGAGCTTTGCTGTCAGCCTACTTTCCTCTTTGGAAAACAGAAGCTGGTGTTGCCACTAATCTCTGCTTTTTTATGTGTTCCAGAAAGCAAGTTTGGGACTTTGATGACTTAAGGGGGAATTTGTCAGGTTAGAGTTGCCAGCAGCTGACTTAGTGCAGAGCCAGGGAATGAGGCAGACGTACGACCAGATGGAAGAGTAATCTCAAGGGGATTGACTTTACAGGAAAAATTAAAAAAAAAAAAAAAAAAGAAAAAGTGTCTCAATATCTCTGGCTTCTGGCAGTATGACCAGAGCATCATGAGCCTGTGTCCTTCCAAAAAATCCCATCAAGGTTTCACATACACTTCAATAGCAATAAGCCCATGTCACAGGCTGTATTCATTTCTACCTGGAGAATGACACTATGTCGCTCTTCTTTATTTAATGGTAACAGAAAAAGTATAATCTGGAGTTCTGGCTTCTCACAATTTTCCCTTCTTCTGTTTCACATATGCTGTAACAAATTGGCTTCCTGTGCTATGCCCCAAGTGTCTAATGTAAAATAGAATCAAACTGGAAAAACTAAATAAGAGACACTGATGCTATTATCAGGGGCTCGTATTTTACAACCATCTTTGTATTTGTGACCTCCTTAAAACTGAAGAGGTTCTTGTATGGACTCTAGAAGCCAAGTAGGTAACAGTATGGAAATCTGGCTTTAATCTGCTGGGGAACAAAAACATATCAGAGATACATTAAAATTACTCCTGCCCACTATAATTTTAAACAAACACCCGCTACCACTGCTGATCTTCCCACTTTGTAATAATTTGCCTTTAAAGCTTCCATTATCAACCCTCTGCATTGTGTCCATGGGTATAAACTATCAGCATGGTTTTGTTGGATAAATTAGTGCACATATTATGACATTGAAGCATTTAATGAACTCCACAGAAAAAGATGCATTCTGATTTATGTCTCTTAGGTTAAAAACATTCTTTTCTTTTTCTTTTTCTTTTTTTTTTTTTTTTGAGAGAATAGAGTTGATATTCTGAGATATTTTAAAAATATTTTAAAGAAATGTGGTGTTTTTAGCAGTTTAGAAGTGGCACAGACCCCATAGTCGATAGGTTGCTAAACCAATCAAACAAGCTGGTAACGCCTCCATGATGACATATTTAAAGGAGGAGGAAGAGCAGGAAGTTCCTTTTGTTCCTGCTTCCCCACCAGGTCGCATGCCGGAGCGGGCCCATGATCCCCTGGAGCAGTGGCACAGGGCCAGACTGCCAGGAGAAAGCCACCCTGGAGCTGTGAGCAGCCACGTAGCCAGAAAATCCCTCCCAACAGAGGCCAGGACCGCACAGCCAAGATTCATCTGAGGCCGCTGCAGCCCATGCAGTGCCAGTGGGCCCCTGGGGCTGGTGGGCCCTTCTGAGCAGCCGGCATGGCTTGCACTGAACTGAGCAAAAAACCCACACAACTGGCAATGAAAGACAGGGCGAGCTTTTCCCCGATGCAGAGCCCAAACAAGATCAACTTCTCAACTGAAAACTCAGAGATACCAACTTTCTTCCAAGTCAGAGAAAAGGGAAGGTGATGTCACGTGAGGAAGCAAACATGGTGGTGCCACGGTCGGTGGAGGAAAAGAGCAAGAGAAGGCGCTCTCAGCACTGGAGCTGAAATTCTCCTGCAAGCCGTAGTGAGGACTATAATACAGCAAAATGTTTTCCCGATAATTCATGAGATGAGGTACATGGGGGGTGCAGAAATCCACGCGCAGCCCGTGAAGGGGAAGTGCTCACACCAGATCCCATAGATGCTGTGAAAGGCTCTTCAAGATTGAAGAGAGCCTTTGCTTTCAGGCTGAAATAGCTCATCCTTAAAGACTTAAAAGACCAAAACCCCATGACTATTATGACCCATGATGACAATTGTGAAAAGACTGCAAGATTTCGTGAGAGGGATTTTTTTCACTGCAGCAGATTCGGGCGGACTGTTGTTTGTGAATTATAAAGCCATGCTGGAGAAGTTGGCAGAGAACTATCTTTCATGGGAGGAATCCCACAGCAAAGCAGAAGAAACTCTTTTCCTTAAACATAAATAAAAACTCTTAAGAAATTAAACACTGACCAAAACCCTATGTTTGTTTCCCTTGCACGGTTTGGTGGAAAGCGGGACGTACTGTAAGAGAAAATTGTTCTGAAAGTTTGCTTTGGTTTCTACTTTTACTTTTAATTCTGTTGGTAATAAATCTTCTTTGTACTGTTAAGTTTGGACTTGTTTTGCCTTGAAGTTTTTCCATTTTCCTCAATAATCCTTATTTTATCTCATGAAAATGAAGTTTTAATTTCCCCTTATCTGCTCAGCTATAGCAGAGGCAAGTAAGTAAATAGCTTTCTGTGGTGCTTGGCACCTGACCAGCGTCAAACCACCACTAGAAAAGACATCAAAAATGTGGAGAGGGAAAGGCATTTTTCCCCCTCAGAATTTGAAAGTTCGAGGTAAGACTTTGCAACCATTTCTTCCTGATCAATATATTCTAACTTAAAATTAATTCTAAAAAATACTCCTTCTTGCAAATATTATTTAGGAGTTTTGAAATTCAGAGGAAAGACACGAATATCCCCCACCGTGTTAAAGAAACAACTCGATGTGGCACTTAGTGCTATGGTTTAGTTGGTATGGTGGCGTTTGGTCCAAGGTAGGACTCAATGATCTTGAAGGTCTTGTCCAACTTTAACAATTCTATATGTTAATCCTTGGGATAAAATTCTAAGAGTTTGTCATGACAGAGTAAATCATCTATCTCTGCTCTGAAAATCCAACTGTGTGTCATTGCACCCATGATTTACCTGTTTATTTTAAAATAAATTGTACTTTTAGAAGTCAACTCTATTAGCAGAATTTGAGCAAAACAGTGCAGCAGCACCTCTTAGTTATGAACGCTCAATAAGAAACTGTCACCAAATAAAGCAAAGCTTTCCCAAGAACCTCAGGTACTCTGTGATAACTCAGTAGAATACATCTGAAACCAGCTGGGACTACACAAGGAAGTTAATAACCTTGAACCTCTTCTAGTTTTACAGCAGAGTTTTTGTTGTTGTGTAAAGTAAATGCTCCTTAAAAGTGAATGGAGAGTTTGGTTATATTCATCAGAAGAATAGTAATTGCAGCAAGGACTGCACAGAGAGTGCTGTGAATTAGTGAAAATGTGCAGAATTGGTCAATTCTTGCTGTAGAGTTGTTTGGCAAGACTGCCAGCATGGGCCAATAAAGACAGAGAAATCATCTCATTTTAGATTTCAAGGGTGTGTTTCTGGATGCTGGTGTAGATCACTGGTCTATTGAGAGGGGACACTGAACTGGAAGGGAGGGGGAAAACATCTTCTGTAACTGGAAAGGGAGGGGGAAAACATCTCCCAGCAACCCTCCTGCATGAAGGTGAGGATTTTAAGAAGGAGAGAGAGAGACAAGGTTTCTCAACCATGGGAGGGATAAATTTGAATAATTAGGTCTTCTGACTGAAAATAAGAAATTCATCCTAATATTGTCTTGGCATATAATACAGCCATTCATTTCAAAATCTCTGGTTCACTCCTGATCTTTTTTAAGACAAAGCAAAATTTGTCATATCCCACATTTTACTAGATTACCTGATTTTTTTTTTTTTTTTTTTTTTTCCCCCCACATGATAGAAATGCCTATGACATCCCTGACACCTTTTCCTTCAAATTGTTCTTTTGGTTCTGGGGTTGATTAAAGTCTATGCATTTTTCATCTTAAAAAGGAATAATGCCAACATCCAGTCACCATTTGAAAATTTCAGTTCAAAGCCCAGTGGATAAGACACCAGGATCACTTCCACCTAGCCTGGTGGTATTTATTTTGACAGTTCCAAAATATTCCAGCTAATTGAAATGTCACCCTCTGCTAGATGATGCACAGTACTTAACAGTGGTTATTTTCCAGTGAACTTACATCTAAAGAGGAAGATAGGAATAAAAGAAATAAAAATAAAATATAAAAAAATTTTAAAACATAATAGTAAGAGAGGAAGAGAAAAAAAAAAAAATAACCCATACAATCCTACTTGGTCTTTTTTAGGTTTCTTTTTTCTTTCTGTTTGTTTCAAATCACTAATCAAAACCACTTCCCTACTAGTAGGCTAGAAGACAGACTTAGTTATTGGATTATCTCTTGAACATCTCCTGATAGAAGGTGGATGAGAACTCAACATGAATCATGATTGGGTACCACCTGTCTCCCATAACACAAAGGAGTTGCCAACAGCCCCAACATGCCTGAGGTCTGAGCTTGTTGCTGAAGGAGTCAAGATCCTGCATGAGGTCAGCGTCGCAATCTGGGACAGAACCAATGCCGACCCAGTGTGGAAGACCCATACTAGAAGGAATTGTGTAATATCCAAGCCAGTAGATAGGGGTTGCTGGTGTTTAAAAACCCAGTTGAACATAGTGCAACAATACGACTGTGGTTCAAGAAAGTCAGGGGTGTAGGAAACTACCAGAAGTGTAATAAATGTCCTGAAAGGTAAAAATTAAAAGACCCAAAACATTGGCAATGACTGTCATGACTATCAACAAAATAACAGAAACTCGATAAATACCTTCTAAAACACACAAATCTAATATTCTAATGTTCAGGAGAATGATTTTGTACTCACTGGACCTGACACAGACTTTCTTCTCTCAGTCAAAGAGACCAGACAAAGCTTTAAGAGAATTCAAATGGCGCTCCTTGCCTGAGCACAAATGTTTTTTGATATCCAGGTTTTCCTCAGTTGCTGGTAACTTTGGTCCTAATTGGACATATTTTTAAATCACTTGATTTTTTGAATAACCCAAACTTCTACCATTTAAAAATACATTATGAAAGGACTGCTTAATTACCTAACCTAATATTAACACTGACTTCTGAAAATTTACAATTAAAAAAATTATAAAAAAGAATAAAAATTGAATAAATAAATTAAACAAAAATTACATTGTATCTTGTAACTTGATATAAAAAAATAGTATCTCTGAAACAAAAATTTAAGGAATCATTTGATTGTTTTCTGTAGGAGTGGACCATATATTTAAATCCCTTTTATCTCTAGTTTCTAGTTCATTCTAATGAACAAATAAAATGTTAAAAAACTAAAAGAGAAATTGTACTCATTATCACGCAGACATAACTATTTATATACTCTCTTATGACTCCAGTAGATTAACTGATGTCATTGCAGTAGAATAAATATAAATTATTGTAATCTAAGAAGATTTATAAATAAATCCCAGAGTTGTAAAAATGCCATGATATCTGTGTGGTCTGTTTGTGCACAAATATTTTGGATGCTGCAATATTACTATATCTCAGGGACCCCTCTTGTAAAAAAAATCAGATACGTGGTACTGTCTGGTGAAAAGCTAGTAGAAAGATTGTTTATGTTTTCCAATTTAATTGCTTGTAATGCTGAATCAATATTAATCATACTAGCTGGCAAATAGGTAAGTGAAATCAAGAAAGACTACAGTAGAAACAGCAGTATAGCATTAAGTTCATACAGCTGCAAGCTTGACAGCAGTGACTGCATATTTGAAAATCCATTTTACTTCCTTGCATATGCATATGGTTACAGCTTGCTTTTCAAATAAATCTGATCAACATTTTGTGGTATTTGAACATTTTCCCATCTGGTGGATTGTTCATAAAACTCATTTTCCCTGATTTAGTGAGGCAAGGAACACACCAGACTGAATGGTTTTAGATTTGTGTTTGGAACTTCTGGGTTTTTGCAATCCCTCATATGTCCCATAATGCATTCCTAATTTTCCAACAGATTAATTTGTGTTTGAAAGCTAATAAGCCAGGTGTCATGGTACTTGACTATTCTCTGCTGTATTATGGTATTTTATTGTGAAGGGTCATGCTCACTGGGTCTCTGTGTATTTTATATCAAAAGAAGAAATTTAATTTTTAGAGGCACTTTACTTCTTTACCATAATGCTCAATCTTCTAAAATGAGTCTCCCAAAAGTATTAATTAGTCCACATGTAGCTCTTGCTTGCATGGCACAAAATACTGCTTGCAACTCTAATGATCCAAATTAAGCAATATTTTAAAAATTAAATTAAGGCATTAGTATTTCTTGTATTGATTTTTACTTCAAAAATCTTACGGTTTAATGACACCCAAAAGCTGGCACAGTGCAGCAATTAAGGCAACATGGGAATATCTTAGTAAATACCTCAATAACACACCTATGATAAGTTGTAAACACCCCTCTTTCTGATCACCAGAAAGTACGGTAACACTATGTGTAGAAAACAGATATTTAGTGTTCAGTTCAAACCCTAAATCTGTTCCCTAGTTTATAGAAAACAGAGAAAAAGATGAAACTTAGTGTCTTGAAATATCCACATTTGCATAGTAGAGGTTTCTTCTTCTGATGCTTGAATCCAAAACATTTTCTTTTTTGACCAGTCTGCAACTGGTCAACCTGAGCTGAAAAAATTATTCCTGCTTTTGTCCTTCTGAATTTCTTCTTGGCTTGACAATACACAAGACTGACAGCGCTGTCCATGCTGCCATCTTCCCACACGGCAGTCAGTGATTAGAGCAGATCCAAGCAGATATTAGGGTCCCTCATTGGATGGCCTACATTAGGTGCCACCTTTGCATTATTAAAACATCGGTCATGGTAGAACCCTTGTGGTGTGCAGGATTTTGCTGAAGCAAATGAAGTAAAATGAACTTCTCTGTCAAACCAATAGAAAACATGCTAAGTTTGAGCATTCTCCTGTTGATTCTCAGCTATTGCTCACTTCTTTGACAGAATTTAAAATGCTTTCCTTATTATGTTATGCAGTATTTAAAACCATCCTCCAATAATGTTGGAAATATTTTCTTTAAAGAACCATCACTATCAGACATTTCCAGCAGCTGTACATCAGTTCTATGTAAAAGACTTCAACATTTTAATAGGAAAGACCTCCCTTGTATTTTTGGCAAATGTTCTCTAACTTACTTATTTCTCTCCAGATCGATGATTATTGCTGGTTTTCCATATTTTCACTGAATACGCATTTTACTTTGTTCATGCAGCAAGCCCCAGCACGTTAAATATAGGGAACAGAAGCCTCATACAATGACAAATGCTTTTGAATGAAAGTTTCTTGCTCAATTGAAAGCTGCTGGAATTGTTTAGTGGCTTTTCAATAAAAAGCACGACTGATACCACCCCATGTTTTTAAATGAAAGTGATAATGACAACTATGTCCTCTGTTAATCTGATTGTTGATGGGTAATATAAAATGTAGTGTGAACATAAAACATATTGAGCTTCACAGATATTGCAGCTGGGAGAGAGACATAACAAGTATATTACATACAAGCTGCTGTGTCAGACACTGTTTCTCAGATCAAGCAACCTGGACATGCACTCCATAAGAATTATAAATACCTAGGGAATTTAAAAGATTAAAGTATTGATGTGTACAGATGCTCTGAAGACTAAGCTGTGAGGCAGATTTTCAACTAGTCTTTTGTGTCACTTGGGCACATGCATGTAAGTAATACTTTAGATATCAGGACTCAGTATCTGTCCCAAAAACTGATTTTTGAAGGGATTTAAGCTTCTAGGAACTGTTATTTTGAAAATCCTACTCTTTTGTGTCATCCATTTTATTTCATGGCAACTCTGTGTTCTATTTAAGCATCATTTTATTTTTCCAAACTTTAATAGGCTGGTGATTGTAGGAAATGTTTAGCTGGAGAACAGTTGAAGGACAGCTACCCTTACATCTTAAATCTTGCTTATGAGGAAAGATAAAGCTTTAAAGAAGAGAAATAAATCCAAAAAAAGGCAATAAAAGGTAATTTAATTAGAGACCTGGCAACAAAAGTATGGTTTTTATAGCATCATACACTGATAAGTACTCTTTCACCTTTCTCTGCATTGGACCTTGCCAGTTTTACATCCAAGAATTTCTTGGCATCACTAAGCAAAAACCTCACACACTTTATATAGACCAAGGATGAAGGTAGTTTAGCAGGATTAAGTATTAGCACATCAAAACCACTTGGAGTATATTTCTTCCATTCCTAAAGCAAATTAATGCAGGTAGTCATTATAGAAACAGGTATATTAAAACAGAATCAAGGCCATACATCAAACTTCATTTCAAATCTCAAGGAACGTGCCTTTACAATAATGTATTACTTGACCTTCAGTTCCAAATATCCATTAAACATTTCTAGCTGCCATTCATTCTAAATTAGTAAAGTATACCAAATGATTTACTCTTGTGAATTGACATGGTCTAGATCAAAAGCAAAAACATGTAACTATCTCATTGAGTACCTAATCCACTTTTCCTTTGCACTTATATTTCACTTTATCTTTTCAAAGATTTCCACAAGGTACTGTGCAGTGCTTCCTCTCTACATAGAGGGAAAGGTTAGTTTACACTTGGGAGATACTGTACATACAAACTGGACAAGCAGGTAGGTTCTACTGGTGAAAGCTATTCAAGATATTTTTCAGAAGTTCTTATCCCATATGACCAATGGACTTTGTGAAAGTATTATAAACTATGAAACACATTTAAAGCAGCTGGTGATAGGTAGATGTCTAATGCAGAATGAATCCACCCTGTTTCACCATTTGCCTCAGTTTAGTTTAGAAGAAAACAAGTGCTGATCTCTTACCTTCTTATTTTAGGGAGTCACAGCCTCAAATTCTCAATTAAATGGATTTGTTTGGCACACGGGATTTTTTGACAGCTAAAAAAGCAACAGCCAATTCTTCCAAGGAAATGTTGGTTTCACACACTTTACTTAGAGATGAAGCATATTGTGTCTAATAGTTCGGCATGATAAAAACAAAGAGCAGACAGCCATGTCTGTTCTTTCCCCCATGATCCAGAAACCCTTTTTTTTAATCAGTGCTGGTAGTGATCCTAGTCTCCTCCCTTTCTCTGCCTTCCTTATGGTCACACATCCTAACACCCCTCTCTATTATAGCCTTTTGTCTGGCATTTTTCCACTTGCAATTCATCAGAAAAAAAAGCTATTATCAAATCAATGGTGTTTAATGTGGCCATACTCACTTTAGAGCTGGCCAATAGCTGAGTAGACCGATTACCTCATTCATTGTCAACATTCAATAACTGTGAAAAATATCCTTAAAGTTCTTGACCACAAGCCCTTTGAAAATAAATCATAACATTTTATCAGAACCATATTACATGTGACTCTTATTCTTCAATTTAATGACACTTTAAGGCTTCTAATTTCTGAAAAAGTCAGAGTTATATAACCACCATCTTAATACAACACAAGAGATACCTTTCTTCCTGGTTTAGGACTAAACCCATGGGAATATAAATCTCAATCATAGTAATTAAGTAACCATTAAATGTTCAGTACTGTACTGTTTTAAGAAGTAGACCCAAACTGACATTCTTCATGTCCTTCTGGATGATTATCTCTGTAGAACAAGTACTCCATGTCTCCACAGTATGAGAGCAAAAATGTGTATCTGTGGGGCATGTAGGGTGAGAGTAGAGACATTATCATTAATTACTTCTGAACAGCAGTAAAAGTGCTTCAAGGTTGTTTGCTGCCTGCAGACTTGTCGGTTTCTCCATGCCATGTATCACAAGGGAGAGATTTTTGAAGAAATACCAGCATTCAAAAAAAAAAAAATCAATATGATGTATGAATCTAATCTCTGCTTTGCAGATGTTAATGTTCTGTTTTTGACAGTAAGAGAGAGGGAAAAAAAAAGGATAGATAAAGAAAGGAAAGCCAGTCAGTTAATAGTGCAAAAGCAATAATATTGGTGTTAAAGAAAAAGTATTACATAATTTGAGCAGATGGAATGCTTTGCACACCTGACCCCACCTCCACACCCAAAAATAGATGTTCCAAATCTGAAAATTTAACATAAAGCTGAGGGGTTTTGCAGCAGCAGTGAGCTGGCAGAAGGGGTTTGCCCCTCGCGTGCCAACACAAAGAAGCCCGGAGGTCAACGCTGAAACCCCTCTGGAAGGCAGCACTCAGTGCCAAGACACACACAAAAGAAAGGGGTAGAGCTCCACATCCAAGGGAGCTTTCTCTCTGTCATTGGTAAGCGGGCACGGAGGAAAGAAGAAAGAGAAGGGACTCTCCGTATGTGTTCCACACAGGTTGATTCTGATGAAGGACAGGGATGAAGAGCTGAATTCTTAACAAGGCCCAGGGATTTTTAAACTGGGTACAGAATAGGCGGGGAAAGGGATCTGGGCCAATAGGATAGGGACAAGTAGGCGGGGTTGACAGCAAGGGAAACAATGGGAACAACACATAGGAGGGACTTAGGGAAGGATCCAATGGGGCATCGAGGAACAAAGAACTTTCTAGAACTGATACATGTTAATCAAGGGAAATGAATATACATAACCATACATAAAACAGGGAGGGGAAAACCTTAACCAATCAGGGGAAAACATGCAAATGAAAGAACAAACGAATGATGGGTTCTCATCACGACTGCAAAGTCATGTACTACACTTGGGTTGTTGACCACCACAGCTGGTTGGTTGAGTTGTCCTCGGGAGACAGAGTGGCTGGAGCCACCTGCACCACCACATAAAGCCAAGACCTTTTTAGGCCAAAGATGTTTCATATGTGATACTTTCAAAATGCTAAATACAATAAAAGTGCTTTCCATAAATTCCTAGATGCAATGCTGCCCTTTGAGGATATAATCTCAGTTTATGCCCATCAGAAGCAAGCTGGCTCTAACAATGCAATGGTTTTGAAATCTGCTTATATAAATAAAGAAATAATTTTTGAATTATGAGAATAATTTGGTCTTGTTTTCATTTTATTTTAGAATAAAAATGTTTAACATTGTTTTTTTCAGTGTTTTAAACAAAACATGAAGGTGTGCATATGCCAACATGGATATATGCTGCATTGAAGCAAAACCATTCATGTTTTCCAAAATGTTACCAAAAAACAGGGCAAAGTTTGGTCCCCAGTCTTTAATTGGGTCAAGATTTTTACTGTGAAAAAGGAACTAAAAATGTAAACGATGTAATAAATACATTAAAAATGACAAATCAGTATGGTACTTACTTAAAATGGAAAATGACAGACTACTAATGTTCTTACTGAAGGAAAAGGTTAAAGGGGAAATACAACACATGCATTGAGTAAGTAGGCAGAATGATGGAAAGTCTCTGTCCTTTTGTTAAATGAATATAAAATTAGAAGTGTGTGGAGTAAGAAAAAGCAAAAGAGTTCTACCTTCGTGCACTACCAGAGACCTTTTTATTTTTTCTTTCTGTTTGTTTGTTGTTTTCTTTTTTCCCAATCCCAGCTTTTATAGAGTCTGAAATATATTTGTAGGTATATCAAGTGTGGGCAGTTTGACTTATTTTTTATGTTGAATGAATCTTCACAGTGAGAAAATTTTTTCAGCTACTCAACGCCAAGTTAAAAAGCATTTCATCATGTAGACAAACATTCATTGGACACTCAAATCCCCAAGTGTGTAAAATGCAGGAAGCTGAGGTGGATTTAATTGCTCCGTACATTTTGGAAATACTGTACACACCTTAGACATCTGGTTTAGTATCATTCCAGAGGTGATTTACAAAACAAATGACTTAACTGCTGAAAATGTGATTGAAAGATAAAACTGTAAGTTAATGCCTGTAAAAACTAGGCTTTGATAATTTTCTACTGATAAGGAATCTGTGCTCAGCAGTTGATATTTCAAATTATAACTATATAATTATATTTAGCTTTTCTATCAAATTGTACTCTAACATCCTTTAAAATATGGGACCACTTTCCACCCATGTGACAGACATGGAAGCCTCTTTTTCTGTCTGAGTGCCTACTTGCTAGAGTTTTTTAATTTTCTTTTTAACCTGGCAAAGGGTATACAGACCTCGGTAATGTAAAATGGACCACTTTACATCGCCAGAACCTAGACAATCACTAGAAAGGATTTAGCATAGCTTTTTTTCTACCTAACACCTTCTAACTAACTCCTCATCTTTGCCTAGGTGATTTTTTTTTGTTTCTGCATTTAACTATATCAAACACAGGGGAAAATAGGGTTTTGACAGATTGAGTAACAGTGTAAGAAGCCAGAGTGTTATTGTCAGAGCTTAAACAGGGTGAAAAGGGAAAGGGAATAAGGGGAAAGGCCGCTACAAAGGACTTACACATTAAATAAACCTTGCTACAACAGCATGTGCTCCCCACACATAGTATTGTGCCAAAAAAATCACATATGCATGCTGCAGGTACAGGTAAAGCCAGACACTCAAAAACATGACAGTATTTCTGAACCCTTGACTGCAATACTGTCACCCTGCAACATATTTCCACATTTGATGTACCTTCCTACTTGTCTTCAGGAGTTGTGAACAGTTTGTACATGGAATCAGTTGCCAGAAAACAGAAAACTGTTGTGACACAAGAGACTGCATTCCAGCAGTGTCACAACAGTTGACAGAGCTACAAACTTCCTAAGAGAGCTTGTACAGCAGTGAAACTCCATCTCAACACCACTTAATTTTGGGTTGCTGACTGTGGGATTCTGTAACTGAGGGCTGTTGTTAGTGTCAGCAAAAAGGAACAGGAGCTCCAAGAGCACTGTTTAAAACACCAGCTAAAGACAGAGATTACAGCAGTTGTGCTCTGTCATGGTTTAACCCCGGCCAGCAGCCAAGTCCTACACAGCTGCTTAAACATTCGCACACCAGCAGGATCAGGGAGAGAATCAGAAGGGTAAATGCTAGAAAACTTGTGGGTTGAGATAAAGACAGTTTAATAAGGAAAGCAAAAGCCACTCACACAAGCAAAATGAAACATGGAATCATTTCACTCTTTCCCTTGGGCAGGCAGATAGCCATCTCCAGGAGAGCAGGGCCACATGTAATCACATGTAATGATTACCTCAGCCAAAATCAACACAACTTTTAGCATAGGTGAAGATGTATCTAAGCCTTAAAACTCAGTCACCTCACTGGTAAGTTTCTGGACCACATCGAGCTCAAGAGTTTCCAGTGGAATGCAGAGGTTCTGTCAGAGAGTCACAAAAGAATTAGTGGTTTCAGACAGTGGGGATGCACAACATACCAAATGCTGGGCAAAGAAGGTGGATAAAGCAGGAGGCAGGGAACATATCAGACAGGGATGTGACCTGAAAGAAATTAATCCTATCCCTTCCTTATCTCAAGCACACTTACCTGGGCTGCAGAGGAGTGCCTCCTACTTGTACTGGAAACATTTTGGATCCTCCCGTAAAATTAAACTAGGTCTTACCCTATAAAAGTAAGGAAGACCCTTTTTTTTATTTCAAAATATACCTAAAACAGAATACAGTACTAGTAGATGTCCCCTTGTATTTAGTAGTTTTGTAATTATAATACTGCACCAAGATATGAAGTGCTAGAAGTCACATTTTCCATTTCCTGGAATGAGGATTTAAATCTCAATCTCTGTCATTTCAAGAAAGCTCCTGAATCAAGTGTGATCTGTGCTTTTTGGGAAAAATGATCACAAGAAGTAATTTAATTTTTGCTACTGAAGATGATCCACATTCTGTGGATTATTTAGACATTTGGAGGGAAAGAGTGACAAAGCTAGAACAAGAAATAATATGATTCTTTAGCCTGATGGACATACATCTCTCTTGAGACAGTGGAATTGCAGATTATGGTCCCTGCTCTTACATAAAGAGTTATTGGAGCATGTCACATTTCAGCCAGCAAAATCACAAAGACAGCAGGACATTTTATTAGGAAGGAGAAAAAAATATTTAATCAGTCAAAGTGCAACATCTGGTGACTTTTGCTTATATTTTCTGATGCTGGATTAATATCATCACACATTCAATGTGGGTGCATTTGAACTGTAATCTAATTAGATGTTGAAAGTATTCTGGTGCCACTTAGCCAAAATACCAAAATATTGTTTTTGTTTGCAGTCATAAGCTGCTGCATTTACTGACACTGTGTCATTGTACCAATCTTTCTTTCACCAAGGTCCCATCGTTCTGCAGTAAGCAGCAGGAGGGTACTAATCCTCTGCAATAGCACTTCAATTTTCTCATTACAAAAATTGGCTCCATTTTCCTGGCTTAGGCAGACCCAGTGTCGCTCAGACCTTGGGGGCCACAGATTGGGAGCAGCGAGAGCAGAAGAAGCGCCAACTGCAACAGCAGATAGATATTTAAGCAACAGCTGTCTGGTTTTGTATGCTCCTCCTGGATATCAGTGTAAATGCTCCAGCTCAGCCAGCATGAGGTGTTTGTCCCCTCTACACATTACAGAGTCAACTAAGAATAGGATGATCTTTAGAATGAAGCAACAAGCAAAGTCGTAACACCTCAGCAGATTGTTACCATCTTCATATATATTTGAAAGGACTGAAAGAGTAATCTAATGATAAAACAATAGCAATATAGGTACACAATTATAAACCAAAATCATCTTAAAATCACACCTTGTAGTTGTACCGAGGCTTTTTTTACAGTGCATGTCACTATTTTCAAGTTTCATAGCATATCTGAGAGGAAAGCAAGTTTCACTAGCCTCACTGTGACAATGAGAAAACTGAAACAGAGAAGTCCATCTTTCATGAGCAATTAAATGGCACAAAGGGAAAGAGGAGCAAAGTCTCTTAACTTACGGCTTTGTGCTCTAACCACTGGTCTATTCACGGAACTGCATAAGTCATTTATTCCTTTATTTATTCAATTCCATTTATTCCACTTCAGTATTCACATGCAGCTTTGTGTACAGAAAGAAACAAAACCCACAAATTCCTATTAAATTGCTCATTAAATTTGTGTAAGTCTAGGAAGTTACAGGGTCCCCTCCACCTTGAAGTCTGAGCATTTATGCATTGAATCCCACAATCACAGAATGGGTTGGGTTGGAAGGGACCTTTAAAAGTCATCCAGTCCAACTCCCCTGCAATGAGCAGGGACATCTTCAACAAGAGCTGGGTGCTCAGAGTCCCATCCAATTTGACCTTGAATATATTACCAGGGATGGGACATCTATGACATCTCTGTGCAACCTGTTGTAGCATTTCATCACCACTGCCATTGTAAAAAAAAACCCCTCCAAACTTCCTGTAGTGGTTTGGTCTAAAATACTCATTACTGTTTACCTTCTGTGAGATAAGAATTAGGAGAAATGCAAAGCAGGCACCAAACTTGAGAGAATATAAAGAAGTTTATTAACAGACCTAAAAGAAGAAAAAAAAAATCCCACACCTTCAGAACTCTTCTCCTCCCCCACCTTTCTCCCTTCTCCAAGTGACAATGTAAAAAGACAACCCTTAAGATGTTCAGTCTGTTTACCACTTCCATAATAACCTTGTTCAGTCCATTTAGGAAGAGAAGTCTCTCTTGCCCATGCTATGAACACATTATCACAACGAGACAGCCGCCCACTTCCAAATAACTTTGTTCAGTCCATTTAGGAAGAGGAGTCTCTCTGCTCGCATGTGAGTCCCTTCCCCCGACTTGCAGCTTTTCCCACAGCTGCTTTCAAGGGTCCACTCTTGAAGTTTTTTGGGGTACAATTTTAAGGTTGAGCCATTCAGAAACAAAAGTTCTCTTCACCCATCTCTGGGAGCATTTCATCTCTAAGAACAGAGGCCCTTCTCCTTCCCTGGGAGCAAAGGGTCTTCCTCATCTTCATCTTTAGGACTATCTCTGGGAGCATCTCTAGGAACTGAGGTTTTCTCCTTTCCCGTGTGGAGCAAAAGTCCTCATCACTTCCATCTCTCCCTGTTCAAACTTCTCATGAAATTACAGCTGCGTCAGCATCTGCCTATCTCAGTGCAGGTGCTTTTGCTAACAAGTACGAGTTGAACACCACCCTCCATATCTTCATGAAATTACAACAGGTACTCTGATATATCATAGCTTTACAACAGAATTTCAGCTTTAAGCATCTCCTCTTTCTCCTCCCTCAGGTTTTCAGCTCTTCACAGCACTAAAAGGGTTAATCTCACCTAGGCCTTGCAGCTGGAATGTGGCTTATCGCTGTTGGTCACATGACCTCAGCCGGACAGCGGTGCAGCTTCAGCTGAATTTTGGCCACAGTGGAGAGGGGGAGCCGGCTGTCTGCCCACAGCAGGGCTGTGCGGGGGTTCCGTGGGTGGAACAGGGCCCATCAGCTCCAGGATGGCCATGGCCTGGCCCCCGCACAGGGCCCGCAGCCACCTGTGCCAGCGCCGGAAACGAGAGACAACCTGCCTCAGGGTTTCTATTCTTAAGTGTGGATCACAGAGGCAGTCACAACTTTAAGTGGCTTAAAGAATTGTCCATATTCAAACTGGCCAGCTGATAGGTTCTGTTAGGTCATAGAGGAAGCTGTAAGCACCCCTTTGCAAGAACATCACTTCCGGGACTATGCTTGCTAACCCATGACACTTCCTTACATTGAATCTAAATTGTGTCCTCTTTGAGTTTAAAACCATAACCCCTCATCTGGTTGCAACACACCTTGATAAAAAGTTTGTCCTCGTCTTTCTTAAAGTCTCCCTTTAAGTGCTGAAGGACTGCAATAACATCTTCTCAGAGACTCCTACAGACTGAATAACCCCTGCTCTCTCAGCCTTTTCTCAGAGAAGTGCTCCATCCCTCTAGCCAGCTCTGTGGCCCTCCTCTGAATGCACCTCTACAGGACCATGTATTTTTTAATAATAATAGTGCATAACTGTGATGCAGTGACACTTCAGGTAATCATCCATTAGGGTAGATAATTTTATTTTATTTCCCTTGGCATTTCCTAGATCTGCAAAATAGGATTTCAATTAGTAAGAATAACTAATATTTTTGCTTTGGAATAAAAACTGAAGAACAGAAGATGCATGAAAATAACAATATATATGTCCCTTATTAATACAGGAAAGAATCACAATAATGGTATTAGTTGTCTTGTAATGGCTGTTCGTTTTACCTATGCTTAGTTGCCAGTATCTAGTCTACAGACTAAGTCTCTGGTCTAGCAGTGGAAATTCTTAAAGGTTTCATATGGAATCAATCTCAAATTTAATAACTTTTGCAAGGCTTAATGCTGAAGTATCAGCTTTGTCCACTAATGTATAACTGGAACATAAGTATTCATAATATCCAGTTTCACCTCTTCAGAAAAATGTTGCTTCTTAATCCTTTGTTTTTCAATGCTCTACAAATAATTGTGTTTAAGTTCTGCAGGAACAGCATAACAGCTGAGCTCAAAGAATTGATATATCTAATAAAATTTTCCACAATTTCCAGATAGGTAAAATGTAATCAACTGGCTTGGAATTTGTCCAAGGTCTAATATTAACACTTTCCTTTCATGAAGGCACCTAGAGTAGTGTTTTTGAATTTCAGTTTTATGTCCCCTTTCAAGCATAATGTCCTGGGGGATGTTATGAAGCTGCTTTATTCCTTAACCACCCTCTCAATGCCCAAGGACGCGGTGCCTTTAAGATGGACCCGGGGGTGGGGCCGGAGCCAGGGACCGAGGGGGCGTTGAACGGCTCAGCCCAACGGCTCAGGGGACTCGGCAGGGCTCGGGAAGGAGTGCGCTGGGAGCGCTGTGCTGCTCTTTGGGTTTCCTTTGTGTTCCAGCGAGCTGGGAAAAGGTTCTGTTGGTTTTTTTTCTTGTTCTTTTTCCCCTTCCTTCCCCTTGCCTCACTGCCTCCCTTCCCTCCTCGCTGGTCCGGGGAGCCTGCAGGGTGGCCCCGGCTGGTCCGAGCCTGGGTATTGTTCCCTCTCTGGGAATTTGTTGTATTTTGAGGGGTTTTTTTACCCTGTTCTACCCTGGTTTGTTTGTGTGTTAATAAATGGTTTAGTTTGTTTTTTCCACTTTCACTTGCTGTGACCCACTTGTCTTATTGGTGGAGCAAAAGGGGAGGCCCTTTTCTCTTCGGAGGAGACACCCATTCCAGAGTGTTTCCTCCTGAAGTTTTGTCTCCAAAATTGAGACACGTGTGATCCCAATAAATTATAATAATGAACTTAATATCACTGATTAATTAAATTGGTCCATTCAACAGAGGTTCTCTGTCACTACTTTCTTCATGAACTTACCAGTGTTCTTACCAGAGTTCTTGGCTGAAATTGTTCCTGGCACTTAAAAAAACCCAATAATTACAAATGAAAAAATTGAAGCCACAAGGATCCGCGGGAAAAAAAATGTCTAGCAATATAATTGATGTAAAACAGGAAACTGAGGTACTTTAGGACTTTATAGTCTCTCAGGCAAGTCATGTTTGATGTGACTGTCGTGCAATGATGACAAACATGTTTGTTTGGTTGGTTTTTTTTAAACGTGCAAGTTTAATTTCCCACAACCCTTAATCACACACACAGACACACACAGACATAGACACAGACACACACACACACACAGAGAAAAGATTAAGAATCCTTTAAAAACAGCAACCAACTTCCTTTCCCCCTTTTTCAAGTTATCTATATTGTATTTTCAACTGTGAAAGAAAAAAAAAACCAGTAAATCTGAAGCAAATTTCAATCTCTGAAGGAGGATCTACTGACTCTCCCCTGATCAAAATGGACTTAAAAAAGGCTGTGTCTTTAAAGAAGAAAACAGAAGGGAGAAGTATATCTATTACTTTTGGGTTAACATTAATTATAAATTTTCAGGAATGTGGTGAATTTAGAGGCCACTAGAAGAGAATTCCATGAGAAGCATGAACAGTGTATAAAACCACTTGTTCAAATCAAATTAAAAAAAGGAACAAAACTTTTTTTTTTTAAAAGTATGTTTCAATGCTGTTTCTATTAACAAAAACTTATTTACAGGAATTCTCCTTTCCTAAAATACTTTCAGAACAGAAACCAAAGCCCTGGGGGTAATAACAATAGATCTGCACAGACGTGTAGCTTTCTGATTGAATATCTTTAATTTTTAGTTTTACCCTTTCCTATTTAATGAAAGAGAAGACACAGTACTGTATAGCCTTGGTGACCAACCCCAGGTGATTAATTAAAACTTTAAAATCATTCTGAAATCACAGTATCATTGTGAAACAGTGCACAAATAACACCTTTTCTGAAATATAGTCATACTAAAACTTCTTAAGGTATGCTCAGTAACAATTATGGCTTATTAATAAGTTTGCCTGATAATAATTCCTTATCTAAAAACATGGCCCAGAGCTGCTTTTGAATAGTTTTTAATTATAGGATTTCTTCAAAAACTAGAAGCTAGCATACAGGTCTCTGGATTCACTCAGGAACGCTGATATCAAATTATTTTTTCTTCTGTATCACTAATGGGATTTTCTTATGCTGCCTTGGGTTCATCTGAGTGGCTCTTTAAATTCTAAGCCAGTCCCATCTCATTAACATGATTGCAGTCATACCACCTCTGCAATGGTATGATTTCACTCATGTTAATGAGATGCAGTTTCTTTCTACATGAAACTTTTAGAGATCTGGTATCTCTCTTCTGCCGATCCACCATGGAGTTCTTCACAGATTATGGTGATAACATGTCTCAGTTAAGGTATTGCCCTTTTCAGATTTGACAAATAAAATTATCCCCGTGCATATATAGCCAAGGCTGTAAATGCCTGTGTGAAAATGTATCATCACCCATTTAGTATCCGAGCTACAGCTTTTAACTGGTCACATTCTAAGGAGACACTTTCCAAACCCAACAGTGTTCTCCTAATGCTGTCCCAGAAAGCATTTCCTATATGTGCCGGTAAACTCGTGTTTGCATTTGTGCACAAAAAAAAGAAAAAAAAAAAATAGCAATAATTAGAATACAGAACTACTGATGTGGGAGAAAAATTTCTTTCACCTATCCTGTTTTTCAGTGTGTTTTACCTGCATTGATAAATATTTGAGGCAATAAGCATGAAGGAGGATGGAAAAAGGATATTCAAATATGCAAGCAGCATATGACATGACATTGAACCTGTACGCTCAGGAGTCAGAGATGCTGTTCCAGCACATGAATAAAAGTGCCTGAGAGATCCTTACTCTTCCTGGTGTGCTTTCAGCCACAAGCCTCTTATCCTCACTGTGTCATGCAGCGATCTTATATCTCCTTCCTGAAATGACAGTATTTATGGCACAAATACATAATGTTTATTGGCTAATTTTGTGGAATTAGGAAACTTGCTCTCACGTGTGCCAGGATGTTTTACAGAGTGATTTCTGTCTTCCCTCCCTGTCTGGAATGATGCTGCTGTACAGCAGCTGTTGCAGTGTAGCTCACCACCAGGATCAGTCCAGCTAGAGATATGCAGGTTCTTCTGTGCATCCCACTCGTTGTCATGGAAAATGCACCATGCAGGCAACCTAAGAGAGCAACACAGTGTTGTCTGGCAAAGGAATATTGCTCAGGAAAAAGAAAGTGTTTGAGAATACAGGTACAGATGGCAGATGGTTAGTCAGGACATTCCTTATTGATCCACAGCAGCACCTCTGTCAATTTGACATGTACATACTGAAAGGCAAGCAAAGTTTAAACTGTTTAGAACAAAATCCAAAGAGTTGGTTAGGATTAGATTATTGGCTGCTGGTAGGAACTGACATGCTTTGCACCTCTGGCCAAATGATAACAATGTGTTTCAGAAATTAATAATATCTGAGGATTTCTCATGTCAGCTGAATTAATTTCTGTAAGTCAACTGAGCTTACCAATGAGAGCTGACAGGGAAATAAAATTTTACTGGAAAACTTTTCTTATTATTCTCTACTTCAAATAATGAGAAAACCATTTGACTATTTTGGCTTCTGTGCGATTATGTTTATTTAAAGAAACAGAACACTACTTAATTATGCATGTGAATACTTGGCACATATAATTACTACCCAACAGGCAAACTCTGTTTGGGTTTGTTGGAATGCCAATGGGCTTTCATTAGTTCAGCCCATCATTCTGTTGTGAACTGGAAATGAAAAGTGGAAAATATGTTTCCCTTCTCTAGGGATCACTTCAGCTCCTTTTTCTCTTTATTTTATCAGACTTCTTGTTGCTATGCGGGTCTTGAAGGCCTATTATTAAAACACCCTGCAGTCCTAAGGGAGGAAAAGCAAGCTGGTGCTGCAGATGGGAAGAGTACAAGTGGAATAAACTATAAGCACCAAAAAATTGCAATAAATGCAGCAAAATCTATGCACATTATTCTCTTTTGTTTCCAAATCTCATCTAGAGTTTTCTCATTTTTTTTCACCTTTCAATTTTTTATGAATATAAGGTAATTCATAGTACCATTCAAATATAAGAGCACAAGAGAAAAAACAAGTTAGGTATTCTGTCTCTTCTTGGGTCTCCTTTTGCACAAAACAAGTTAAATCCAAGTTAATATATTTTTGTACAGATATCCAACCCGCAGCAGAAATGTAATTAATATAAAATACTCATTGCAGAAATGACACCTCCATAGCTCTTGCAGAAAAAAGAAAGGAAAAGATACGAGATACACCTACTTGGCAGTTAAGTACTAGTTTAATCTACAGGTTAAGTCTATTGAAAACTCCCATGAAAGTAGTTTTTACAATCATTTAATCATTATACTAAAAAAAAAAATTCTGGAAAATTAGTAAGATAGTCACCAGGATCTTTTTTGCACACTGAGTAAGATGATGACATTGAACATCAAGTGAGTCAAAGTCTTCTAAAAACTGTGCAGAAGTCAGCTTCTACAAATTGAACACATCAGAAGCAAAGCCATTTCCTGTATTTCACTGACAATATCTACATGAATCTACATGAACAGAGAGTCAAAGATTATTTTGTAATGACCAAATGATTCCTGATCATCTGTAGACCTAATAGTGACACATTTCTGAAGACCAGGAAAGAAAGCCACAGCATAAATTTGATTTTCTCTGGAAGAGAAGGATGCATGGATTTTTTTTTCCCATCACTTGCTTTAATTTCAAAAGACACACTGGTTTAGAGTAGCTTTATCTTGGAAATATTTCATTTCTCGTTCACATCATTGTTCTTAACTTCAGCTTTGGTAGCGTATTCAATGCAGCATATTTCATGACTTCATAATTTCAGAGAATAGATCTGCTCTCTCTTTTACTCTTTTCTTTTCTTTTCTTTTCTTTTCTTTTCTTTTCTTTTCTTTTCTTTTCTTTTCTTTTTTCTTTTCTCTTTTCTTTTTTCTCTTTTCTTTTTTCCTTTTCCTTTTCCTTTTCCTTTTCCTTTTCCTTTTCCTTTTCCTTTTCCTTTTCCTTTTCCTTTTCCTTTTCCTTTTCCTTTTCCTTTTCCTTTTCCTTTTCCTTTTCCTTTCCTCTCCTCTCCTCTCCTCTCCTCTCCTCTCCTCTCCTCTCCTCTCCTCTCCTCTCCTCTCCTCTCCTTTCCCTTTCCCCTGATTTTAATCTTTTTATTTCCTTTGAATAACTTGGCATCTAGTTTAAATTTATCTCAATCCTCTGCTAAGAGATGGTATCTAAAATGCATTCACTGCCCTCAGCTGTGTTGGCTCCATGTAACAGAGTGGAGAAAAATTTGTAGAAGTTTCTAAGCAGAGGACTTTTAAGGTACTTCATTGTGCATCAACAGAGTCTGAAATACATGCTTCCATTGATTCCACTTTTGAGGTCATTCAACTTGAAAGACAGAATAAGTACCGCTTTGCAAGCCCTCTCCTGAAAATGCTGGAAATATGGGCGGCTATCAGAACTATGAGAACAATGAAAATGATGTTATTTCAGTTGACCTAAAAGACTTGAAGAAGAAAACAAGTAATTTGTGTCTGACCAGAATGAATAGCCTCTCAGGACTTTTTTTTTTTGTGATTTTGGCTTTTTGAGAGAAACACAGTCATTGGTAAAATAATACCATAGTGGCTGCACAGCAATTTACTTCCAGTTCCATTCAAACTGAGGCTGCAGCATTAGGTACAATACTTCCCATCCTACCCACCACATATCCACATATACTTTGTTCATCATCCCCTGATATGGAAACACATTATAGATTTTGTTACAAAGTACCTTATGCACATTTATAAGTGAGCTTGTTCCACTCTGCCCTGACCTACAGAGACCTAGATTTTTACATAATAGTTTTTGGGTTTGATTAAATTGAAGTACACAAATAGCTGCAAAATGCTGTAATCAACATATTGCTCAACTCTTTCCCATCAGCAGTGTCCAGTTCTGAAGCCTTCTGTGAAGGAAAACTCTTTCCTGGCTGACTGACAAGTACTCGACATGAAATTGCTTCATGAGAGTCGTAAATGCAGTAATCTTGCCCCAGAGCCTCATACATTATGCTCACAGTACATACCTGTCATTATATGGCACTAAATGCATCAGAATGAACTGATTTCATTAACTTTCCTGGATCTAGATTGGAATGGATAAAATACTCTGAAGCCTTTATCACCAAGGAAATGGTCTTGAAAGCTATGTTTACGTTATATCTTCACAGTACCAGTGTATAGTTCAAGACTCAGGAGCTTATTAATTTATTATTAATTTGCTCCAGAATTAACTAACACTTGTTTTAATCTAATTTTGGCATAGCTGAAGAGAAAACATTATGTTTTTTTAAAAAATGTTATTCAGGAAAGCAGGGATGGAGGCATGAGAGAAGGTCACAATAGGGGTGTTAAAAGGTTGTACAACCAAAATTTTTACATTTTATCTTAAGGCTGAAGAAAATCCAACTATTTCTGTAATCTGCTGAAAGAAAAGTGTTCCAAATATAATTGTAGAACAGTAGGAATTCTGGACAAGGTATTACACCATTTATTATCTTAACATTTTAGACACTTTGACAGTAAGGCAGAATTAAAAAGGTCAATAGGAATAGAAGCATAGGATATTTCATTCAAATCTGAATTGATAATAAAGGTAAACTCTCTCTGGGTAACATGAATCAGTGATTCTGCTAAAGTTGTCTCAACTTCTGCCATAAACTCCTTTCTTTTTCAAAACTTGTGTGGATATCTGGCCGAGTTGAAATTGCAAATTGTCCTAAAATAATTGAGTCTTTCAGTACTGTGGGTATTAACATGTACACAAAAAAAGACACTTTTTATTAATGCTTCAGGGCCTGTTCTGGTGCAGGGATATTGTAGTTGATATTCTCAGTTCATATCTGGGAAATTCTCTAAAGTCCATAAACGTATGGGAAAACCATATAATATTAAAATGAATAAAGTGGCATTTTATGTTTATATACTAAGACATTACTACTTTTTCTTAGCAGTAGCCAGTTAGAATAGAAGTTTAAAAAGTTAAGTAATGAGCCTCGTGACATCTCAAATTCAAAAACAACACAAAAAGTGTAGGTACAAAAATGCTGCTAGCAAGGATTTTCTTGCTATTTTCTAAGCCCGTGAGAGACTTTTCTCTCTCACAGAAGAGGTAGCAGGGAATGTAAACAACCAAGCCACCTGCAACCTTGAAAAGTCTTGTTTATGGTATAGTAGAAAAATATTTTGACAATGGATGTTTTAGGATTTTAGCCAATCACCCCCAAGGGGTGGCTGATCCTTTGTCCAATTAGACTACGAAGAAAAAGTCTATAAAACAGTTTGTAAAATAATTAAATAAATCAATCTTGCTCCACAATTCCTGCCTGCTGGATCTTCTCTCCTCCTCCTCCCTATGGCTGCGGGACACGGTGATATACCCTAGGGCCCAGGCCAGCGGTAATAAAAAATAATGACACAAATTTAAGGAGCCTCTTAATGATAAAAGTTTATTTACAGCGGTAATAACAGATCAGAGGTAATCACTTTAGAACTGGAGCTGGTCAAAAAGTTTTAATATCCATCTTGCAGAAGTGAGTGTGATTTCAAAAGCTATTCTGCTTGTCTCTATATGATGTAACTAGCACCTTACAAAGCTTTTTCAGCAGAAAATAGAAATATATACCAGAAGCTTGCACACTGGTGTTTACAGAAGATCTTTGAAGGGACAGAGGGCCAAGCTAAAGTTTCTAGAAATCAAGCTTACATTTCAAATTGATTTCAGTATGCTATTGAAAATACTGATATGCCTTTTCTCACCTAAGAAACTATCCTGAACACAGTTTCCTCAAAATCAAGTTTGTCTGCCAGCAGGTAACACATTTTATTGAAAATTCCCAATGCATACTTCTCAAATAATGTTAAACCTTCCTTGAACTATCATATTGTTAACATATTAACAAAAGAAATCAGAAACAAGGGTTCTCATTCAAAAGGAAATTCTACTATTTCAAAACATGCTTCTAATATGTTTTCAAGGAAAAAGGTCAACTTTAAACATTTATATTAATATGCGTAAAACAACAGTTTAGACAGAATGCAATTCAATTCAGTTTTATTTATGCTAGAAGACTATAGAACTGAAACTGAAGGAAAACTTAAATATTTTTCATTAAAATAGGAAATTTCAGCAGTATTGAAACAAACAATACACTTTGAAGAGTCAAATTATAATTTTATTTAAAATTAATATTTTTCTGTGAAATATTTTTTGTATGGGAAAAAGTAGTTTTGTCAAAAAAAAAAAAAGAAAGCTATGCCAATTTTTTCTAGCAATTTTCAAGTTTTACACGATTCAAAAATGTATGGTACGTTACAAATTATATGGGAGCAATATCACAATTCAGAGAATTGACAGTATTTAGCAGGAGATGCAATGAGGAAATTGCAAAGGAGGCTTACTGTATGTCTGTGTATTGAAATTAGAGATCTGCAATTTTTTATTTTTCACCAATGCTTTAAAACAGACTTTTTATATTTGCTTGTTTGTATTTCATCCTTGCACTTTTCACTAAAAACATAGCTAAGATAATGATGAGGGTTCTTGGGAGACAGTAATTGCTCTTAGCTGGGTAGATTTGGTGACATCACAAGAGGTATGTGCATGGGAAGTCAAAAGGACTCATAGCATAATGTGTAGGTCAGTGGTTTTGAAGTAGAAAATCAGAAAGGAAGGTAGAGGACCCATAAGCAAGTGACCAGAAAACAGAGAAAAGAAATTCATTGCCATGTGTTGCACACTTGCTGATCAAACAAAACAAACAAGACAAAATATTAAATTTATCAAAGATCTGTATTTTTCATTTACTAAAAAAACCCCCAAAAACCTTAAACATAGCTATTTAGAACTGTTATTATTCTGTAGGAAGTATGGGCTTGATTTCAGATGAATTTAATGTTGCAGCTATTTTTTTTTTCCTGGTAGGTAGCACAAAGTAGAAACTGTTAATTGTGCCAATACAGATGTCTTTAATGATTCCACTTTTCTCCTGCCTGGCACAGTAAAACACAATTTTATCTTTAGGATATTTATTTCTGTGGATAAAGATGGGAATAATCTTTAGCCTCTTAATGAACAGCTCTACTATTCCTTAGATTCTGCTACTATGCTTCAGAAATGTTGTTTCTCTTTGCTTCATTGTCTGAATTACAGGTAAATACATAAAGCTTTTAAGAACTTTATGATGATCCCTGTAGGGAAATAAAGTTCTTTGTGCCAAAACTTTTGAAATGAACACTTAAAATGTTTTGGGCTGTTGGCCTTCTTTATCAATGCCCTAAGTATCAATTTGAATGGATTTATGACTATCATTTGAGTCATTACCAGTCTCAGTGGAAGTGTATTTATGAGCTAGTTGTGCTGCATTACAACCACCGACTAATAAAAAATGGCACTCATTAGCAAGATTCAAAAAAGAAAAAACATTTTCACTTTTTTTTTTTTTTCCTTTTGCAGCTCTTTTATTAAGAAAAGAGGAAAGGTAACCTGTTGTTTTTGGGGGGTTCGGGATTTTTTCTGCATTTCAGTATCTTACTGTGACAGCTGCTGGTTTCACATAACCATTGTTTCTATTTTTTGTTTCTTCTAATTTTGCTATAACTAAATTTCATTAACACTTTAGGAAATGTGAACATTTTCCTTCCATCTGCTAAATGGCTTTTAAAATCCATTTACTTTGATTTAGCAAATCTGGAAACAGCTGGCAAAAATGATTTTTATTAAGTTCCTCAGTTTCATATTTACAAGATATGTGACTTTCGTATTCTTTCTTAAGGTCTGTAATTGGTTTCCATTTCTCAACTGTACAATTTCTTTCTAAATGCTAATCAACCAGGTGGTCAGATGTTTAGTTATCATTCTGCACATTAACCAGTTTAATGTGCCTCAGTTTAAAAGTCTAGAGCTGATGATTCAAACGATGTGCATAAAAACTGTAAGAATGGTTATTTAGTTTTCAGCCATTACTTTCTTCTTCCTCTTTCTAATTCTGAACTTGATTGTGATGATTAAATAACCTAAGAAAAGAATGTGAAAAATACGTTCCCTGCCCCGGATGCCTGTATACCAAAATGTTGACATTTTGCAGCCTCTGATGTACCATCAGGGTAAAAGAATGAGCGATAGAGACTGGTTTATGACCTTCTCATTAGCTTTCTGCTTATTTTTGGATGTGAGAGCCCATTCACTTTTAGCTTGCTCCAGTTCTACAAGAGGAGGCATTCTGCAGCCAGAGAAAGCCACTAATTTGTTTCTGGAGTGACAAGTCCATGATCCTGGTCTTTCAGAGCTGCAGAAGATATGTCCATGAGTGCAAATCCATTAATACAGAAAATTTATCCTTTTGAGACATATTCTTGTATCTGATACATCTGCTTAGGGCTATAGTCTGCCACTACAATTTAAGGTGTGAATCAGATTCCCTACAGAATAATAATTTTTAAAAACCCAAACCCAAACCCTTTCATATCACTTCCCACTGAACTGCACACAGCTGTACTAAAACAGCATCACTGAGGTGCTTTGTATCAAGCCATACCTGATGGGCTTTTTCAGCTCCATGAAGATATTTCAAGTTGTCATTTTGAGAATATGCAATTAAGGATCAGATGACCACAGAGAAGTGCCAGGATATAAGATAGCAGAGGCAAGGCTTGAGTCACCAGTATTAAACAAATTTAATCTGTTCTTTGATTAAGTCTTTGACACTTAAGTAAGGGCTCTATGTTTTCTTTTTATTTTTCCATGAAAATATATTTTTCTCATCTTCTTAACAAACTTAATTTGTGATCAGTTTCAAGCGATAACTGAGTTCCATGAAAAAAAGAATAAGCATTATCATTTGAACAAACATATACAAATCAGAAATTTGTCATAAAATTGTGGCAGTGGTGTATGCATCATCATTATGCTCAATCTCCTCCCATAGATTCTTTCATTATCTCCAGTAGATACCACTGACATGAACTGAGTCAAAGACTTCCAACACCTTTGGGAATCCAGACTGCACAGATAAATCTTCACTGACTTTCTGCAGATGAGGTTAGCTTCTATGCAATGAGGAAATATCTGTGTTCCAAAATAACCTTTGAAAAATGTCACTAGACACTCTGGCTCAGACGGTTGACTAATTTGAGTGATGTTTCCAAATAAAAGAGTGAAAGACTGAGTAATGTCAGGCTCATAGGACAAGTTTTGCAATATTTCTAAATAGAATACTGCTAAACGATTACAACTTTAGCCATTGGAAAAGTTCCACACAGACACTGAAACCTCCCTTTGCTCCACTGAACATGAATCCTCAGATTCTTATGAAGTTTTCAGATAGTAAGAATAAATCTTGTTGAAATAGCATTTATGTAAGATAGACAGTGGTGTTCTGCCATATCTGTGTTTGAATTATGCACACATGATGTGCATATTCCACCAAAGTAAGGCCTTAAGTCATTAAACAGAAACATTCAGTCAGTTACCATGAATTCCTAAACATTCATGAACACATCTGTCAACTCATATCCATATCTTTTTGTGTAAGTAATTCTAATACTCTGAAATGTACCAGTTAAAATTTCAAGCACACAAAGCTGCACAGCATAGATTTTTTAATAGGCTGAGTTACGAATATTATGCCTTTTATTGTCATAATGAGCTAGAAATACATTTGTCATGAAAAGCTTCATTTAGCATTTAGTTGTTGACTAAATGTCGACTGATGGTTGATAAAAGATAATGTGCATTTCACTGTACTACTGTCAGTAAGGCACTGAGCTTAACCCTGTGGGGTACAAAACAGGCCACAGTGACAGAGGATGTAAAGCTGGCTTGGTCGGTAGCAGTTTTAAAAACATAGTTTCAACTTTGCATGCAATCTAGGTAACAAGGGGCATCTCTGTTATTAACAAAGGTGAATAGCAAAGAGATGACTTGACAGGGGATGTTTGTAGAGTACTTTAGAAGTTGTACTTAATTACACTAATCAATTCATACTATCAGCTCTCAAGTTTATGCTGGCTTTATGTACATGACAGAAATCCAGTTGAGGATGGCAGAAGAGCATATGAAACAAAAACCTTCTCTCATCTCAAAACTAGAAAAACTTCCCTGTTCAGATTTCTGGCACTTAGGCACTTAGGAAGGCAGAGAGCAGGATGTAATCAGAGGCAGTCACACATCTCACAGGTTCTCATTCAGGTTCCCTTCTCCTCCACAAGTTTCTCTTTGACCCCTGAAAAAGCTGGAGTAGTAGTTAGAAGTGTGTGATCCTCCATCCAGTGCAGATCAGCAATGGTGCTGCTTTCCACCCCCAATTACAGCATAAGCCCATTGCTGAGGGCAAAGGTGCCTCACCAAGCTGAGATGTGCCCAGGTATGTCCAAGAACCTGAAGCTGCTCTTGAAATACCATATATTTGGTGATAGTCAGGGTGAGTCAAACGTGGGCTTATCTGAGTAAGCAGTTCGTAAATAGTATCACACCTTCCTTTTTCACGCACTTTAACAACACAAAGTTGTTAAAGTCATATTCCTTGCAAAATTTATATTCCTTGCAAGAATTCAAACCATGGCCCTGAGCATCTTAGCTTCTCTTAATACCTTGAGCGTTATCTCTGGGTAAGCAATGCCGAACATATTATTCAGAGCTAAGTCTGTTGCTCAGGAACTGGGTACACACCAGCAATCCTCACCCACTGTGTATGAGATGTATGAGATGGAAGCCTGATATTTTGGGGCCAGAAATCCCTCAGTGTTGCCAAATGCCACCACATGCAGTGAATGCATTTATGAATACACCATTTTCTGTGGTTTTAGTTTCTAAAATAAAACCTGTATTTAGGACTAGATGTGGGACTTTCTCTCATTGCCATGGAAAAAAAAGATTTTTCAGGCCTGGCAACCAAATTTTAAAACAAATGTCCTAACCAACAAACCCCATATTAAATAAATAAATTAACATTAAACTGTATTGTTTTAAAGTCTCTACTATGATCTTTATGTACACTGAATGCCAGTCTCACACAGCTTTACAGAAGAATGGGACAAAACCAACAGTTTCTGAGGCAGCAAAGGATACAGCAATGCTCATATTCTCTCTGCATACTGGGAACTCCAGGAGCCAGAAGGCAGAAGTTTTCTAGAGAGCTGTCCAAGAGAACAAATGTTGGGCCTTGGAGCATAATTAAGGAAATAACTACTTCTGTTTGACATTCCTCATGAAAGAATGTGTTATGTCTTATGAATTCAAAACATGCAATTAAACAAAACACATTCCCTGTTCTCTTGTTCCCCAAATAAAGTAATTCAGAAACCATCACTTTGAATTGCTGGCTGTATTAGCTAGCACAGACATCGAATATTCAGCTGGGAGCCTGTCTGAGCACAAACCCTTTAAGCTGCACTCCAAAAGTCAACTAAACTTAAGAAACAAAAAACCTCTTCATAACTACTATGTATATGATTATGAATAATTCCCTGGCAGTTACTGAAAGAAAATTATACATCAAACCACCCTCTTCTCCATATTTTGTACGCTTTCAACTGCAGATAAAGGACAGACATTAAGTTGAGTGTTAGCTGCATTGTAGCCATCTAGTATGCATTGTTTGTGGAAAATGCCTTCATCTTAATTTTGCTAACTTTAAATTCAATGGGACAGATATTTATAAATTGGTATTTATCCTGCTCTGTTGAAAACATACTTTGGATACAAGGGCTGCATATTATCAACTAATTTTTCAGCATAACTCTCAAGTTAGTTTCCTTATTATTCCTGCTCAAGGTTACACAATACTATGTGAACAGAAGATGTATATTAATTCCACTTCTTATAATGAGAAAATAGTGAAAATTTTTTAAACTTTCATTGGTGTGTTTGTTTTGCAGAAGAAAAAAAAAAAAACAACAACAAAACAGATAGCATAAGATGTTTACTTTGTCTTCCACTTGCAGTTTGATTCATTGACTATGAAATACAGTAATAAGAAGGAGAGCAACCTTGGTGAAACACACTTTCATAAGGGGCCTCCTTTACACTTCCTAATCTCCTAAGAGAAAGATCTAGGACACCAGGTAGGTGTCTAAGACAGCAAACTTCAGAAGCAGGAGGGATGGATGATGTTTCTTCACATAGCCTTTATGAAAATGTGCCATTCCAAATTTGAATATTTTATGATTTTGTTAATTCCCTCTCCTTTGACTCCTCTATTTCTTATGAAGGGATTTCTATTCTTTATCTTCCAGTCTTTAATGAGCTTTTACCTCCCAACTAGGCACCAATAACTATCTTATATATTGTCATAACTTCATTTTACAAAAAGTCTGTGTAACATAAATATTTTTTAAGACAGCACTAAGTATGCAAACTTTCAGTCACAATTTCAAATGTACCCGACTAATGTGACTATGAAAAAAATGTATATATCATTAAAAATACTTAAATAATAACTTATGGAGTAGCCATGCTCCAAAAGGTTCCTTGATGCAGAACAATTGAAAGATCAGTCATTCAGGGATGAGAGAATGAGAGCATCCTGGGAAGCAGATTTATTGTGAGTTTCTAGGTTAAATCTAACACAAACTCTCTTAAAACCATGTTCATGCAGTTTCACAGATATAACAGATGTGTTCACTGAAAGAAGATTTCAATCCATACTGTGCAATTGTTGAAGCAAATTTATAAATTAAAATTGGAGTTTTAGAACAGAAAAGGCACTTTTGGTAAGTTCAAGCTGAAGGGAGAACATTCTGGTGATTAAAATCACTGTACATCATCATTTCTTCACTCTCTTCTCCATACTTTACTTAATGGGTAAATAAAAACTGCAAGATTTTAGACAAAACTGAATAAACTTAGGGTTTTCCCCTAGACTAGCAAATGCATGCCTTAGCAGCAGATGCAATTGTGAGCACTGACTTTTTTATTTCCTAAAAAGTAATAGATTTCCTCAAGCATTTTGCAATAAGGGAAAAAAGATTTCTGTATAAAACTGTTAACAAACAGCTTAGAACACTGGGGGGTTTTTTTGTTTGTTTTTCCTTCTTTGCTCAGTGGCAAAAAGATAGCACAGAAATTTATAGTTTGAGTGTCTTCTTAAAATTAACTATGATATTCACTGTTCCTGAATACTACAAGGCAAAAGCTGTTTAACTTACCAAATCATGTGTAATGTTAGTTACCATGATCAGGAGGAAGGATTTTGTGCCAGCTGTCTAAGTTTATACTTAGACATGAAAATAATACTCCAGGTAAAATATATTTTTCCTCTCACTTCAGTGTGGGGTAGACAACTGTACACTTGGCATTGGCTCAGTGAATTCTTGGGACTTCTCCACAAGACTAATATTTTAATGCTTGGTCACTGTATGCTCTTTAGTTTATAAGACACCCTTTGAAGATCAAGATTCTATTGCCTTAGGAAATGTACAAAGTCTGTAGCATAAAAAGATGAGCAAAGACAAAGGACACAGCAAGACTCAGTGGTCTCTAGCAGGGCAGGTTTCTGCCAGAAATGTGAACTCAGTAATTCCAGTCCATGGCCAGACCCATTGGGTTCATATTAGCTAAACTTCTAGGTAACAAAAATACTGCAGCTATATAGAAGCTCACTCAAAAATCTTAACTAAGCATCAACCTGTCTGTCCTTTTGTACAGCTTCCAATGGCACTGCAGCACTACCCCTCTGCACTTACCAGCTGATGGCAGTACATCAGACAGTTTTCTGAATTTGGGACCTTCATGCAGGCAGCTTCAGCATACAAATCAAATGCAAATTTTATGATACTTTGATGCAATTGGCTTGTGGGATTTTCAGTAAGCCTTCAAAATTCAAGTGAACCCTTTCTGTGAAATAATGCCAGTTCTTGAAAGAACTGAGATAAAGTAGATTGAATTTCCAAACTGTTTTTTTTCTTTCTGTCTGACAGGAGGGAAAACTGATATTTTCTAATCAAGGAGGTATGCACACCAATGAATAAAATACTCTTTTTTATCAAGAGCAAGACAGGTAAGATTATGTTAAATACACTCCTATGGCAAATTATTGACCTTGGCCTGCATGACCTGCTTTTGCTATAATCAGTGCTGCTGCATCTAAAGAACCCTCTCAATAAAACACATAAACTGACCAGAAGCATCTTTTTTGACCTATCTCAGATTCAATGTCAAATGTATTTGCTTAAATTACCTAATTTTCATGGCATTTGGAATACCACCTTGTTGATTGTCACATCTCACTTGAGATTAATAATTTAACGCAGAAACATTGATGTTTTAAGTTAAATGCTGCTCAAAACACGTGTTTTACACTATCTCATGACCAAACAAAAGTAATGTATTGAGATCTCCTCCTGAGTCATTATTACATTACATATTTTTTTTTTTTTTTTAAATGGAGACTTCATATTCAGTAAGCCAGGTAAACAAAATTTTTCAAATGAGAAACATATAAGGCAATCACACAAAATTAGACATCTGAAATAACTCAGATGATGCCATTTGTTCACCATATTCTTGCTATTTCAACTGACAAAGAATTTAATTAGAATATAGTGTCCTTATAGAAAAAAGGAGAATGTCGGTGTCATGTAAGTTGTTTTAGTGAATAATTTGGTCATATCTCATTCAATATAATGGAAAATAAAAGAGGATCTTTACTTATGTTTGAAATCTTTTTTCAATTACATATCCAAACAAAATCCAGATGTCTCAGCACAATACTTTATGCATATGTTGAATAGCTTGTTTGTTCCTTTTGTTTACTTACTAAATAAAGAGAAATGCTGCTTTTCTTCTACTTTTTTTTTTTTTTTCCCAATGATCTCTAAGTACATCAACTAACATCTGATTCAAAACTTACTAACTTCTCTAGCATTTCTTAGAGAGGATCCATTTTTCCTGTTTGGCAGCATTGTCAGGACACTTAACTTAGCCTCTGTGTTTTTATCTGCAGCAGATAATATGTTGTGTTCTACTTCTATTGTCGAAAAAAATAGCACTGGCATAGTCAGTAAAATTGGTGAAATTTAATGGGTTGTTCTATAATTACACTATTTTTCTATAGCGTACCATTCAATTGCTGACTTTAATCAAACATACAAGCTAATTATACTATACATTTGAAGTTACTCTGAAAACAAAGATTATCCTTTACATGAATAATTTATACCAAATATTACACACACACAAATGTGCTTTGCCAATAGCTCTGCTACTTAACCTCTTAGTAATTTTTTTTTTACTCTTCTACAAATTCTGTGTAAATCATTACTACATAAGAGTCGATTTCAGAATATGTGACAGAGGTAAAAAGGCACACAGCTTCTTCTGTTTTTATCTGATGCTTTAATATTATTGAAAAATGCAGTAAAAATTCACTTCCTTGAGCTGATGAGTGACCATTTAATGTTGTGTCACTGAAAGTTCATACTAAATTTGTCTAAGGTGTTAGGTGCATTAAGTTGTTAAATCTAAGAATTCAGAAACATTTAAAATTATCATATATGTACAACCTTACAGGAAAAGATGTTAACTTAGTAAGACCTCAAATTAATTTAATTTCTCAGCAAAGAAACTTGGTGAAAAATACTTGGTTTTGTTCATGTTAAAAACCCCTCTATGCTCTGTTGAAAAGTGGCCCCTTTCCACAAAGAAATATATTCCAAAACACTTAATGTAGCTAAAGTGTTGAAAATAAAGGTTCTGAGAAATATATGTATATATATATGCATATACACATCTATCTATCTATCTATCTATCTATCTATCTATCTATCTATCTCTGCAAAGCTTTTATTTATGTAAAAAAAAATATGTTGCTATTAAAAAAAGGTTGCAAAAGCTGCTATTAAAAAAATATATATACTGATCCTTTACAGTCTTGTTTTTGTCATTAAACCCCAAGGTTTTCTTCTGCTCTGAGTTAGTTTTTTATCAGTGCTTGCCTACAACTCATGCCAGTCGATTTTGGTGATAGAGTAACACTGGTACAACACTGGGGAAAAACAGGACGTGGTTTACACTAGAGAAGGAAGTCAGTATAACACTGGATATAGGAATCACAGTCTAAGTCTGGTAATAATAGAGCAAACCAGAAGATTAAACAGTTACCCAAATCCAAAATATATTTTAAACTACCTTAAAAGCCAAGTGAATGAAAGGATTTGGTCCTCTTAGACTTGAATCCAATCCCTAGCCTTTGTTTTTCTGCTAGCCTGTCTAATGATGAAAAACAGGGATAAAAAGTAGCCCTGACCTGGTTAGCAAGCATAATTTTTTCTTTGCAGTCTTCAAGTAAAACAGAAATTGCTTGGCCAAGGAATTGTTGCCATTCTATTTCTCCTTTAATTTACATGTCTTAATCTCTTCCTTAGTATTTTTTAAAATCCCTTTTACCCCTAAAGATCCTGGCATGATACAATATGTTACTTCAAAGTGACATCAAATTCTTTCAGCTTGGCATTTTAAAACATAAATATTTTTGCAGCTTTCCCATTCCTATATTTTGGGGGATTTTTCCTGTTACTGCTGAACAACTGAATTTTTTGAGTTGTCCTATGTTAGCTGAAAAAAATCTCTCCAGCTCTGCAGGGTGTTGAATGTACAAAGTGTCATTGCATTTTTGTGTGGATGTTTTGTCTCCTTTTTTTCCTTCACAAAAGCTTCCATCTGCTTCCATGGCAGAAATAGGAGGCTGCACTTGTTAACCATGGGGCATCTGGTTGCTACTTCCTGCATCTCTTCCTTACTGTCTTATGACTAACCCTATTTTTCCCTTATCATGGAATGGATGATGCAGGGTTATAGTTGTAGCATTTAAATGGAAAGAGATCATCATGAGAGACAACTACTGAAAGGCACACCATAACTTAGGTACTAAAATTTGGAAACAATTAGAAACATTGAGCTTGGTGAAGGCAGCGTCAAGCTCACACAAATTCAAACCCTAGAATAACGTAAACAGCTCTAAGAAAAAAGTCCTTGTATTCTTCACCACACTTATGTGGTATTCTGCTTCAATAGTTTAGATATCATAAGCTTTTCCATTCCCTTTCAAAAAGCAAGAGATTCTCAAACTTCCAAGCTTGCTTCTTCAGCTTTAACAGCAAACTTAGGAATGTCAAAGTAGAACAAATTCCCATCCTGGATTGTGTGACAGTCAGAGGTGCCAATCTGTTGGTGTACGCATATGAGGTCAGCATTAATACTTCATATTAGTGTGGAATCTCTACTTGAAAAAAAAATCAGTTTCAGCATTGTTCTCTGCTAGGTTACTTATGACTGCAAACAAAGGATGATTTGAAAATAAAAATTTCCGTAGAAACTGATGATGGACAAGACCTAAGAGAGGACAAAAAGAAATTTTCAATTCAATCTCTTACATGAAGATAAATTTAAAAATTCCCACCTGAATGAATTAAAGGAAAAGGCCTTAAGCTGTAAATGTCTTCATTGCATTACTAGTAGTTTTACATCTAAAACTAAAGGAGGATTTTCCTAAATGACTTCTAAAGGAGAAACAATAAAACATATTAATCTGGATTCAAGGCTGGCAAATTTAATTCCTAGATGAATGTAATGAAACAGATAGGAAACTCTAGGTTAAGTTTGTGTTACAAAAAGGTACAAATCACTTCTTACTTTCAGACACTGTTTCATGTCCATGTGTAAATATAAATAGAGTAAATGATTAATTACTAAGATTATCTCTGATTATTCTTTACATTATTTTGTCATACATTACTTTTATGTCAGAAATCTACGCAGTGTCTTCTCTTTCAAAATTTCTATAGACCCCTGTATCCAACAGAAGGGAATAAAAAAGCTGCTGTCTGTCTTCACTGCTATTTAATCAGGTCGTGGTGCCATTATTACTGCTGGTAGATTTTCTGTACAAAATTATTTGTGATGGGTTGTCAGCATTTGTGCCATTTGTGTAGGATAACCTGAAGACAAAATGAAGAGCTTGTGATGCTGTCCTGGTGCTGCAAGGAGACTGACAGTGTCAGAAAGAGCCTGCTTGTAAGAAACCAACCCATAAATATTTTTGAAAATCCTTAAAACAGATGGACCTTTTCATATGGAATCAGCATACAGAGCATGTGGCCTCAGATTTTTTTAACTCAGAAATCTGAGGCTTATAGGCAGATTTAGTGTAGTGTTGAATAATGGTTTTGGATACCTGGCCTCTGCAGGTAGCAGATGAGAAGTTGTGGTTTTAATCCCAAAATTGTTCTCTGTTCTCAAATCCTCTACTGTCTTCAATGGACAAGAAAGAAAACAAGGACAACCAGAAAACAAGGAAATAAGCACTAAAATATCTTAATTTTGCAGGCGGCTAAACTAAATCTCACAGCCCAGAAAAGGAAATATTTCTCATGCAGAGACTGCTGAAATCCTTGTCTGTATACAGCCTCCAACTTCCATCTTTCCTCTTTCAACAGGCCCTTCAGATGATGATGGATAGTAACTGGAGAGTTCAAAGTATAATTCAAGTTGAAATGGATGTCAGGAGGCCCCTAGACCAAACTTCTACTCAAAGCGCTTCAGCTGTGAGATTAGATCACACTAATATCTCAGGGCTTTAACAAGTCTGATCTCCAGTGTGTTATGGACAAGAGATTGCACGAACTTGTCACACAACATCTCAGATCCACAGTTCCATGGCTTCTATAACCCAGGCTGCCAGTAATTGCCACATCCCAGGACTTCTTTCCCAGTGAACAGTAGATCCATCTGTGTCACCCTTGGTTGTGCCAACCAGTGTCTGTATCATGAAGTTATCCTTGTAACCCTCCAGAAATCTCCTCAACTTTTCATGTCTCATCACATTGCCGCTCCAGCTGATGTCAGGGAGTCTTGACTCTTCAATGAGCATCAGCGTCTATGATCCTAAGAGTTCCTAGAGCTATTTAAAGAAGGCTTTTCACATTTTTATCCTGATCCAGTAGGCTGGAACAATCTACCCCCATGCTCTTGTCCTCACTTATCTCTTCTTAGATTCTAATCCACATATGTTCACCAGACCATCATTCATTCCATAAAAGCACTCTAGGCTCCTGAGCTAATCTTCTTATCAGAGTGCAGTTTCCTCCTCTTCTCCCTGCCTGTATTAGTGGTGGACTGACTAGGAAGTATTAGGTTAACAGTTGAACTCAATGATCTTAGAGGTCTTTTCCAACCTAAACAATTCTATGATTCTATCACACTCCCTCTGCCTTCGTGAGCTCTCCCTCTGCCCGCATGGACCCTGAGAGCTGCATCCCCTCTCCAGACCTACTCTGCGCCCAGGATGGCACTCTGCTGTGATCCATCACCACTTGTATGAGGAATGAGCAGCTTCTGCCCCTCCCTGTGCATACTTCTGCACAAACTAATGCATTTGTTGAGTACTGCTTGGAGCTGAACTCTGGGCTGGCAGGCAGTACAGGTGTCTCCCTAGCACCAGTTGAACAGGGATTATCACTGCCACTTCAGAAGTCAGCTGAAGACAGAAGGGCAAAGTATCCTTTGACCAGCAATATCTGATGGACGCTACCAGAAACAGGAACTCTAGGAGCCTCTAGGAGCTCTGTAGCAGCTGCACCAGCATGCACCAGCAACACCAGCACGTACCCTGAGGCTCCCAGAAGTTCCCAGATCTGGAAGCGGAGTTCACAAACTGCTGTGCAAACCAGTGTGTCTGCTAGCAACAGCCATTTACATTGCTTGTTTACCAAATAAGCTTACAGCAAGGCATAACTGGAAGATGATCAAAATTATCACCTTTTCATCAAAACAGACAGTGCTATAACGAATAAATTCTTCAGTGGAAACTGCTTTTTTCCAGTGTTTCAAAATCTAAAGGAAATACTTCTTTTATCTTTTTAACTCCACTGAATTTTGACTTCAGTTTCAGGTCAAAGTTAGGTGAATAAAATACTTTATGTTAATGATTTCATTAAATAAGATTATTAGATATTTTCTCATCAATAAATGTGCAGCAACCCTGTAAAAAATTAACTTACTAGCTCTGACCTTTTGACACATCTTAATTGAATCTTTTATTACTGTTTCTATTTTGTGAATATTTTATCTATTGGGCTTGGTTTTGGACAAAAGAACATCTTCAAACACTGAACTTTCCTAGTGACTCTGTTACAGAATATGGATCATCTTCCAAAAAGTACATAGCTTGGAGGAAAGGAAGGAAAATACAGAGTCGGAGCCAAGAAATCCTTCAGAAAAATAGATCACAAAACGTTTGCCCACGTACAGCTGATAACAGCATTGCAAAATGATAAATAAGCACATACAACGAATAAACATAGCTAACGATCCTTTCAGCAGAGAAATGCCATTTTTAAATTAAAATATAGTTGATCATATTAATAAAAAATTCTATTTTAGTTAATAATTTTGGAACAGATGTTAAGAATGCAGTGTTTTCATGCTGCAAGAATGTGTCCAGAGTATGGACAGACAAGGAAGTACACAAGGGCAAACCTGGAACTGGTGAAAAATAATATTTTGAAACAAACTAGATTTGTGTAACTTTGTCATTTTAGAAAGATATATTGAACTTTCCAGGAATGGTATTTTCAATGACAACATACTCTGAGACTTATCTCAAAAGTTTCTGCCTTACATTTTTTTCTATGTCTCCAATCAGGTTAGCAACTGCAAAAAAAATCTGAACTATAGCAGGAAGTTTGTTCCCCTCAGATAATCTGTGCTGAAATAACCTTAAAAATAATCCCAAGAGACAAAATAGGCATTCACATCAGGTAATTTGCATCATAAAGACTATATCATTTAAGCATTGTTATCCTCTCCAAAGGCTTCCAATTCTACCTTCCTAAAATTTTGCTGAAATTACCTTTTCTCCCCTAATGCATATTGCCATTCCTTTTCAGATACTTCACACTGATAGGGGAGCATTCAGTATGATTTTGCAAAAAGTATTTCTTACACTATTGGCAGATTTTTGCACAAGGAGTTAGGAACAGATCTGTAAAAATGCCAATTGTGTTTTTCTAAAACAAGGTTTGGTTTTGTTGGTTTTCTTTCTCCCTGCATGCACTACCGCTACTCTACATACAGCCTTTAACACCAGGCTCTTATATTCATGTTTTTTCCTGGTGTTCCTTTTATCCTTTGCCAGAAGTGGTAGATGTCAGGTATTATAATAAAGCCCTCTTCAAAAATTATTCCCTTTTTTTCTGATTCCACTTACAAATTGATGTCTTGCTCATTTCATACTGGTATACTAACGCAACCGGGGGCTTGTCAGCACAAGCCCCGGCGTGCCCTCGGGCAGAGGGGACGCAGCGTTGGCCTCCACAGCGTCCTCGCTGGACGGCTCAGTGGAATCAGCGTGGGATGGGTGTGTGCGCTGGCTCCTCCTCAGAGGAAACACGTCGAGCAGCTGGTGGAATAGGCTCGCGTTAGCCCGGAGGCAAAGAAGGCGGGAGGGGCTTCTGGTGTGAGTTCCAACAGGTTTACTTGTAGGAGGGACCACGGACCAGCAAAAAGGGCCGAGGAGATGCGGGCTAGCCCCTTTATGGGGGGGGGTGGAGTAAGGCACGGAAAGGGAAAACAACCAATGGGGTACAAGCAGAGGGGAAGATACAATTTTTCAGAACAAATGGAGAGAACAGGGAGGCAGGAGTCATAACAGGGAACCAATTAATAACTACAAAAGGGAGAACTTTCTGGAACAGGGGGAGGTAATTTAGGATTGGGAGCCACCCAGGGGGAGGTAACCTAGACTGCAGTGATCTCTTCTGGTGACTGACATTTGATGGTTTCAGCCCGAGAGCAGGCTGAGCCACCCCAACAGTATACTTAGCTCTTAAGTAATTCTTTCCTTTACAAGACTCAGATGTAGAATTTACCCTGAACTTCAAGAGAGGCAACTTCGGCCTGCTGGAAAGCAGCTCTGTGGAGAAGGACCTGGGGATCCTGCTGGACAAGAAGCTGTCCTTGCACCAGCAGCTTGTCCTTGTGGCCAAGAAGGCCAAAGGTATCCTGGGGTGCATTAGGAAGAGCGTTGCCAGCAGGTCAAGGGAGGTGATCCTGCCCTCTACTCAGCCCTGGTGAGGCCTCATCTGGAGAGCTGTGTGCAGTTCTGGGCTCCTCAGGAAAAGAGAGACATGGGGCTCCTGGAGTGGGTCAAGTGAAGGGCTGTGAAGGTTATTAGAGAACTGGAGCATCTCTCTTATGTGGCTGAGGGAGTTGTTTAGCCTGGAGTAGAGAAGAATGAGAGGAGATCTTATCAATAGATACAAATATCTTAAGGGCAGGGGATAAGAGGATGGGGCTGGGCTCTGCTCGGTGATGCCCAGCAACAGGAAAAGGGACAACAGGCACAAAATGAAAGTCACCAAGTTCCATCTAAATATGAGAAAAACTTCTTTACTTTGTGGATGACAGAATACTGGAACAGGCTGTCCAGGGATGTTTTTGACTACCCTTCTCTGGAGATATTCTAAAACCTGCCTGGATGTGATCCTGTGTAACCTGCTGAACCTGCTTCATCAGAGAGGTTGAACTACATGATCTCCAAAGGACTGCTCCAACCTCAACCATTCTGTGAAACAGCTCAGGTCTTTAGCTTGTGTGTTAATGACATACATGCATTCTGGAGCATCTCTTTTACAAGGAGACACTGCAGGAGCTCAGCCAATTTAGTCTGGAGAAGAGAAGACTGAGAAGTGATCTCCTTAAAGCATATAAATATCTCAAAGGCATTTTTCAAGAGGATGGTGCCAGACTCTTTTCAGTGGTGCCCAGAGGTCATGGAGTCTCCCTCTCTGGAGACATTCACGACCCACCTGGATGTGCTCCTATGTGACCTGCTCTAGGTGACCCTGCCTTGGCAGAGGGATTGAACTGTATGGTCTCCAGAGGTAACTTCCAACTCTAAGAATTCTGTAATTCTGCAATATTGACAGATTTTAGCAAGTTTATAACATTGTTAGCAACAGGACTGAACTATTTAATGCCAAGTTTTTCGCTAGGTGGCTTTGCATACCACTAAATAGTTTTGCAAAGAGTTTTTCAGAATGGCATAAGCAGTAGTCTTTTTTTTTCTCATTATTAGTGGAAATGTTTACTACATATGGAAGGGTTAAGTTTTATTCATGCAAAATGGCTGCAGGAATTGGACCCCTAACAGCCTCTAAAATATTATCATATTTTAATACTGTAAGTTATAATTCAAGTCTACCAAATTCAGTTGCACTGTACATGAAAACAAGAGTTGAGACAGGCTTTTTAATAAACTGAGTATTCTATGGCCATAATTAAGTAAAAATTTGACAATTGATTTAACATCGATATTTTTACACAGGAATTACACCTTTTTTTTTTCCTTTCCACCACATATAGCATGGATTTCTAAGTCTAGAGGTCATTTTTCACTCTACTTCTCACCCCAGTATCCTTGTATTTTTTAAATTTCTGAGACTGAAGCAGCAGCTAATCTCAATGTATCAGTCTTCTTATGCTTTCATAAACATAAGAGAAGTTCTGTGATTTTCATATATATTTTGTTCAAGCTCTGAGCCAAGATTGAATCAATTAGAGTGATTTTCCTAGTTAGACATAAATATGTAACAACTCTAATCTCTGTTTAATGACATAAATAGCTTATATTTAGTTCTTCTGAAAATACTTGAGAAGGTTATGCTATACATAAATGCTCTATTTCAATCGTTCTTTTCCACGTACCTGCATCTGAGATAAATCTCCACTACTGCTGCTGAGTTTCACAGATCCCTTTGTATCAGACACTCTATTCACCTATATGAAAAGGAAGATCCAGGTTCCAGACAATTTGCAATTTAAACATAAGGCAAGAGATAATGTGAGGATATGAAATGACAGCAACATATATCGAAACAGTAGAAAAATAATGACCAGCAAAACAAGCTTTGGCCACTTCTTCTAGTGGTGTAAGTTACTTCACAGGTTTTTATAGATGTCTGAGAAATTTTTGATGAGATGGGCTAGCCCTGCGACAGATTAGGGATGAGGGACATTTTCAAAAGCAGTAAGAGAAGCCTTATAAAAATATGCTAGCTAGCTGTCTTGTCTTCTTCCATGAATTTGTCAGCAAAATTCAATTTTTCAAAAGCTTTTCTGTTTGCAACTTGCAGACCTAGGCTTAGTGCAGCAGATGCTGGTCAGGGTAGAAACAAGTCATGCGTACACTATTTGGTCTGTGGAGGGTCACCGACACTTGCTTCTCCTGATCAGAAATTTAACACTGTTTGCCTCTCCAGAGGGCACAGGTGTATTGCAACTGCTGCTAGAGATGAAGTTGTAATCACTGCAGTTTAACACTTCAAGGCTCACTTCTGTTCCCATGCAGATTAACCCAAGACCCAAAGATAGCAACTAATACAAGCAACTACTGATGATCTTCTTTCAGCAAAGTAGTTGTAGATTTAACTTGTAATGATGTCCATGCTTGGGTCCTGAATTTTGTCCAGCTAATTTTACATACACTGTTGAAACATAAGTCATACTGATAAACTGATTATGTCTTATCAAACTTCCTTTTTTTCCCCCAGAAGTTTAATGTAGCCATTAAAATATAGAAGATAATCCTGTGTTTAGCATAAATCTTTAGCTACAGCTAAATTATTTACCTCATCAGTATATATATATATATTTTTTTTAAATATTGCACACAGGTAATTTGGAGTAAAGTTTAATAAAGTTCACTTTATAAATCCATATTCGTATACATCTTTTATACTAATTTCTTCTTTTTGTGAAGTTAAAGTGGGGGAAATGAGGAAAAAGCCCATTTTCACTTTTAGTTTGCACTGTTAATCCCAAAGGCTTCTGAACTACAAGAGTAGATGATAAATCCGTGCTGTAGTTTTTGAATCTATAAATGAAATACTGAAAGAAGTTATCCATTGTCAATCTGTGAGTAGCATTCTACAGTGTCGCAGTGGGGATTACTGCAACAAGCATATTTCAAACCAGGAGTCCCATGGAAACGAAGTATATATGGACAGATTCGTGGTAGATGTTTCAGAGATGTTTATTTCTCCAGCCGCATGGCCGGGGCTCAGCTCAGGAACTCCGCAGTCACGGGACCCCAGGGTCCTTGGCGTTATCAGGGAACCCAAACCAACCAATGGGGAATGAAGCTGAGCAGGGGCACAGAAACCCCGTGTCTCCCCCCCAGGGCCCCTCTCCCAGGGCTCCATGGCAGGGGAGGGACCCCAACATCTCACCCATTTTATTTTAATAAAAGGAGAATGAAAACAACTGGATAAACATAACAAGAACAGTTTCAAGACAAAACAAGCCACCCTCCTGAGTCTTTAAATGTCCAAACAGATTCTCTGGAACATCTTAGGGCTGACAGAAGGGAGACAGAACTCTCTGGGCATGCTTTGTGGGGAAACTGAGGCAGGAGAGGGTTTAATTTCTTCCCTCCCCCTCTTCAGCCCCCCCCCCCCGGCATCGGAGAGGAATTGTAGGGAAAGGGAATTGTATAGGGAAGCCATGGGGTGAAAAACGGATTAGGAATAAACTGGGGATGGGGTAAACTTAGGAAGGGGTTCATATTGGGTATAGGGTAAAGGGGAAAGTAGGCTGTGAGTAGGGAAATTGCAGGGATGGATATTGTTTATAATTTTGTGCATAACGGCTGCCTTTGACTGGAATACCCCCAGGCCCAGTAACATTTGCTGCTTGTAAACCCTTCTGTCCTTGCACTATATCAAACTGTACAACTTCTCCATCTCCTACACTTTGCAGGTAATTTTTAGGGTTATTCCTTTTAAAGCAGTTCTATGGATGAATAGATCTTCCCCTGTATCATCTCGTGTTATAAACCCATAGTTGTTTTTGACATTGTACCATTTCACAGTTCCTGTAACTTTCGTTGCTGTAACTCCTCCTATCACGTGCTTGCGTGTTCATCGTGGCTGCTGGTCCCGCGTGGCCACCACCTCGCCGACTCCGACGTCTCGGCCGGGCCCCCGCGTTGGGGCTGCTCCTCGCCCTCCGAGCGGCGCTGCTCCGGCGTGTCTGGGCTCTGCGCGGCCCCGCGTTGCCATCGCCGCTGGCTCCGTGCCCTGTGAGCGGTTCCGCTCGGCCAACTCCACGCTGCTTTGGGTGCGGCCCCGTTCTGGCTCGGCGCAGCGCGGCTTCTCGTGTCACTGTGGAAACCGCCGCTTCTCCCTCCGCAGGGCTCTCCGAGCCGTGTGCTCAGAGCGGGCTGCCACGCCGATGCCGGTTCCTGGCTGCTCGTGGCCCACGGCACCCGCGGCGCCTGCGGCATCGCTCCCTCACTCGCGGTCGCGTGGCCGGGGACCCCGAGACAGGGATGGGGTCTGTGATAAGGCGCGGGCTCCCGAGGGGGCCGGGCGCATCCAGCACAGGCACCTCCGCCGGTGTGTGCCACAGGGATGGCGGCCGTGCGGCCTTGGCCGCGGGACTCTGGCCGTCCTTTGCTTTAGAGGTAATAGGACCATATAAATGCTCTTGAATAGCTCCACTGACTACCATGGATCCACGCAAGGGTTCAATCACTAATACATGTTCTGTTTGATCTTTCATCTCCCACAAGATCTTGTCCCAAAAACACCCCTGACAAGAACCAGGAGGTTCAATATCAAAAAGTAAGTCTCGAGAAATATAGGAGAAATTTTTGAAAAGCCAGTTGAAAAAGAGTTCTAGATCTCCCAGTTCCATTACTTTTTTGTTTTGTTGTTCAAGGTTTCCTTTAACTTCTAGGTACATTTCTTTCTGTGGCTCAGAGAGCCCCATTTCCCACGATTCTTCCATAGTCCAGAGAGAATATCCAAACCAAGATGAGAAGAGAGAGGTCTAGAGTGGTTATTTTACTCACGAATTTTCCTCAGGGATCGGTATCTTGCCCGCATTCCTCCACCAGTTTGTTGCAGCGGGGATTACTGCAACAAGTATATTTCAAACCAGGAGTCCCATGGAAACGAAGTATATATGGACAGATTCGTGGTAGATGTTTCAGAGATGTTTATTTCTCCAGCCGCATGGCCGGGGCTCAGCTCAGGAACTCTGCAGTCACGGGACCCCAGGGTCCTTGGCGTTATCAGGGAACCCAAACCAACCAATGGGGAATGAAGCTGAGCAGGGGCAGGGAAACCCTGTGTCTCCCCCCCAGAGCCCCTCTCCCAGGGCTCCATGGCAGGGGGAGGGACCCCAACACTACAGTATAACTTTTTGATCAGAAATGAAATAAAAATGCTGCCAAACCACTTAATTAGTGCATTTAAGAAGTCTGTGCTCTGTTACAAGATCTACTAGGACAGTTTCTGGGAGGTTGGAGATTTGCCTAGGCAATACCCTGCAAAAAGACACAAAACCACCACCAACCCACAAAGCACATAGAGGGTTTCTCAAGATGTGTACAATTCCAAAAGCCAGAATAAAAGATAGCAAAAAACCCCTTCCTTGTAAATAGCAAAGAAGAAACCAAAGTGAAAGTCACATTACCATTGGAAAAGAACAAAACTCTTGTATTGGTTGTGCACAGCCTGGTTTTTGGTAGCGGGAATCTCTGATGGCTCTGAAAGATGGACATGCTGCTGGCCAGAACTGGGCCAATTAGAAAGGTGACTGAAACCACTGTGATGACATTTAAGAAGAAAATAAAAAAAAAAAAAAGTCACAAGATTTTGGATTCTAGTCAGAGAAGAGGAGGAGGTGAGAACATGTGAGGGAAACAATATGGATACACAAAGGTCAGCGAAGAAGGAGGGGGAGTAGGTGCTCCAGGCACTGGAGCTGAGGTTCCTCTGCAGGCCATGGTGAAGGCCATGGTGAAGCAGGTTGTCCCCCTGCAGCCCACGGGTCCACAGGGGATGCAGAGATCCACCCACAGCCCATGGGGGAGGTGCCCATGCCAGAGCGGGTGGATGCCTGGAGGAGGCTGTGATCCAGTGGGAGACCCAGTGGAGAGAGGAGGTCCTTGCTTCCAGGCTGGAGCAGCCTGTCCTTGGAGGGCTGCACTCCATGGAAAGAGAGAGCCACGGCACAGCAGTTTTGGGAGGGCTGTGTGCCTGTGGGAGGGGCTCTCGCTGCAGCAGGTGCAGTGCGGCTGCTGCTCCTGAGAACGGACCCACGCCGGGGAAGTTCATGGAGAACTGTCTCCCGTGGGAAGGGACCCCACGGAGGAAGGACTCCTCTCCCTGAGCAGCAGGAGGAAATCTCGGTGATGAACTGACCACACCCCCATGCCCTCCCTGCACTGTTGGTGGGGAGGAGGGAGGGGCTGGGGGGAAAAGGTGTTTAAAGGGCTTAATTTATTTCTCATCATCCTCTTCTGATTCTGTTAGCAATAAATTCACTCTAAGTTAAGCCTGTTTTTGCCCTTGAAGTGTTTTGTTGTTTTTTTTCCTCCTGGTCCTTGTTTCAACTCATGGAGCCTTCCTTAACTATTTTTTCTTTCTCTCCTCTGCCCAGCTGTGGCAGGGGAGGGTGAGCGAGCAACTCATGGGTGCCTGGCATTGGGCCAGTGTCAAACCACAACAACTCTAAAAACCTATACTGCAGAACTGAAGGATTCAACATTCATGTTCCCTTAGACTATTGGAGAAAGAAATATTCACTGCAAAATCCATGCTTGTTTTAGGACGTCCACAATGTTCAGTGGGGCACAACTGGTGGCACGTAGATCAAATCTGGACACAAAGAGTTCTCTTCCATCAACACATTCCCTATATTTCAGGAAAAGCAGACAGTGTTTAAATTGTCCATGGCATTCAGACATTAAAAAGCTGCCTCCTGCACACAGCCTCCTTAGTTCAAGTCCCTAAATTCCTGCACCTGGCTGAGGAGGATCAAATGCAGGCAGCTTGCTGCCTTCAGATGGCCCTGATACCCAAGGGAGGGATCGTGGGATTAGATGAAATTGGAGAAATTGGATATCTCAGGTCTATCTACACCTCTTTAGATTTGTTCATTTGTTTGAAAGATTTCTGAAGCTTTAACTTCAGCTGAACTGCTGTACTGCACCCCCTTAGTCAAAAATGCTAGGGAGAAAACATGAGTTTTGGGACCAAGAAGATTTCTTCTGAACTTTCATATTACATACCTTTATGTTTTGTCTTCAGTGGCTTTGGTTTTGAAATAAGGGAAGTGGTCTAAAGTCTAGCAAGTTGCACTTTCAAGGATTCTGCTTTTGCAAATTTATAATTTGCTTTCAATAAGGTATACTCAGAGACGCCAAGTAGGATCTTCAACCTGTTGTACATCTCAAGATGCATAATGAGAATCACAATATCTCATCCATAGAAAACACCTCTTATGAATAGAAAATCCTCAGACATACCAAAAATTGTATTTATTATTTATCTATATTTTCTGTTTGAGTCAGAGGAAAAGAACACAGTATCTCTCTCCCTCCCTCCCTCCCTCCCTTTCCACCTGCCCCTTAAAAAAGCATGTCTTTTTCATCACAGGGCAGAATTGTCATATGCAGAGCTCAGAAAAGGAAACAGATGAATCTAAATGCACACTGAATTCTCAGTAACCTGGATTGAATGAGAACTGTGTTTTCTAGATTAGTTGTAGCTTCTTTTTAAATAAAAAAGGTAGCTTTAAACAAAACACAACAAAATTTTGATTCAAAAAAACTGCTGAAATAAAGGTGCAGACAACACTGCTTTTCCTTAGCCCTCTAAATCTGACATCTATTTCTAGCTTTTATCTTTGTCAAGATAAGGGCTTCATATTATATACTTCTAACACCTTCCTAATTTTCTGCTTTTTTCTTTTCAATTTCCTAAAACCAAAACTGGTTTTGAACCTATCCATCTGGCTTATGTCATTATAACTGTCTGATTGGAATTATCTTCCCTATGGCTTTGCTAAGCCCATATATTACTTTGCCTCCAGGAATCTTCAGTCTAGTATCTTCTCTTTTTTTTTCCTTTTTTTCCCTTCCTTTTTTTTTTTTTTTAATTACCTTATGAAACAGATCTAGGAACGATATTTTCTTATCCCCTGAGAACTGAAGTTCTTTCTCATAGATCTCACTGAGTTTGAACACAAATGGCATCTTTATAGGCAACAATGAATGTAAATAAACTTCTTAAGCACTCAAATCTCTTGCATACTAAAGCAAACAGAACATTGTGCGTTTGTATGTTTTCTAAGTGAATGAAAAATCCATAATATTGACAGCAAATACATGGAGCAGATTTATGTAATTATGGCTTGAAAGTCAGACAATAATGTAATCTATATTATTTAAGTTAGATTACCACTAATGCCAATACATTTATCGCCCTTTTCCCAAACGACTTTGTTCAGAAGTCACAGAAGTCAAGGGAAAGAAATTTGTTGATGTCAACGAACTTTGAATTAAGTTCAGACTGTTTACTTGATTTGTCTGCTCTGGTACCTAAGAAAGCACTTTTTTCTTTTTCAAAGCAATAAGTTCTTTCTTTCACAGACTCCAGTTCTGCATATTGTGAGCATAAAGGCTAAGCAGCTGACAGCATTTCTCAAACCATGATACTATGCTAATTTCTGATGCAACTGAAAGCAGACTGCATGAACAGAAGGATTTGTATTGTAGATCATCTGTTTGTTTGCAAAGACACATTTTTTCTCAAGTGACCAGTATGCTGAATGATTGTTCTCTTGCCGAAGTTTTGTATCCTATATAGATGGCCAAGATTATCATAAGTAAGTGGCTGTAGTGGTTTTGGTTCAAAATATTCACTACTTACTTATTTTCCTTCTGTGAGATAAGAATTAGGAGAAAAGCAAAGCAGGCACAAACCTTAAACAGTTGCAGTACAATGAAAGAGTTTTATTACTAATAGAATTAAAAGTAAAGAGACAATAACAAAACAAAATTAAAGCAAATCCCCCCCCCCCCCCCCCCCAGCACTTCTCTCCTTTTACCTAGCTCACACAAGGGATAACAGAACATGGGATGTTAGTCAGTGTTCCAGTTCTTGAAAAGTCTCTCTCTTATGCTTAAGGGAAAAAAGGGTTTTTCCTTCAGTTGCACGTGGTTCCCAAACTGCCACCAACAGCAGATCCGCCCGGAAACAAACAATCTGCTGTGTGTAGAACATCTCTCCCATGAAAAATCTCACAGTTCCTTCACACTGCAAAACATGGGCCATCACATGGGGTTATTCATCTTTTTAAGGATAAGTTCTTTTGGCCTGCACACAAAGGCTCTTCTTCGCCACAAGTCTCTAGCAGCCTCTTACTACTATATAGCCTGGCATCGGCATTCTTCACAATCTTCACAGGCACACGAAGATACTCCATCCCCCCATGTTCTTCAAATGGATTAAAGAGACAAACAGTTTGTGGTGTTACAGTTTCTTACCACGGCATGCAAGAAGGTTTCTTTTAAGCTGCCCGCCAGAATCGCGGCACCGCCCTCTTTTCTCCCGTCGCCATTGCCAGCTCCGTCCCACGGGACTCACTTCTCTTTCTCTCTGACTCTGACGCCGCCATGCTGAAGGGTGTTCTTGTTCGGCCTTTACGGTGGGGAAAGCCTCGCTCCCTTTGTGCTGCTGGCTGCATGGTGTCCTCTTCAGTTCAGCACGAAGTGTGCTGGCTGCAGACAGGAGGCTCTGCCGGCTCCCGTTGACTCCGCCGGCTCCGCATGGAGAGGAGAGGGACCCGCCGGTCCCCAGAAGCCGCGCTGGATGGGTTTAGCTGTGAGCAGTCCATGGCTGGTTTGAGCTGCCTGTGGCTCTGGGACAGTCCCCCCCAGCCACCCAGGGTCTGTGCCGCAGCATTAGGAAAGGGGGAAAAGGGCAGTGGCCCCGGCCTGGCCCGGCGGGGCCGGGAGGCTCCGGAGCCCCCACCTCCCAGCAGGCGAGCTCTGACCAAAAAAGGGGAAGTCCCGCCTTTCTGTGCGGTTTAAATATGTAAATTGTGAGAAGCGTAATTGGTCTTAAAGACTGTCCATCAACTCAGGGTCAACCCAATACAGTGGCAAATATGAGCAAAGTGTTTGTGACAGAGGTGTTTGGCCTCTTAGAAATACTAAGTATCCACCTTCCGCAAATCATGGTAGGTTTAAAAGTACCTGTGGTTTGGTCACCAAAAAACCCCAAACAATCAAACCAAAAACAAAGCGATAAAATCCGAGTTTACACTGGCAAGTTACTATGTATTTCTTCTGCAAAAGACAGAATGAATGTCATAATTTACCTTTTCAAGAAATGATGAGCAAAGATCCATCAGCTGCATATAAAGGACATGTACATGCATTGCCATGACAAATGGAAACAATCTGGATAGAATCTTGGAGACATAAATTGTATTTTATGGAGCATATCATTGTATTTGGTTGTTTACGAGATGCAGAATGGCATGACAAATGAGGTGTGACACAGCAAGTCAACTTTAAAATAAAACAAAACTCTTCTATTTCTGGATCTGTTACTTTGGATTATGTCTCAACAAAACAGATCCATAGGAAAGGAATGATGAAATATTCAATGCATTTGAAATGTCAAGGGTTGTGGCAGTTCAGCTAGAGTTAAATCCTGGTGGAGGTAAGTTTGGCTTTCCAGCTATAGAATGGATTTTAGTTCATTCCTAACACCTAATTATGGTTTAGAGTACTTTCAAGAAGTTGAAAACAATTACAACCATTTATGAAAACATATTTCAGGTCACTTATGTTCACTATGTCCTCACTACTGAAGATTAGGAACTATTCTTGAACATACTCATTTTGTGGAATCAGTTTGTATACCAAGAACATACGGTAGCACTAGAGATGAGAGGAGATATTCAGTTCTTAACTACGTAAGCGGTATATTAGAGCAGAAAACATCAGAAACAACCAGCTAGTTTTGGATGTTTTAAAAAATATGATAAATATTGCCTATTATGGTTTTTTTTTTTAATTCTTACAAAAACCGTGACATAAGTGAATACTGCCGCCAACAATTTTTTACATAAGTATCCCTGATAATAGCACAAGATTCAAGTAATTTAATTGAAATTATGACTACGTTATGGTAAAACCAGTTTAGAACTGTAAGAAACCATGGTGTAAGAAATCTTAGAGGCACTTCAGGATAGTTCTACTATACTACATTTAATCTGTGAAGAGTATTCAGGGTTAAGGAATTCTTTCTCTGCTCTCTTGTTTTCTTGTATTCATAAGAACAAATATAGAGCATAACAAACATGACCATCAAAGTACAGCACTATTCTTCTAGTATAAAAATGCCACATTTGAAAACTGTTACTTAATTATTAAAAGTAGTTGAATATCTTAGAAGCTTTTTCTTTGCCACACTCCTGTGGCAGCTGGCTGGCAGTCCTGACTGCAGGCTATAATACGCCTCTCTCATCAGTAATAGTAGCATCCTAGGAAGTGCTTAAACAAAAGGATATATATTGTCAGAGGCATTCTGTTGAGAAGGAAGTCTTGATTTAAGACAGCATACTGAGAAACTTGAAAACAGATGCTCCAAAGTGGGCTTGGTTTTCTGGGTTTCTTTTTTGTTTGTTCGGGCTTTTTTGAGATTAAGGCAAAACAAGAAAGAGATCTCAGGGGAAAGTCAGATACATGTAAAACTTTGGTATCCCTTCAACAGAAATGAAGATCGCTGGCAACATCAGCAATCTTATCAATCTACTTACAAAACATATTTATAGAGAACATAGAAATTTCTCTTCCTCAAGAGTGGACAGTGAAAGGAAAAGAGGCAATGAGCACAAGTTGATTCAGGGGAAATTCTACCTGCATATAAGAAAAAAAAATCTTCACCATGAGAACAGTTGAACACTGAGATGGGTAGCCCAGAGATGTGATGCAGTCTTCCCTGATGGAAATATCAAAGAGTTGGCTTGACAGAGCCCCAGATAATCTAATCTAAGGTCCTGCTTTCAAAGGAAGATTACACTAGATGATCTCCAGAGGTTCCTTCCAGCTTAAAACTCTCCATGATGTTACGAAAGGCAACCTTTGCTATCATCCAGGTTACCTAAGTTCTTTGTGATGTTTTTTTTTTTGTTTTTATGTTTCAATGGTTGCTAAACTACCACAGCTATAAGAAACTTCAAGAGTAATCTAGACCACAAACCTGCTTTAAGGCAGCTTCAGCTGTACCCAGTATCACACTGTTGGTCAAAAGCACTGTTGCTTAATTTTAAAAGCCTTATTTGACCAATACCTTACAATTATTACTGTAAGGAAACTTACAGTCACATTCCTCACACCTAACTTCAAGCTTTCTCACTGCAGTTTAAGCCTATTACCTTTTTCCCAAAAAGCTGTTGGTGCAATTATTCTTTTATTCTTCTTAATTAGTTTTGAATGTGTTTTATAATGTCCTTCCTCTGTCTCTTCTTCAAGCTAAGAACATCTTTATTCTGCCTCTCCTGATGGGTGCTGGCCCTGGATGTTTAAAATAGGAAAGTGCACAGTTCTCCCTATGGAGACAGCTGCTATAAAAGACTTGGTGCGTAGTGCCATCCTCCTCCCACTTCTTCACTGAAGTCATTTGGAATTAAGCACATAAGTACTGCTGCAGAAATCTGCCCTAAATATAGTAATTGTTCGATGCAATGATTGGATTTCTTTGTTAATTCACCTTTTTGTCTGTGGGATATTTGCAAAGGGATACTTTCCTGTAGCAAAATTTGCTTCTTAGTTTTATCTGCGTATAGCTTAGGCAGTCAAAGCTGGGTTATGAAGGCTCTGAAATCTGAAATAAATAATTATATTTTAATGATAGGGAAGCTTAAATGAAAGATTACTTAAGTTTTGTTTAAAATCTGTGACCTTTTAAATAATCTGCACACAAATTTTTCTTCTTTTTCATCCTTTTTGTTGCTTGTGATTGTGAGTAAGTGGAAAAAACCCATTCCAACAGCTCACAATCATTCATATATACAAACATTATCTAATGCAGTGTTAGCAAGCTCAGGATAGAAATATTTCCATAAAGTACTAAGGGTTGCAAATGAGTTAATGTGCTGTAGAACTGAGCCTGAATACAAATGTAAATTCTTGTAGGCTATTCATAGGTTTAAGCTCAATAACTATTAAAATTATTTCTAGGTATTTTAGCCTACATCTAATTCTAAACCTTGTCTAATTTTTACTGTGCCATGCAGAAAGGTTCAGAAAGTATGACCTAGATTTAATAGTTCAAAGAGAAAGAACACACAAGGGACACACTGATGTTAGCATCCTAATTAGAAAATGAAACAGTTAAGTGGAGACAAAACATTTTTGTTCCATAATAGAGAAATGGTTCTAAGCATATCTGGCAATGTCATCAATCACCATCTCTCCCATGGATAAAAGAAATTATTGGCTTATAGTTCAAAAATGTCGATGTTTTACCTTACTCAAGAGCAACATTGGGATATATCTATTAATTTTATTACAGATCAGAGATGGAGGCAGAACAAACCAGACATTTAAATGAGATTAAAGGCCCTAGTTAAACTGAAAAGAGACAAGAAAACCAGTTAAGAATGACACCAAATGTTCCTATGTGCCAATGTAAAACAAAAAATAAAGCCACACAACAATTTGTTGTTTTTGTGATCTAACAAAAACTGACTTGTACTATATAAAAAAATATCCTTGAATATGAAGGATTACTAAAATACTTTAGATACATAGCAACTATGAAAAAAACACATTTATTAAAGTGGAGCGAGCCACTAGATATGATTTGCTCTATGTTTATCAAACTGTTTGGCATCCTTTAGAAGAATAATTACAGCTTTTCTATAGAAGAATTATCCAATAGATCTCTGCTCTGCCTCAGCACATAGCATGTCCTATGGTGAAATAAATATGTTTGAGGTCCATTCCTGCAAAGTGATGATATTTAATGTGAGTTGATACATATTTGAATGAAACTTGAAATATTCATGTATAACAGAAAATATTTTCCTCCTAAAGTTGCATTAATAATAGGTGAGAGAATAATTTCCTACTGCCAATTGTGACACAGCACAACATACAAGTAATATATCAACACTGAAGCCTATGGTCCACACACAACAGAAGATTAAACAGAGCAAGAGTTGCAGATCAAATCAGGGTAAACATTCACAGCTGACTGGTTTGCATTTCTTCTGAGATTGCTGCAATAGGTCAAAATCCTAAAACAATTACAGCAAAAAGAGGGAAAAAAATAAAAATAAAAAAACAAGTGGAAAGAAGAGATAATATTAAATAATGTCCCCCTCCACAAACTCTTTCCAAGGAGACTACATCACATCTAAACTATCTATATAGAATTACAAGATCAGTCTGCATGTTTAAGGCCTTTCAGAAGGGAAGCAGAAAACAGGGGGCACAGAAAGGTTTCCAAAGAGATTGTTTTCCAAATCATCCAAGCCAAAAAGAAGTATAATAATCAGAATGAAGGAATATTGTTATATTTTTGAAATCATTGAAATACATTCCTACATTCAGGCATACACATTGTCCTTCATGGGGTAATAGTTTAAATGGTGCAAAAGGCAGAATGTCAAAGAAGAAGAATGCAGAGCTGAAGAATACTTAGAGAAAGAAACTGACATTTTTCTAGAAAACAAAGAGTAATTGAAACTCTGTAAGGAACGCCAGCAATGACTTTTAAGATATATAATTAGAAAGAAACGGTTCCCACATTTACCCCAAGTATCTCAGTAAAAGATGTTGGCCAGAAGCAAGCTCCAAAAGGCCTCTGATCAGCCAGTGAGTCACACTACTAAGGAAAAAAGAAAGAAAAAGCTTGTTCAAATTGCTCAGAGGGTGAACAGTTGTTAGGGAGAAGGAAAAAAACAAACCAGAGCATGATCAAATGACTTAAATGACTTACTGGTACAGTGGTTGCCTCCCAGTGAAAATTTCTACTAGACCTCCAAATACAATACAGCTAAAAAAGTCCTTAATACCCATCAACATGTTTCCACAACCTCAATATACTAATCAAATCAGTAACCAGCTCTCCCTGAATAGTACACTTTCTTCATGACCCACTTTTGCTGCTCTTTATACATGCACTGAGGAAATGTAGCCAATCTCTGGACCCTGGTATCCTGTAATCATCCAGGAACTGATGCTTAGAGGTGTGTTGGCAAGTTGCATGGAAAACGCTCCTTTCTCATGTGTCGAGAAATCCTTACAGGGTGAAGATACACAGCGAGAATGAAACAGAACTTCAGCACCTGACAAAGAGAACACTCCCAAAACAATCATGTCTTTTAAGAAGTTTACAGACAAGTATAGGAACTTGGAAGGAGGGATAATAACTATGCCAGCTTTCTAGAAAAAACAAACAAACAATGATTTTGTATTTTCTACTAATCTTTTGTTTTTATGAATCACCTTTTTTGAAAAAAGTTAGAATAATTAATCAATACTATTAAAAACAAATCACTGCTCATAAGAGCACTGGGCAAAGGAGGCAAAAAATATTTTAACGTTCTTTTGTCTTTCTATGCAAAAGTCTTTTAAGTTAAGGAGGTTTGGCTCTGTTCTTAATTCTTAATTCTTAATTTTAATTTAATTTTGAGTTGCATTTCATAGTTTTGAACTGTCATCATATGAAGCTTATCAGTGTGGTAGACATACAATAAGCATATTTTATGCAAATTAATTATAGATACATTACTAGCATTGCATGTATATTACTGTATTACTCATTCATCTCCTATTCTGAGTAAGTCATGGCTACACTTGTTCACCTTGTATTATTTAGTTGTACAAGTAAATCATAGCCATTAAGAATATCTCCTGTAGTCCAGGTTTACTACCTATTCCAGCTAAATTATCACTTGGTAGCTGAATAGACTACTTAAAAATACCATGTCATTAAAGAAATAAGGGCACAAGAGAAAGAATATTGCCTTTATTCACAGATGAAACTTCACTTGAGATTCCTAAAAGTTATCTGGAAATAACCAAAGGTGGCTTTCAGCCCTTCTGTCCCTCATCTTCCCTTATCCTTTTCCAAGCATATTAATATTAATGAAAGTCATTCTACTATTTCACTGGGAGTAGGTCTATAAATCCCAGAATGTTACTTTACTTCATGGTATCTAATAAGTGCACAGCTCTGTGCAGATTCCTGAATGCTTCCTGAAAAACTGGTGAGCTTTCATGTACAAAAAAGTTATTATAATGATCAATTAATCAGCATTTCATAGAGGTACAGTAGACATCGGGTTTATCAACTGAAATTCAAGAACAAGGTATCTACATTTCTGACCAAAAAAGTCCAGGTACATAACAACAAAGCATGGTTCCAGCCCAGATGTTTCAGAGAAGGAAAGGAAAGAAATAATATTACAACTTGTACATCCATAAAGCACCCAGAAAAAAATTGTTTTCATGGACAAAGTTAAGAACTGCTTCTTTTGTTGAAAATTATAGGGTTTTTTTACTTACCAAGAGTAAATCTATTCTCAGTTTTTATCAAAATGTGAGGTATTTGTATTATGAACCCCAAATATCCTTTCTGAAGTGTATTCTAAAGTCTCATATTAGTCATACTGCATTTAATAATTTTTCCTTCTCTGCTTTCATTGGTATTACATTTGTATACTAAACTGCACTTAATGCACCATTACTAATAAGTAGGCCACAACCTGCAACCAAATAAATCTGTACCATTCAACCCAACAGAAGCATGGGACCTAGATCACACTGTCAGAATATCCAATAAATCTTGTCCAAAAGGGCTCTGTACAATGTCAGTGGTGTCTTTTGATTTCCCTGAGAATCCTAATGTCTGGTAATGACCCTGAGAACCTGTGACAAATCTCATCCTTATCAGCCTTTAAAAACAAATTGCAAATGCATATTCCTAAGGACGTGCTAAGCAGTATTCCCTGGCCACACATACAGCAGATGGACTAGGGTTTGGCAGTCATTTTTGGTGTCTGGTGATCATTTCAGGTGTCAAACACAATGTTGTAGTTCAAGAATGTCAGACCAGTAGGTTTCAATTTAAAGTTTTGTTTCTTGCTTCCATCTATTGGCATCAGTTTTATTTTTCTTTTCTACTAGTCCAAACAAAAGTCATCTTCCTCACATTTTTCTATCCCTCTTTCAATGCTATCATGCTCAGAGCATATGATTTGAATAAGAAAGCACAATATCAAAATACCAATAGGTATCTGATTTTTCAGTGAATGTTAAAATAGAAAGTTCAATTCCCTTAACTTCATCAATACAACTAATTGCTACTTACTTATTTTTAAAGTTTCAATTTTTTTTATTAAAGAACACCAGTTAAACTATATTTTGACCAAGACTTCATTACATACAAACAACAATAAGGGGCATAGAAAATATTATTATATTGTAATAATAAAACCTCTTTTCCCCAATGCTCTTTTGCTAACCGGAATCAATCATTGATTTATTTTGATTGTTGTATTCATAAATACAAAATGCACACAACTTTTGACCCTGGACATTGAAAAAACCATTTACTTGTGAGTAGCAATGTAAATGATCCTATAATTTAGAAATCTTTAAAGATCAGGGGAAAAATACATTTAATAAATGAGATGGTTGAATCACTAGGGAGTTGGGTAGCTGAATGGTTTCCAGCCTTCATATAACATGGATGAAGCTAGACACAGTGTTGAAACTTTAGCAATCCCAACTAACATAATGAGAAACAAGACTGTCTCATGTTATATTCATGTTATTCTGTTTAATGAAAAAAACTCATACATTAGGAAGCAATCTTCAAGACAGGTACTACTCTCATTTCAGGCTTATTGAGTAGGCTGCAGGTAAAAAAAACAATTACATGCACAACAGGGCCTCTTTTTTTCACTATTTATTTTTCCAAAAGTTCATGTGTGAATGCAGCACCTACTGAAAAGAACAAGTAAAAAATATAACCTGAAATTATTCATAAGGTACAAATGAATTTAAAAAATAAGACAAAATATCTGGATGTTCTTCTAAACTAAAATAAATATCTCAGCAATAGCTTCCATCAGCCATCTGCAGTTCCACATAATATTTAGTATTTTAACTAAATCTATTTGGTGAATACTTAAGGAATTCAACCCAAGAGTTCTATGTACTTAATGTATTCTAAAGTTTTTACCAATACAATGAAAAAGGTTCCATTAAAAATGTTAGACACTCCTGAAATCAGAACAGGAAAAATGAGTTTTTCGTCTGAAGTTGTTTGTCTTCCTTCCCCAAGCCTCTCTGTTCACAGAGCAGCACTCATGTGGTATATGCTGTGCTTTAATAAAAATGAACTACGGCCTTATTAACAAAAGGAAGAGAACAAATTTTGCTTTAATAAAGAAGGTCATGCATAAGATTTTTCAACAACTGTTTTGGTAATGACACTCTTTATAGTCCTTGCAAAACTAAACTATTTTGTGGATTTATTGTTCTGAAGGGCCTGTTGCTCATGAAAATTAAAAACAATTTCCACTGGTAATAAAATCTCCTATAAAAATACATTAGATGTCACTCATATTTCAAGGTAAGAGCCAACATCCAAGTTCCAGCACTAGTCTACATAAACTTTCTTGCTCCTCATTCTGTGGCTTCAGATACCATGCAATTTGATACAAATGCCTGAAAACAGCAGTACCTTTTTAATGTTACCCATTACAGAAACTTTTATGAGGTTTTATTCCTAAAAAAACCAGCAGCAAAACCCCAAACATCTCAATTAATTTAAGAGCATTTTCATCACCTGCTAAAGGTGACATTCTATTTTGAGGTAACATTAGTGGGATTCAGTTGCCTGAACACTAGCACTCAATTGTCTTTTTAGACACCCTAAAGTAAATGAACATCTTCACCTTGAACTGAAAACAACTATATTTGCAAGAAGAAATACTTTTTTTCCTTTTTCTAAAAAAAGAAGGAAACAAGGTTGTGTGAAATTCAGTTTCATGAATTCAGATGTCTAGCATCACTTCAGGATAACCCACCTGGCCTTCAGTTCCTCCATAATGGTGCAAGCTGATTGTCATATCTGACAGTTTATTCAGATTTCTCAGGGAGCCAATATCTCTATCTCTTTTTTTTTTTCTTTTTTTTTTTTTTAATGTCTCCATGAAAAACATATTTTTGAAAATTATTTGAAAAAGATAAATAAGAGTTTTGAACTATTTGAAATATTAGCTAGCCAAACACTACGCCTTAGCTGATATGTATGACATGGAAAGAAGAGAATATTAAATAGGCACAGATTCCATTCCTTGCAGTTATGAATATAGGTTAAATCAGAAATTAGGGAAGACAAAACAAAACTTTAGGCTGTGCACTTCCAGTCAACTAAAATAGAGAAATTTTGTTCCTTCTATTCTGTATCTCTCTGAGTCAATGATTTTGACTGAGGAAGTCAAAATATTGGTTCTTCCAAGCTGTACACCTGAAAACAGAATTTTCTGTTAGTATTTCATTGCTTCCTTCTTCTTACCTGGTTTTTTTTTTTGGTCTCATTAACTTAAACATCAGCACCCTTACAACACCTGTCCACTTACTTTACTTATGTCTATCTGTAGCAACTACACACACTTCATGTACCTCACTCCCCATACTTCCACCTGTATATTTTTTCACGATTTTCCCACTGTTTTCATGGAAGTAGAAGCTTTTCTGTGAAAATCCTGAATAAGGCAGCCTAATAAGGATGAAAAAAGTCCCCTTACGGCACTGAGTGGGGTGCAATAAAAGATTACAGCATGTAAAACCAAAATAAAGACAGGAGAGAAGCTGATGACATGGATTTGAAAAATGTATGCTTAAGGCTGACAGAGATGACAACAACTTTATTGTTACTGCAGCTTTATTAACTTCATTGTGGTTACATCAGAGACTCAGCTATTGTAACACGAAGAACCCACATTTATTGCTTTTTAAATATTTCAGACTTTTTAAAGGTGTCATTATTTTTTAGCCTACTGTGACTGTCATCCCTAAAAGATGAATCCTTATGGGAATCTACAAGTGATCCATGTACACAACACTGCTTCAGCATGAATCATCCCTAAACTGACAACTCACACTGCTGTCAAGAATTTAGTGGTTGCTTTTTCACCATTGGTGGTATGTTTAAGTAGCTAAATAAGTGAAACAACTTATCTTTTTATGACTTCATAAAAAACTCTCTGCATCTTTCTGACTTCCTACAGTTTGTAAAAGAAAATACTGATATCAAGATTATCAAAATTCAATACAACGTTCCAGATGCAGCTGAATAGGAGCAGAGTAGATGAAGCATAAGAACAAAACTTTCTGTTCTCTTTTTCAGTCTTCTGTTTAGGCTGACAATGAAAAGGAAACTTGAAGTCAGTGGAAACACAGGATTCTTCCAAAGCCTTCCTGTAGCAAGTAAAAACAAACAACAACCCCATAACTTCAGAAACAAAATTTGATCATTTAATGGAAAGGTATACAAGATAATTGCAAGACCAATCCCCATAATGTGGATAATCCTTTATAAGCCACAAGCAGTATTTATTTAAAGCCACTGGGACAGAAAACCAGTATAATCAGTTATTTTATAAGAACTAATAAGTACAATAGAACCAGAAATTGTCTACACCTTTCTCCTTTTTCCACTTCAAGGAATGTGTCCTGATTATATATCCACATAGCCTTTGAAAGGAATTACAGTAAAAAAATTGTAGGATATACATCATACATATGCAGCACATCTTTTGCAAGTTGTAATTTTGTTCTTTGCAGTTCTGTTTGCAGAGAAAAATCTCCATAAATAAATATTTCCTAGAATAAAATTACATTACAAAAATATTTAACTCATTTGAATTCAGAATCACATCCCAACACTTCAGGACTGCAGATGTTTAGTTTTGAAAAGAAGCCATTTACCCATATAGTGTAATCAGTTTACATGTGTTGTTATAGTGCAGTCATTGTTTGAGTTGATGTCTGACATAAACGGCTTTCCCCCCCTCTGCAACATTTACTTTTTTTTTTTACTATTTATATGATAATACCATCATGACAAGATCATTCACTGCTCATGCAAACCTTTCCTTTCATGATGCTTTGAGAAGCATTAGCATCACTTGTATTTTTCCTCTTTTTATGTGAAGATTGAATATCCAGCTGTTACCTTAATTAAGTCTGCCACAGGCAAAAATATGGCTTTATGTACCTGCAGAGAGAATTTCATGGTGTTTTAATGACTAGCTATAGATTGAGCAGAGTGACTCAAGAGGCAATGCAAGCAAAAGCTTAGCTCAAATGAGTGCCAGAGCTGTCAATTTCCAATTAGGAGACTTGTTTGTCTCTCATGACAGTGAACCACCACAAATTACTTGCTTTAGCTCTGCTGGTTAATCTTTTGCCACCTGACAGATGGAAGTAAATCAGTTGACTTATGTTAATCACTTCCAGGAAGTGAGAATATTTAAATCTTGGCACAGTTTTGCATCTGTGAGGACAGCATTAGGAGATATCACAACAGTAACCCATTATTTATAGATAAGGTGTCATTTGAAGTGAATGTGTGGGGGGGTGGTGGTGGAATGACTGGCAGGGAATATGGGGAAAATGAAAGGCATCATTTAGCTTTTTTTCAAAAGCCCTCCCAGTTGAGGAGAAAGCTTCTGATTGTTCCTTTCTTGCATATTTATGTTTTTACAAAGCCAAACACAATTTTCGCAGTTTTCAGCAAGATCACGTTGTTATCATATGTATGTATAGAAGATATGAGTACAGGTCCCCTGAAGAGACTTATACCTAGCAACAGTGTCTGTGGGTAATAATTAAATACACCTCTACTAAAAATAATAAAATAAGTATGACACTACTAAAAAAAATAAAACAACCTGGGATGAATTCTCTGCAGAAAACTAGAGAATAATTTTCCCCATTATAAAAAAGACTAAATAATATTTGAAAAATTATGAAACATCTATTAAGATCTTTGACATGTAGCTCTAAAAATCCAAGCTGATGACATGAGCCTGGTGCCACCTGACAATATGAGAGCACACTGCATTTCAAAGCAGGAGAATATTGATTCCCAGTTTGCTTTTGGCAATTTTCATTCTTTAATACAACTGTATAATTATTTGGAGAACAGCTTGGATTTCCATGGTACCTCATCATTCTCCTGGTGACTGCCCTTTCCACAGGATTAATGCTACCAAAATTGCAGTAAATTATTTGATGGATATGGACTTCCAAATACTTTTAGATAGTTCAAAATCATATGTAATATCACATATGTATATGATATCACGTAACTTAGGATAAAAGGTAATAAGATCATTATTTAAATTAATTTGCACTTAAAATCAAAATTCAAACTTCCACAGTTCAGGGCAGGACTTCATTTGGTAAGGAAAAATACTTCAGGAGAGAAAATAACCTTTTCTGGGAAATGCCATCAAGGGATGCTTAAGAGGTATGTTTTTAATTTTAAAAAAAGAAAAATAGTTCTATAGCTATAAACCACAGTTTGCTACTTAGATTGCAGTCAAATAAGCAGGTACCATTTTACTACTGATCATTAACTTGACCACCTAGCGCTCATGAAGGTTGATACAGACTGAAACTGCACCATCCCCTTGTATCATCAGCACCTTCCTACTTACACATACATTTACTCACTCCAGCTCCCTCTCTGATATAACAGACTGAGCTCCACTTCACTGAGATTGCATGATAGAGGCACTCTGGGCTGGATTAAGATTACACGGACATTAACAAACTCAAAACTGCTCCTGAACTTTTCAAATTTATTTTAAATCATCTTTCTTACATGGCTCGCTTTGGAGAAGGTTCTTTTCTGTGCTGCATTGCTCTCAATGTTTTTCCAGAGACTTCAGAAATCCTTGTGCATATAGGTAATATTATCAGGAGTGCTAATTAAAAATATAGCCTTATTGTATTCTGAATTGCATATGAAATTATACTAAGAATTGTTATACTCCCCTTCCCCATATTTTTTTCTGACATTTACAACTGCCTTCAAAAAGGGTGCATTTTACTGTAGCTCAGAAGTCTAACTTGTTTCTTTTCTTTCTATCTATTTTCAGAATCACACAGGGATAATTATCATTCATGTTTGCAATAGCCAGCACAAATTCCACTTGAATGGATGGAGGGGATTCTGCAGTGCTGTTTAAACAAAATAACAGGCCACAGAAAAACATGGTGCTAAATATCACTTCCCAGGTAATTAACTGTGTCTTGGGTGCTCCCCATCAACCTTCTTTCATGTTCTGTTGATATTTTCCTTGCATGCAAAATGTTGTGTCTTTAAAACATAATACACCAAATTTTGTTTTACATTGCTGTTTACGCACAGAAACACACATATTTATGAAAGGCTGTTCTTTGGCTTTCTGCCTACACAGCTGATTTTTTTTTTTCCTGGCATATGACATATGCAAACAGTAAAAAATCTCACATTCAGAGAAATCAGTTAGAAGTGAATAGCAAAATTACAAAATAAACTTATTTATGACCTCATTGGCTTTCAAACTGCCAAAAATATCTTCTTGCTATATCTAAGCATATACAGCTCCTTGTATTTCAATAAGCACATATAAAAAATACGTAGAATATGACATTTTGAATATGCTGGAGTTTGTCCCCTGACGTTAAACACAAAATTCCTCAAGCTGTAATAATTCTTCAAAATTTCCTTCTCTAAAATTGGAAGGATTTCATTGGTTCAAAGGTTATCACCTTTTGTATACCTTGCGGGTATTTTTCCCTTTCGTGTATCAAAATCCTGTCTGCTTCGCTATATTTTCCAAAGAAGTTGTGTTGAACTATTACAAACATCCATATCATACCTATGTCCTTAAATTCCAGCTCCAGTAATAGAGAAAGCTTAGAAGGAAAGATAATACAAAGTTCCACCAATGCTGATCTTTAAGGTGGGGTCACCATAAAATATTCTGCTGCATTATATCCAGCTTAGAAAGATGCCATTTAAAAAGTATGTAAGCACAAATCTCAGTGGAATGTCTGATTATTATCATTCATTAGTGATTGGGAGAAAAAAAATTACTAAACTGAAAACTTGCAAGTCTGCCAGACTGAAAGTTAGAAAATGACTGAAGTGAAATAAATAGGTAAATACAATGAAAATTAAAATATCACATTATTGCCATGAATAATGCCATAATAAAACGTAATACAAGGGGTTCCTTTATGAAACTAAAACAAACCTGCGTATTCCATTTTTTCCACTTTATTAGTACATCTGTTTGAATGTCTGAAAGCTATATATACTCATTTTTATAAGTATGACTTTTGAGTTTTAACCCATTTCTTTTGCTATAAATATAGCATACTGTAACTTTAAGTCATTAGAATGTCTGTGTCATAGCAAGATATAGCGGGGGCAAACATGTTCTTAAAAAATAATGGAAAAAACATGATAATAGAAAAAAACCATGATAATAGGGGAACTATGATAGAATTTAAGCTTGATTTTCTCAAAGAAATTTTTCTTGACTTGACAAAAGGGAATTAAGTATCTTAGAATGTAAAATTCACCTATAAGTAATTCTTGTTGAGCAGAAGCTAAAAGTTTCAGTATTGACAAGACCAGTAATATAACAAAATTCAAAAGGGACTGAAGCTCAGAAAACACTTAAAAAAATTGTATTGATAGTGCAAATACAATATTTTATCTTATAAAAAAGAAGTATAGAGACTCACATGAGCTAAAAATAGTAGATGTAAAAATATTTATATATGTAAAAAATATACATTTACAAATACATAAAATATACAAGAAGTACTTGCAAAACAAAGTTGAAATAAAAATATGTTTTTTTTCCATGATCTACATTGAGTATGATCTCTTATCCTTAGAAAAGAAACCTTGAAATAAAGCAACAAATAATTCATGAAACCAGCAAAATTTGTATTTCCATACTACATAGGAAATTTAAAGAACACAGTAGTAACCACATGCATATACAGCTGATTCACAAAGTAAGTTATGGGGGAAATATTAATTATTTTAAAAATATATTTTAAAATATTCATTAAAATATTATCTTTAAAATCATAAAAGCTGAAAAATATCTGAGATACTTGATCACAGTTTAAACCAAACTACACTTTGATTCTCATAGCACTTGATAAGCGGAAAGTCACAGAACCTGTGTTACCTGTTTTTGAAACAAACAGCTCATCAGCAGATGCAGGATTTTAGACTAGCTTTACAGTGAAGATGGTAAATATATTATGAACAAGCTTTTTAGTCAGCTCTTTTTCAACATAGCTGCTTCACATTTCATAAGAAAGGAGTTTAAATTCTGTTGTAATTGTGATTTTGACTTTGATGTAAAGAGAAGTCATCGGGGTTGTTCAACCCCCTGCAAAAGTACAACATTGCATAGCGTACCACAGAGATCAGTACTGGGACTTATTTTTATAATTTAATAGTTTTATTAAGAGCAGTATGGAAGCTACGAGGTCAAAGTACTATTTTTGGGTTTTTTTCACAGCCAGACTTGAACAAAAACAAGCAGGATGATAGCACACCTAACCTATGCACATATTCTTGTATTTTGGAATAGCAAGAAGCCTGCCGTCAAGGAATTGTTTTAATAATTAAAAAAAGCTGTATACCTGGATACAACTAGTAAACACAGCCCATATAAATATTACTAGACAGAAATGCATGTATACAAGATGAAAAAATGCCTATGGTGTATGAAACTAAGTAAGAATTGCTGTATTATTATGTCTGAATAAACAGTCAGTTAACAAGTAACTGGGAGAAACTAGAGAATAATTATTTTTCTGTATATACAAAATCAGCCATGCCTGCATTAAAAAGAAATTTTAATCACAAATAAATGAGCATTAAAAATAGAGGAGACTGATTTCTCTTTATAATAGAGTATAGACAAATGTAAAATATGGTGATTTTTCATAAATACATTCAGCTATGTACAATTATTTCAAAACAAGAAACCTAATACAAGGATTTCCATGTTTCATCCAAAGATTGCTAGCTAAAATTTAGTCTTAATATCTCTTGTCCTATTTGACTTAGTCACCATAGAAACTTTGCAAATTGTTTGCGTCAAAACAGTGCAATATTTGTACTTATTAGAAAAACACTTAGGCACTGGGAGGAAAGAAGGAAGGGAGATGGACTCTTCCTTAGGATGAATAGTAGCAATTTATTCAAAGCAGCCCACACTTATGTTTACACTAGTAAAATAAATACTTTTAAATTTGACCACTTTTCAAAGTTTCAAGCTTCGCTTTCAGGCTGTGAAACTCAGTTTCTTGCACATCTAAATTGTTAGTATAGCTTTCATAGTTTGGCCAATACAAATTTTGCATTTTTCAAAACAGTTCTGAAAGGAACAAAAGGAACAATGCCCAGCAGGTGTTCTAGATCCAGTCTTTCTTTTCTGAAGGGTAGGAAGTGGTATAATGATGTGATATGAGCCATTCTCTGCCAGTGGTTTTTCCTGACAGAGACTCTCTCATATTTGGTTTACTAGAACACACTTAGCCTGACCACTGCTGAGTCAAGTGAAGGATTACTGCATTTCCCTCATAGATGGAAGTGCAGCCTTTTGCATATAAAGCAAATATCAGCATGATGTTACTATGTCATATCCAGCTTGTGGTCCTTTGTAGCTCTTCAACCTCTTTCTTAACAGTATTCTTATTTAATGAATGGACAAATTGAAGAAGACACCTTAAAAAAAAAAAAACCCCAACAACCAACCAAACAAAAAATTCACAAAATAAACAAATAAACAAATGAAATCCAAACCTCCAAATCAATCAAATGAAGTGCAAGCTTATTTTTTGATTTTAGCCCAGGCTTTAACATACCTGATAGTACCAACCATATTTCTGTTGCCTTGAATTTAATAAACATACCATCTATTCCATCCTTCAGTACCTTAACTAAATTCCTCAATATTATTGGATGTAAACAGATTTCCTGCGGATTTTTACTTGATACAGTCATTGTTTCCATCACTCAAAATAACGTATGTCAAGTAATTTTGAAACTAAAAATTTGTAAAGGTCTACAATAATTTGACTAGTAGTGATCTTGGGGAAGAAAAAACCCACAGAGTGACTTTCTATTGCTTTTGTGAAATCTTAGTGGAATTCAACGAGTTAAATTACTTCCTAGAGTACTGTTCATACCTCTATTTTTAAGCCTCAAATAACCTAGAAGTATACAGACAAAACACAATTTCCAGTGCTGTGGTGCTGAACACTACATCCAAGGCTGCTAAAACAAAAATCAGTAATATTTTTATAGATGTCTTATGTCCTGTACTCTTTTGGGATCCTGCAATTCAAGAGGTCAGAAAGGATCCACTGTTAGACCTGACTAGACATTGACAAACTGGACACAAAGGCTTTCCCCCAGGAAAGGCTGCTGAAAGTAAAACATTACACACTCTTTGACTTGCCCTCTAAATTTCTGATCTTCTGAAATATATGAGCATCCCTAATGTTTCTTTCTGTGATCCAAAGGCTATACCTTTACGGGGCTTATTTGCAAACAGCTGTTACTAACCTGAAAACTCTTTAAATGAGTCTTTGTTCTAAAAAACCTGGATGAACTTCACTTCCATTAACTACTGCAAACTTTGTAGATTATAGAAGACTTTTGTCACTGACTTTTTTCAAGGCCTACTGCTTTGAGCTATGCAATTATCCAGGCTTTCATATTAATAAAAGAAATGATTCAGATGAGTGTGATCTTTTGAACTTCAGAATCAGAGCTTTCTTGTGGGTTCAGAAAAAGTAATCTGAAACTTGAAAAAAACCAGCATAATTAAGAAAGGCATTCTCTTAGTACAGATTCTAATGAATAGAGCATAATTCTAGTGAGATGGAACATCATTTACAAAATTGTGGTTTCTATTTTACATTTAAAATTAAAATTTTCTAGTCAGGAAAGTGAAAAACAGTTGCTTTATATTTTATCATTCAACTTTTCTCTTATATACTGTTTACTCAACTAGGTAATTTCATCCATTTTTTTACAGTAATTCTCCATACAAGTTTATCTTCCCCATCAATTATTATAGCTCTTTTCAGCACATCCCTCTAAACTCTTCCTACACAAATGTCTTAAACTTTAGTCTCCTTGTCAGTTACTGCAGAAAGCAAGAGAACAATAAATGAAGAACATTAGAAGTTGCACTCAGGCAAGAAAATATAACTTAATATATAAAATAAAGTAAAATATTTAAAGGAACCAAGAGGTAATTAAAAATATCTATCTAGAAACATTTTCCAATTCCATAAGTAGATTCCTTTATGTTTTTGTAGAGTTTGAAATTTACATTGGAGAGAAGCTTTCAATTTGATATGTAAAATAGACTTCTGAGTATTACGTAAGATTCACTTAAAAAAAAGGAAACGTTTTATAATTAGGATAAATACGTAAGCAAAGTGATCATTGACATTAAGATTTCTCCATAAGTTGTGAGTGTTTCCTTTTGCAGGAGCACAACATATTTCTTGATGCCAACTTAATTTAATTGGGTGCTCTTTGATACTGCAGAGCAACTGAAGTGTTCTTAAAGTGGAAAGCTATATCATAAAAGTACAACTAATATCTTTGGGAAGTTGATTCTAGAAAATATACTTTTATTAAGGGGAGAGAAAAGAAAAGAAAAAAAAATCTTTCAGTGTCACTGTACCAGGTTAACAAAATAATAGGAAATGCAGGTAGGCAGAGGTAATTCATAATACAAGTAAGCGACCCACAGTAAAACAGTCACATCTTTCCAAGTTTTCAGAGGTATTTCCAATGAAAAACAATACCATTTGGAAGAGAAAAACCCCAATATCTATAAAATATTTTAAAAACTTTATTCTGGGTTAATATTCTAAGATATTCACTATATATGGAATTGTGGATACAACTATAATTCAATTCACAATGAAATGGAAATGATGGTAACCTTTACTGAAAGAAAAAGTAATAAGCATTAGGAAAACAGCTCTGGGACAGAGTGGTTCTGTCACTCACAAAGGAAAATGTTCAGGTGCGGTTTTGCCTCATTTATTCAAGACAGTTAAATTTCATATAATATAGAGGTGTAGTAGACAAAATACAAATCCTGTAGACTTTTAATTGAAGCTATCACTCAGAATCCCCCAATTCTGGATATCCATATTGCATAAATGCATAATCAAATATTCAGATTTGCCAGCATTTGAAAAGAGCTCCAGGGAGTTCATTTCATGATCTGGTGGTGTTGCTGCTGCAGAAGGAAAGAAGTGCAGAGTCATTTAGTCTCTGCACAGACTGAAGGTCTCCAGTGCAAGCAGAAGTCCAATTCTGGAAGTTTTTTCACCTGCTAGATAAATGCAGGTGGAATGGATGGAATGAGGATGAGGACAAAACCGCTTCCTCCAGTCCAAACAGGTTCAATAACAAGCATTCATCTCCTCCCAGTATCTTCTCAAAATCTGAACTGAAATCTTTGAAATTCCTTCTCAGTTTTGTATTCCTGGATTCTGCCCCACTGGAATCAATAACCATCATAGACCTCTGAGTGTATTTTTCACTCTAGTTCGATAAAATGTATGTAAAATACTAATCAGACACAAAAGGAAAATGTATATTTGGGGGGGCAGGGGGTGGGGTGGGGATACACTCTTTATATTTTTGTTCAAAGAAGCATTATTATCATATTGAAAGCTTACATCCCCTTAAGTGACCAGGGTGTTCAGCTTTACAAAGTATTCTCAAAAGGAACAGGACAGTGAGGGATCCTGTCTGCTTTTAGGCTCCAACAGTCAAAGCTCATTATAACAAATGTTGTCAAGAAAGCACCCTTATTCTTGAAGGCATAACCCATGGCAGAATTGGATAAATGAACAAATTTCAGAGTTAAGGAGAAGTTTTCTGAAAATAATATGTATGAAACAATTGACAGCCTTATCGGGGAAGAGGCTTGACTTCAAGTAGAAAGCAGTTCTTACTTAGAAATGAAACTGTCCCCTTGACTGTGAATAAAATCACACACAAAAAAAGCACCTAATAAGCAAAACTTAAATTTCTTATCCTTTATGTACAGGAGAATGCAAAGGCAGGATGTAAGAAGGGATATTGCACAATACAAGAACAGTCTTACATTTAACCATGGCCAGGAGACCTATGAACAAGAAGTTTCTTTCTGTTTGAAAGCCTGTAAGTCTCAACACTAGAAAAGCAGTGAAAGTTGTGGAACTAACCCAGTACTCAACAAATTTAATCAAATTTAAGTCTTCCAACAGAACTGCCTTAGCTGGACTATAAAATGAATTAAGTTCATATTCCTCAATTAAACAAATGAATTTGTCATATCCCCCCAGTGCAAACCTATCTACATAGCAAATGCTTGGAATTTTAAGTGAAAGAGGGGACTGTTGCAATAAAGGTACTTAAGTAATTTGTTAGGAGTTGTGTAAATTACAGGTTTTAGGATACCGGTATTTTATATTCTGTTGGTAGGCTGTGTCAAGCACATTTATCAGAGAACTTCTTCCTTCTCCTTATATAGTCTTCTCTTGGGTGTATAGTGTAATGCTCAAGTGCCTCATTACAGCTATTCACTGAAGCAAATAATATATTTATATTTTCATTCCCGTCAAAAAATGTTGTGGATTTGTGGGAGCAAACTTGCTTCTATCTGCTCTTCTGTCTAAGAAAGATATATAAAAAAAAAAAAAAAAGTTTCAGATTTTCTCAATTTTCATTTAATTTTTTAACAATTTCACTCTTTCAGGTATATCAAGAAGCCTCCTTCAACTCAGTGAAATTAAGGAAGGAACATTGGAGAGAGAGTTAATATCCTTATGTCATATATTTCACTAATTTAAAAGCTTAAGCATAGGCATATCATTTATATCTTTATATCAGTCTGTATTATATGAAAGTACAGAGATACAGTTTGTGTTAAGAAGACTCAATTACTTTCAGAATCCTGAATTATGTGATTCATTATCATTTCCACAGCTCTAAGCATTGTTTTAGGCTTTATCCAAAGTCCTGCTCAAAAAACTCCGAACTATTCAAAAAGTAAAGAAACAAAAAACGAGCAAAACACATAGACAAAAAATCACAACCAAACTAACAAAAACCTCCAAAACAACAAAGTATCTATGATTTGTGAAAACATATAATGTATGAAGAAGCTGCTCATGTTGATTCTTTACAGATATACTAATATTTGCTACATTTCTTGTTTTCATATATATACATTCTTCCTTCTATATATATAGGAGAAGGAGTTTCTTTTAAAACCATCCTAAATGGAAGGACTGAGTTCAGTAAGGCTAGTTTGAACATGTAATAGTTGTGTATACTGTATTTAACTTGTATATAAAACTAGTTGCATTCTAGTTTGTGAAAACAGTATTTCTGAGAACTGAAGAATGGATATTGACTAGAAAATAATTTCTCCATTATAGCCTACAAAGAAAGACTTTGTAATATATTTCTCTTTCAATTTAACAACTAGTAACAGCCTGTCAAAGGAGGACAGACCAAAAAAAAAAAAAAAAAATTTCAAAGAGGTGTGGAACTTTTATCAAACTTCAAGCACTGTTTTGGCTAATTTTAGTATGTATGAATAAATATTTTTCAAGCAAAATATTAAAAATAACAACTCTCCAGAACACTCAAATCTAATTCCTCCTCACACCAATCCACTTTTTCTAGGCCTTTCAAATAAATATCCTCTGTTTTTTATACAACACCCTTAACCACATTACAACAGGATTTTGTGAGCAGTGAGGACTGGCTACTGTTTCTATTTTGACAAGTGGAATATCTATGTGCTAGATGAAATAAAGGGAACAAATGTGTCATAGGACTACTTTTGCATTTCCTGGTAGCCCAGCCATCATGTGAGTGGAAAAATATAGAAGTCGTTATGAAAAATAAATACCAGACTTTCCAAAGATGACTTAATCTTCCATTTTCTGCTACTCCATGTATTCCCATTCTGCTAACAAATATTCCCATGATACTGGGATCTGATATGACCTATGTGTTATATGGTAGGACCTATATTTTTATATGATATGACCTTGGCCTGGCAAGATCCTTCTGGAGACTACTGGAGAATAAGGAGGTGATTTGTGACAGCCAACATGTCTTCACTAAAGGCAAATCATGCCTGACAAATCTGGGGGGCTTCTACAACAGGCTTACAGCATTGGTGAATATGAGAAGAGCAAGTGGTGTCATCTACCTTGACTTCTACAAACTATTTGACACCATCCCAAATAACATCCTCGTATCTAAACTGAAGACAGATGGATTTAATGGGTGGACTACTTCGTAGATAAGAAATTGTCTGTATGCTTGCACTGGAGAATTGTGGTCAACAGTTCATGTCAAGTGGAGCCCACTGATAAGTGGAATTCTTTGGGGGTCAGCTGTGCAGACCTGTGCTGTTCAACATCTTGTTGGTGACATGGACAGTGGGATTGGGGGACCCTCAGCAAGTTCACTGATGACACTGAGCTCTATGGGACCTGGACAGGTTGGAAAGGTGGACTCATGCAAAACTCATGAGGTTCAATAAGGCCAAGCAAAAAGTCCTGCACTTATTTTGGGGCAACACAGAGCATAAATACAGGCTAGGGGATGAAAGGAACAGCCTTGAGGACAAGGTCTTGGGAATGCTGGTGGATGAGAAACTTGACATGACCCAGCAATGTGCATTTGCAGCCCAGAAAGCCAACTGTATTCTGGGCTGCATCCAAAGTAGAGCGGCCAGCAGGGCAAGGGAAGGGATTCCGCACCCCTGCTCTGGTGAGACCCCACCTGCACTACTTCATCCAGCTCTGGGACCACCAATATAAGAAGTACATGGACCTGTTGGAGCAAGTCCAGAGGAGGGCCACAAAGATGATCATCAGGCTGAAGCACCTATTCTACAGAGACAGGCTGAGAGAGTTGGCATTGTTCAACCTGGAGAAGGGAAGTCTTTGGGGAGGCCTTATACCTTCCTTCCAATACCTGAAGGGGACTTTCAGGAAGGCAGGAGAGGACCTTTTTCCAAGGGCATGCACTGAGAGGACAAGAGGAGTGGCTTTAAACTGAAAGGGGATAATTCTAGAAAAGATATTAGAAGATGTTCTTTACTGGGAGGGTCCTGGGTGGTTGCCCAGGGAAGCTGTGGATGCCCTATTCATGGAAGTGTTCAAGGCCAGGTTGGAAGGGGCTTTGAGAAATCTGGCAGGAATTGGAACTTTATGGTCTTCAAAGAACCCTTCTAAATCCCAAACCATTCTATGATTCTAGAGTAAAATAATAAGTAGCAGCATTAGACCCTATTAATACCTGAATAAACCCACAATCATCTACGCATGCTAATTCTCCACTCTTTCTTGAAATTAAAACTACTAATTTTCCTGTTGAATTGTTTTGCTTGGAAATTCTCTTTGAAGTGCCACTCTTTTTTAATGGCAACAAATTATTTGTTTTTAAAAGGAATGTGTATTTAACTGTTAAAGCTGGTTTGCCAAAGTAAAACAATACAGCTTCAATATATTTGGTCTCACAATTAATAAATAATCTATCTAAACTCAGAATTCTCGAATATTAAAACAAACCCTCATTTGGTGCATTTAATTGTAAAATTTTCTCACACACAAAAACTCCAACCTTATGTGCAACTTTTGGAAAATTTTGTTGGGCAAAACATACCAAGAACAAGGCAGAGGGGGAGGAAGTAGAATAATGGTCCCACAGAAAAATTTACTTTGTAATAATTTAAAAAGGATTTTGAGAGGAAATGCCAAAAATTTCAAAGAAAATAAAATTTTTTACTATTGCTGACAAAATAGTATTTGTTTTCTTCTGATTTCCTCACAATGCTGATGACTATGCAAGCTTTTTTTGTGATATATTGTTTATATCTTGTAATTTCATGTTTCAGAATTACAGCTCTTTTTAATTTAGGTGCGATTTTTTGACTCAACTACCTACTTGGATGCTCCCAACTGTAAGCAGCCCAATTTAGTAATTCAGATGCAAGAAGAAACTAAACAGACTATGCTTCAAGATGCTTCTGCCACATTTTAGCATTGTGCCACACACCTACTACAGAAATAGTGTCAAGAACATGTGGGGATATTGAAAAAATAGCTATCTCATTTCAAATGTCTCTGGGAACTAAATTGGACTCCATAACCAACCTGGTTAGGACACTGCCCTGAGTCTTAATAGAGTAATTTGCCTAAAAGATTTCCAAACAAACTATTATATTGGGTACTCTCAACTTATTCTATGCAAAACACATAATTTCTCCAGGTTTGACTTTTTTTCCTAGCCCTACCTTCAAAGGCAGTTTTGAAGGTTTTCGAGAAAAGGCAATAGAAACAGATATTTCTAGATTAAATATATATATTGCGACATTGCCCAAAACTGGAGCATAATTGCACTATTTCAGATCACAGGCTGATTTCAGTTTCAGATAAGTGCTATCTAGAAAGCTGTCCAGCTGTGACCTCAGGGCATCTATGCTGGCTGTTGACAGGAGCCAAACCTTCATTAAAAACAAAGTGATTGCAGCAACAGAAGAGTTGTTGCTCTGGTGAAACGGACAATTCCTGAGTTGTAGAGCTGAAATCTTGTGCCCACCTCCTGTGAGGCCACCTGGCAGTTTTGCCAGAAGCCTAGGTGTCCTTTCACTCTGTAAGTCAATTTACCCAATACTGAAGCTGCTCAAGTATGGGGCTACTACATCAGCTCCAGAGCTGGCAGCTGGAAGCACTGGATCCAGGCAACGCAGAAAGCATGTGGGAGCACTTCCCCAGAAAGCTTCCAGCAGGCTGGAAAACTGTCTGGGATTTGGGAGGAGAAAAAAGTCTTGAACTGGTATTTCCTGAGCCAGTACTGATCCCAACATGATACAGGAACCATAAACTGTTTTTACCTGTGATTTCTGTACTGTATTTCAGAGTATTCTGAGAGAGATGCTGACAATGGAACTAACGCTTCCAAATTATAGAAATCTCTCTATACGTTTGCTTGAATTTCCACAGCAGTACCATGCCTCCTGACAAATTGCTACATATGCATCAGGTTTTTTTTTAAAAATCACATTATGCCTCTTTTAAAAGCAACAATAATACTGCTTTTTGCCCATTGCCTTTTCAAGTATTGAGTCAACACAGTGTTTGGAGCAAGGCTTTACCTAAAGAACACTAAAAGACATCCGTAGTCCCAAATGTTAACCTAGGCAAGAAACAGTATCACTCTAAGTTAATAAAAAAAGCTGAATGTGTATTTCCACATATAGTACAAGCTTTCTGCTACCATGCTGACCTGCTTAATTGAAGCTGTATGTTATACCATGATCGTAATCAACATTTTTGAGGAACAAAGTTACCAATATGCATTGGGTGAAGAGTTATTCAATAACTGGCTGGTTTCTGATACCAACTTCCTGATGATACCAGCTTCCTGACTTTCAGAACGAGGTTTTTTTTTCGTAAAACCTGAGAGAAATAGGAAAAATTGGCTATAAATATGAGGCAGAAAGAGGCTTGTATCCGATTGTTCCATATGCTTTTCTAATCTCTAGGTGAGCAACAACACCATGAGATTGGAACTCAAACTTTTTAATATCTGGCCATAGATTTTTAATAGGAGGACAGCTGAAAAAAAGGAAAAAAATAATCATAGGGAGGAGGTTTCTCAAGAGAAGAGGTATCAGTCTAATGCGCATGGAAAGAAATGTACCTGAAATAAAGGTATGTAGCTTAATAAACACTTCTAACATACTGTGTTTCTGGTTAAAAGCTGGTTAAAATAACAGAACTGTAAAACCAAGCATGACCATTTTAAAATACCAAAACAATTGAAAATTACATATCGAACAAGCATTAAAACTTTCATATAGTAAAGCTTTATTACTAATAAAGAATGATATTGAACCTACTAAATTCATCAGGTGAGAATACCACTGTGGCCAGTCCTGAATTTTTTAGAACTGAGCATGTAACAAGCTGGTATGACTGTATGTGCTATTGATTGCTAATTGCATAAGGCTTTGCCATCACAAAGCCTCTCTGATTCAGCACCAGTAGATTAAGGAACAGCCACTATTTCTTAAAACTTTTTCTCCACAAGGTCACAATAACATCCTGCTAAGGCACATTGTCACCAAACACCTTTCTCACAGCTGTTCTTTAGACTTGACTAACTTAGCCTGAATGACAGCACTTGCCTTGGAGAGCTTGCCATATGAGTAAGCAAAATTGTACGTGTTTTACATTTTGCCTGCAGTACATAAATTCATGCAGTAGGTCAGCTCTAGGACTATGATAAGAATCACAGCATCCTAGCTCCAACTGTGGAGCTTTATCATGCTGTATGTGAGGGATACCTCTCAGCTCTGGCAGGTTTTACATCAAGCCCTAAGGATTATAGAATGTGGCTGATGACTGTAATTAGTGTTTATTGTTTGTTGTGTACCAACAGCATGCTTGGAGCAAAAAACAAAATTAAGACAATGACTGCTGTAGAGAGAGGAGAGGCAAAAAACTAAACATGGCAGATAAAGAAATGAAAACAATTACAGATCTATCACACTGACTTAGAATCCATACAGTCACAAAAATAATAAATTTAAATAATAAAATTACCTGCAGGCAATCTAAAGGGGATTTAATTATTTTTGAATTACCCATCTTGGATGAAAAACCATTTCCAGAACGAGGAGAATTAAACATTCTTTTGACCCTGACATGAACCACATTTTAAAGATTTCTTTTTCTTTATATGTAGCTTTTATGTAGCACAGTAGTGTATCCCTTCTTTGTTTATTAAATGTATAACATTGCATCAGTCACTAATTATATCACATGAAACAGATTTGTAAATAAAATATGAAGTTGTGATGTATTTAATGATAAATACAATAAACTGTAAACAATCATTAATTGTGAGCTGTGGTACATGGTGTTTATATATATGAACGAGTGTGGGAAGCCACTGTAAGACTGGCTAAAACTTGGACTAATTCATTCAATTCAGCACCGTACAACAGCTGTGTCCTAAGTCTGTCTGTTTTTAAAGGTAGCCTCAGACTGACCTTTATAAATGCACACTGTAGTAAATATACACATTGCTTTCTGTAGGATCCTGAAGGCAGCTCTCACTTGCTTCATAGCTTCCATATTCAGGCTGCATTTTCCCTTCCTGTAGCTACAACATTGTAGCTAGAATCCTAATTCCTCATCCAACACTAGAAGAGTTTCCACATCTCTACTTTCTTTTTCAGCAAAGACATACTCAGCCTCTCATCACTGCTCACCTCTGTGCTGATTTCACCCGCAATTCCGGATTCATCGACCGATCCAGAATTGAGGAGATTCATCAGCCAGGAAAGGAGGAATTTCAGGGATGTTCTCAAGAACATTTGAAGGAATTTAGTTTATTTCCTAATGAACAGGAATGCTGTTTGAGCAAGTCATCACAGCCGGCCTTAGCCCCCTAGAATGATGCAGATCTTTAAAAGTTTTATATTACAGGAAAAAAAAAACGATAAAAAAGATATTCTGTAGAAATAACATGTTAATCCATAAACCCAGTCATTCTTCTGTAATGATACAGAAATGCAATTTTAAGATGTGTATAAAATATTTTGAGCATATGCAGGTATTCTTAGGTTAAATTACCTAAACATCTGCTTAGTTAACTTCTAATAAATGAATAGCTTAATTGCTTACTTTAAAAATCAATGTTTTAAGATAGGACACATCAAGAAAATACTAGCAGAGTAATTTCTTCTGATAGTTCCGATATTTTAGTAATAAAATTTTCTCTGTGAAACATGTATATGTAACAGTCAAGAATTACAAATTGGCAGGAATATTTATCTTCACAGAAACTTAGTTCTTTCTGAGTGGGGAGAAGAGTACAGTCACAGTAGCCTTTCATGATGGCTTCTTGTGGTGCTGTATTTACCCTGCCCCCAGCCCTGGCCACTCCCTCAGGCTCTCCCTATTGGTTCCTGTACCCCAACTCCGCCCATGTACGGCCCCTGAGCCCCTGACAAAACCTCCCTGCACCCGGATCAGGAGGTCTCTGCCTCTGGGAACTACCTGAACAAAACGTAATATTAAAAGTCCTCAGAGACCGCCATGAGGGTCCCTTCTCACCTCCTTTACTGTTACCGTGTTGCAGAGCCCAGGTAGCCGGAGCAAGAGTGCGGGGTAGTCTAGAAAAGGCTACGGGAGGGTGGAATGGCCACACTGCCCTAGGCAGCCCCGCTGTGCTCTCCGGGAAGGTTAAACCAAACCAAGCACTGCAACAGCTTCTGGTTGAAACATGGAAGATGCAGAGATATAAAACTGAAAGATTATGACACATATTTTTCCAGCTTTTTAAAAACTTAATTAAAAAAAAAAAAAAAGCAATCCTTTGTTATTAAAGGTGTAAAGTAAGTTCAGTTCTGATGCTATTAAATATGACTAATATGCCTATGTTAAAAGTACTGATTCAAGCTAATTTTATTTCAGGAACACTGAAACATTTTTAAATACTATATAGAGTAAGTTTTTAGGTTACCTCTATATCTCATTCACTACAATTATATTACAATATGATAACACAGTTACATTTAATTATAGTGTATAGCTTCACACAAGAGGAATCCAAAAACTTTAAAGACACATGTCCTCTCTTCCTGCAGTAAATACTCTACTGCTAGACAGCTAAATTGCCTGTCAAATATTCTCATGAAGCTTTGATAGGCATTTCTATTTTATGATAGTTTTTCTTTTTCATTTTACTTGCATTAGAAATACAGAACATGAAACTACTTTAATGGTCCCTGTCTTTTGCCTCAGAAAACAGTCTGACATAAAATTAAGAGCTTGTACTTCCTGCAAGAATTCTGAAAAAAGTTCTGTTTGCTCTGTTATTTGGATGAAAGACCTAAACATATATATTTAAAGTTATCTTTAAAAATACATGGAAGGCAGCCTTAGAAATATCTAAAAGCCATTAAGGCTAAAATTTTCTTTCTGCATTCTTTAACTGAAAAGTTATTATCAACAACATAGAAAATTATAGCTTGTTCATAAATTCAAAATCTGCTAAGTCTAGAAATAAGATTTACAACTTTTTTCCCAGTGACCAGCAGCATCTTCCATGGGCCTAATTCAGACAAACAGGAAAAAGCAGCATTTTGTGAATGGCCAAGAGCAGAAAGCATAGGGGTCTGTGCCTTTTGGCTCTCTCTCCTTTAGCCAGATGACAACTCCACCTGGGAAACCAGGAAACTGAGAAAGGGAACCATCAATGTTAACCAGAAGTCTTTTCTAGAACTTGTGGTATTTTCAAACATTCTACACAAACATCTTACCCTTACCTACCTGAAACGTTTAAAGTGTTACATTTGAAAGAGTATTACCATCGAGGGGAGATGGGTGAAATTAATATGTCCTTCAAAACATTAAGGTATTATTTTTCTATATTGTAGTTGATTCAAGATTAGTTATTGCCAAAAAGAAAATCAATGTAACTAATGAGGTATTCTTTAAAAAATTATTATAATTTCCTAAGAAAGGAACGTACTGTTCATATGTAAATGTGTTTTCCAGTTAGTGAGTAAAGCCAGTCAATCAAACAGATCTGCAAAGGGAAAAATTATGAATAAAATATTTTTACGTTGTCCTTTGTTCCTTAATTGCAAGAAAAAAGCATGGTTATTAATGTGTTATTGCCAAAAAGTTTCTATTTTATGAACAGTTATTATAAAATAATTAAAATCTTAATAAATGTATCCAGAAGAACACAAATGAAAAATGTTTTAAATACTGCTTGAAATTAATAATCTGTAAGATTTTGTGTGGAATGACTTACCATCATTGTACATTAAAATACTTAAACAGCACAGAATGATATTTACACTGAAAAATACACTAATGTTTCCTCAATCATCTCAATGAAAAGTAGATAAGGAAAAGATTGCTTGAAAAATGTGTTGGGGGGTGGTGATCTTTCTACTAAATTTGTAATTGAGCAATAATATAAAAGTGTTACAATGTAGCCCAATTCTCACTTGATGTGTGATTATAATGCCCCTGATAATAAGGGTTAATAGCATTTTGCTAAAGCATTTCAAGTAGATTTGCAGCCATTTGCATACCAGAACAATTTGTTCAGAGTTTTAGCAAGCGAATACATTCTTTAGGAAATGCAGTGGCTGCTTTGCATGTTTGTCCATCTCTCTGCAGAATGGCTTTTGCTTTGTTTCTGGAATCAGAGGTACAAAGGGAGGCTACTCCTTGGGCTACAGCCAAACACAACCCATCATCCTTTACAAATCATGCTGAAGTATTGCCTGATTTTAGAAGTCTTAGATTACTTCTTACCAACAGAAAGCTGAGTGGAAATCTCATGTTCAACAAAGCACGCAAACCTATCTTTCTTTTTAAACATGCAAACAATGTTATTAAGAACCAGAAGTTTATTGTGTACTGTACTCAGATTCAAAGAGATGCTAGAGGCCCTTGGGGAACAGAAACCAGAATATTTTGTACTTTACTAGACTGAAAAGCATAGTTTTCAAATTGCAGTGTGGTTAAGCTCAATCTCTTCCTTTTGTGCCTATGTTACTGTGATGACAGGAATTCAGGAAATAGAGAAAGAAAATGAGATCAGAATAGTTCTGATGCCTTATCTAGCATAATATTTCAACATGTCAAAGGACATCTGACCTTCTTGTTCATGATCAAATTCTTAACTGCTGATTTAATTTAAAAAAATCACTTTCTGGCCTCAGAATGAACACTATGTTGTTCATTCAAAGATTTTCAATTAATATTCAGATTATTATCACTGTGTATGATCACTACATATAAATTTAAAAATTATTAAACTTTTTTCAGATATGAACAAAGTAGACATATTTCTACCTAAGATTTGCTTAACAGAACTAGCAAGCCTGACACTCTGAATAAATAATGCATCCTCTGTGCATGCTGACTCAATTAAGGATGTCTGGGAAACACCTTATTTTCTGTGATAACCTGTGAGTCTTAGCAATTTATTATACCTTCCATATGAACAAGCTTTGCAGAACTTCACACTGAGAAAATAATATCCTCAATGTATCCTACATCCAGTTTCCATGTACTGTACAGTGATAGAGTTGATGCAGAAATCTCATTATTTTATTGAATACTTCTGAGCAAGAAAGACCTTTTGGGGAACGTCTAAATACAGATAACTCCAGATGTGGTGCAATCTATCAAAAGCCAACATGGATTCACCAAGGGTGAATCATGCCTGACTAATCTAGCGGCCATCTACAGTGGGACACACCCACAAGAACATTTTTCTTTAGACCTCACAGCAAACACGGTAATCTCACCTAAGTGAAATCAACAAACATGTGCACTCAATATGAACTCTGATGTTAGAAATCATTAATTCTAGTAGAAATTATTCATGGGAATTGATTCTTCTTTCATACAGCACTGGATATGCCTGCAATCTGAGTTATAAATATTACAACACGTATTTTGGAAATTGTAATGGCATGCTGCTAATTAGCAGTACCAGCTACAGCCACACTTTCTTGCAGGCACTTCTACGGAGGGAAAGAGGATGAGACTAATGATACAACCATTTATGAATTGCAGTGCCCAGCTTTTGTATTCTGGTTACTTATTACCCTCTGGATTTAGGTGAAATGTAATAATGAAAAAAATTAGTAAATGCAGGAAATGAAAAGGAGCTAGCAACAGTGTTCATCTGTGATCAGAATTGGATGGGGGTTTATTAGGCATGCTAGTTTTAAAATATTTTCAGACATAAATTGGTCCCAATATTTAAAAATAAGTAAGTAAATAAATAAAGCAGGTCCTGTATTGGAAGTGATTGATTCTTCTCTTTTCTACTCTCTGCTCACTGCTTACTGTTCAATGAACAAGTATGTCACAAATATTCCAGAAACCGAGATTTAGATTTTAGTTCTATGTCTACAGGTATAATTTTGATTAAATCAGCCTCTAGAACACATTACTTGTACAAGAGATTTACCTTACAGCAGAGCCTCACATAAATTCCACAATTAAACTAAGAATGCCTCCCATGTTCAGTACTACAAGGGAAAATTTGATACTTCCTTCAGAGTAACAAGTTTCAGAAATCACATCAAAAATGGACCAATTGGGTTTTGATGAAAACTGGTTTGATTTTTTCCAAAACTTCATTTCATTTCTAACACCTACTTTTTTCTCCGCTAAGTCATTTTGGCACATATAGATGTAGCATTTTGTTATTGTGTTCTAAATACTTTTAAACTAAAATTGTTAAATAAGTCCAAAGGCTTCCAAGCACAGACAAATTTGCAACAAGTCAATCTGAAGCATTCTAGGATTCTCATCCTCAATAAATTTCACATACAAATATACAGTTATTAACTGCGCTTGAGCACTCCAGCTTACAAAGAATAAAATAGAATAAGCTGACTTAGAGGCTAGTATGAGATTTAGAGATGCCAACAATTATTGGGTTTTTATGCAGAGACCCTGAAACTTGATTTCTCCTTGGCACATAAAGGGAGAAATTATTTATATATATGTGGAATAGCGTGGAGGAATTTAGGATTTTTGTTTTCTCTAAGCACATTTGAAAATACACATACGTTATTAATTCAGGTCATAAACCAATCAACATCAGAAAGATTAGAAAGGATGTTTCATTCTGTAATTGCAGCTACACTCTGTCCACTGTTCCACTGACACCAATTTTTCAACATGAAACAAAAGTAGCAGGGAAGATTGTAATTTTTTTTTCCAGCTCCCACACCAGCTTCAATGAAAGTAAAGCAGTAAGTAAAACAACCTTAGCTGCTATTAGACTTATGGGACACAGATGTGATGCAGTATTCTTCACAGATTGCAGCAGCAAACTGACTGTAAGGGCATCCTTCACAGGTTTTGGAGTCAAGAACAAAACACCCAGTGCTTAAAACCTAGTCTTCAACTTCCATCCAGGATCTCTTATCATAGCAGATCACACAACTGTTTTACCTTTTTTCAAGATATTAATGTCCTTCTGATATCTGCATCAGGATATTACAGCAGCACTGCAAGTCCTGGCAGATAGAAAAAACATCTCCTTTTTAAATCAACTCTCAAATTCCTATAGGTGTAACCTGGTATCAACCAGCATGTATTTTTATAAGCCTCAAACAGAGGTGTAACATTTTATTAATAACATTTCAGGTACTTGTTTTCTTCCTAAGCATAACATTTTCTCCTCTTTGAGCAATAAGAAGGAGAGGGAAATAACTGACTTGCTCTGGAACTAAAATATTGTTTCTGTTAAAAAAAGTGAAGGGAGGAAGGGAGGAAGGGAGGAAGGGAGGAAGGGAGGAAGGGAGGAAGGGAGGGAGGGAGGGAGGGAGGGAGGGAGGGAGGAAGGAAGGAAGGAAGGAAGGAAGGAAGGAAGGAAGGAAGGAAGGAAGGAAGGAAGGAAGGAAGGAAGGAAGGAAGGAAGGAAGGAAGGAAGGAAGGAAGGAAGGAAGGAAGGAAGGAAGGAAGGAAGGAAGGAAGGAAGGAAGGAAGGAAGGAAGGAAGGAAGGAAGGAAGGAAGGAAGGAAGGAAGGAAGGAAGGAAGGAAGGAAGGAAGGAAGGAAGGAAGGAAGGAAGGAAGGAAGGAAGGAAGGAAGGAAGGAAGGAAGGAAGGAAGGAAGGAAGGAAGGAAGGAAGGAAGGAAGGAAGGAATTCGGAAGGAAGGAAGGAAGGAAGGAAGGAAGGAAGGAAGGAAGGAAGGAAGGAAGGAAGGAAGGAAGGAAGGAAGGAAGGAAGGAAGGAAGGAAGGAATTCGGAAGGAATTCGGAAGGAAGGAAGGAAGGAAGGAAGGAAGGAAGGAAGGAAGGAAGGAAGGAAGGAAGGAAGGGAATCTATTTCTTCCATTTGACTTGATCTTTGACAATATCTTTTGTTCATTTTTCCTCTTGCCTGAGCTCTCCACCTGGGTAATTTAGAGCTGGAAGTTTTCCACTTTTGGCTCTCAACATTACCAGAATCAGACTTGAAGTTGTCTGGATCTAAAGCATTGATTTAGACACCATGTTAAATAGATGTAACAACCAATCCAACTGTATTTAGAAAGTTATTAGACTGTTTCCCATATTAACATATGCACACATAATTTTTTTTTTATTTAATGGCCAGCAAAAGAGAAGTTTATAAATCACATTTATTAGACACTTCTATAGTCTCGAGTTGATGGGCACAAATTCAATTTTATGTTAACTTGCTTGAGCAGTTAGCTAACAATTAAGATCTTGAAGAATTAGACTTGTGGTAATAACGATATACTAGAATTTGATCTAAATCTTGGGATTTAACAGCAGTCTGTGAATGAGTTTGTATGCAGCTTATCACCACTGGAAACCAGCTTAATATAGTAAAACCAGATCAGAAGGAAAAATGAGTGAGACACTGGATAAACTAAACATTTTTACTTTCCTATTTATTCATGCAGTTTCTAATCTACTGCCATTTCAGTTAGAAATTCTCTGCTTCACAAACAACTAAACAAACACTCTTACATATATTGAGTACCTTAAACATCCTTGCAGACTGTGAATGCACCTAGACCTAAAGAGACTAAATGACGAAATCTTTGTTTTTACAGCTATGATTGTTTTACGATGCAGCATTAAAATGTTCAGATGAATGGCTAAAGGCAGAAGTACAGGAATGCAGAAATATTTGTAAGAGAAACTGAACAACTCTGAAATTAAGCGTTTCCTTTTCTAAGGTCCCTTTTTAACTGAAGGCAATGATTTTGGATATCTTAGAAGTAAGAAAAGTGTATTTAAATTCTAAGAATGAATAATTAATAATAAGGTGCAAATAAAAGTGTTTGTTTAAAAATATACATAAACCTTGATCTATAATATGCTCCCATTATTCTTTGTTCTTATGTTAACTCAAAAATATAATACTAAAAAAAAAAGTCCCTAAATATAACCTTGTTCTGGAATTTTTCCTTTCCAACTGCATCACAATTGTGGGTCTCTGATTGACACATTGATTTATTCCCAGCAAGGGTCCTATAATTAATGTGACCTTTTGATAAGGTGGGAGATATGGGGTGAGACAAGTGCTCTCAGGAGAGCTATTAGCAACTTCTGAGCAATTGCTAATGTTAGAGAGTTATCTTTTTTTAATACAGTTTGGAAGATAATTGACAAACCATGATAATGAGTATGTATAGAGAAAGAAGGAGAGTATAAGAAAGGTGCAAGAACTGTTAATTACTCAAAAAGAGGTGAGATTTCACCACTGGGTAAACTGTGCATTTTGGGCTATGGACTATTGCAATTAATAATTCCAATAAAGTAGAAAGAAAGAAATAGTAGGTCTACATGGGCCAGAAAGAAGAAAAACGAGTAAAAAACTTTATCTATCTTAAGAAGCCTTAATTCTCTGCCTTTACATAGCATAGCAGGTGGTTTTATTTCTTCTCATCAGATGGTATTTGTACCAAGGGAGTTTTCTCATTTCCCTTCCCATCTGGTTCTGCACAAAGTGATATAACATAATACCAAGATGACAAAGTTCCACTAATGTTATTTGAACATTCGTTGTATAACTAACCTTTTATTTCATAATCAAGATCCAGTAACCCATTCATGACAACAAAACAAGAATTTAAGTTACAATCATTTTTGAAACAAAGGGTAAGATTAAATTGACCTATCAGTAAGTGAAATCTGAGACTTTGTATTCAAAATTATTGGGAAATGAAAAGAAACTTGTATATTTAATGTATGTAGATATACATATTTTTAAAAAGGTTTTGTTTACAGGTAACAGAAATATATACAACTAGAATGTGAATTATCTCAGTGTGTGCAAAGACCAGAAGAAAACCCTGTAGGAGCATTAGTGAAATGCAAGCAAATGGAGAAAAATGTGAGGAGACCTATTCTAAACCTGAATGAAACTGTATGCTATGGCTATAGTAAGGACAAACTTGATCTTCTAAAAAGAAAACAAAAAACCCTCCACCATCCATTGTATTTGGATTTATGAATGTTCTGACTGCCTGTGCAGGACTTATTTTTTCTCATTTGTGTGTTACATACTAGACCCCAAAGCAAATCATTGGACAAAACTTGCCTTTTTGATTTAACACATCATCATAAAATTATGAGATTGGAGGAACAGCATAATTTTTCAGCATTTTTTCAACACTTACTTTTCCAGAAGTGGTGGGTAGCCAGTAGCAACTGGCAGTAGATTAATTATACACCAGAAGCTATCAGGAAAAAAATTCTTTTGAGCAGTAAGGCTTTATGGAGTTGTATGCAAAACTTAGACAAAAGAAGATGAAGTGAGGAAAATGTAATGGCAGAAAATACTTACATCACTAGGCAGAATAAAGTCTGGGGTAATTTCAGCACCCATGAAGAAAGAGTGAGTCATAAGAATCTCTGATTAATACTTTCATTTTGAAATGATTTGGCAGACTGCACTGAATTTCTGCCATTTCAGAAAATTAAAATTGAAGTCATTCTCATAAGTTAAAAGTAGCTGTACAGAAACAATTAGTATTTCTCTGTAAGGGATCATTTTACTCTTCAACATTTTAGCTAAGGGTTTTAGACCTTGTGCATTTGTTTTTACCTACTAAAAACTTTTGTTTTTACTGAAATACTTTTGAACAACACAACTGTAATGATGAAAATAAGAAGGACAGAGAGGGTGAATGGAAAAAAAGACACCATAACCATTGTGAAATTATTGATTTCTAAAAATCTCAACCTGAGCCTTCCACAATTTTCTATAACAAGATCTTTTAATAATCCTGTTTTTTAGCCCCCCATCACCTCTCTCTCCCCACACAATCACCTTTTATTAATCTCTTGTTTAGAGAAAGTAAGACTGCATCCATCAACACTAACACAAACTGGTTGCTACAATTCCAGCCCTCTGGAACAGGTAAGGTATTTATCAATTGATTATGGAGGAGTCAGCTTTGCACCCAGAATACTAAGTTGAAGAAATGTTAACAACGGGTTATAGCTTGAGGAGAACAGCTAAGAAATCTATCAGGGATATGATCATCTACCTTTGTGCAAAATGCTAAAGATGACTGAACCTATGTACCCACAGCAGGCAGATACAAGGGGGCACAACAAAACACTCTACTTGCCTTGAAAGCAGGTGATTAGCATCAGTGCTTCCAAGCAGGCTTTTCCCCTTTGAGCAGAACATGAAAGTGGTCATGTGCCATGGTGCAGCAATATTCCTTTTAGCTGCTAGTCAGTATTGCATGCTAGAGTGCTGCATCCAAATGCAGCGCCAGAGATGGGATTCGTATGCGGTAAAATGCCAAATTCAGACGCTAATGTGGACTGCCAGCAGTAGTGTCATGCATGTCCTTTGCAAGCAAACAGGAATGGCAGTCTGTGGCAGGAAAAACCTGTGAAGAAGAGCTGTGATTTTCTGCATTTTCTGTGTCTCACCTCAGTTTCTTTTGTGCCTCCTCATCAGTAGCTCCTTTTCATGAGAAGTTTTAGGGAATTTGATTTTAAGGCTAGTGAAATAAATGTCATCAGTCCTTACTTACCACCACATGAAAGCCTGAACATACTTGCCTCACATGTTAGTTTTTCAGTAGAAAGTTGGCACATACTTCCCAAGTGGACATGGAGAAAAGGAGGTGGCTGAGGAAAGGTGTTTTCATATTTTTCTTGGTTTCTCACTATTGAATACCATTTTATATGTCAATGAATTAAAATAATTTTCCCTGGGTAAAGTCTTTCTTCCCCCTGATGGTAAGTTGTAAGGGATCTCCCTGTCTTTACCTTGACCCAGAGGCTTTTCCATCTTATTTCCCCCTCAGTGCTGTTGGGGGTGGGCAGAGGAAGACAGAGCAGCTGGATGAGCATCTGGCAGCCAGCTAAGATAAACTCACTACAGGCATTAAGTAAAAATTATGTGAAAACATCCCCAAGTGTGTATGAATAGGTATTTAAACATCACTATTTTTAGATGCTTTCCTCATTTTTTTTTTAGCTTGGATGCTTGATTATTGCACTTAGCCTGTGTGGAACATTTATTTGGTGCACATTGCATTAATACAAACATCTTTCTTGGACCTTTTTTCCTTCCATTTTTCTCTGAGATGAGACTCATTCAGGTAACTAACTATTCCTTCTCCCAAAACATCCTTAAGTTTAACCCCCTCCATCACAAGAGTGCTAAGAAACAGGGGATGGTGAACACCTCTGCTCAGCTCAGCAGGCTGATGTAATGTGCACAGAGTGCAGCTGGAGCCACAAATGGTGAACAGTTAGCATGAGCTTCAGAGACCATTTGATGTATGTGCTCCAGAGCAGAGTCATCACTCATGGATACTGAAAAGGGTCCAAACCACCAAAATATAAATCAATGCATAACTGCAATAAACAACTGCTAATGTATCACCAGTGGCTCCCGGAGTCTTACAGACAACAAATCACAGGGACATTATATGTTGTAATAGAAACCACTATGTGTAACAATGTTGTGCATGTTTGCAGCCACATGTACATGTGCTGCATTAACAAAGGGGAGAGGGCTTATCTCTTCTTTAATGCTTTAATTACTTTGCTTTCAAGAAGAGCTTTTGCAGGGAATAAAGTCTGCATCACTTGGTATTTATCATTCTTCATTGAATATACATATGCACATTAATTATATGTATGTTTTAAGTATATATATACAAGAGTTAGTGAAATAACTTGTCTAGACGAGTCCTACAAGTGTCCTGTTTACAGTGTAAACAAAAACAAAAACAAAAACAACAACAAAAAAAGAAGAATAAGAAAATCGGGCAAAGAAAATAAAACAAAGTTTTAAGAGGAATGATATGTGTCCCTGGTGCTCACTGGTGCTGCTGAGGACTGCCCTGCCAGCACAGGCATTTTGCTGACAGCAAAATGCCTGTGCCATGCTGAGGCTCCTGCCTGCCTGGGGACTCCTTGGGCTGTGCTCTGTTGCACAGTATAGATGTACCCTCAGGGTCTGGGGATGCTTATTCACATTTCCTACTAAGTGCTAACCCACTAATAACCACTCCTGCACTTGTTCCAGAGCAAGCAGTGCACATCCATTCTGTGATATGCCACCTCTCAATTTACCCCATCACATTCTTAGATGTATCAAAATCTAGTCAAAGCAGAATAACAGAACATACTGGAAAAGAGAGAAGGACAGAGGTTAGGAAGATTTTGGGTTAATTTTTTCTCAGCTCTTTCTTCCTTCTGCCTTAAATGTTTACTTGCAAAAATTACATTGCATTGTATTTGGGTGAGGACTTTCACCAAAAAAATATCCCACTGAATACTGAGTAAAATTAAAATATGTGACAGCAAAAGAGAGCAGGTTAAAAAAACCAAAAGAAACCAACTCCTGACCCTTAACTCAATTCATGTTTCTTGGATCCAAAGCAATTATATAATCATGCTCACACCATTGTCATTAGTAGTAATGAGAAAACTGCCCTATTTAAAGATCACAAGAAGTACACTACGAATGTATGAGAATAAGATTCCGAGGGGATTAATGATTTTAGTTCCTAATATGCAACAAAATTAGAAGGTATTCTCTAGCAATGGGAGACTCACCCTTTTCAAAAAAAGAAAAGAAAAAAAAAGTAAATTAAAAGTGTTCAGCCTCAGAAATTAAGCGTTAAAGCTTTTATGGAAAAAACTACAGATTTCTGTCATGGATGACGTAATTCAAACGTAAGGAAAGTGGTATATGGAAAGGGTGATCATCAGAGTTCTATTCCTCCCCATCCTGCCAAGAATATCAACATCTCCTTAAAAAGTATTCACTTACTCTTAAAAGGGCCTGCACAGCAGTAGCGATATTAAACTCTTAAGACTGATAGAAAAACATCCAGAGTCAAGAGGAACTAGAACAGGGTAATTTGGTAATTGCTTGTCACTTCCAGAATACTTTCAAATAGTAAAGGAAAGGGGAATGCATTAGGCTCCCAGAATTGTAGGAGATACCACTGAAAGTTTTTTACACAAGCCTTTTCCATTTCACAAGCCTCATTCATAATGAGTAACATACCAATTTCTATGTCTGAAAAGTCAGCAGCAGCCTGTTCTATTTTATTATTGTAGAAAACAGAAAAGGGGAAAAAAGGGGAAGATACCATAGAAGAATGTCAAAGGCTTTAAAAATTTGAGATAGCGGGGGAAAAAAAAAAGATTTGACAGCATATGATAAGGAAGGGGGTAAAAACTAACAAAAAACCCCATAGAATCTAGCTCTACTTACAGTTAAGGGCTACAGCTCTGTTATAAGCACCTGAGCAGCCTGTCCCTCATCTGTGAAACACTGTACAGAGCTTCAGAGAATAAAACATTAGGAAATTTTCCGTGGAGGATCACTACCTCACAGCACATAAAGACCCCTAGAAGGAAAATGTAGAATTTGAAAGGAGAAGATAAAAAGGGGGAGGATGTTTGAATCTTTTGCTTTGTAGGTAGGGAACATTCAAAGCCTCCTTACATATCTACAGGCATGAGCCTTTCACACCAGCATCAAGAGAAAAATCTTAAACTGTTACTCATTTGCAGAAAAACTTATTCAAGGCTCATTTTGAAGTCTTTTCAAAGTATCTTGCTCCAACAGACTTCACATTTCAGACATGAAAGCTCTGCCTTTTCTCCCCCCTCGCAATCACGTATTTGAAAAGGCTGTCACCACCTGGGTATATTGCTCTCCCTCCCACCCCTTTCTGCTCCAATGAACTTATAAATGCATCACTGAGAAACAAGTGCTGTGATGTCAGGCTGAATCTCATATCTTGAATAGGGTGGAGAAGATACCTTAGAGTCTTACAAAGAGAGATGTCATTACTCCTTCCAGATCTCATCACCTCATGGCTCGTGGCAGGATGTAAAAAGTCCAAAGTCAAAGTGGTTAATAACACAAAATTTACTCTAAAACACAAACACAGGCAAATTCCACTTTCTGATAACGTGTTTAAACACTTTGCTGGAAAGCCTAGAAAAACACTATGATATATTCTCCTTTGTACTAAGGATAACCAGCTTCTTCTGCTACCAATAAGCACTGGGGCTAGAAAGGGACTTTGTTGGTGGGAAATGGAGCATATAAAGGCAGGAATGCATTCTATCTCACAGTGTCTCCAGCAGTCTCTAGTGTCACTTAGACATTTTTAACAAGCTGTATTCAGGAGGCAGGCTTAGTAGGTCAGGCTTAATAATGTGGCACATAATTAGGAACAGTTAAGGTTATATTAGAGTATTCCTCTTCATAGGATTTTTCTGACCCTCTAATTACATTCTCGCTTGAATGAATTTTAAGAAAAATAATTTCTGCATTCTACTGCATACCTATATAATACTGTGTTCTCACTCATTAAAAAGTACTGTGTTAGCTCTTGGCACAGGACCATGCAGTTCTTCCAGCTTTTAAAAACAGAGGACTATGAAAGAGAAGTTGGCTAAAAAGGATCTAGAGGCAGCGGCAAGCTGTTGTCCAAATATTTGGAAATTCTAGGGTTACTGTGCTTGTTAAGGAATTAATTTACAATTCAGGACAAGAAAGACGAGCACATAAAGCATCTTGGTTGCATCCCCCCATGCTATTGAAGAGGAAACAATGAAGAATACATGCAGAGACACCTGAGTGAGCTGCTTACCAGCCAGCCAGCTCAAGCCCATCCAGCCTAGCTCCAACACATGGCACTGTGATCACATTAATATTGCTTTGGACCAAAGTACAGAGTTTATTGGACTACATGGACATGCTGCCTTTGATCTCCACTATTTTGCAGCGGTTTCTTCTAACCTTGTTTTAAGTCAAGGTGTGCTAGATTGAAAAAGTCACTGAAACAAACACAGTAACAAAAGCTTTCAAGACACTACAGCAGAACACAATGCACTTGCTTTTGGCAAAATCTGACCAGTTCTTGCTTCAGATGTAGACTCACACTTGATCTAGCTGATGATGTCCTTGCTCAGTGCAGGGGAGGTTGGACTAGATGACTTTTAAAGGTCCCTTCCAACCTAAACTATTCTATGAATCTTTGGTGCTAGTCAAGTTGCAGAATTAGCTCATCACTATGACACTTCCCACCTCTTACCAACACGCTTAGGCTGAAACACAGTTTCTGACCAGACAGGCTCAGCTGTTCCCGCAGGACTGAGCAGCCTCTCCTTCTCTCCAAGATTTCAGCTGATCCAGACTCTCCTCTGTTTAAAGGAAGAGAAGTCCTCTGACTGAGAACAAATAGACAGGTGCCAACCACCATCCCACAATTTATGAAATATTGCAGATATTATTCATATCAGAGATTAATCCTCTTCAGGATCCCAAAGGAATATTGCCTGAGAAGCTTTACTGACGATTATCTAGAGTGAAGGTTAGAGAAGTAGTAAGTGTCAAACAGAAAGAGGGTGACAAGGAATAATGTAACACTCCACATTATTCCCAGAGGTTGATGATGATTGTAAAAGTATAGGGCAGATGAATAACAGCATTGTATTAAAAAATGCTAGCTCTTCTGAGAACTAAATGCTTAGATCGTGCCTCGTAACAGTGATTTCCATTTCCAATCAGCCAACGATCTTAGCCCTCATTATATGTTCACTACATTTTTTCTAATACATGATTTTCTACCTTTACATGTGCTCTCACCCTCCTAAGATCTTTCCAGAAAGCCAGTTCCCAATCCTTCTTCAAACCTCTCCATGAAAACTTTTCTTGATGTAAAGCTTATAAAGATGTTAGCAATGGCTAAACACGTGGTAGCTGGCTGCAGATGATCATACAGACAAATATTCTCATTTTATTTCTTGCACTTGTCTGTGTCTGACTTTCAAAGTTTCTCGTGGCAAGGATAATCTTTCAGACAGTTTGCAGACTGTTTAGCACAGTGGGGAAGTAATCTCCAGGCTAGAAAAGCTAGGCAACTTTGCAATGCAAACAAGTGATAACGATCATCACAGTACCAGGCACTGCTATGTCAATCTTCTGGCCTCAGTTACACCCACTTAGGCTGCAGAAGGTAAATGACATAAGCTGGATGTCAGCCACCACACGTTATCACCCCACCCTCTGCAAACGCTGCTAGAGGTAATCACTAAACCTCTGTAGAAATGCATAGCAATTTGTTTCCCTTTTCTTTGAAACGAATAATCTTACTACAACTAGCTCCAATTAGACAATCAATAAACACATCTCATAAGATTCTTTTTCCCTAGTAAGGATTAGAAATAACTAATTTTAGTAAGATTTACCTTACTGAAAGTACTAAGACTCGAACAGTTAACTGGAAATACCAATTTACCAATCTGATAACATTCATAATCTTTGTAGCAGACATTCAGTTGGTACTGTTTGAAGAGATTATTGCCACCTGAGGATCTGACTCTATTGCTGTATTTTGATTTTCTTCAGTGTCAACAGCTGAATAAAATTATGAGGAGGGTTAGAACCAAACAGTCTCAGTATCAAGCCCTGCTGATCTAAGTGGGTGTTTCTTTGTTTAACTTAAATGAAAAAGCCTGTTACCCTTTTAAACTCTGTAGTGAATTTGGGGACCTAGAAGTCCCAAGCAATAAAGATTATCAAAAGGAATGCAAATGAAAACAATATCACATCATTAGATCTTTAGGTAGTAAGTTAATTAGTCTTCAACTCATAGTAACTATAGTACCACCATACAGCTCTGCTGCAATGGTTTAATTAAACCAAATACCCACTAGATTTGAAGTCTTAATAAAGATACAAAAGATCAAGGCCACAAAGTTTCAAAACTCTAAAAAAATAAAAAAATCAAACACAGATGGTCAGTGGTTCAAGTCTAAAAAGGAGGACATGAGAAATAAGTGACCAATTTTCTGCATCTCTAACCTATGGAACATGGAAAAGTAGCCATGTTTGAAGATATTAAGTAAATTTATGAACTTGCCTTACTTCCAGATTCCACAAGAAGGATCTCTACACACTTTTTAGAACACGAAGAAATTTTTAATTAAAATAAAGCAAATCAAACCTCACTAATATCAAGAGAAGTGAAAGAATGAAATTACAGACCTTCTAACACTGAATTCCTTGCTCATTGTGGTTAACTGTGTAGCCAATATATTTTTAGCTCTGTAAACACCACAGCTCTTTCACTGTCTTTTCCAAAAAGAGATAAAAACAATATAAATGAAATAAAAATTTCATCCCAAGCTAGCCAGGGCAAAAGGTAACTTGAGACTTCTTAGACTAAGTTAAAAAAAGCCAGCAACTAGGGAAGTCGCAAAAGTTGGAACTGGGAAGCTTGCTGTAAATACATTGATCAAAAGAGATGTGGCAGCTACAGGGCACAGGCTATTATCTTTTACAGTGTGTTTTGTTTGTTCTTTTAATAGCAAGTGGATAAAAATCCCTCTCATAAGCTCCCATATGTTCAGCCAGAGCAGAGAAATATGCTGCACATTGATCTATTTCTGAAAATGAGACTTTTATTCTCTACCAAATTCTTACACATTATCCAACTGTTACGAGCCCTTGCAGATACCTTGAGTGATACTTCAGACACGGTCATACAGAACTACATTAATGAGCATAGAGAGTAATATTCATGAACATATAAATGCCAAAATCTCTAAGTGTGACTCAAAATTAATTCCCAGGTAGCACACAAAGAGAATTCTCTCCATGCGGATCTGTTTCTTTTAATTACTACCATCAGGAATTTGCAGCTTATACCTGAAGCTTGTGGAAAACAAGCTAAAATGATAAATTAAAATTGTCTATTTCAATATGTTAAAAATATTGACATGTATGATAAATATACCCACTCAACCTCCTAACACTTTTAATACTATACTCCTGAATTGATATGTATTCTTTATACAAACCAGTGGTACAAAGTAATTTCATGTCTCACCAGACTACATATCTCCATCTTTCTTCATATTTTATTTAATCAGTTTTCTCAGCACATAGGTTTGAATGGTTCTGGTTGGGTTTTTTGTTTGTTTATTTGTTTTGTTGGTTGGTTGGTTAGTTTGGTTTGGATTTTTGGGAGTGGGGTGGGGTGTGTCTTTTTTTTTATACTAGTATCATTTCTTTAGAAACCTTACTACATACTCTTTCAGATTCTGCAACTCAGTCTTTTTGGAACTACAACAAAATTAGTAAGTTTCTGTGGAGGTGTAAATCTCTATGCAGGTGGAGATTAGGTGCACTAATACAAGACAATTGTGTGTTGTTAAGTTCTTTTATTGGCTTGTAAAGGAAGGAGTACGAAGGTAGAAATGAAAAGGCTGTATCCATTTTGAAGGAATTATTGTATGAAGAAGGACAGAAAACATAAAAGACTACCCAGATTCCTTAAAGTCTGTATTTCATCTGTTTTACAGTTTAGACTTTGGACATTTACTTTACATTTTTCAGAAAGTCTACGCTTCTACAGCTGCTAGCTGGTCATGGACCAGTTAGAAAAGGATGTCCTCACTGTGCATCAATGTAAATTTTTTTTTTTTTTTTAACAGGTTTTAAAAGCATTTTCCAGTCTATGTAAGGGATACTACTCTTAGGAAAAACAGTGGGTGCTTTTGTTGCCTTAAGACTGTGCTCAGTAATTCCTTAGGTTTAAAACTAATGACATTCACAGCTACATACTGTACTATAAAAAGTAACATTTGTTCAAAAAACAAACCATGCCAATGGTCTGTATTCCTCTGGTACTGTTTTCTGGGAAACCTTTTTTTTATTTTTAAGTATACTGTCTTTTTGCCTCACTTTTCCAGACTCCTTTTGTCCACCTCTCCTTAAGTACCTTCTTTAGAAAAGAAGACAAGGAAAGGCAGATATTAACATCCATTATGCAAAAAACACTGTCAAATCAGAGTCTTCCTAGTATACGGAAAACAGTCTTCATTACTAATTGCTTCCCATGTAGCAGTTGAAAAAGATATTCCAATAGTTGTCTCTCCAAAGTCACAAAGAAATTCCTCTTGCTTTTCTTTTTTGAAATATAAGCTGAAAAAGAATACTTTTCATTTCTTATCCAGAACTTTAAATTACAGGGATAAGAAGCTAGGAGCAATTCATTATGTTAACTACTAAGAGAAGTCAGTACTGCATGTAGGCTACAGTCCTGCATGCTGATGAATACTTCATCAGAAGAATTATCACTTAGCAAGATGGCGAAGGCAATATATCAATTATCAAAAATATCTGTATTCTAATCTGGTGATTTGCATTATTTAACATTTTCTGACACAAAATATATCTTGACTGCCTTTTCTATTCTGTGGCCATTAATCCCCTGATGTAGAACACAAATGCCAATGACATAGCAAAACACTGCTGATATTAAGATTTAAATGAAAATCAATGTTTCAGTTGGCTGAAAAAATAACCTCTCTGACTTGCTAAATGGTAAGTCTAAAAATACAGTCCACAGTTCTGTTTCATGTACAGAGTTGTGTCTTTTTTTCTTCCCAGTTCTTTCAGATGAAGCTGTGAGGACTTGAAAAAGAAAGGTGGGAAAAAAAGGCAGAAAAATTGTTTTCAGTTTTACTGAAAGATTAGAACATCTCTAGGTCAAGCATCCCTCACATTTGTACTACCTGACAAACTACTCTTGCTAAAACTAAGTTTGCATGCATAATTAATTATTCAGTCCTCTTTTTTCTTCTTTTTTGAATGTTATTTGGATGCTAAAAGGAGGAATTTATTCTTGTGTCCTGGTTAACATCTAGGGAATTACTATGAAACTGTAATTATTTTAACTAGCCAAAAATCTTACAAATTGCTGTAACTGTCACTTACTCCAATTTTGATGTACATGCCCGATAAGACACTTTCTTCACTGCAAAGTCAAAGTAGCAAATCTTTTTTAGCTTGTAAGAGCTTTTCCGCTCTATGGCTGAAAACCCAGCAATAAATGAGATGCACATGACCCGTCTCAAAAAGTCTGGAGAAACTTCCTTGTAACATCCCTGACTGTAGATGACCTCTTGTATTTGTATAAAATAGTTTTGTTGGAGTTTGCTTGTTAAAATGGTGCATAAGTTCTCTACACCTACATATGAGAATCTCTCATCCCCTTAAATTAGAGAAAAGAAATTCTCATCGAATATCTGTAGACGAAGCCTTTGAGACACAACTAACTGAGATAGTTTAAGGTAAAGTCCAGCAGCATGAATTGGAATGTACACTTGTACAGGAACACCCATGACTGTCAAATATGATGAGTCAGGGCAAGTGGCACTAGTTCTAATGTTGTTAAAGGTCCTCCTCTTCTGATTTCTTCTTTATCATTTTGTGTCCAGGGACAGATAGAAATAGGATATATACTCCATGAATGGACACTTCCAGCTGAAATATTTAGGTTCATTGGAGGTTACATGAAAAAGTTTTTTGTGAGAGTATAACATCAAACTGTACCATGTTACATCTGAAAGTAGCTTCTGAGATAAATGAAGGCTTTAATTAAAAAGCCACTTTAGTAGATATGTGAATGAATAGATCACAGTGAATGTGGATGTTTTTCCACCAGTTTAAACTTTCAGATGTAAAAATATGATGTTGAAATCCTGCTTTTTTAAAAAAAATATATATATTTCGGCCTGTCTCAGGCATTACTTTGATGCTATGAAAAATTTATACAGTATTGTAGACATGTGCAGGAAACAGTTGATTTAGACCCCCCAGTACTTCCAAAGCCTTATCCTGAACACTGTCTCCAAGCTTCTACTTCTGCATTCCCTCCTTTATGTGAGACTGAGACCCATGTAAACTAACATGAGAAATAAGTTTCTGTGTCAAATCCAGCAACAAATTCCAGGATCAACTTAAAAGCAATGCACTCTGAAAGGCATTTCATAGATGTACTGAAAAGATTTGCCCAGGGATGCTGTACTAGAATGTCCTATGAACATGAGCTCCAAATATTTTGCTTCCAATGAAAGTTTGAGTGAACTTCAGTTTATACTTTCCCATTGTAAAAATAATGTCTCCTTGCTTTCTTCTCAGGCAACATGTACTTTATCATAGTGGAATTTGCATAAAAAAATGAAAAAATCTGCTTTATTTGTTTTCAAACAGTTTCAGTTAAGTCAGGATGACATCACTGGTTTAAGCAGAATTTAGTGTACAGACTACTGACTCTCCCACTTTGCAGGTAAAATTATGTGGATTCAGCAGAATGAAATCCTGCACCAACACATTGCCCCCAGAATTGCCCAATTTCCCTCCATGGTCTTAGTTTTGTTCCCTTCCCCACAATATGTAATCATTTTACAAGTAATTCCATATGCTTTGAATAATGCAAAGACTGTTTATCCTTCCCAAACATATCACAGCATATATCAAAAGGTTAACAAAACTATATTCTTAAACACTCTTATGGGAAAAAAAAGTGCTTTTCTGTAAACACCATACAGAAAGTACGCATTAAATCACATTCTGACCTAAGAAAATCCCCAGCAAAAATTCCCTCAAAAGTTCTGCTGCATTGTCCTATGCAGGATTTTAATATTTTTGCACAAAAAGTGCATTGAAGTTGCATAATTTTTAAGAAAATAATACAGGCAAATAGCACACCAATAGAATATTAAAAGCTAGATGTGAAAGACAAACTTATTAACAAATGTAGATGTTTATGTACTCACAGCTAACTAGAAAGACACTTGCCATAGAAATTATTAGGGAAGAAAAACCTCCTATATTTTTGTGATGTTAAATAAAAAAGGAATGAGAAGAAAGGTTGAATGAGAAAAATTTCTTCACTAAAGGAGTGGTTAAGCATTGGAACAGGTTTCCCAGTGGAGTCACCATCCTTGGAAGAGTTAAAAAAATGACTGGTCCTGCCATTTAGTGCTTTGGTTTAGTGGGCATGGGGGTATTCAGTCAAAGGCTGGGGATCTTGGGAGGACTTTTCCAACCTTTATGATTCTATGATAAAAAGTACTTCTAGAAATCATTCTGTTAACACTGATATTAGAAATATAGTCGATTTTAAACTGTTGTCTTTATTATGTTTGTTGCACTGAATACAAAGAACACTTCCTTCAGTGAAGCAATAGCTTTTAATTTTTATGTTTTGTTGCACTGAAAATTTACATTGTCTGTAAAGAATTTGTTTATTTCCATTATACTACATGTGAGAGGATGAAGTCAGTTAAAGAATTTTTTTTTGCTCTTAATAATATGTGCACTGTGGATGAGTTTATTGAATGAAACAGCTCAGCTTCCTGGGATGTGCTTTCTTATGTAGTCAAGTTTTGATAAATCTCCCACAAGGCAGCTCATTAAGAACAGCTCCCTTTATGGATTGTCCTTGGAAAAAATGCTATACTTAAATGGAAGATTTCTAAATAACAAAGATAAATACTGAAAATAACTCCACTAAGTGATAATTTAGACCATTATTTTATTGCTTATCAGTAATAAATGGAGATGTAATGAAGAGGAATAAATAAAATTAATTTCAAGGTTTGTTTATATAAGAATTTACCCTCACATCCTCATGTTCACTCATTCATACATATTTGTCTTTATTTTCTGCCCCTACTGTTTTGTTCATTTCCAGGCCCCCCACAATAAGAAATTCTAGTAACTTTTGAAAGGAAAATCTCCATCTTTCAGTTAGGAAGCATGTGATTTCCCACATTAAGTCCATCTCTTTTCTGTCAAAGATAAGGCCCATTATGCAGTTGCAACTATCCCAATTGTTAATGGTAAATGATAGCTTCAAATTAAAAAAATCGGATGGTATTCCAACACTTTTCTACACAGCGTTTCAAATGTTAGCTTTATTTCCAATAGTGTCCTCTACTGTGTTCCTAACATATAAGTGTTTTGGTGTTCTTAAGCTCATTTGATTTAAAAATAAAAGGAAAAGGAAAAAAAAGATCATTAAAAAGACATTTGAAGCTGTCTATATGATGAAGCTTGAAAAATACAGATGTAGAATACTGAAGCTGTTGGTGTCATTTTCTCAAAATAAGGTAACAGTTAATGCTGGAGTACTGGAAATACATCCATGGCAAATTATGGTGCCACACTGAAGAAGTTTTTTTCCTATCGGCTCTTTGCTGGAAACAACACTACACAGTTCAGATTAAACTTGCATGGTCTGCTAGGGTCCTGAGGTGAATGTTTTTTTCAGACTACTTTGTACTGGCCTGAGCTCCCACCTATCAAAAAAACTACTGATGCCTGTTTTCCATTCCTTACTTCAGCTACATGCCCAATCTGGTGCACAAGAAGAATAGCACAGTCTTCCATTTATGATTTTGGGCAACAAATTTTGGGAGAAGATGAATTTGGTTTACAATAACTCATAATCTTTGCTGTTGAGTATTTAGATAACCATGTGAGCAACTAAGCCCTGTCGGGGGCCAGAAATGCACCACTCTTCATACTCCTAATCAATAAATTACCAGTTACTGATAAGTTATTGTCATAGGTTAGCAAGCATAGTCCCGGAAGGGACGTCCTTGCTAAGGGGTGCTTACAGTTTCCTCTGGGAACTGATAGAACCTATCAGCTGGCCAGTTTGAATATGGACAATTCTCTAAGCCACTTAAAGTTGTGAACACCTCTGTGATCCACATTTAAGAATAGGCAAACTCCCCCTCCAAGCTCTCTCTCGTTTCCGGCGCTGGCACAGGTGGCTGCAGGCCCCGTGTGGGGGCCAGCGGGCCCGGCCAGGCCCTGCTTGGGCCAGGCTGGGCCGGGCCACGACCATCCTGGAGCCATGGACCTGTTCCAGCCATGGAACCCCCCCCACTGCCTTGCCGTGGGCAGCCGGAGCGGCTCGGCTCTCCCCCCTCTCCACTGCGATAAGAAAAATTCAACATTCCAGCTGCAAAGCTGCAAGGCCGAGGTGAGATTAACCCTTTTACTGCTGTGAAGAGCTGAAAACCTGAGGGAAGAGAGAGAGGAGATGCTTAAAGCTGAAATTCTGTTGTGAAGCTATGATATATCAGAGTATCCTGTTGTAATTTCATGAAGATATGGGGGGTGGAGTGTTCAACTCGTAAGCAAAAGCACCTGCACTGAGATAGGCAGATGCTGACGCAGCTGTAATTTCATGAGAAGTTTGGACAGGGAGAGATGGAAGCGATGAGGACTTTTGCTCTAAACGGGAAAGGAGAAAACCTCAGTTCCTAGAGATGCTCCCAGAGATAGTCTTAACGATGAAGATGATGAAGACCCTTTGCTCCCAGGGAAGGAGAAGGGCCTCTGTTTTTGTTTCTGAACGGCTCAACCTTAAAATTGTACCCCAAGAAACTTCAAGAGTGGACCCTCGAAAGCAGTTGCGGGAAAAGCTGCAAGTCGGGGGAAAGGACTCACATGCAGGCAGAGAGACTCCTCTTCCTAAATGGACTGAACAATATTTGGAAGTGGGCGGCTGTCTCGTTGTGATAATGTTTTCATAGCATGAGCAAGAAGAGACTTCTCTTTCTAAATGGACTGAACAAGGTTATTATGGAAGTGGTAAACAGACTGAACATCTTAAGGGTTGTTTTTTCACATTGTCAGTGGGAGAAGGGAGGAAGGTGGGGGGAGGAGGAGAGTTCTGAAGGTGGTATAATTTTTTCCTTCCCTCTTTTAGAGTTGTTAATAAACTTCTTTATATTCTTTCAAGTTTGGTGCCTGCTTTGCATTTCTCCTAATTCTTATCTCACAGCAGATAAACAGTAATGAGTATTTTGGACCAAACCACTACAGTTATATAAAGTAAATTCCAGAAGAAGGTTTTCTGCTGTCTGAAAGCAAGTGAGCATGCTAGGAGGGCTCCGCAAACCATGAAGTACACGTTCTAATATTTAAGATTAATTAATATTCTTCTTCCTAGCTTCTGATAACAGTTCTTAACCTTGATATTTTATTAACACATATTTGAGGTAGTTGTGGGTTTGGGATTGTTTTGTGGGGTTTTTTTTGATAAATGTACATGCATGTAGTAAACCTATTTCTTCCTGCAATTGGCAAATTTTTGTATCTTAAAAACTAACTTTATTGGTGTTAAAATAATATTTTTTAATAATAAGTTCATGAAAAGAATTTATTTTGATCTTCTTCCAAAGTTCACAAGCAATATCACATGTTTTTCACTGTTAAGGGTCAAAGAGATTAGTAACTATTCCTATTATTTTTTGAAAAAGCAGGTTTCTATTGGTAAAGAGTACACTTTTTGAAGAACTACTAAAAAAGCTGATTGGGTCTTTTTAGCAATTTATATGACTGGGATGATTGTATTTCCAGAGTCTTTACTTTAGATTTAAGCTTAAAATTTTTTATATTTGTGTGTGCATATTTTGCTTCCTGCTTTCTCAGTTGCAACTTCTGATTCCCCTAAGGTGAACAGGGAAAAATGAGTAATTTAAACACATAAATATATCTGAAGTCAGACAATAGAGTATTTACATAATTTGAAACAACAAATACAATGAGATTATACAGTACATGTATTTTAGATTTCCTCTGAGTAAGGATCATTTTCATTATATTTTTCAAATTTTCCTTTCAGTTATTTTCAGTTTGTCCTCACAATAAAATGTTTCTTGAGGAAGTGAATTAACTGTATGAAATGGAAATGTGAAAACCTAAGGGCACAATTCTCTTCTTAATAAATATGGCTATGTTGCCAATATGGTGTGGAACTTTTTTGCAGCCAGGACTATTTCAATTTTGATCAATCATATCTCAGATAAAAACTTAAGCTAGCTGATTTCAGCCTAACCTTTGAGGCAAGTAGGCATTTTCAATGACAGTTGCCACCCTGGAGAGGTAGGAGTATTTATCATTTCTCACTCTCTCTCTGGTTCAAATCTATCTCTTGCTTGTAGAGTACTGAATTCTTGCACTGTAGGGACCTTGATGATCCTCAGCCTAACAAACTCTATGTATAAGGTTAGCATGCGTTTTTATTAGCTGGGCTTTTCCATGTTCCCAACAGCCTTTCCAGCCCCAGGTGTAATAAATTTAGGAATACAGAATCCCTGTGAATTCCCTGGCTGAAAAAGTGAGGTACTTGGCAGATGATGAGATATATACTAGAACCCTTATGGATTTATTCAATTAAGAACAGTATCATGAGATTCTTACTAAGGTCTGTGAGGAAAAAATAATTCTATTTGGGATAAGCAACAAAGTTCTTACAGCTTAGAAACCTTAATTTGTTCAATACATGGTAAAAAGATTAACATCTTTCCTGCAGTAAAACTGTTTTATGCTCTTAAGTGGACTGCAGAAAAAGCAACATCTGCTTTCTAATTATTTGCAGATCAGGTGATCCTGTCTGTTCAGATAATGGGAAAACTTTGATTAATTCCAGTTCCTATCTTAGATGATTAAACAAAAATATAAGTTGTCACTGCAGCCTCCTCTCCAGAAACTCTAATTTGAAAGAAACACATAGATTTAATAGTTCACTCCATGGATTTAACCCTGTGGATTTAATTTTGCGAGAACCCCAAAGTGAAAAGTTCTTTTTAAAATCTTCTGATGTGGCTCAAACTCCAGGGAATGAGGCATGTGTTGATGTTCACACATTTCAGCAGTGAATGACCTTCATTAGAACTAAGGTCAGGAATTTTATCTTAGTCTTGAAGTACAGGTATAATAACACAGAAAATATGAGCAATACCAAAACTAAGATCTAGTACTGTTCACAAGTAATTTGAGTTCCCAAACCCCTGTGCTTCCCCTTTATCCATATCTCTAACTACTCATTTCAGGAACAGCTTCTGTTAGAGAATATGTAGAAGCTTTATTCAATCAACAAAGTAAACATCAGCAGTGTTATTAAGAAGATGAACATTATCCCTTTATTAGCTGAGGAAATGAGACCCACAGCTTTTGACATTCACAATGTCACCTGCAGCTGAGGACAAGCCTTTGTTACCACAGATCGCAGCACCACATTTTTTTCCTTCTTAAGATGCCAATTTATTCAATCCTAGTGAAAATAGAGAGAACCTTATGTAGACAGAATAATCAGAATTACCATTTTAGGTGGTCAGTACAACTGCACTGCATAATAAAATCTCACTGATAAGATCCCAGATGTTTTCACCAATGCTGTTCTTCCATCTAGTTTCTCAAATAAAACCCACCTCAATTTTTTCTGTTTCCACTATGTTCAAATGTTTTCACATACAGCTCATGTGCTCCCAGCAGAAAGATAGAAAACCACAAGTGTCATATGTTGGTTACACTGTGCTATGGTTGTTCTGACACATCCATGCACAAACTGTAATGTCTTCTGTTAGTTTCTGGCCTGAATGTTGCTTTTGGAAATGAAAAAAAGGAAGAGGAGTTGAGACTGGCTGAGAATATACAGCCACATCCGTGTGTTCCTGGCAAGAGAAGGATGTAGGGAGTGCTTCCCCCAGCTTCCTGAAACTCTGCTTATATGTTTCACAACAAAAAAAGGCTTGGACCTTTCTAACAGGTCTACACCCAAATTTCCCCAAAAATTGGATAGGGTGGGGATTTTAACTTCTTGACAAGGAAAAAGTGAAACAAACATGAATCATACCTCAGATACTGCATGGAATAAGAATGACAAAACTCACTCTTATACTGCAGACTGTGTGAAAAAACAGTCAAATATGGACTATTATAATGTATTCACATGGAAACATAATGATGTGGTCTGATGCCTCGAGATTTTTACCAGACACCTCTCATCTTTCAGTATTGACACTGTGAATTAATCCTGCTACTCTTCCAACACTGATAATATTGACTTAGTGGATATAAAATCATATGCAATTTATATATTTTTCTCAGGTAATTGTGTAGGCTGGAAACCCTGTAAGCTGACTTATCAGAAGGAGCTTTCTTTTTTAGCACACGTCATCAATTATGCATGGTACATACACAGTTTGGAGAGTGGAACTAGGTGTATGACAAGAAAAGACTCTTACACAGCTCCTTTTCCTCTCTGTTGGATGGCTTCATGCCTTCCTACTTAACTGACTTGTAAACTCACTCATTAAATAATGCCAGGTTTATGGAAAAGAGGAGGAGCAGAACTGAAAGGAAAGTAGACTCCAAATCATTCCACTCACCCCTGCCTCGGGCATTATATGAAGCTGACTGTGCATCTGCAGCAACACTACTGTGCTCCTCCTGCAAGTCTGTCACTGTACCTCTGTTCTGCTCTGCTGCAAGTCGCCTGTGGGATGGATCGCTTGGGTTCTAGTACTCAATGGTTAAAGGGCAATGAAGGGTGAGCAAAAAAATAAGAATTCTTTAAGTAACTCCAGGAAAATTTAGAGAAACATCATCAACATTCAAACTAACTTCTCTGAAAAATCTGTGTTTTCCAAGTGTATTTATCCATGATTTTGTCTACATCATTTGGTTGCATATCTCATAAACCTCCATTAAGACTTTGATAAGGGATAAGCACCTTTTTTCCAATAGTGGAGGTATTTTTGCAGTAAAGTAAGTGTTACCCCATTTCTTCACTTGAGGAGTCTTGGGTGAGGGAAATAAACTTATATGCAAAGCAGGGGCCAGAGGGCAGTATTACAAAGAAAAGAGAACATTTTGATAGATAAAATAACCATCTTATTGTAAAGTGTGGAGAAAAATACAGCATAAAATTTTCAGAAATAAGTAGAATATTTATTTTCACTGTTAGGAAAAACTAAATTAGTAAATACACAATAATGGTGGTGGAAAAAATGTAGTGTTCATCAAGAAGTGATGAACAATCAAGTCATGATCTTCCCCTTTACACTGTTTAAAATTACCTCATACTAAAAACTGGATCACAGAAGACATTTCTTTTGCATTCAAATCTCAAAATCATTCTATAGCCACAGAGAAAGTGTTTGCTCTTTATCTCCAGATCCAAATTAGACATCAATCCGGGGTCACAATAAAGCCTGTCTTGCAAGCATTTTCTTCAGCTGCAAAATATCTCTTGGATATTAAGAACACCTACATTTTGATTTTTCATTTCACCAAAAAAATTTACTTATTATATACTACTATTTTATAAAACTATATGGTTTTTTTTAGATTTCAGTAGATTTTCTGTCTGTATTTTTATATTGAAATCTATTTACATGCTGTAATAATACTGGTTTCAATCAGCAGGCTAAAGGTCAGACCCCTAACTGGTCTGAATGCTAACCTGAAAAATTAGCTAACCAGTCTATTATAATGTCATAACTTGTTTTAATTCATTATATACTGTGTTATTTTGTTAATTCGAGTTTCATTTTTTGTTTTAAATACAGACAACAGATCTTTTTCTAAACTCACTGGAAATTTGACACCTAGTTTTTTCCTCTTGAACAAAAATTGTCTGAGATGATTACATAAATTTCTATACTTTTTTTCCCCAGTCAGCTTAAAATTACCAGTTACTTGAGTACTTAGATCAGTAGGTGATTACAGGAAGATAAGGGAGACAGCACTGCAGGAGATTTCCTGGATCATTACTTCCACAATTCCATTATTATTGGCAGAGCGACTGTATTGGGTTGACCCTGAGTTGATGGACAGTCTTTAAGACCAATTACGCTTCTCACAATTTACATATTTAAACTGCACAGAAAGGCGGGACTTCCCCTTTGGTCGGAGCTCGCTGGATGGGAGGTGGGGGCTCCGGAGCCTCCCGGCCCCGCCGGGCCGGGGCCACTGCCCTTTTCCCCCTTTCCTAATGCTGCGGCACGGACCCTGGGTGGCTGGGGGGGGACTGCCTCAGAGCCACAGGCAGCTAAAACCAGCCATGGACTGCTCACAGCTAAACCCATCCAGCGCGGCTTCTGGGGACCGGCGGGTCCCTCTCCTCTCCATGCGGAGCCGGCGGAGTCAACGGGAGCCGGCAGAGCCTCCTGTCTGCAGCCAGCACACTTCGTGCTGAACTGAAGAAGACACCACGCAGCCAGCAGCACAAAGGGAGCGAGGCTTTCCCCACCGTAAAGGCCGAACAAGAACACCCTTCAGCATGGCGGCGTCAGAGTCAGAGAGAAAGAGAAGTGAGTCCCGTGGGACGGAGCTGGAAATGGCGACGGGAGAAAAGAGGGCGGTGCCGCGATTCTGGCGGGCAGCTTAAAAGAAACCTTCTTGCATGCTGTGGTAAGAAACTGTAATACCACAAACTGTTTGTCTCTTTAATCCATTTGAAGAACATGGGGGGATGGAGTATCTTCGTGTGCCTGTGAAGATTGTGAAGAATGCCGATGCCAGGCTTTATAGTAGTAAGAGGCTGCTAGAGACTTGTGGCGAAGAAGAGCCTTTGTGTGCAGGCCAAAAGAACTTATCCTTAAAAAGATGAATAACCCCATGTGATGGCCCATGTTTTGCAGTGTGAAGGAACTGTGAGATTTTTCATGGGAGAGATGTTCTACACACAGCAGATTGTTTGTTTCCGGGCGGATCTGCTGTTGGTGGCAGTTTGGGAACTACATGCAACTGAAGGAAAAACCCTTTTTTCCCTTAAGCATAAGAGAGAGACTTTTCAAGAACTGGAACACTGACTAACATCCCATGTTCTGTTATCCCTTGTGTGAGCTAGGTAAAAGGAGAGAAGTGCTGGCTGGAGGGGGGGGGGGGGGGGGGAATTGCTTTAATTTTGTTTTGTTATTGTCTCTTTACTTTTAATTCTATTGGTGGTGAAACTCTTTCATTGTGCTGCGGCTGTTTGGGGTTTGTGCCTGCTTTGCTTTTCTCCTGGTTCTTGTCTCACAGAAGGAAAACGGGTAGGTGGTGAATGTTTTGAGCCGAAACCACTACATTTGATTGGTGTTTTCTGCCCGGTTTCGAACTCAACCCGCTACAGCGACTTAACAAATAAAACTGATTATCACACATATATTACAAATAGTTAGGAGTGAGGAAAAAATAGACCTTAAGTTAGACTTGCAAATATGAAGGCTAAAATTTTCAAATGAATCCTGCCTACAGAGGTCTTCAGGAATTTTTCACTTGCTGCAGAGGGATCCAGACCATATTCTAAATTATATGATGGCAAAGCACATTCTCCCCATAGAGAAAACTTGCAAAATTTTGGTTATGGTTTTTAATAATGTTTCAAAAGATCTTTGAAAGTTTGTATGAGGAAAGTAATAGAATGTAAATATTAATATATATTTTGAGCCTAGAAAAATTAGGCAATGATCTCATGTTAGCATACATGTTGCTAATGTGATGTATCCATCTGCAGGATTAATTTTTTTCTTTAGAATTAATCTTTTACTGGATCACGGAAAGTTCAAGAACACCCATTACAGTGGGATTTGATATTTGAATCAATGGAAACCCTAGTCCATTTACTTTTTTTTTTAAAACAGCATGAGAGCTATCTGCAGAAAATAAGTTTACATTTCCTTTGTGACTTCTCTGTCCTACCTATGAATTTAAAAAGAAAGTTTATCTTTTTTAATTCTATTCTCAGAAATAGGTCACAGTGACTTCTAGAAGGCTTAGCATTAAGAAATCTCTTCTCCTTTAGGAGATACAAATCTTAATGAAGAGAGCCAAAAATGTCTTACTCTTTAGAATAGGTTTATTACTGATTTATCAGTTCATTATCCTCCTAATTTCCCCATTTATAAATCTGATTAACTCTTGGACTATCCTCATGTCACTGTCTATGTGATATTACATTAAATCCTCTGATGACTTACTAAGATCATTTCCCTGACTTTCCTGAACTCTATAGATATTTTATATGCCCTGAGGAAAAAAAAAAAAAAATACAATGTTATAGATTCAAGGCAAAAGAATTCTAAAGGTATTTAGGACTATTAGTCCTGAAATCTTAAGAAAATCACTTTAAATAACAACAATCATGCTATATTCCTAGATGTTAATATATTGGGCCTAAACCTCCCTCCTCACTATGTTGGTATTAACAATTATTTAAAGGTAGTGTTATCAAAAAGTATCAAGTGTTCTTCTAATTTCACATCTGCTTTAGTATCTGTGATTCAGGAGTGGAAGAAGGGGAAGAGGAAAAGAGATAATCATAAATTTGCTTCAAAGCCAGTGATATTTCCTGCTAAACACCCCCATCTTCCCTCTTCCCAATTTTATAACACTATTTGTTAAAACAAAGTCCCTTCTTCTAAGAGAAGACAAAAGGGTAAAATGCCTTGGTGATCCAATTCAAATACATTTTAAGAATTCTTTATCATAAACAAGAACAGATATTATGGCATACTTTATATACTTTAGAATTAGATCTAGTTTTTCACCCAAAGAACTTAGGCTGCTACATTAAGCCTAAACAGCATAAGAAATTAGACTCTTCTCCATTTATTTAGTTTCACTTCAGGGATGGTAAAGTGCTTTGCTAGCTTTTTCACTTTTGCCATTCTGAATAATTAATTGTTTTAAATGCCATTTACATTTTCTGATGTATTTAAGCAATACTTAAAATTTCATAAATAATAAGCATGCATAATTTGTGTTTCAATTACTGAATTTATAATCTCTCTGAATGCTATTCAATGCATTACTAATGTGCTTTTGGCCAAAAATTTCTAAATAGATTGCTTTCTAATTTATATTATTTCCCCTGGAAGTACATATCTCAAGCTTTTCTTCATCCTATAGCTGGAAATAAAACAATGGAAATAACAATGTGCTGGCTGCATATATTTATATTTCAGGATTTATAGCTAATTACATTTATAGAATGCAATTATAGCCATATTTTCAACTCTATAATTACAGAGTGATTGTTAAATGTAAGTTAAACTTCTTCTGTATTAATTTGTTAGAATGGAAATCAGAAGTTAAAATTTGCTACAGGGAATCTGATATATCCTACAAACACAATAGTGTTAGTTCTTAATCCTTTCTAGTCATAGACGACACCTCACATTTTTAGTCTGTGGCTCTATTCCACTTAGAGAATTACTGGAAGTAAAACCAGAAAAGCCCAATGTCCCTATTGACATGTTGTCATGGTTTATCCCCAGCCAGCAGCCAAGCTCCACTCAGCCACTCACTCACTCCACCAGTGGGACTGAGGGGAGAATTGGAAGATTAAAAGGTAGAAAATGCATGGGTTAAGATAAAGACAGTTTAACAGGGAAAGCAAAAGCTGCACACACAAGGCATTCATTCACCACTTGCCATTGGCAGGCAGGTGTTCAGCCATCCCAAGGAGAGCAGGGCCCCATCACATGTAACAGTGACTTAGGAAGACAAACACCATCAATTAAAGTGTCCCCCCACTTTCCTCTTTCTCCCCCCACATTATATACAGAGCATAATGTCATATGGTCTGGAATATCCCTTTGGTCACCTTGGGTCACCTGTCCCAGCTGTGTCTCCTCCCAACCTTCCAAGCACCCCCAACTTCCTCACCAGTGTGGCCATGCAAAAAGCAGAAAAGGCCTTGGCTCTGTGCAAGCCCTGCTCAGGAATAACAAAAACATCTCTGTTTTATCAACCCTGTGTTCAGCACAAGTCCAAGACACAGCCTCAGACCAGCCACTGTCAAGAAAATTAACTCTACCTCAGTCAAAACCAGCACACATAGGCTGCAGAAGAATAATTTTTGGACTACAACACTTAAACTGGGAGTTTAACAATAGTTACAGTGGAAGCTTTATTGGCTATTATTGATTAAACTAATTACTTAAATATTCTATTGTTATCTCCTTTCCCCTCTAAAATGGTCAGCCTGCCTTTGTATTTTTTTTCACAGTTTTGAAATATAGCTGTTTTAATGAGGGTACACCAAGAGACTCAAGGGATCTCTAAGTCCTTTATATGTCTGTTATAAATATATTAGGACTGATTTGATAAATTTGGAGAAGCAATAACTTACAGTAACTACAGTTGTCATGTATTTATACTGAAGGAGTCACAGTTAATAATGGCAGACACTACAGCAACTTGACCTTGCTTAGGGACTCCATCAGATGGAAATAGGATGAGATCACATGGGGTTTCTACTACTGGAGTGGCTGGAAGAAACCACCCCTGAACACCCTTCAGCAGCTTTGTGAACTTAGACTTTTCTTCCTCCTTTTTTTTCTCTTAATTTTATGGTTTTATTAATTATTATTATTATTATTAATCTCTCATACTAGTATTAGTGAGAAATTGTGACTATTTACTAGAAATCAGTCAGGAATCTCCAGAGATCAGGATCAGGTAGATGATCATTTATAGTGAAAGTACCACCCGATAATTTTAACTGAAGGCCTTTGGCAACTAGTGCTTAATTGCTCTGGTCTGTTTGAATCTTCAGTGAACAGTGTTTCCAAGTAATTCTCTCAATTTAAAATAAATGTAATTGCTAACAAAGCCATATGCAACCTGCATAGTGAACGGTTCAGTGATTAGTGATTAGAATTTCACTTAGGCAATGATTCATAGTGGAAGCTCAAGCTATCAAAATAATTCTGATTACACTGCTCAGTACAAGGATCAGGCTTAGGCTGAGTGAATTAATTTGACTTCTGTGAGACAGAGACTAATAGCAGTTATTTTTACTGATGTAATTTACTATTGTTAGATATTCGCTTTATTGCAGTTATAATTAATAGGAGCCTAAAGGTAGCTTCATTTAAAAAAATGAAACCAACTATTAAAAACAAGCCCCCCAAGCACTTTACATATCATATATGTGTTTTACTAATATAAGTTAATCTTCAAAGTAAACCATACCCTATGATTTTTAAATTTAGGAGACCCGCATCCTATCTATGTAAACTGCCTTATTTTTACAGTCAATTAAAACAAAACAAAAATGAACAAAGAAAACCAAGTAAAAAAAAAATTGAAAATGCTTTGTATGTTCATATCTCATTATATCGTCTTGTCGACGCCAATAGGATGATGAGGTACTACAATTATGTAAGTCTGAGAAGGTTTTACTCTTTTTTCCTTGTTTTGTCTTCCATTAAAAGTATTGACAACATCGAGAAGCCTCAAAAAGAAAATTGTTACATGTTAAATTTTGTAATGTACCACAACCTTAACCTTCCACATCCAACTGGAAAATATTAACCTCAAGAACAACAACAATAATAGAGAAAATAATAATAACAACAAAAAATCATACTGGATGTCTCATTATTTCAAGTTTAGTGGGTTATGTAAAATAATCTGTTTTCTACAACTGCAATATAAGTCATCCATACAAAGAGATAAATTGATATTTGTAAACTAATGAAGGCTACCTAGACAAGCTTTTCACCCACATGTATTACCTCATTACCCTGTGAACATTCAATAACACAGTTGAACATAAAATTCATACAACTATATAAACATGACATATCAGAAAAATAAAAGAATATGAAAATCATTCTATTTACCTATGACTAAATATTTGTTTTGACATTTAATTTCCATAGATGCATGGGGTAAATGATGGTTATGGAAGGCAAACAACTACACATACACTGCTAGAGTTGGTACAGAAACTTCCAAGAGCTTTTCTCTGTCTCAAGTGGAGATACGAAAACACCATCACATGCCTGATACCTCTCCCACTAAAGTTAATGCAACTTTTTAGACACCCAGAATCAACCGAGTCCATAAACAGAAAATGCATTATCTTACGCAAGATACCTAATAATAAACCAGTCACAACAAACGTGCTTGCCAAGCAATGGAAAATGGTGCTTGAATGAATACTGACTTCAATTAAACCCTCACCCTTTAAAGCACAGAGGTGTTTGGGGACAGAGTACATTGTGTCTGTGTTAGCACACATGTGTATTTAATGGGAAAACTGTAGCTGGTCCAAAGATCACTTGAGTCACAGAAGGCATTAGAATTTGTATAATTCCAGTACATGCCTTCCTCAGCACAGCTGTGGTGGCTTTAACCACATTCAGCACAGTGAAAGAGCCAAGTTCATGTGATCTTGTTCTTCAGCTCCTGAGCAGGCTTGATTGAGAACACACGCAACCTCTCTGCCTGAACAAAGTTGCCATACATAGCTGTATGAGAGAGAGCTGAAAGCTCTTTCACTCTTCTGCAGTGATGCAGCTATTTGAAACCAAGCAGGAGCCACAGTTTATGATAATGTGCTCTGAAGTACTATACCCACCTGTTGCCTTGTCAGGGAAAGTGTTGAGCACACTGGAAAGGAGCTATTCTCCCTTAAGGCTTTTAATTATACTTGGTGTTAATTATGAGTACAGTTTGTATTCAACATTTCTATTTCAGTATAAAGTTACAACATCAGACAAACAATGTTCCCTATTTGGGAGCATCTCAATCACAGTATAGACAGACTGACTGCTTGAGAGGAAAATAAATGGATAACAGCATTAAGCACAAGAAGTAAAACACAGATCAACAAATCATATTTACATTACTGTCAAATCAGTTTCTGCCAGACAGTTGAGCGGGTACTTCCTTAAGGAGGCTTCTTTTGGCATCTGTCACACAGATCCCCTCAGCTGCACAATGTGGTTTAAAAATACCAGGTGCCTTGCACAATCTGGGGAGGTGAATGTGCAGAGTAAGGTCCAACCCAGTGAGTGGCCCATTTAAATGCACAGTTGTCTGAAGGAAACCAGATACAATTCGCTGACTCTTTTACTGCAAATAATTGCCTGGCAGTAAGGTTAAAGTGAAGAAAGTGAATGGAAAATCATGCAGTGAAAAGCCAGTGTCCATAAAAGAGACAGAGGAGTCCTGCAACTCAAAAAAAGGGAGAGAGCCCACCAGGGCACACAGTGCAAGGCTTTCTCTCTCAAGGTTTTGGAGGGCACAGCCTCCTGTTATCCTAAACTCCTGGCCGCATGTTGCCCTCTTCCTTTCCCCATTGGTGAGGTAAGGGGGTAATTGCCTTCCTGAACTGCCTACCACATATTTCCCCTTGAACCTGTCATTTTACCCCAAAGTTCTGAAGTTCAGGCTTGTGCAGACCCTTGTCTGTTTCAGGAGCCAAGCTGTCTGCGCTCTGCCAGAAACCTGCTGCCCAAAATTAGTAGAGACATTAAAACCCATTTCAAGGACATTAACACCCTTACCTTCACCCACAGAATTGTTTGTAAAGATATTAGCACACATCTTCCCTATTAAAAGTAATTACCTACTCACACTATTCCATGGTGCACGATGTAACTGAGGAGAATGATCATTCAACATTGTCATGCAGCCCCTGTGTAGCGGGGCTGGATCTGTTCCACACCAGACACAGACGGTCCCAGCCGGCTCCACTGGTCTCACTGGTGGGCATGGCTGAGCCCCTCAGACACGGGAGAGCAAGAGTGATGTGCCCACGAAGTTCAGAGAATGATGCAAAGAAGCTGAATCTATCACAGCACAAGGGGAACAGAGAGCAGCCTTTGTTTTCGGTAACAGCTCTCCACAGTCGCATGGATTAACCAGAGATGGCAGTGCCTCCCTGAGCTAATCAGATCAGTATAGGGGGAGTGAACCTCAGACAACACAAAGGATAAAACCCAGACAATCAGCCTAATAACTTCGAAGAAAGCAACCGGCTTGAGCTGGTTTCAGCCTGCATATTCCCTCCTGCCATGTGGGGACATGCAGTGTTGGGAGAGTGAATGTGTCACAAAGACTGGCAATGGGAAAGACATTAGTATGGTGTTTGAACTGTGTATTACTATTGCTGTAATTTGATAAATGTAACTTGCAAGTGTTGCATTTTCAGTACATATTGTGTCACTGTGCTAAATCAGAAATCCCATGTAACAGAAAATATCTTCAAATATGTATATTCAGTATGAAGCGTATTTTCCACAAGTGGAATATCTAAAAGAACCTGGAGAGAGCATTAACTGCAGCAGCCTCACTGTCCTACTCTACTTTAATTGTTAGTAAATTAAATTATTTTTCCCCAGATTGAGTGTGTTTTTCCCATGACAGTAACTGGTAAGGGATGTCTCTGTCTGTACTTCAGTGCATGAGTTTTTCCGATTTATTACCTCTCCCTGTCCTGTTGAGGAGAGCAGCTGAGTGGGCATCTGGTCAGCCCAGGTCATCTCACCACAGGGACCTCCACTGAACCAGACAAGTAACCAACTACAGTTTAGTCTTGACTAATTCAATTTCAGAATAATAGCAAAATTTTCTAGTTACAAACAAAACATTATGACTTGCAAACTAATTGTGAAATAAGAGTATAAACCATTCAGCAAGTATTGTTAAGTGACCTTGTTGTTGCTGTTGAAAATCTTTTCCACTGTAAGAGTTCCACTGCTTTGTACTTCAATTCATACAAAGGAAAATGTAAATGAGTCTGTAAGAAGGCTCTGTACCAACTCCAGAAATGAAGAGAGCTAATAGTGAAATATCACTGCATTTCTTCCTTTCTCAGGACCTACAGATATTGTATCTGACTACTCAAGATGGAATTATAAATCATGCTGTAGAGATTAACTAACCCTCACGAATCATTCATTGCTTTAGAGCATTTGTCTTCCTATGGATAAGATTCCATGAGTAACAAGACTTACTGGGATATACATATATTAAAAAGAAAAATGCTTTAATGCATAGGTTAAGGTGAATGTTCACTCTAACACAAAATGACATTAATGCTACAAAATCCATATCAGTCTAACTTACATCTAAAATTCTATTACTACATTATTGATTAATCACTTGAACTTTAAATTTAGTTGAGAATGATCTGAATGATCCAAGTACTTTATCAATTTATTTTAGAATACCTTGCCTGTCAAAATGAAGGGACTGGAAGATGTTTTTTACTTGAGCCATAAAATTCTCTTTTACATAGTTGCCTATGAAAGTACATGGTACAGTCTTAAATTTATGCTAGAAAAACAATCAGTATTGGAAATAACAATCAGCAATATTTCAGGTATTTCATATTTCCTTCAAAAATATACTTTCTTATAGTAAATAATTTCATAATGGTTTTATTTTACTATTGTACCACACATTGACAAAAGCCAAAACTTTCTAATGCACTACTAGGTCTCAGCAGAATCCATATTCAGTATTTGCTAAAACTGAGCATCCATTGGAGAAGAACATGTACCACCAAACCAAGTAGCAAGTAGCAACTAGAAGTTGTTTTAGCTGCTTTTTTCTAACCTATCTGCCTTCCATCATGGAAAGAATTTCTCTTTAGTGTCATATCTTATCTGTCAATTCCTCTCTCTAGTTAGTAAAACACTGTTGTATCAACTAAACAGTATGTGGCTCACTAGATCCCAAATCATGGAGGAAAATAAAATATTTCTCTTTCCCTGAACTTTTATTCTGTATTAAAATTAGGAAAGTTATATTAAATGTATTGAGTTCAGTTGGGTCCAGATTTAGCCTTAAAAAAGTTTTCTCTACTGCAGTGCGATACTCCTTCTGATAAGAGATTCACCTAAGGGAATCACACTTTATAAGCTTCAGGAAGAGAGGATTTATTATTTTGACCTCTAGTACTAACTTTTATATGTACTTCTCTAAAAGATCATACCTCACATGTTCTTCCCAATGCATCACAACCAGGACTATTTAAAGATTTGTTTTATTGTTAACCAATTCTATTTTTTCAACAGATCAACTAAATTACATGACCAGACTTTAATTATCTTTAGGATGAAACATGTACAATGTTTTTCTTTGATTTATAAAGCAAATGATGATGAAAATATGTCCAGACATTGCTTTGATTGTATCTGATACATGCTCATAATTCTACTTTTCATGCAGATTTCATTCTCCTGACTATTAACTGAGGGTGAAGAAAGAAAGAAAAGTGAAATCACTGTGCTGAAAAACAGAAAGGGACAAAAAGTGTTGCCAATGCCAACAAGCATTCTGGACCTGAGCAATTTGGCACCAGCAATCATCACAGGTGAGACTGAGGTGATTTAATAATTATACCCCAGGCTCTCACGGGCATACAATCACAAAAAACCAAGAGCGTCTAGTTGACAACCAAAGCAAGTCAACTTAGTCTACCACCAGTGACTAATTAAACTGAAGAATGCTGCATTTCACAAGGATTTTGGAACTATCTACAGCATAACAGCAAGATGAGAGTCAGTATTTCACTGGTATAGAAATAAGAAAGCAGCTTCAGTGCTAAGCAACAGAGCATAGTTGGACGATTTGTGCCCCAGTTATGTCTATAGTACCTCCCAAACATGCAGAGAGTTGAAACTCAAAATTTCTCCTACTTTCTATATTTCATTCTTTTTGTCTTAGCAAAAATCAGTGTGTACTGGACAAAAAATATCATCTAAAGCTAAGGCCAGGAAATGTAAAGAAGGAAACTAACAGAAAAACTGAAAACAAACATAAATTTTGTTGTATGTATGTTTTTTAAATGTATGGTTTTTTATGAGAACATTGCTGTTCTCACAGGGTGCCTCATATTTAAAAAACAAAACAAAACAAACCAACCCGAAAACAAAAAACCAAAAAAACCAAACAGTATAGTATAATATTTCCAGCTTGGATATTGCATCAAACATCTTTTTTCATGCACACACAAAAATACTGATGTCTTATATGGCTTTTTTGAGGTACACCAAACATCACAGGACAGAGATACCACGTGTGAGATATCTCTTGTGGTGAGATATTTCTCCATTAGGTGCAATTTCTGAGCAGTACAGTCAGGGATGTTAGGAATTTCCTCCCAACAAAAAGGCTTATTATATGTTGGAAAACCTCAAATACAGTGATTAAACAATATGCTTATCTCCTACAGTCAAATGTAATTCATGCCCCAATTAGACCTGGCAAATTTTAGGTGAATTGGCTCTTATGGGCAAAGTTATGACAATTCTTAAACTCTTTGCAATACTTAATCACCATTCAGTGCTGGGACTCAGTCTGAAAACCATCTCTTAATATAATTTTTGTTGTCTGTCAAGTAGCAATCAGTTTATAACATATGTTATAACATTCGTTCTGTGATAAAAGCAAACTTTGCTATGAAGAATTGAAACACAAGTGTCTTCCATATGCATTGCTGTATAAACAATATTGTAAGCAATGGACTGGAGTGAATATTTTTTCCTGCTCAGAATCACAAAATTTCCAAAATTCTCCAGAAACACAAAGTCTCCAAAAATGAGACATTGCTATACAGTGGGACTGTAAGCAAGTCTAGACCTTTATTTTATATATTTCTATGGCATTTTTCTGTTCATAAAGGATCCAAGCAGGTAAAAATATATGTTAACTGCAGTTGGTGCTGATGAGAGCAAGGCCAAACAGAATTATCTTTCTGTGAAGCTGGCCTGTGTAAACATATGGACTCCAGTTATTGACACTTGTGCTGAAATGATAAATCTGCTATTTTGTTTCTTGGTTTGATTTTTATAAAGTATTTGTTTAAGCTTGTTTACACAGCTTGGGTATAATTATTTGCTAGGAAATTACATCTCTCCAGCTCTTCCATCTTACTTTCATACTTGTCAGCTCTTCCTATCAGTCTCCTCCTACCTTTCAGATAAAGTCAACCCTGTATTTATATTACACAACAATTTTGTTCACTACAATTAGAGGAAATATGTTTCAATAAATGCCATGCCTAGGATTTTGCTTGTTCTTTCCGCTGAATACTGTCTAATTGAAGGAGGCATATAATGTTATCTGCAAAAAGTGCTGTTGAAATATCTTTAATTATTTTAGTCACCAGATGAGTTAAAATGTAAATGCCAAGTATTTACAGAATAAGTTGTTTTTAAATTTAATCATAGGACAGAACTGTGATTAACAGGTATTCTATTTAATAAAATGCCAAGTTTGTAAGGTTCCTATAATTAAGAAGTCCAAAGATCATTTCCATTATTTTTATATAGTTTGAAATTATACTGAAATACTATTAATAATAATTTCATCTGAAAAACAAACAAACAAACAAACAAACAAAAAAGACTATGAGTCTTTCCTTAAGGTTTTTTGACACCACAGAGGACAGAGCAAATCCATCTGAATCAGCAAAACAAGAATATCACAGTCTTTTTTCAAAAATAATTTAAAAGAGTAAACAAGCAGAAAAAAAGTACTATTAAGACATTGGTTTTGAGAAATCTCCCTTCAAAAAACCAACAAAACCCAACAAAAACTTAGTAGTCAAGTACATGGTACAATAGTACATCCATTGAAGAATTCTGGGCAGGATCAATAGCAAAAAGACAAGTTTTTCAGGGGATTGGAAATATCTGAACATAGGACACAAAGTATTTAACACGGACACTCATTTAAAATGCAGAACGTATGAAACATATTAATAGAGACATAAATCCAGGGATAATGATTTTGGACACTTTGGAAATTAAAAAGTCATACATTCTCATTTGCAAGAGAAATAAAACAATAAATTACTAATAATCTAATCTGTGAAGGTCAAAACTCTTTGAATAACTACATAAACATAGAAACTTAGTCCAGGATTGGCAACAGTAGTAATTTTATTTTAAAAAAACCCATCTTAAATTAAGATACAGTTGTGCTTTTGGACAAAGTCTTACCTTGCAAAGTAACTCCAGACCAAGAGCAATCACAAATACTTTATCTTCTTGCTATATATTCTGTTTTATGAGAACAGGAAGCATTACTTTTCATGAATGCTACTGCTCATATGACTAAAATTTAAACATTGTTTTTGGGAAGGTAGTAGATTTTATCCGATAAATACTACTTAACACCACAAAAATGCTGATCGTTCTGTCAAAGCTTGTCTTGTTGTGAAACATTATTGAGGCAAAGGAGGTATAAAGAACATTTGAAATTTATAGAAATATGGGTTATGTTTGGTAACATTTGTATACTATTTGGTCTTTTTAAGTTCGTCTTGGATTAGAATTCAGCAACAACTGCAGTTTAAAATAATTTTTTTTTAAAAAAAGGGACAAGGTTAAAATGAGCAATTAATACAACCTTTTCAGTTTCATTTATGAGTCACATTTAAGAGAAGAACTCCTACTCTGTAAAAATGAAATCCATTACATATAGCCAACATGATCATTGCATTTTTGCTGTGTCGTCATTAAAAACTTACTAATTGCATTAAGCACTGCAAAAACATCACAAACAACTAGACCAAAGCAAAGTGGGCCAGGTGAAAATCTCTCAGCAATATTCACAGAATAAATGTTAAAATTTAAAACATTTAAATTTAAATGAATTCATCCGTTCACACACAGCTTCATTAATCAGTGTTCTTTAGTCTGTATATATGATGTACAAAAAACAAGTGGGAGAATATATTTTATATGTGTATTCATTACTTTACTAGAACATGTGTAACTGGTTTCTGATACTAATCCAACAAAGTGTCTGCTGTCCTTTCTTATACTATTTATTTGTTTCTATTCCTAATACTTCTGTTAAACTCTGAATTCTACTTCCCAAACTCTTTACAATATCTGATTCAGGTAACCAAGGTATATAGATCAAGGTTGACAATTAGATGCAGTCAATAGATGGACAGAGAATTCACTGTAAGTTAAAGAAATAAACAAACTCATGGAATTGGTTATCTTTTTCAACATAGATCTTAAAATAACATTTATTTTAGAAAACTATTTATTTCCATCCACTTTCGAGGAAAGAGATAAAAATTATTTATTTAACAAACACACAGGAAAAGGATAATGGTGCTAAATAATAAAATCTCTTGATCCACTGAGAGAAACCTGGGAAAATTTCAGTGTCCTTCTGTGGATCTCTCTCTCCCCCTCCTTGGAGCTGGGATGGGGTGGTGGGTCCCCCTCCAGGGCCAAGGCCTTGGTGGAAATTCCTCCTGATGTATTCTGATGTTGAAACAGTCCAGCAGAGAAAAAAAAAAGAAAAAACAAAGTCCCAGGAAAAAAAAAAATGTTCAACTCTCTGTCTCTCTCTGGAGAAAGAAAAAGGAGCCGAAAAAACTGGCCGAAAGCAAGCCGGGTGCTTCCCCCACTCTCGCTCTGCTGCCGCAGCTGAAAAAAAAGTCTCTATTTCTGTGTGACCTTGAACAAGCTGCAAACTGCTTTGAAGAAGTTTTGCTCAGGTTTTCCTCCCCCCTCTCAGGCTCAGTTTAAAGGCACAGAAAGGCACAAAATTAATTTCTGGGCATGGAGCAGCGATATGGGATACACATCATAAAGTCACCCCAAGACATGGATGCAGCACAAATAAGGTGAATCCTCAGTATTTTTGAGGATCTTTGGCATCTACAACTCAAGAATGAAACATTTTCGTTATGCTTTTATATATTACTAAATAAAAAAGTTCCAATCACACATTCCTTATTCAAATATGGCTTTGGATTCTGAGTCCCAACCCTGCATTTCAGAGAAGTGAATTTTTGAAGTTTAGTTCACATTTTTCCTTAAAAGGTTATATGCAGTGGCAATAAGGAAAGTGGTGAAAGTGGTAAAAAAATCACAGGCATATATGCATCTTAAACTGTGTTTTTTTATTATACTTGGGTTTTGTTGGACCATACTGTTTGCTTCCAGGTTGCAGCGCTTCATAGCACAGTTAGTTACCTTATTTTTTTTTTTTTTTCTATCTAGTTAATCTATTGCCTAATTTATTGTAGTTGGCCAACATCTTACAGTTGGCCAACCCCCTTTCTACTGTCTTTGGTAAGTTACTTCTCCAGAGATTTTTATCAAGTCAGGCTAAAAGCAATCAGAGAATTCAGTTTTTCCAGTTTTCATTAATTCAACAAGAATTGCCTTTCCCTACTTACAGATTTTTTTCCAGCTTATTTGGCTTACTTGTGAGTTCTGTTATGGGATTTGGAAGGTATCTGTATTGCTTTAAATTCATTTAGTAAACCCCAAGAGAGTTTCAAAGGCAAAGCTTCTTAGCAAAGGATTGCTCTTATTGATGAGACTAAGTTCAGCTAAAACTTTCACAATGCCTGCAGTTCAATACAATTCAGTTACTCAGAGAAGTTAAACTCATTTACTTGACTTAATATTTATCAATTCACTTAAGTCATACTACATAATATGCAGTGAAGACTGTATATGGACACATAGGAATGTGTAAAGCACCTTGTGGATTGCCAAAACAAAATAAGCTAAACCAGGCAGTTAAAGGAGACAAAAATATGTATACACACACAATGTTTTAATGTGAGGATTTGTTGTGCTGTTTAATCAATACTTGAGATGCTAATAACCACAATCATTTACTAGAAGCATCATTTTAGCAGAAAACCGAAAGCATTTAAAACAATCTAGAAGGTGAGACCTATATTTTTTTCACAATTAACTGAACAAAAAATAATTAAATACATGGCATCAATGTGAAAACCAACCATCTCTCTATTGGGGTAAAAAAAATTATGTGGTCACCAACCCTCAAAATTAATTAACAGTATGAAATAAAAATTCTTTGGCAAAACATGCAGTTTTGCAATCATCTAACTAAGAGACAATATAGATTTTGGTTTTTTTTAATATTTTCATTGCTATGTAGCACATGCTATTGTTTTCCAGTACCACATAAGTAGGTTGAAATAGTCATTAAATATCATTATACACATAGAGATTTGAGTAAATTACTCAAGATTTCATAGAAAATGGGACAAATATCCAAAAAGGTATATTGTGTTATATTCCTCTTTGTGCTTAAGAAGATCTTTCTTGAAGTGCTGTCTTGCACCTTTCAGTTCCTGTGAATATTACTGAAAAATCTTTTTGCATCTCAAGATGCCTAATCCCATATAGATAATTTATGACAGAGAAGTAAATTAAATCCTGATTTTCTAGACCAAGGGCAGTGCAGTGGAAAATCCTTTCTCTCACAGTTGCTGGGTAAAACATAATACATCTTAAAAGCTGTCTTTCCCCATACCCAAACAACAGTCCTAAGGAAAGTGACACACAAAAAAAAAAAAAAAAAAAAAAAAAGGAGAAAACATCTTACATGCTTAATTTGAAAACTGAAACACTGAAACAATGGTTAAAAACTATTCATTTGAAAAGGGTAGGCCAAAAAAAAAAAGAAAAAACGAAAAGAAAATCCCACAAACTGAACAAAAGCTTTAGGGTGAGTTGGTGTTCGAAACTTAAATTTCTGGCAAAGACCTACTTTTTCACTGAGGTTTCCATACCTCTGGATATGCCCCATTACTTCAAAGGCCAATGTTTTAATCATAATAACAGAAACAGACATGCTGTCTCCAGGACTAGAGCTCAGACTTGATCTCAGACTTCAGGCTCAGTTTGTCTTCTGCCTTACACAGATCACTGATATTTTGAACCTGAAAATGCAACTGTGCATCTTCGATTAAATGAGCAGCTTTTCTTTCGAACCCTGAACTTCAAAAGTCCAGGAAACAGGCACTTTAGACAATATTTAGAATTTAAAATACTTTGTGTGCATGCATTCTTTAGTCCAGATACAACCGATACCCCCAAAATCTTGCAAGAAGGACATGACATCTAAACTCAGAGAAAGTTCTTCACTGTTTAATTAAATAAATTATTTTTTAAACATAACTCGATAAAATATATATAGTGGGGTCTATTCTTAACCCCAGCAAGGGATATTTTGATAAGAGGATGTAACTGAATTTCCTTAAAATTACTGAGGGACTTCGGGACTTGCTGAAATTATCTCTCTTGTTTAATTTTCCATTTGGACATGAAGAGCTGAATATGAATCTTCATAGAATTGGGGAACATACTGATGGAAGAAAAAACCCTTAAGTGATGGCTTCCCTATGGAAAACTATTCTACAGCCTAATGTATCTTCCTGTCAGAACGTTTTTCATTATATTTAGTATAGACTTTGTGCTCCCAATTCCATCATATTATTAATATATATCTTAATGTACAACATTAAAACCACTTCTAGCCTTCTTGACATTTACATAATTATATTCTTATGGACGCCCTTTTGAGTCAAAGTGAAGGTGTCTCTATTTCACTGCTAAAACATTTCCTTCATTCTGTCTCTTCAGTATTTTTTGCTTCCTTTCTCTTCCCCATTAAAAATAAATTATCTCACAGCACAGTCCTTTCAACCTGTTCAATTTCTTCTAATGTTTGTTGCAAGAAACAGAGGTTCCACTTCCCTCATATGTGCTGGAACTTTTAAACCATCCCTCCATGTCATCAAGCAAAGATGTAGTTTTGTGGAAGAAACTCCTGCAGAGGAAAATTGGATGTCCATGCTATGGGTGCAGCAGTCCCCCTTGTGACACAACCTGCAACAGATGCTAGTGGAAATTGACAGCTGCAAATATTAGTAGGCAAGCAATCTATCAGGTAAGAAATTCACCCCCTGAATAATTTTCAGCTTTCATTTTCTGTTTTCACAAAATTTTCTTCTCTTACACCACTTACCACTCACAAAAAAACCACCTAAACCCACACAAATAGCAACAAATAGCATTCTGGAATATGGATGTGGTTTTTGATACATACTTCACCTTCTGGGATTCTGGTTCTTTACTAAAAGTTGCTTACTTTTGTAAGCTTACAATGCCTTAACTTCCTTGCAGGCACTACACCAAAGAAATGAAGTGAAATTTTCTAATCAAATTGTGACATTATTTAGATGTGGAGCCTAGCAAAAAAATGTATATCAAAATCCTAATAATGGAAATCAAAAGTGAATATAGCATCATGCAAATTCAAATGCACTGCTGAAGTCCTTACCTACATCAGAGACAAGAATCTATGATTTTCTTTTGAAGAGTGAGATACAAAGACATTATACAAAGGTGGGGTTATTGAGTGTTGCTGAAAAATTCCAGTAACTTGTATAATATTTTCATATTTTCATTAGTTTTCCAATTTATCCCTGAAATATTTGATTTTATTCCCCATTTATTAATTCAGATGAACTTGCTAAAATAACAATTCTTTAATGAAGACTTAAGAGTACTAAAAGGCTATCTCTTAGATAGTCTCATGATGACAACTTGATCCTAATAATAAATGTAGGATATGTCTTTATTCTTTGAAATAAATTATGCCAAACAAGCTTCTCTCTGACTAACATAGAAGCGTGACAGCTGGTTTGGTATTTCTCTGAGGTAAAGGATGTACAAAGAAATCAAGGACTAATCTAACAAGGTAATCATCTTTGCTTGTGTCCTCATAAATGAGTTAAACATGGAGTACTCACTCTAAGCTTTGGGGCACTTTCAAAGAGTGTAATAGCAGCCAGCAAAAAAAGATAAACCAGGAAAATTGCTGTGACATATATATCATGGATGGAAATGTTCTGTTACTGAATTGTGGAAACAATTGAAGCATCTGTACTTGATGCAGTCTTCAATTATTTTTTTTTTTTTTTTTGAGAAATGGAAGTAAAGAGAATGAGTCAAAATACCTACAAAATAGTTACTGAAATGTGAGTTGAAATCAAATGAAGAGAAAAGAGATTTAGATTTGATGTGAGATTTAGATTAGAATTCTTTACTCAGAGGGTAGTGAAGCATTGAAACAGGTTGCACAGGGAAGCTGTGGGTGCCCCATCCCTAGTACTGTTCAAAGCCAGGTTGGATTGGGCTTTGAATCTCCTGGTCTATTGGGTGGCATCCCACACAATCCTATGAATTTAGATTATTTGTTAATATAAATATTTGAAAGAGAAAAGGGTAGAAAAGTAGATACAGGAATTTGAAGTTCCTGTGACAGTGATTAGAGAGCTTTTCCTAAATTGCACACTAAGACTACTGGGCCCCTGCTATTGTTCATAGCCCATAGCACGAAATTCATATCAAAACAAACAAATTAACTAACACAAGCATAAAATAAATGAACAACTGTTATGGGCTCAGTATCAGTATTGGATGATAATAGGCTGCACCCAGGGATGGGAGTAACTGCTCAACAAAAAGCTGCACCATTAGCACTAGAGATGTTTCAAATACACCTACATGCTGTAATATATTTGATACTATTTAACTCCAAATTCTGCTCAGGTGTTAGTTTCTTTTAAAATTGTTACAAAAAGTTGAAATTTAGAAGAATTCATTTGTAAAAAAAAAAATCTTAAATTTATGAAGTATAAATTACACCATAAAAAAATAATAATAAGAAATTTACAATAAAATTTTCCATGTAATGTCTGGTTTTATAGTAAGGGTATCTTTTTAGATAATAAATTGCTCAATAACTAATTGTTTTGTTAAATAGAGACTGTAGATTTCATATACTTATTCATCAACAAATTTAACAAGCATCTAATTTTTCACATATTACCATAGGTAAGGAAAATCACTTTATAAATAAATACAATTTAAGTTCAAGACAGGCTTAGGACATCAATTACTCATTTATTTATAAGTATGCTATTATTAAATTACAGGCCATGAAAAAATGTTCTAGTTATGTTAGACAGGAAAAAGGAGAATTTTAATGGACAGTAAGCAGTATTTTTTGATAAATATAGAACAATAAATCAGTAGCAGAACAGATTTCCCCCGGTGCCCAGCTCTCTGATGGGAAGGACCTCAGACCCTGACAGTCATAAGATGCTGCCAAGTGGGTGCTGAATTGCTCACCGGAGCTGGGCTGAAGGCAAGAGCCAGGGCACCTCATCTGGTACTCTTTTGGTCCTTGTGTATTTGTGCAATAGAAACACTTTACTCAGGGCAGAGCAGGTGGAAACAGAGCAGCCACAGAAGCAAGCTTGAAAAGAGCCCAGAGAATAAGCTGGCTGATCTCATTTTGAGCAGCTGTAGCTGTGGATGCTCTGAGCAGCAACAGCAGTGGGAGGGCCAGCTCTGTGTGATCAGAGGGCTTTGGCAGTTGTGATCTCTGAACTAATTCCGACATGTCAATGAAATGGCACATCAGGATGAAAAAAAGAGTGTAAAGAATTTAATAGCTTAGGGGGGGAGGCACTTTACATAGGCCCAAAAATAGATTTGAGAAGAAAAGCAAACTAAATTTGTATGAATATTAAGAGAAATACAAACAGGTTTAGTTTATTTTCCTTCCTCTGTGTGTATCATTATTTACTAAATGGTAAGTTCCTATAATAATTTTAAAATCTTTTCAGTGAATAGGGCATTAGTACAAAGGAACTGTGATTATCATCTCTAACTGTGTGACTAAAAGCACTTTTTCTGAAAAGTCACTATTGTTTATATTTTCCTCTATATGATTAGATACTACAGCAAAAATGAAAGCCAGAATTGGAATGCTCAATTTGTATATTTTATAGGATGGAGAAGTAGGATAATTATTGCAGTTCTAGTTTTGAACAAAGGCAACCTGGATTCTGTTTCCTAATTGGCTTCAGGTGTCCTATTTAATCCTAAGAAAATCAAAGCTAGAATTTTAAAGGTATTCAACTACTGATTTGAGTAACTTAAAAAAGTTTTACTAGTCTCTCTGGAAAGAGGTTCAGGTCATCTGATTTTAGGCCTTTAATTTAAAAATGTGAAGTTCCCTGTGTATGAGTTTATGTAGTCACTGGAAAGAGGCAGGCTCCCAACAGAGGAGCTTGTGACTAAGCAAGGCATCTAAATTAAATCCCACAAAAGAAAGGGATATCTGGTGCACATCACACAGAGTTAGATATTTTTGTACCTGAACGTTTCTCTAATCATGTATTTCTTTCCTTATATTTGTTGTGGTTTTCCCATCAGACGGTGATATCTTTCCCTTTTTTACCTTGCAGTAGATTCTTGAGATTTAATCATACACTGTTTACAGAGCTCTTCAAAAGGAAGCAAAACTCAATAAAACATTCAATGAAAAGTTATAGAAATGGTCAAGGATCTGAGAAAAAAAAAATGAAGAATGCAAGAATTGGTTGTGCTAAAGAAATGGGTGAAAGAGGTGACAGTAAATATAGGATGAATAAAAAATGGAAAAAGTACTTAAAGCAAATGCTTGCACTCCCTCTTCCTAAGACAAATAAATATTCAACTACATGAAAAGATGACAATTGATTCACTGATAAAAGTATATCTTTCTTATATTGTGGTTAAATTGTGGAGCCCATTGCCAATGAAACTTATTTTAAAAAGCAACCATAAACACAGCAGGTGTAAATCTGCTGCTTCAGGATTTTAAAAAGTTTCTAGTGATACAGGTAAGAGCATATGATCAAATATTACAATGTTACTGTAGTTTTTTGACCTTGTTTATCCCTTTATCAACGGTATTTCAACTTACTCACACTCTAGCCCAGACCAGCTGTGACCAACTGATATTGTTCAATAATCCCTTTTTATTTTGAGTTTATCATGGGCTAACTGCTCAAGCATAGTCATACATAGCAGCTGATCATTTTTTTGATTTGTCTGAGGACATTTAATGTGTATTTATACCTTTAGAAATCAAAATATATTTAAATGTTTTCAGTAAAATATCCTTCTCTCCTTTCTGCGAAGTTCATTCACCTTTTTCTGTCAGAGACACCAGAGTAAACTGCATGAACTTTGAAGCCAAAAAAGTACAATATGTCCTAGACACTAAATGTTATGGATATGAATTTTGAAATATTCAGCATTGACTCTAAGCTTAATTCCAGCCTGGCTGAGGTTAAATATGAGATCTGAAAATGTAAAAAAGGTTTTGATATCAAAATATAGGTACATCCTACAGCCTCTTGCTTCAGGCATAATCCTCCAAAGACAAGGGTACCAGCCAGTAAGACAAGACACAGACACTATTGGGAATCTAGATATTAAGAACACAGAGATGAAAGGTGTCATCAGGAACTGCATGGAGACTGACTTGCTTGCTTTGTGAAATAACGAAGTTCACAAAGCTTTCAGTCACTCAGTCTCCAGCACATAAAAAGAGAAACTACACACAAAAAAAAGTAACTTAGAAATAAATTAAAAAAGGAGCACTTGAACATGTAAAATGCCTGCAGATGACCTGAAGATCATTTAAAGACATAAGACTTAGACAGAGATATTGACTCATGCTTCCTCTTTATCACTGCATTTCATTTCTTCCCTTTTGCTATTTCCCAGAAAAAAAATTAAAAAGTGGGAGAAGATACGATATATCAGAAATACATTCAAGGAAATATCAGAAATGAAAATAAGCAACAACATAATCTTTAACAGTTTAAATTAATATCACAAGAAGCTAAGAAGCAGCCTACCAGTTTTTATGTCTTTAATAATAAAATTGTCCCTTAATGGAACCTATAGAATAGTGAGCCAGGAGAGCACGTAATCAAGTGGTAAAAGGACCGATCAGTGAGATTAAAGTTACTGCGGAAAGGCTAAACTAACTGTTGGTATTCCTAGTGGTAGGAAGACAGTTCTCAGACCAAGCCTGCATAGGAATCCACTGTCAGAAAAAAGGCTCAGAGATTTTAAAACTAAACCCAATACAAAACACAAAGCAAAGCAACAGATCGATAGGATCAGACAGTTCTGCAGCAATTTGATGTCCATGTTTGGTCATAACTCTTGGTTATATATCAATTCCTATGTGTAAAGCAAACTTGGTGTCAGAGAAATGAAAAATGGCAAATGCCACATTGGTATTTAGGCATAGTTTCAGAAACTGGCACACACAGGTGTGAAAACCTCATTTTCACAGCAACCTATCTGACAGAAGTTATACCACTTAGTATTTTAAGTAACCAACAGGGTTCTGTCATATTAGGGGAAGGTAATGTAGGGATGTAGCTCTTCACACTGTATTTCTTTCAATGTTCCAACAAACATTTTCATCTGGGTTATGGAGATGATATAACATGCATAGTGTCATAGGTTAGCAAAACATAGTCCCAGAAGGGATGTTCTTGCAAAGAGGTGGTTACAGCTTCCTCTATGACTTGACAGAACCTATCAGCTGGCTAGTTTGAATATTGACAATTTTTTAAGCCACTTAAAGTTGTGACTGCCTCTGTGGTCCACACTTAAGAATAGTAAACCCCAGGCAGAGCCTCTCTGTCTCGTTTCCAGTGCTGGCACAGGTGGCTGCGGGCCCTGTGCAGCGGCCAGCGGGCCCAGCCCAGGCTCTGCTCGGGCCAGGCCAGGCCGGGCCACGGCCATCCTGGGGCCGATGGGCCCTGTTCCATCCCCAGAACCCCCCCCCCAGCAGGGCTGTGGGCAGCTGGAGCGGCTCAGCTCACCCCACCCTCTCCACTTCATAAGCCACATTCCAGCTGCAAGGCCTAGGTGGGATTAACCATTTTAGTGCTGTGAAGAGCTGAAAACCTGAGGGAAGAGAAAGAGGAGATGCTTCAAGCTGAAATTCTGTTGTAAAGCTATGATATATCAGAGTACCCGTTGTAATTTCATGAAGATATGGGGGGTGGAGTGTTCAACTCGTAAGCAAAAGCACCTGTGCTGAGATAGGCAGATGCTGATGCAGCTGTAATTCCATGAGAAGTTTGGACAGGGAGAGATGGAAGCGATGAGGACTTTGGCTCCAAATGGGAAAGGAGAAAACCTCAGTTCCTAGAGATGCTCCCAAAGATTTCTTAGAGATGAAATGCTCCCAGAGATGGGTGAAGAGAACTTTTGTTTCTGAACGGCTCAACCTTAAAATTGTACCCCAAAAAACTTCAAGAGTGGACCCTCGAAAGCAGCTGTGGGAAAAGCTGCAAGTTGGGGGAAGGGGCTCACATGCGAGCAGAGAGACTCCTCTTCCTAAATGGACTGAACAAAGTTATTATGGAAGTGGTAAACAGACTGAACATCTTAAGGGTTGTCTTTTTACATTGTCAGTGGGAGAAGGGAGGAAGGAGGGGGGGAGGAGAAGAGTTCTGAAGGTGTGGTATGATTTTTTTCTTCTTCTTCTCTTCTTTTAGGTCTGTTAATAAACTTCTTTATATTCTTTCAAGTTTGGTGCCTGCTTTGCGTTTCTCCTAATTCTTATCTCACAGCAGATAAACAGTAATGAGTATTTTGGACCAAACCACTACACTTAGTCTTCTGAAAGATTTTGATAAGATTATTCACCAAGAAAAATAAAGCAAATAAAGTGTTGCAAGATATAAAAGAAAGCCAAATTCTGATTTAAATACTGATTTAAATATAGAAAGCAAAAACTGGAAAAAATGGACAGTTTTCACAGTGAAAAGAGATTACAAAGTGTGTTGATATCCTTCAGTACATTTCTTGTGAAACCTACCAAGATAAGAACTATCAGAAAGGGTTTAGGTAAAGTCAAATCAAAAATAAATATTGAGAGTAATAGCTCACATGAAAGGTATAGCTCAGGAATCCCCTTGATAAACTATTTTTTGTCAGACACATGCAATCCTTCCATTAAATATTTCTTCCATGGTTTTCCTTGGCATTTCTGCTTGCCTTTCAGAAAGATGAGCTACTGACCTAGACTTTGACCTGGAGCAGGGCTGCAGATAAATTTTAAAAATTGTGTATGGAAAACAACAACCAAACCATAAATCTAATGTCTAAAACTTTGTATTCACACTTGGTTAATTAAAGAGTGAGACGAGCTTTCACTTTTGCATGTAACATTAATAAATTCCTTAGATGTAAGATCCCTTGATGTGAGCTTTAAAAGGCATATTAAAAGTATGAAGTTAGATGGATCATCCAAGTGCTGAAAAGGATTCCTTAATTCATGTATATTGTGAAATAACACTGTTAACAGATACTGTCATATTGTCATATGAAACACGCACTGAATTTTTGATGTCTGAAACCTATAGAAGTGCAAAGAATTTGCATGCCAAAGAAAAAGTAAGTACAATTCATTTTAAAACCAGTGTAATCGCTGTAATTTTAAAATGTTATATCAAGTCACAAGTTCATGTCTTTTGATCTGTAAGGAAAAAATTAAAATATCTAACCAAAAGAGGTTGCTTCTGTAGTCAAATTTGAGCAAATGCTAGATATTTGCTGAATAGAGATGGCAGTGGATAACAGGTTATAGTCAGCTTGTGGGTTTATAGCCACAGCTATGAAGTTATTAATATCACATGCTAAGGATCTGAGCTGGCTATCCTACTCTAACAGTGAGTTATGATCACTCTAATGAAATGCAGCCATATCTGTGTAACAGTCCTCATATACATGAACACATTTTACTGCTGTATTGAGTCAGAAACATTCATGTTGCTGATCCAAAAATATTTATACACTAAACTTTGTTTCAGGAAAGTGAAAAAATACCACTTCTACTTCAGCCTCTGAACACAATCAGTACCAATAGTGACAAAACAGTAAACTTGCCCAGTTGCCCAGTGCAACTTTACCCATACATCTTCCTGTGGAACAGAAATCATACCTTTTGACTCCCTGACTTTTCTGAAATCACTAGCATAGACTTCTCCTGCTGTTGACACCAGAAAGGAAATCAAATTCCCATGATAAGTAGATTTATATAGATATAAATTAATCAGACTATGACTGTATCTGTTCAATCACTTCAGTAAAACCAAAACTAAAAGCCACAGATTCTTCAGCTAGTTCCAGGCTTGCTGAGAAATTGACAGGTGATTTAAAATAATTCTTTCTTTCAAGTAAAACTCTGCTTTCCTTCAAATAATCTCTTGAATCCATCTGGCATAATTGGAGACTTTCCAGATGCCTTTTAAATACATGTATTAAGATTGAATTGTTCTGAACTGTTTTGCATACAGTCTATCAAAAAAATAAATATGCACATTCTTCACCATTGAGGTTTTAGCAATTGTGGACCTTGAATTGATTCCCCAGTGCCTCCAGTTTATGACACTATTCTTCACTAGTTATTTGATACATCTTTGAAATCCAGTTTAATTTGATTTTTTTCTTTATGTTAAGACAGGTACAGATTTTTCTACCACCTGTACCATAAATGTTTCAATGGACCAAATGTTAGGGAAAATATTAGGAGGTGCAAGATGTTTAGTCTTCCTTGGTATGTTGCAAAGGAGCCATGGCACAAGGACGAATTGCTGCAAATATGGGTAATACATTAAAAAAAATCATTCACTGTCCCCTGCTATCTTTCTGTGGCAACATTTGCTAATGTCTTGATTTCTTGGGCAACTTGCAGTCTGAAGGACCTTAATGCCAAAGCAAAGATAAACGCAAGGGTCTTAAGAAAAAGATCAACTTGAAAAACTATGCACAATACAAGTTATCTTGGAAGCTAACTTTTTAGTGATTCTTGTGCAATTTTCAGAGAATTGCCAAACTACTTTCAAGTACAATAAGCCAGCTGGAGCACATTCTGGAATTTGCTTTGAAAGGCTTTTCATGTAACTTGTAAGATTCAATGTGACTCTTGTAAACCACTGCTCATTTCTACACAAAAATCCAGCTTATCATGCCCATGTTTAACAAGGAATGATTTTGCACAATATATTGTATTCCTTACCCAGATTTCACTCCATGCTTTCAGTCATAGAAATCCAGAGACAGATAAGTGTTTCCAACACATCTCAAAATTATTCACATATTTCTTTCTTCAGCTCATTAATTGGATGAAAGTGTGCACCATCTATTCATTAATCATTTCTGCTTACATTGATAGAACAGACAAAAAAAAACCCTGAGTGAATGCAGAACCTTAAAAGATGGATAATCATGCAGTCAATAAGCTTTTCATCCAACTCCAGCCATCTCAAATATTGCAGTAAATGCAAGTAAAAAAAAGCTCCATGCTATCAAATCTGAAACTAAACTTTAATGACTTGGAGGCAAGGTTTTTTCTCTCTCTCTAGGTCAGTCCAATGTTCAAATTTAGTTCAGCTGATTATAGAACCGCAGTTTTAGTATAACAGTATTGTCAGTTTAGCTTAACTATTTCTACATCAAATCCAAATGTGAGGCGAAAAACTGTGAATTTGGACAAGCACATTTTATTATGACACTTAAAGTCCACAAAGAAAAAAACTTCTCCCATCATTCCCCTGTTTTTAAATGGGCTTTGAAGAAGATCTTCTAGAACAGCAACTGTTGATGCACTCATTGGCATTCTGGAAAGCAAAACATCCATTCTTTGCTGCTGGAAAAAGCATCTCTGTGGATTCTTTCCAATCTGAACCACCTGATATATTTCACATTTTATATACTCTATGAAGAATGACATTCATATGAATGATAACTTTACCCTTTGATAGTCTAATCCTTCCAAATACAGTCACACACTTCAGCAATCCCCCCAAGGAACAAAGTGAAGAATAAAAGATACCGCTTGAACAGGAATGCAAAGTGACAAATATAGCCATCATTTGTCAGAGCTAGCTATATCATAATAAAAGATTTCTCAAGAAGTTGTTGTGCCAATTTATTAACCCCACATGCTTACCGCTTTCTAGGAACCTTAAATTTCATTCCTGAATTGGAATTAACCCCCACAATCTAGTCTATTGGCTACACAGGCAATAATTTTTTACTCCAACAGAATCAGAAAAAAGAAAAAAAGTTTCATCTTTGCTACTTTATCCATATAACCAAGAAAAACTGTTCATTATGAAGACCTGATTGCCTGAGCAGCATGTAATTCATAACTGATTGCCTTGAAAAACTCAGTTTATTCCCATATAAACCAGGATATGACTTCCTAGAACAGTGACTTGCTGTTAAATATGCTGGGCTAAATACCTCCAGAGGACATGGAAGCTTTGCCTGTGCTAGTTTACTCTGGCAGATGGAGCATTTAAATATTTATTAAGCATTCACTATACCCTTGCTGTGATGAAAGAAAACCTAAGTATTTCTATAAACGAGCTACTCACCTAAGATTGGAGAGATAAAAAAGGTTAAAATATCTCAGAAACAGAATTATTGATCCAAAATTAAAGAGTTAAGTTTATGTGAGACAAAGACAAAAGAAATTGTACCATAACATTACGATAGCTGAGAAGTTTTGGGGTTTTTTGCACAGATAATTGCTTATCTCATGGGAAGCTTTTCAGTATTTTATGTTGGCAGAATTGATCCTATGGTTTTATTTTTAAGGATATACTAAAAGGATATGCTAAACCCCATGGCTTTAGAAAAGTATCAAACTTCTAAGGCTAGTTAAGTTAACCTCTGATTCTATACAAAGAATACTTCATGTCTGACATGAACAAGGGAAAAAATCCTTTCTTAACTTTTTTTTTAATGTTCATATTTAACAAAGAAAAGAGTGTGAATAAAATATTATTATAAAATAAATATGAGTAGTTGCTAATCCCTAGAGGGCTCTTACCTCGCCAGCCAGTTACAAGGGCAGACAGAGAACGCTGTAGGAATTTCTCTTTCTGCAGCTGAGTGCAGCACATCTCAAAGCTGTAACCCAGCAAAGGTAAACACAGGGCTCTGATGGGCCCTGAGGCTGAACACACACTTACTGAAGAAGAAAATATTTAAACTAAAGAGGGATAGATTGGTTAGCAGGTGTCTAACCAGCATGATCCCAAACATAACCACAAACATTTCTTTTTCATAATTTCTCTCTCAATTGCAGATTTAAATACTTTGGAAGCAGGACAAGATGAAGTGATTTTATATTTCATGGGATGGCTATCCCTAGCTGATCACTGTGTGTGTCCACAAAGCACTGGGACATGATCTAGAAATGTTGTTATGTATCTTTCCATAGAAAATCTGAAAATTAAAGTGGTGATTCTGTGAATCCTTAGGGGCCTAATTTACAGTTGCAGATCCAGGCTGACTTGGCAGCAACTTCTCTTTCATTACTGAAGCAGAAATATATGTAGGAACAGCTGTGGAAGAACAAAACTAAAATAGAAAAGTTTTCAATGAGTATATTTGCCCACATAGGCACACACAGAGTTGCACATAAACCATTACTGCCAGCATAATGAGCATTCCTAATAGAAAACTGATTGACATAAAAAACAGGCCGTCATAGGTATCAATAAATTCTGACCTTTAATTCAGTGTTCACTGGGAAAATAAGAATTGTGTTTCATAGAGTATTTTGAAATATTTTACATTTTGAAATGTAAATTCATTACCCACTGAATGAACAGAATGAAGCATTTAGAGAAATGCTAACATATTTGATATATTTTTAAACACATTACATTAAAAGCATCAGTAATTTCATAAGTTTTATATGCACATTGTTGCCCTAGACAGACAGCTAATCAGATAGTGAACCATTAGAATGTTGCCTGTTATTACATTGGCATCAGACTCAGACTCAAAGTATAAAAACCATCTTCTTAGTCTCTGAATATGCAACCTGTTACAGCTACATTTTGTCTAGAGATAAAAACACACCTTTGAGGAAATTAGAATTGTCCTGGGGCGATGTTATGAAGCCACTTTATTCCTTAACCATCCGCTTAATGCCCAAGGACGCTGTGCCTTTAAGATAGACTCGGGGGGCGGGGCCACGGAACCCGAGTGCGGGGCAGTTTAACAGCCGGGCCCAAGGGCTCAGGGCTTGCGGGGGCCCGGCAGGGCTCGGGAGGGAGTGCGCTGGGAGCTCTGTGCTGCTCTTTGGGTTTCTTTTGTGTTCCAGCTAGCTGGGAAAAAGTTCTGTTGGGTTTTTCTTTTTCTTTTTTCCCTTGCTTTCCCCTTTCCTCACTGCCTCCCTTCCCTCCTCGCTGGTCCAGGGAGCCTGCGGGGGCAGCCCCAGCGGGCCTGCGGGGTGGCCCCGGCTGATCCGAGGCTGGGTGTCTGTCCTCCCTCTGGGAATTTGTTGTATTTTGAGGGGCTTTTTTATCCTGTTCTGCCCTGTTTTGTTCATGTGTTAATAAACAGTTTGGTTTATTTTTCCCACTTTCACTCCTTGTAGCCCATTTGTCTCATTGACAGAGGAAAAGGGGAAGAACACTCGTTCCGGAGTGTTTCCTCCTGAAGTTTTGTCTCAAAAACCGAGACAAGAAGAAAAGTAGATATGGCTATAGATTAGTCCAACATAGGTTACTGTTTATTCTATTCATTAGGAGATGCTGTATCAAATCTTTCACAGTGTCAGAAAGCAATTTTGGATTTAAGCACAGAAAGGTACAAGCTTTACACAGGATACATGGCCCACCAAGTTAACTCCCTTGGGATTTTTGGACATTGAATAATCTAACATAAATAACAAAACACATTTATTAATCCACTTGTTTCTAAGTCTTAGTAGGAACTCAAGATTTATTTAAAATGTGTCTTGAACACATGGTCACACAAGTTTACAACCAATAAACATTTTTTGAAATGTTAAAATATCACAAGAATATCTGAAAATATTTTCCATAACTTGTAAAGTATTTTCAGACTCCTTGAACTTAATTTAGGATGCGCAAGTCCTCTAAGCCCACCTCAGCACAGATAATAACAAATATCAGCATAAGATAGACTTCAACTAACATCAGCAATTCTGTATCACAGCTTGTCAACCTGCAGTTAGAACTTTTCCAACAAGATGCTAACAGGGAGCATATTTACTAAAAGGAACTCTATCGTTACTTTCTAAATATTGAGTAAACAGAACAAGATAAAGAACAAAACCAGAAATAAAAGTATGTTTGAATGAGCAAATGGATACTGTAACATGAACAAGTAAAGTTTGAGGTAAAGTGAAATTCAGAGCTTTCTAAAGTGACATACAGTGTCAAATGAGAAACCATGTTAGAGAGTAGTTTGACTTGGATTTGTTTCAGGCTTTTCCTTAAAGCATAACAAGTTCAGCCTTGATTTCCTATCCAGGAAAGCATGAGAATCTGCATTCTTAATCATTCTCTGCTGTTTCTTTGAGGCAACACAGATAAAGTTAGGAATCTCTAAAAAGTTCCTGCAGAGTAGGCAGAACTTACTGTGGAGTGTTTGTCTTTTTTTCAGTCTTTGTGTATTTAGACACAAACAGTGAGGGTGACAGTCAAAAGTATCACCTAATTTCACTTTTATCAGCTGCACAGTCTCTTTCTCTGACTCACTGGGCATTGTGAGAATTACAGGGAGTTGCAGGGTGGTCTCGACTAGGAAAGAGAACACCTGGAACCTGCAGCCAGGTGAAGACATTTGCGAACAATGAAGAACAGTGCTGGGTGAAATCATACCAAGAATCATGCTAATTTCCAAGAAACACCGGATGCATGTGTTGATTTATGAAGAGCCTCAGCAGCTGAAAAATGGAATAATCAGACTGACTTTTCAAGAGCTTGAGAAAAAGGCCCTACAAAATAGGAAATGCTAATGGAAAAACATGTGTTAGTAAACCAGATATTCCAGTCTTGTAGATTCCTGGAATTCTCATCTGTAATAAAAAATCTGTAATACAAATAATAAAAATTGAATGCTTGTTTAAAATATATACCAAAATGCCATCAAAGGAGACTGAAAATGTTAGTGATCAGCTATGAATTGCATTTCAACAGCAAAAAAGCTGTTTATCTGTGGATTTCTGAGATGCTTTCACCACAGTAAATTTTGCATTCCTGGCTTTTTTAAACTTCAATAACTGAAAGCTAGATAAAATTAAAATTACCATTGGTGTTACAGCTATGCCTCATAGCAAATGCAGCTAAAATTTGCAAAATAGATAAGTAAATAAATTCCATTAAAATGCTAGTTTTTTTTCCATTTTAGTACAACTTGAAAATATAAATTCTACCACAAGAATAAGAATATGAAAAAAGTCTCAAAAGTTAGGACATAGTTTAATTATTTTGACTTAGTCCAAACATGCATGAACTTAAGTTCTGAAAAATAAAATATCTTTGAAACTATGATTTGAGTGTGACACAAAACTAAAAATTCATCCAGAAACCCTCTCCATGCTCCTCTTATTCGTCTATTTGAAATGGGAAGAGACAGCTGCTTGAAATCTACTCTTTGTAAGGGAAACACTGTATGTTGGCACAGGCAACAAAACAAATAGGAATATTACTAATGTGAAGAGAGAATAATCCCTGTCCTCTAATGTGCCTTTTAACACACTATTGATGCCTTGGGTTTTAACTTTTATATTTTTCAAATTGTGTAGTGCCTAGTGTGTAACTCTGAAATTTCTTGTAGTCTGCTAATTTCTGCTCTCATGCTAGGTAGACTAAACAAAGCCTCTCCGGGCCTGCTCTTCAAGGACACCTAGACTGTCCTAGGCCCAAAAGTATAAACCAAAGAGTCTCTGAGGGGGGGTAAGCTGAGGGGAATTACATCATTAAACTGAAGCTTTAATTGGAAAATTAACCCTGCTATGCAAATGAACTAAACCTAGAAAAGTGTGACGAACTCGTGACCTGTCATCCATCTTGGGGTCCATCTTGGCAATAGCCTCTTGCCCCCAGGGGGTACGTTTGAAGGCCTTTCAAATAAATACCTACTTTTATTCCCTTACTCCTGTCTAGTCTCTGTTTCTAGGAGGACTCTTAAGGCATCAGTTCTTTGGCACCCCAGATGGGACGATGAGGCTTCTGAAAACTCATGCCAAGATGTCCCATTCCTTCTAATTTCAACAGGAATGAGGCACAGTGTGGAAGTCTGAGGTACAAATGCAAAGGCATTACCACCTGGCCTGTAAAACTATTGAAAGAAATATTTGACCTTCAAAAGTGAATGTGGAGATACTTGTGAAAGGAAGAAACAGCTCTGAAAGTACCTAGGGATATTTTGAGGACTTTCAAAACAAATTAATACTTTCCAAAAGTTAAATTACATTTGCATTATAAATAAAAGCACTAGTTGAAAAAAACCAACACTGAATGTAATAAAATTTTTTTTAAAAATCTAACAATACATTACTACTAGTGTGAAATCATGTCAATGTCATGCATTTATTACTATAAACTCTGAAGTTCAAAATAGGTTGCTATTTTTTTCTGATAAATAACTTTCATAAGAGGGCCATGCTTTTATTTCTGCATCTAAATGGCTCCCATGCAAAAAGCATTTTTGCCCTTCTTCTTCAGTACATCTGTTGAGGCAACACACAATGTTACCTAAATCTGGCTATGTTAATTGCCTATAGACACATACCACTTTTTACAAACTATTACAAATATTACTGAAAAAAAAATATTCAGTCAAATGTCTGCTTTTACCTCTTTTAAAGTCTTCAGGCTATATACATTTTTAGTGTTAAATCTCAGCTGCAGTTCTGACAAACTCATGCTGTTCTTTGCTCATGCTTATGTCTTTGACATCCTTGACTGGACAGGCTAGCAAAGTTTATCTTTCCTTACCTCTCGTTTTAGCCTTGCTTCCGAACAATGTGGTGGTGGACTCTTTGGTGTTCACACTTACCTTTGCTGTTCCAGCTGAATCTCACTTTCTTTTGGAAGTTCTGAGGAAAGTCTGAAATTCATGATTTCTACTCTCTAGGCAGTGATTGGTGGGAGCCGAACCCTTTTATCATTGTCCATTTTAGAATATCTAAAACAACTGGTAGTTTGGTTATCTTTTCCTAAAAAACATTGATGGAGTTTTTTTTCCTAATTTCAATTTCTAAAATATTTTCAAAAAAATTTTCAAACAAACTTATAGAAATATTATTGAGTGCATATATATGTATCTTTATCGTTCCCATTGAAGATTGCCAGGTTGTCCTCAGTTGCTCTGACTTTGTGCAGAGATTCCTGGCAAATCCAAAAAGAATTTGTTCATTTGTCATTGATCTGATTTTTCTCTTTCATAATTTAAAAAAAAAAAATTATGATTAATAATATTAAAACATTGTTTAAACATTGTTTACCTTGTTTACCTCTGCCTCGCTCCCAGCTGAGTTTTGCCCTAGCAAAAAATGAACAAGATTTTTAAGAGTCTGAATTAATTTAAGGTATCTAACTGATCTGCTTAAGAGTTTAAAATCAGTCAAGGGAATACCTGCAGAAACCAGTTCACCCACCAGAGTTCCCAGTCTGGCAGCACACAGAGCCCTTCAATGACTGAATGCCTCAGTTCACTAAATGGAATCTGTGCCTGTATTATATGTATGCTTCCTTCATCCTATATATATTTAAAAAATAAATATAAAATCTTTAAATCAGTTTCCTAATGTAGTTCACAATAGTTAGATTTTAAGCCAAGTCTCGATAGGTCCTACCTAGCTTTTACATGACTACCACAGAGTATTGAGTTCATAATTGAGTCTCAGCTTTGTACACTGCTTTCTATCTGGATCAGCCAACCTAGAACTAGATAAATGTATAAACAACTTCCTCACATGCATGACAGGGTCATGGCCCACACACTCAGAAAACCATCCACATCCTTAGGCCAGCCTGTGCCCTCCTGCTTGGCACTTAATGTTGTTAAAGGGCACCAGTTGACCTCAAAAGTCAAGGGCAGGAAAAAAAAAAGACACATTTGGCCATTTCTCCCCACAACTAAAATCATCTTTCTGTCTGACATTTGGAAGATGAAGAAAGTAATGACATTAGTTCTGTCACTTTGACAGGCAGCACACAGGCAATTTTATGTGCAGAAAGCCAGCCAGGCCATCAAAACTAAACCTATTAGACTAAGACATCATCCTCATTCCAAATACTGTGTCCTTAATTCATGCTGAGTGCTTAATGGTCACACCTAGTTACAAATTACCTGTATGGTCCAATGAAGACAATTAAATTTCTGAGTAGTATCAATGTTGCAGCGTGTTAAGTCTCTTGGAAACTACAGAAAAGTATTAAAAATCCTGCACATCTCATTCAAAAACTATGTAATTTCATTCTTTCTGTTTATTCCACTAATTTCATCCTCCTCATCTATTTATTTTCTTAAAATTATGAACTTTGAAATAATAATGGTAACACAGGAGCTAAGAAAAAAAACAAAACAAACCAAAACAAAACCCAACCAAGCAAAACCATTTGGATATTCACAGTAATATTTTAATTGAATCAGATGGACACGAATGCTAATTACTCTATAGTAAATGCCAAACAAGTATACCAATCACAACACCTGAGATGATTTTTAACTGCAAAAGTGGCAGTAAGAGCTCAGTCATGCTAGAAGTGTTGAATAGAAGCACTAATACTTTTGGAATAAAGTCTGGACAGAAGGTTGTTGAAGTCATGGTTTATCCCCAACTGCCAACTAAGAACCACATGGCTGCTCACTCACTCCCCAGTCTCAGGAAAGAACCAGAAGAGTCAAAGTGAGGAAATCCATGGGTTCAGATATACACTGTTTAATGAGGAAAGCAAAAGCCACACACACAAGCAAAGCACAACAAGCCATTCATTTACCACTTTTCATGGACAGGCAGGTGTTTAGCCATTCCCAGGAACACAGGACCCCATCACAGCTAATGGTGACTTGGGAAGACAAATGCCATCACTCCAGATGTCCCCTGCTTCTTCTTCCTCAGCCTTATATGCTGAGCATGATGTCATATGGTCTGGAATACCCCTTTGGTCAGCTGGGGTCAGATGTCCAGGCTCAGCCCTCTACCAGTTCTTTGTGTGCCCCCAATCTCCTTGTTGGAGGGGTGGGGGCGAGGGGCAGAAAAGGCCTTAACACTGTGTAAGCACTGCTCAGAAGTTACAAAAACAGCTTTGTCTTATCAACATAGTTTCAGCACAAATCCAAAATCTAGCCGCATGCTAGCTACTGTGAAGAAAATAAAGTCTATCCCAGCTAAAACCAGCACAAAACCAACATTTTGGTGATAAGAAAGAAGACAACTTAAGGGGAACCTACTATAAAATTTTGTTTCAGAGAAATGGTAACTGTTCAGAGCATCATATACTTTACTGAAGTACTAAGATTGTTAATGAATCTACTTGGAAAAATTGCTACATATATCTCTTCTCTGCTTTTCATTATATTAGCTTTTGTATGACACATCTTTCTGGAAACACAGGAACCTTCCAAGGACCCAATACACTGAGGCTGAAAACTACCTCTGTATGGCATACATTTGCTTTGATCCCCATAATGTGTGGCCTCAGTGAAACTATGGGGTAGCACAGGTGTTTAAATAACAGGCCATACACATTTGATGAGCTCTGCCTAAAGCTAGAAAAAACAACACATCAATGAAAATGGCTCAGGTCCACCTGGTCTGCTTCATGGATCCAGACAAGTGTACATATTACCTAACCTCTTGGTCTATAAATGTGATTCAATCAGATTATATTGTGACATTGATTGCCAGAAGACTATGTTTCAAAATCCCTCCTATACTTGCATGTTCTGCTGCTGCTGGCCAACTATATCATCCCATTTCCACTTGGGGAATCTGAGGGAAAAATCTCTTTTTTTTTAATATATTTTTGGGTTTTCTTTTAGGTGAATTTATCAGGGTGAGCTTTCAAAACCTTTTAAGTATGGACATTCCTGCTAAGTTTAATATAATTCATAACAATAAGTGCCGCAAGTCTGTCTCGGTATTTCATGAAAGCTACCCTAATGAGAGGAAGCTAAAATTAATTGGCAATAGGGGAAAAAGCAGTCAAGGCTCATGCTTAGTTCTTGATGTTCTTCCATAGTACAAGAATAGCTATCGCATTCTTCTGCCATATGGGCATCCTTTTTGAAATGGGCAATCAATCCAGTACACACTGTTCAAAGGAGATTTGACAAGGGCATTTGGTATTGAGGTCACTATGTCCTTCACACTCTGCAGCTATTTTTCCTCACAAACTATGCCTCTTTCATTTACAATCACTGACTAGAATGATGTGAATTACTCATCTCTTCTGAAAGAGTTCAAAAAACCCCAACCAACCAAAATAATCTCCAGTCTAAAGGTACAATGTTTTTTATTTTGTAATTAAGTAGTAAATTATGATACCAAGACCAGAAAGAGGGGTGTGTTTGACCTTTCATCATACATACCTTAATAGCCTGCCCTAAAAGCATTATAGTGAAGAAGGAAAGTTATAGATGGATTTGGAAATGCTATGTGAATTTTTTTTTATTTTAGCTATTTGTGGGGGGCAGAGAAGAAGAAGAAGTCTCCTGCAGTCTTCAATATTAGAAACAGGTCCCTGAAGTTTTATTGGCAAAGGGTTATGTATGGCATATATATCTGTTTATGAAATGGAGACATTAAAAGCAAAATTATAATATGCATACATCTGAAAATATTAAAGTCTAATCATATGCGGGCTAAGCCCAAATAGAGATTTCATCTTATATTAAGAATTCAAGTGCATTGTCCTGTGAGTGTTTATCATGTACATATTTGAAAATCATGCAACTGCCTCCTCCCCCTAATCTCCCCAAAAGGCTTTATGCAGTGCAGTGACTAAATTACTATCATTGGAAACAGAATAAGCTTCAACAGCTTTCTAAAAATATATCATACACTGTCTTGTTTGTAACTCTCCGCAAAAACTCTGCACATACACTGATGGAAATTTTGTTATGCATCTGCAATAGCCACACTGCTACAAAAAGCAGATAAATGATCATAGAATCACACAAAACTAACTAGGTTGTAAAAGACCTTTGAGATCATCAAGTCCAACCTATGACCTAATACCACCTTATCAACTAAACCATGGCACTGGGTGCCACATCCAGCCCTTTCTTAAACAACTTCAGGGACAGTGACTGCACTACCTCCTGGGGCAGCCCATTCCAATGCCCAAGCACCTTTTCTGTGAAGACTTTCTTCCTAATGTCCTACCTGAATCTCCCCATGTGCAGCTTAAGACAATGGCCTCTTGTCATGTCACTGGTTACCTGGAGAAAAGATCGACTTCCACCTGGCTACAGCTTCCTTTCAGACAGTTGTAGAGAGCGATAAGGTCTCCCCTGAACCTCTGCTCCAGGCTAAACAACCCCAGCTCCCTCAGCTGCTCCTCACAGGACTTGTGTTCCAAACCCTTCACCAGCCTTGGTGCTCTTCTCCGTACACATTCCAGCACCTCAACACAATACCAAAAATAACATTTAATGACACAGATTTTAAATTATGCCTAGGAATCTGCAATACTTACACCTCAAAGAGAGAAATGTCAACATTGTAAATTCATACAAGGGCTTTCTATGTTTCCAATAACACTACATTTAATCTGAAAAGAATTAAGTGATACCTTGCAAATTTGAGATCATCTCTTGACCAGTTAGTATTGAAAAGACACATAAAGCTGATAAGGGAGGCATTAGTAGCCACCTTCAAAATTCACATGAACACACAAATAAGAACTTAGCACTAGGTTCTTGACAATATTAAGCAACATTCCTGACTTCCATGGGTAAGTTTAATAAGAGCTGAATTCATTAGGTTTTAGTTTACTTTATAGCTTCCTCTAATATTTTTAGCTACAACTCTGAATACTTATGTACATGAATCTTTGAGTGGCATGTATTGGCAAAGATCACTGATTTATCTTAGGTATCCCATAACAACCTACAGATGTGAGATATACATCTTTCATAATATATTCAAACAACCATAATTACACATGAATCACTCCCTTTCTAGAACTAGTCCGAGAAAAGAAAGGAATAAAGACTGATGATGTAAGTTTGTAATTCAAAGGTTTGAGGAAGAGTAGCTAACATCTTTTGAACTGCTAATAATGCTCCTAGCAAGGACTGACATTCTACTATGTTTTATCATAGTCATTGTCAAGATGAGTAGGATTTATTTCTTAAAAAAAAATGCACATCATGCAAAGAGAGAGAGTTTTGTGAAGCTTCTGATTCCTGACAGTTCCTTCTAATACAGCAGAAAACATACAAGAAAAAAAATACACTAAATACGATGACATAGTAGAGACACATGTCAGAATATCCACTGTATTCCCTACAGGGGTATTCAAATAGGCAAATAAAGCTTGATAGTATGACTTAAATTTCCCAAGGTGCAAGTCTTCTTTCCAACTCATGAAAATTACTAATCGTTCCTTTAAATTAAATATTTAAATGTTCTTCATTATTGAAAAGCAATGAGATCATCATTGGATTTCACCTAAGCAAAAGTTAAATAAAGTATTACTTGAGAAGGGAAAAAGTTAGCTCTAGTGTGGTATATATTTTGTTGCAAAATCACAGAATATTTATCCTAAAACATACTCTAACAGTAGTTCTTAGGCCTTTCCTCCAAACCTGGACATATTAATATAAACATTTAAAACTCACTCATCAGGGATATTTTCGGTTTTCTTCAACTTTAGTTGGTCAGGGACAGAGGCTTTAGTTTCTGATTCTATATCTGCAAGGACATGTTCATTATAGGCTGGAATAGGAGTAGGACATAGCCGCCAAGTTCATATCAATCACAGTTCAGAAATCTTTATTTAGTGTACCTGAACAAGTACATTCAAATTCAGTTGTTTGCTTTCAAAAGCATTGGCCAAGAGGAAAAGGAAAACAATGGAAATAATTCTTAATGAAGACAACCATTTGAGAATAAAAGAAGTCTAAATGGAGACAAAGCAAAAAATGAATGAAGGAGAAAGATCAGAAACACTTAAAATTTGTATTTTTTCCCTCAGTCCCTACAACTACTTTAAAAAATAAAAACCCAACAAACAAAAGGTTAAAACAGATCACTTCCTTTCTAGTTTCTCTATAAATGCAAAAAAATTCCTAAGTAGTTGTACAGGTCCCTTTATTCTCGTTTCTGTTCATCTTCTCAATTGTCTAGAGGATTCTTCAATTTTCAAAAGTCATTCCTGTATCTATCCCTTCCAAGTATTCCCCAACCTCATCACTGCCAAAAAAAAAAAAAAAATTAAAAGGAAAAAAAAAATCATACTACTTCCTCGAACTTATTTCAAGGTTTGTTTCTTGTTGGAGTTTTTTTGTTTGCTTGTTTTTATTTTGTTTGGGGTTTTTTGTTGTTGTTTTGGTGGTTTTGTGTTTTTTTTTCTTTTTGGTTGTTTGTTTTTTGGTTTTTTTTTGCAATAAGTACAAAATATTTGTATTATTCTTGGTATGCTTTGTGGTCTAACATTCTTCTGTGTCAATCAGCATCCCACTGATTGGCACAACTGTCACATATTTCTGTTAATATTAGTGCCATGCTACACAGAGACATATGTGTTTGCAGAAAAACGAATTTCACTGTTAAAAGTATGGTTGGCAGCATAGAAACTGAAAGGAGGTAAAAAAACATGTCTATTAATGCTATATTGTCTGACTGAACTTCATTAGTGGAGAAGGCATGCCATTTATAACATAAAGTATGTGAAGCATTTTAGCTCCTTTGAGATGGAAAATACTATAAAAATGACAAATATTATTTCCATTAAGAATTAATATTATTGGAAATAGTGCAAAGCTGCATGAATAAAACTTTCCAAAAGCCAGGTAACTCATTTTATTAACAAGTTTAAATGAACATAATGTAAAAATATAAGTAAAAATATCTTAGAATCTTAAAATATCTTGACCAAAGCAGATCTTATGGCTGGTAAAAGATGACCGGCATTATGTCCATAAAATGAACCTCTAGAACTGAGCATGATGTAAGTTTGACAGCTGTCATTCGACTTAATTCAGAATGAAGTTGATCCAAAACACAGCCCCATGCCAGCTACTATTGAGAAGGTTAACTCTATCCCAGCCAAAACCAGAACAGAAATGTAAAAGGTTAATTTCAAAGTTTGATAGAATGACTCAGGTAGACTTTTGTCAGCTGTTAATGAGCCAAGTAATTACTTCACATTTTAGGACTGATAACAGTTCAAAAAAATTAATTTCACTTCATCTCACTAGTTATCCCTGTGAACACTAACTTAAATTTTAGTGCAAAAGCAGATTCTCAGTGCATATCCATATGATTTTTTTCACAATTAAAATAGAAGCTTGAAATTGCTGATCAAGATCAGATTAGTAGTAAAACATGGAAACAGAAAATACTTACTATCCATGCCCTCAGTCATGACTGCTTTCTCTCTACTTTGAAAAAATACTATTATTTTCAACATATTAAATTTTTAGACCAAAGAGGAGGATTTTAGGGGAAGAGCTGTTAGCCCATGTACAGCACTAAAGAAAGAGATGAAAGGCCAAGTTATGCTGCTGTAAATTTAATGCCTTGATGAAAAGTAACATTTTTTTTATAACTCAAGATAATTGACATTTACTTCAGCTTCTCTGGACCAATTGTGACTTTTCTGTATAGATTCATAACAAAAAATCACTGTAGAAACCACTGCATAATATTCTCCTCTTCACTTTAAGGGATAATGTATTCATTTTTGCATATACTTGACAATACTGTAACTAAGATACATTTTCTTCTTACTATCTTGTTCACAGTCTTCCTCTGCTGGCAGACAGCCTGTATTTTTCAAGCTTTCCTATTTCTGCACAGGATGGCTTTAAAAAAAATCCACTTTTGACCTGAGGAATACACAGTGGCTTTTTCCTTCCAAAAGGGATAAGAATGCCAAATTCAGAGAAGAGTTACTTGACTTTCCCAGTTAAACAGGTTTCTGTTCAGGGTATTAGTCTTGTCCCTTAAGGCAGAGATAATAATCAGTCATTCAGACAACTAACCTATTTCCTCAGGTTACTTCCTCTCCTACTTTTTATCAGATCATCTTAGAAGTATTTTATGTAACAAATACTGTTAGATTTTTTCAGGCCAAGCCTAAAATTTTATCAGCTGTGGTCATATGCCTTGAAGTGTAGGAGGTCTTCAAACAGTGTCTCAGTCACTTTATCATGAATATATGATTATCAAATCAGTGTTTATGTGGGAATTTTTACTTTATGGGGAAAAAAAGTCCTGAATTCCAGAATGCTGTATTTATATATTTTTTTATTAGAACCTACAAAATAGAGGTGCCACAGTCATGCCTAGACACATTCATCTTTCCCTTTAGATATTTATTTAAATTATTTAAAATATTATCATAACTTGTGATGCTAAATCACCTGTCTCTTGTGCCAAAAGTACATATTTGGGGGTTTTAAACAGGAGCATGTGACATTTAGGAAGACAGATTGAAACAATATCAGATCTTCTGTAAGTTTTTCTCCCAAGGCTTGTTCAATATCTAATAACTCCTTAATGCAGAAACTGAGCAGTCAGTACCGGGCAATAGAATAGCAAAAATTTATCTGTCTTTCTAAAATGCTAAATAAGTTTAAATATGGCAAATTACTTCAGCTGTCTTCTGATTAACCAATTATTTATCAAAATATTTAGAAAATATCGTTTGCTTTGTTACATCCTTGTATACAAAGGAGTATTCCACAATGACTACCTATATTCCAAAATGACTAGAATAAAATGAAAATAATTCACTGGAATTTATTATTAGAAGAAATCTAGTGCATAGTTATAACTCCTGTAATATTCCTACAGCACTAAATTGTATTCTCAGCTATGTAACTATCTATCCAAAGTAATTTAGGTAACCATCTACCACTACACTATGGACCAACATCTTTGTCAGTATGTCTAAATATGTTCCAATACATGAATAAGAGGTAAGAAACCATTTCTTCTAAGCACGAAACTTTTAGAAACCAATAAAACTCCCTCCAGATCCTGCTTCTTTACCCAAAGATTTTTCTTTAATTATGCTAGCCCCAGTAGAGTCCCAGATTTGCAGATAGCTAGCTCAATTAATATGAATTATTAGCAATTTCATTGAGGGAAAAGGGGGAGGGGAATAATCAGTATTTAGGGCTCTCATATTGTTTCATAATCAGAAAACAACCTGCTAAAGGTGTTTCATTACAACCACCCACTTAATTTGTTTAATTAAAAAAAACAAGTTGAACAGTAGTGGTTCAGAATAAACCATTAAAAAACCTGAACAGCTTGGCTTTTACCAAATTATCTACCCTGTTACATGACGCTGTAGCTGACACTTTACATCTTGCCAAGCATCCTCTGTGAGATTTCCCCAAAGGCTTGAAACCTTAAAGGATTCTGTGACAGCAAAAGCAATCAGCAGTGAATCACAGTTGAGTTGGCACCTTCCAACACCCTGGAAGTGTGACAAGTCCATAAGTTCCCCATGTTGCCTTGGAAAGCTGCCAGTGACATGATTGCTTCTTATTGTCAGGAGATTCATAACGAAGCTCCAATCTTTCCACAAGTTTAGAGAGCCAATAGGGAGTTAGAAATCACTCCACAAGATCTTTCAGAACTTCAATAATATTGTTTTGACTGACCTAATTAAGTCATCATGCAGCAATAATGTTGATACAGCTGATGCAGAACTATACTATCACAACACAAACATTTTTATAGCATCTTCCTTTAAAAAAAAAAGTGATGGTATTTTAATGTGAAAAGAATAACAGCCATTACAGGAATCCATGGCTTCCTCTGAAAAGCCCAACATGAAAAAAAAAAATCAACATATGTACACTTTCTTTGCTACAGTGTACAGCAAGTACACATTTTATTCTAACTTGGCAGTTGCACAACTTTTCACAAATTCTCCTGACTTTAAAATGCTTCTCCATCATAGATGCTGATACCTGAAATGTAATAATTCCCTAGGATCTCAAGTTTTTCAGATGTTCTACTTTTCATTTAGCATTTCTGAGCAGGAAATAAATTCAATCTAATGGTAAAAGTTTCAAGGTCCTAAAGAAAATTCAACATATAACTCATGTTGGGTTAAGCTACCAAATGACTGAGGGTCAGTAAAGGACATAAAAGTGAAATAGAAGATACTGTTGCAAACTTTTTTTGTGAAATAAATATTTGAACTTATTTAATAGAAACTCTGCTGCAAGTGTTGGTTATCAGAGAACTGAGAGAAGTCCTTTAACATTTGAAGTCAGAGTTCAAATGGATCTTTCAACAAAATGAAAACAAAGAAAAAATGTTTGAACAGTTATTTTTGTGGCTTTGGGGTTTTTTGTTTGGTTGGTTGGTTGGGTTTTTTTGTTTGGTTGGTTTTGTTGCTTTTTGTTTGGTTGGTTGGTTGGGTTTTTTTGTTTGGTTGGTTTTGTTGCTTTTTGTTTTTTTGGGTTTTTTTAATGGTCAAATATAAAAAAAAAATTGTCTGGTCTGTTTTAGCTTCAGATTCAATCCAGTGCAGCAGTTTTTACTTATGCAATAAAATACTGACATTCTCTACAATAATAGGTCAAAAAAAATTTAGATAAATCCTCACCATGTCTTATATTTTTTCTTTTAAATTAACTTGCTTGTAGAACTAGTATAGTTTGGGCATTTTGATGCAGATTGCTTACAGATTTTCCTTCCCCTTTTGCTGTTTTAGATGTCATATCAGAAGGGTGGTATCTACTTTCCCTTCTTAGCACATGCTTTGAAACATTTTAACACTATGCTGAAGCTCCTCAAATATATTTGTGTCTTCAGTAAACCAAAACTGAAACTGTAAGACTTATATAAATTAATTTTCTTGTGTTATAATTTTTCTAGAATTCCTATTTACCCTTGTTTCCCTGTGCAAACCATAGGAGAAGTAAATTATTGCGTTATCGAAGGGATTTAAAATATTTGAGGTATGTTGAAGGAAAATCTTGCCTATGGCTGCATTTGACAGATTATGCTTAATTTTAGAAAATTAAAAAAAAAAGCTCTGTCAATAAAAAAAAGATATTTTTATAAAAATACTTTATATATGTGGTTGCTGTTTGAATTTTTGTAAGAATAGAAGGAGACACAGAAAACAAAACTAACTACATCTCTACAAATCCTTGCAATTTTACATTTCATCTAGCAGACTCAATGGTCTTTCTTAAGCATATCAAGGAAAAAGTTGATATCAGTGGAACTGAGTTATCATTATGACTAAACCCTATTTGCCTTATCTCCTTATGCTCAAATCACTGAACAACAGAATACTAAAATTTTGACAATGTTCAGTTAGTGCTAATTTATTATTGCAAATCAATCACTTGCAGCAGTAAAAGTAGGATCACCAAATTTGAATTCTGCAATTGTATTAAAGAATAAGTTAAGCTGTTCTAATTGGGAAATATATAAAATTTCCCAAATATATGCTTTATATAGGTGTTTAATATTAATTTACTTCTTTTAAATAAAAAAAAAAGTATGGTACAGTTCTACATTAGCATCTTTTTTGGTGCCCATCTAAGCTTGTATTAATTTCTTATGTGTTTACATAGTTGTCACAAGGCCTACAAGTAGAAATAGCTTCTCTATTCCATAGTAAAATTGTTTCTTTCTCTAGAAATATTATTTTAAGACAGCAGAGTGAATGAACCACAGAGCTATAACCACCTGATCTTTTTTTTTTTAACTTTTGGTCAGGGACGCCTGAATATCATGACAAGTTACTATGACAATTTTCATCATCTTGTACATGAAATAGGAGGTACTTCATACACCTGGGCCTGACTAGTACATGGGATAGCCTTATCTTTTCATTGTAACAAAGGGGTAACAGACCTTAAACTAGAAATTGCCAGCAAATCATGTTTAACTGGTCATATGAATAATTTGTTCCTGTTCTACAGAGGATAGAACCCAATCCTTGCTCAGTCATAAGAGAATGTAGGTGGTCAGTGGAGAAAAAGTCCATGAATGGTGACATGTAGACATCAAAATAATAATTTTAATCTCATGAATCTGTTTTGTATTTGGAAAAAAATTGTCATAATTTTCAAAGTTAAATAATTTTGAGTTTTACTGAGATTCACAAAAAGGTAATTGTTTAACAAGGCTGAACTCCTGGGTGTTAAGCTGAACTGAGCATTCAAACTGGTAAAATTTGGAATTCCCAGTCTGTGCCATGGTATCACAATATTAACTCTTACTGTTATTAGTGTCAGAATTGACCTTTATCCAATACTCAGAAATGGACTGCCACCTTCCTTCAAAGTTGGAAACAATATTCCTTTTTATCTCCCTTTTGGAAATAAAAACCCCATCTCCTTACTGAAAATCAATAATTTAGATTTTGCATGCTTTATAATATATTTCTAAAGCATGGAGGTTTTCAGGCTTAACTCATGTTGCCTCACATTGCTGGCTTGACTGGGAAAAGAGCATGCTCAGATTTAGAGCCAAATTGCTTTTTAGGGACCAACCAAACATAGCTAATCTTGTGACGTAGATCTCGTTGTCAAGAAAGTAGGAGAGTTAACAGTCCAGAATGGGTTTAAAAAAGTCCTTTCAAATATATTTCTCTGGATATTCACAGCTATAGAGATGTATTTTTTAATGTCACTACTAGTATTTGCAAAATTGCATTGCAATCATGTTTTATATTTAACCATATTGGTTAATAAATGTTAGAATTTTCTGTAGCTTTCCAAACTAGTAAAATACAAGACAGGAGTCACAATTATATGCTTTTAAGTAGATATAAAAATTAGCCTAAGAAACTGAATAAAAACCTTTTAATTACATTTTCACAAGTATTTTTTTCATGTCTTTTATATGTCCTATACACCAATACACAAGGCAGATCCAGGAAGGAATGTTTCAGCTCTTCACTATAAAGTTAGCTCTTATAAGTTGAGCTATGTGAATAGTTTAGATAAATCCAAAAAAGCAGAAGTTATAAACATCATATAATTTTAATTTGATAACAGAATTCAGCCTGAAACCAATTGCAGGATCAAGGCACTCTTACTTAGGTAATTTTCAAAAGGGTTTTTACATCTTGCCCTTTGTCTATTTTAATTACTCTTGTGTTACTCTTTGGTAAAATGAAGAAAAAAATTCTTCAATATGCCTGTGTGTTTAATACATATAATTTACATAAGCATATATCTAAATATGTAAGAGGCTAAATACGAATGGAGTATGAATGGTTTTCCATTACAAGTTGTCCTGTCCTTTTCTATTAAGCTTCTGTAGCCAAAAATACAATAGGTTTGACAGATAATAATAAATACATCAACATATCAGAGTCACTGCAATGATGTTTTTAACTAAATTAACCTCTATAAATACACCTGGATCTTGTAAACAATTTAGGGAGCGAGAAGGATCTACTTTTAAGCTTACATTTGTTCACAATGTCTTTCTACTGGTTTTACCAGTAACTGTTTTTGAAAACTTCAAGAAAAATTATTCTTAGGGTTTTTATTGAATTGAAATGTGTTAATTTATTGAGACAAGTAAACATAATATAAAGTCAAAAAGTATTTTAAATATATGTGATTTCTAATAAATGAGAAATATGTTTAACAAGAACTACTATGCAATTGGCTGATTTTTCAGTCTTTCATTTGTTTTCCAAAATTAAAAAGAAAATAGTGCATGAAAATTCATTTATTGTATGCAGTAGCCCACAAAAGTAAAATCTGATTGTATCATTCTGGCAATTCCTAATGTGAGGCAGGAAAATTTTATAAAATATAATAAATAATGTATGTGCATTTCTGTACACTTGAGATTAAGCCAACGTACCACAAGATGGCAGATGAATGCAGCTAAAGTGCCAACAAGCAGAAAAAATAAGCTTGTGGGTTGGAAAAAACAAATGTTTGTGAAGTTTACTTAACTTGTATTATAGGGAAGAAGTTTCAGAAGGTAATTTACAAAAAACAGATATTCATGTTTCCCTCTTACTGTTCTTGAATAATATTTAGACCCTAAGACTAGAGCCCGTCAGATTCAACATTCAGATTCAGACACAGTATTTAACTAAAAGTACTCTTTGGAATCAGGAAGTTTTCTCCACTCATTTTCCTAGCTAAAATTCCAGAAAAGATAGTGAGCTCTCTGTGACCAGAGATGCACTAGGCACAGATTATGAAAGGCTGGGATTTCGCTTATTTGATGAGAATTCGAAACTCTACCTCACCTTCCACAGAAGCATGCTCAACCACTGGATTATGGTTATGTGAAAGCAATGAATTTTCTCTGATTTCCACTGATGAACTTGTTTCAACCTGCATAAAATATATATTAAGCCAGAGTATGAGTGTGATAGCCTGTGGTTTCACTGAGCGTATAAAAAGTGAGAATGGAGAGACAAGGGGTTCTATTTGTTGATTTAATAAGTACTTCATGGAAATTCGCTTCAGCTGCACTACTGTTTGAAGCTATGAAATCCTGCATCTCAGGTCAGTGTTTTAAAAATATTTTGTGCAGGCACAGAAAATAGTCCATAGAGTAATACCCACTTTGTAAACTTCAGTGGGCTGCTTGTCTGTTCCAGAGTGGGAGAAATTCTGAGCAGGGATCAAATTAGAAATTAGGGTCCAAATGAAGGTATTTTACACAAAATCATAGCAGTCTCAATATTTCAGGAACGTTCAACAGAATATATTATCAGAAGTGGTAGTATTCCAGACTCCTTATGGTGGCTGCAGCCGTATATGCCTTACCATGAATCACATACAGATCCTTCAGCAGGCTTGAACTGGACCCAAATTCAGTGTTTCTCCTTGATCTTTTCTGCATGACACTTGGTGACTACCTCAATACCTTACTGGATCTATTTTCTGGATCTTTCAAGTCATGTAAAAAAGTAACCTTCTGTAGCATCTTGACCATTTAATCTGAACATCTGAGAAAGCCTGAAGGACCTAGTTTACTTGACAGGCAGTAAGTACCCAGGACCTAATCTCCTCTGTTTAGAAACTCATAACTGCAATTTCTAGAAGAAAAATAAATAGAACTGACTCTTGAATGATAAAGGTGAGAACTGATGAATCATATCTCTGAAAATCATATCACACAGCTGACAACTCACATTCATTCATTGCCCAGCCCTGTGGTAGACACACACACACAAGAGGTTATTTTGTTTTTTTTTTTTCCATAGGCACTGTGCCCTAAGTATCTTCATGGGGTTTTTTGCCATTTCACTAATCATCCATGGAGAATTTATTTTATAAATAATAATAGCTTTCATTAGACAACTGTTCACTTAAATTGGAAAAAAAAAAGATTCTGAAACTTAAACGACTGGAAAACTGCAATAAACCCTCAAGAAATAACATGAATATAAGTAAAAGGTACACAAAACCTCTTGCTTCAGGGATGCTTCAGGGGCAAGGGGGTCTCTTGTTCTCTCTATGGATAACCATATGCTTACATGATCAGTAGTTTTTTGCAGACAGCTGTCAAACAGTATTTTAACAAAGTTAAAGCTAACAATAAGGGTGGTGAGTCAACTCAAAAGCCAGAAAAATAGACCAGCTGTCTCTGCTGTAAAGCGTATGTAGCTGATAAGGTTTGCAGGTCAAAAGAGAGATATCTGGAAAAGAGTTTACCTGCATTCAATTTATTTTAGAGTGACAGGTAGGCAGATGAGTCCAGTTTAGTCATGACAGGATATATGCAGTCCCATCTTTTTCAGTCAAATAGATGCTATGGAAAATAAATGCATGCAGATTGGGTAATATGAAAGATAAGAATAAACTTGATCTGAATGCTTAACATTAAGAACATTCACAAAAATGTAGGTGAGTAGCTGAGGTTAAGCATAACAGGGTAACTGCTATCAAACTTTTTCCAGCTGTTTAACAATTACTGAGAAATAAATATATGCAACAGGAAACATCCAAATCTAGCATTAAGCAGGATCTGAGTATATAATCCATCATCAATAACACGTGCAGGGTTAGCATGATGAAATATCAGAGCTTATGCAACATAAGGTTGTTTCCTTATTGGCCAGCGACTATGATGCCATTCAATGTGCAGAAAGGTACAGATGAAGTATCACAGCACAGGATCTACATTGTAAGTTGATTAAGGAAAATACTGGGATGAGCTGATTATTACCTGGTGTAACAGCTGAATGTAGGAACATGATGGATCAAACCTGTTCCAACTTGAGCATTAATTTAGGGTAATATAAAATGGCTCTGGAAAAGCAGGATCTAAAACAGGCTCTTGTGCAACTCTTTGCAGCTAATGGGTGAGAGTGGGAGGTTTGGTGTCTGTAGAGTAATAGCAGAGACACTGCTTGCTAGTTATACAAGATGGCTACTGGGAAAGACATACCAAATGAGCAACTACACATGGCCTAATTCCTTTTTTGCTCTGATACAAGCCACTTCATAAACTAATGTTGAAGTGCAAGCACAACAATATGGTAACACAAACTACAATTTTTTACTTCGGACAAGCTTCCATGCACTAGCTCAGACATTTCAGTTAAACTTCAAATTTCTGCATTCTCCCTGCACCATCGTACCCCTATAGAAAGATCTTCAAAGTTCTCTCCTATTGACAGGGAAGGAAAACCTGTCAACAACTTGGGTTTGAGAGCCAGACTCCCAACCAATGCCATCATTTTATCTTTTTTGATTAAATATTGATTTATTTTTTAAAAGCAAAGAACATAGCTGTCATAGCATTCTAAAGGCAAAAATGCAACTATACCGAAACAAATAGAAGCAAGACTCCAAGAGTAGATGATGATAAACAAAAGAAAGCATTTCCAACTGAACACAGTGGAGACAACAGGGAAAAAAATTGATCAAAATTATTACTTTGCCTTGCAGATTTGTCTTCTTCTGTTATTTGCATTAATAAATTAATACTGAATGAAGATTAATTTACTCCACATCTCTAGATTAATTTAAATGTAGAATCAAGAGTTTCTTTTACATACCAACATCCAGAATGAAGGGGAAGCATCTGATTTTGCAGTTATTCCAAGTAATTTTAAATGCAGTGGACTGTGTCTTTTTTAAAGAAAAAAAAGTCCTGTAAAGAGAAATTTCCCTTAATTTTCTGTAATATTCTCAAAGTCTTAGAGCAAATAAACAGAAACAAAGGCAAAATAAAAAGCTTGTACCCTCAAAAGGCTCCTATCAGAAGACATACAGACAATGCTTATTGATACTGCCATGAATGGCGAAAGTATTTTAGTAACTTCATCAGAAAAGCAGACTACTTTGAAGGATACTTTATAAACTGATAAATTAGTGCTCAAAATTCTAGGGCATTTTCAGTAAGAACTGAAGTTTTGCCTCCTGTTTCCAAAGCCAAAGCAGTATTTGTTTAAAAAAGTATCTTCCCCTAGCATAGCCAGTATACAAGTATACTACCTAGAAAGTATATTTAGGAAGTCTTAAGTATTTATTAAAGGATAGAAAACAAAGTCTTCATTCATTAAGCACTTTATTTTCTATAATTACACAACATGTAAATGCTTTAAATACTGTCCAGTAAAGCAATTTTTAGGATGGGTGAAATGTTAACAGTTCATATGAGTTAAAAATGAAGTAATATAGCAACAGATTTGAGAGCAATAGATGCAAAAGGCAAAAAAGCAAAGTAGTGAGAGAAGAAATAAAAAAAAAAAAATTCATCTTCAGAAATTACAAGAAATCACATCCTGAGACTTTTCACCCCAAGTTAAGACAAAACATTAACTTTAAGGGCTTTAAGAAAGAAGGGGGAGAAAAAGGTAATATCAACTGCATAATATTGAAAGAAATAAACATGGCTGAAAACTAAGTTGAAATGTCAGGTTTTGTCAAGAAGTCTTATTTGTCATAATCTGAATTTTCAATCTATTCATGCATTGCTTGTAAGTTATCACTCAGCTTTAGAAGCTGATATCAAAAAAGAAAGCCTACAGAAAACACCTTTTCTCAATCACTTTTGTCTCTAGAAAAGTTTTAAATAAAAAGGAATATAGTCAGCACAGCTATCTAGCTACGTGAAATACAGCACAAAACCTGCTTTTTCTCACCCATGTAATACTAATGAGTTCATAAAAAATGTTTAATTGCTCCTATAAAGTTTTAGGATAGGAAAATTTATTGCTTGTAGCGCTTAAATGATGACAACAGATGTATTTCTCATTATGAATGCAGTTATAGGAACAATCATACTGTTATTGCTGAATAGCTTTTCTCAATGACTCTAACTATAACATAGTCTTTCATTTCATGTATTTCTGTGTCTAGGACAAAATGTCATTCATTGAACCAAATTTCCACACAGAATTTTATTCCTCACTAAAAAAAGAAGAAATTGAGGACATCAGGGGCAACAAGAAGAGCTTCTACCACTACACCGCTGTCCAAAGGCAGAACAAGGAAAATATGGGTCTGTAGCTAAATGTAGCAGGTGATTTCAGGACAGTGGACACAAGGAGAGATATTATGACCTGGATGTGTGGACAACATGATCAATAAAATGCGGTTGGGACAATCAGGTTCAGAGGATAGTGGTTAATGGCTTTTACTGCACCCAGAAGTGAGCAAAAAGTGGAGTGCCACAGAGGTCTGTCCTGGGAGGAGGCCATGGGGTGCACTGTTGTTGCATTTGCAGATGATATGCGCGTGGAGGAAGAGGCACATGCTTAAAAGAAGGAATATTGCGCAGCGACCAAGACAGGCTGGAAGAACAAGCCAACAGGCCATGTGAGTCTGCAAGGATGAAATATACCCATGGAAGGAATAAGAAATAAGGGGATAGTAGACTGAAGTTGCTTGGGCAGCTACAGTGTGTTTACAGGACAGTGAGAGACCCCAAAGGTGTTCTGTGATAAAGGAGATGCAGCCCACTGGGCCTGCAGGTGACTTTTGGCATGGCCAAAAGGAAGGTCCTGGGAAGGACTGTAAACCATGCCAGAGCAGAGGCAAATGAAAGCAGCAGCAAGGACTAGAAGAGGAAAACTAGAACTCTGGGAATGGCAGACACAGTATTACACCCATGATCCAGCCTGTCACTTTGCTGAAGGGACTGGGAAAGAATGAGTGCAATGCATGGTGAAAAAAAGGGAAACTGAGACTAGGAAGTTGAAAGTAGAGGTATTCAAATGAGCCTTGGGAAAGAGAAGGAAGGCTGTTTTATAATTGTTTGCGTTTTCTCTTGGGGTTGGTAGGACCACACTTCAAACCTTTGGTAATAGCTCTGCTCGAGTATGTATAGGCTGCTGTTTGTCAGAAGAAGGAAGTGCATATTAAGCTCACTGCCTTCTTCCCCCAAAACCAAAGTCTTTCTAGTTATTAGGTAAGACATAAAAAAGTTTTAAGCATCTCACTAAGATTTTTTTTATATTTTAATCAAGTGCATAAGCATCCACATCAAAATTGGTGTTCATAGACTGAATAAAATCTTCATTTAATATATGCTTAGTAAGGTCAGGGAAAGTATTGTCATACCTACAGCAGACAAACATAAATTTACCCAACAATTTATCTGCAAACATTAAAAAAATATCTCACATATTTATGGGCCTCTTTTGCCACTAATGTGTGACAAAGTGGTGAGAAGCCTTATGTGGAATGGATCATAGGAGGGTAAAATCAGGAGCTAGAATGATTCAGTTCATTAATAAAAATATTGCATGAAAAACATAATTGGGATTTCATTTCAAAGAACATCATCTTGTTCCCTTTCTCCATAATAAAGTATAAAAATGATAAAAAAGAACCCTAAAAGCAGTAAATTATGTAAATAGTAGTGTCATTTTCCTTCACTGACATTTTTTAATTCAGCTTGTAATTAGATTTGCCACTTTCACATCTTAAGTCCTAGCTACCCTATATTTCAACTGGCTTGTTTACAAAAAGTCCCAAACAACTCAGAATCAATCCTTTTGACATAACAATGCCCCAAGCCGTACCTTTAGCTCACCCTTTTTATGTTTTCTTTAAAGAAGAACAGCAACAAAAGCCACAATACCATTTTTCAAAATATTATGTTTTTAATTAATAAAATTGTTATTTACATTTTACTTACAATAGTCATACAGAAAAATAAAAATTATGGCTCGAAATCTACAGAATATTTGTGGACAAGTTGATATATGAGATAGTTTTTAAAATAAATTCATGTAACAAAAACAACATTAGTTTCAATAAAGTTTCCTAGGCACCAATTATCGGTTGGTTTCATCTAAAAAAAAAGAAAAACAAAACCCCTAACCAACCAAACAAAATAAAAATCACCCAAAAAAACCCCAAACAAACCAAAAAACAACACCAAAACAACCAAATATTGTTGGATTATAATCCCATGTCTGTGTGCTGCAATTCAACTAAAAACATATTGAAAGGAAGGGATAGACGTCTTTGACCAACTACACAAAGATAATTATGTGCCTCACCTTTTACAAAAACTCATCCAGCCATAACCTTTTTCAGCAAGGAAGCCTGGAGAACCCATATGCAGACCACTGGCATATCTTTAACAAATCATGGTTTTCAATGTTTTCATAATTATTTTTGAAAAATGTCATTAGAAAGAGGTCCCAAATACACAGTTTGATTTCATTGTTTTCTTCTCAGCTGTCAGCAGTCTAGGAAATACACACTTTGGGCAGTCACCAAGCCTTTTTTCCTCCCTGTAACATTATTACATTCATAGCTGTCAGAGTCTAACCATGTCTCACCCTTTCTCCCCTCTGATAAAGGACCATCTTCTAATCAATATTATTTCCATTGAATATTGGCCTGTCTCAGAGAAAACAGTTTATGGTGATAGATGTTCTGAAACCTCCAAAGTGTTAAGTGTCAGTATATCTACATCATTGCCATCAGAAAATTCTGTTTGTTTGTGTCTAATGTGAATCTTTTTTGATGGTGTTAGTTTCACTAGTCCTTGTACATGGTATCAATGATCTATTTTATTTTCTTTCTCTGCCTGCTGGCAGCAGTTTTAGATGCATCCAAAAACTGAATTAAGCCCCCAATTCATAATGCTGCCCTCTCTTCCTCTTTTGTCCTCCATGCCTGGGCTTCTCTATCTAGTCCCATTTTATTTCATATTTTGTAATGATGCCATATTTTCAAGAATTCTGAATATTCTCTTTGATCTCCCTGGGACCCTTTATTCATACCTTCCTCAAGGTGCAGAGTCTAAAACCAACTCAGCACTCCATCCAAGGCTTTAAACTTTCTTAGCAGTGTGGAAGAACTACTTCACAAATCCTGCCAACTTTTGCAAAATACTCCCAAACAGATTTCTCACAAACTCACAGTTCCCATGCATGTATCCTGCAGTATTCCCTCCAAGCATACTGTTTGTCCATTACTTTAAAATTGTTTAAAAATGGAGACATTAACTTAGTCAAATTAATTTCCAGGATCTATTTAAATTAGAAAAAATATTAAAAATATTTGAATTTTTAAAAATCTGCTATTGCTAAATGAGTGAGCCAAGGTTCTAACAAGCATATTGTATTACTTTGTAAAGCAAATTTCTTCTCACAAACAAAAAACCTCAGCCTATTTTTCTCAGACTTTTAAGACGTTTACATGAGAAGAGACAAAGCATGATGAGTTTCAGCATACAGACATGCACATTTTTCAGTTTGTGAACAATTAAACATGTTAGGCTATGACGAAGATCTTTTTACAAATTTAACACCAGAGGCTCTTATGCTTCAGATTTCATTCCAAGCTGCAGCTTCACAGTCTTGATTGACATTTCTTTTAACTCTGCATTGTACTGTCTGACATTGTTAAATTTCAAAAATAGTGTTTTCTCCTCCCTTTTTGAATCTCAGTTTTGTCTTGACATTTTATACTTCTCTCGATCTGATACATTGCCACTGTTGTTTTGACACGTCAGATATACAATACCACCTGGAACAGGGATGCTTCTGTGCTTCTGCAGCAGTAATTTGCCTTTATGGCAATGGATTATATTGGCACTGCAATGCTTGATACGGTGTGTGATCCGTTAGTGTTTTATGCAGTGTTGTTAGAGCATCGCATTTACGTTTATAAATGTTAACTCAAATGACCTTATATTTCAGAAGTTATTGACTTGGCAAAATTGTAGTGCCCATTAGGTGCATCAAAGCACTCTCCTTAACAGAGGTAAATGAGCACTAAATGCAATGGCTACAATTTCTTTTTTCCTTTTTTTTTAATTAAAAGTGAGGAGGAAGGGAAAAATAAAGAGAAGCAGCCCATTGTTCTGCTCTGTTGCCCATGACAACACCTTTTGCTTAAAAAAACCCACACAGCTACATGTTACAGAAAGCAAAGTGCTCACTACACTAAGATGTTTCTTTGTCAAGCAAATAATAGCTTTTTAGCAGGTCCTGTTGCCATAGGACAAGGTGTAACGGGCTTAGTCTAAAAGAGAGTAGATTCAGACTAAATATAAAGATGAAATTTTTTGTGATGAGGGTGGTGAAACTGTGAGACAGGTGCCCAGACTGGTGGTAGATGTTCCATCCCTAGAAACATTCAAAGTAGGATTGGACAAGACTCTGAGCACCTTGATAGAGTTGAAAATGTCCCTTCTCCTTGCAAGGAGGTTTGGACTGGATGACCTTTAAAGGTCTGTGTCAACACAAACTATTCCATAATTCTATGATTATAGAATTTAAAGGCAGGGGGGGGAGGGGGAAAATCGAATACATAACCCTGATTATTACTCTGACAAACATTAATGTAACTAACTGGAAAGACATGGTACTAGTTCACCTTTCATTTTAAAACCCTGTTTAAGTAGAAGGCATAGAACTATAAAATCGCTGTGCATTCAGAAAAAAAAGTAAAGGAAGGAGAAAAAATTCTCACAACACTAACATGTTTGAGCAAAGTCAGTCAACACTGCTAACTCATGTAGCAGGAAAAGCAAGCATGGGATGTTTGAAATCAATAGCACAACTGAGTGCAAATGATGCCGTCAGTCTTTTGCAGATTATCTTCATTCAAATTCAATGATTCCAAGCCTTTTGCCCTGAAGGAATGTTTTCAATTCTCAAAATTTTTTTACATCACTCTGCATCAAAAGTTATTAAAAAAATTGTGGAGTGTTGCTCTGATGTACCATCAGCCTCAGCATGGAATTGCACCAGATCATTACATTCTAGAGTCAGAGCAAGATGTTAAGAAAACCAACATAAATATGTCAGAATTTATTTTTCAGTAGTGATGTTATTGGCAAACATTTGAATTTCTTTCCTTTCTTGACCATTTAGCCATAGTAACATTAATATTCATTAGCAATGCATATGTTCTTTTCTTTAAATAGTCACCACTTATTTCAGTTAATTATTCTAAGTATTATGGCAGCTTTGATCCTTCAGCTCATAGAAGACACAGAACATAAAAATTTATCGAGTTTCGTATTCAGTGTTTTTTTTATGTCACTGCCCGTGGTTAAAGAAAAGGCACTGCTCTATTGAGAGTTCCCTTTCCAATTTCAGTCACTACACATATTTTCTAACAGACTGCCCTAATGCAGTACCCACAGACATTGGAGAGGCTATTCAAACACAATAAAAATGAAAAAGCACAAATGTTGTGGTGGAAGCACTTGACAATATCTCCCAATATAACATTTTATTGTAATGTACAGAAACCCTCCAGTACTATGTCAATGATTGTCATTTCCAATATGCTCCCTAGCATCAGTGCTGTCAATTTCAGTGACTCTGTCAAGTGTTTCATGGTAATTGGTGTGTTTCCATAAGCATCACATCCTGGAGGAAAGGTATGAAGGAAGAAGAAAATGTGTGATCCAAGCAATTCTTAAAGTTCTAAAATTGAAAAGAAGGAAACAAGGGAGGGAAGAAGTAGTGAAAATCCCTTCAAAATAAAAGAATTTAAATGAAACAAGGAGGAAAATATAAAATATATTTATTATTTCATGAATATTTTTAGACTATCCACACAAATGAACTTTTTTTCTAAACAATTAATTTCTCATACAAATCTTCCAAAGTTTTATTTTTACTGGAAATAAGAGTAAAATTTATTTCAGGGAACTGCATCCTTCCAAACTTCTAATTTTTTTCTTCTAGAAATATTACCAAGCTGAGGAACCAGCAACATACTTCTAATGACTTTTTAGCAGTCATCTTCCCTTCACTGCTTGTTATACGCAGCTCAGACAAAAGATATTGAGTGCTTATAATTAAAGATTAATTTTATATTAAAGGGGTAGCTGAGCATCACATTATTGCATCTATCATTTAAATCAAAGTTCCTGGCCCCTCAGAGCTTGCAATTTGTTGTATACACATTAAAAACTGATTGAAACCATCTTTATAGGTAGGTGAGATTTTCCACATGGTTAACTTGAAAACTAAAACACATACTGTGGGGATCCACTGATCTCTGATCTCTTTTTTTTAAATAAATTACTCTCTGCCAACAACAACTATGCTACCTTTATTATGACTGTTTCAGTAGCATGCAGTTGGCTTCAAAATATATTACATTCTTTTAAAATATTTTCCTGACTCACGTAATAATCATCTTCAGTTTGCAATTCATCAAGTTGCATTCTAAAATGTCACTTTCAGTGAATGTAACAAAAGTTCGTTGAAGAGAGAGGCTTCCCTCTCTTGCTCCTCTACGACCATGGTCTTATTACACCTTGCTACTTTTCCTTGTAAGTATATGAAGTGTATTTATCCACACTTTCTCTTGCTTTTCAGTCTTTCAACTATCTCTGAACCACTCTCTCACAGAACTAAATTGCTCCATTTATCTATCAACCATATATAACGTTTTCCATTCCCTCGTCTTTCCCTCAATGCTCTTACTCCCCAAGTTCCTTGCATATTCCTACCTAAGTAACTGCTGGCCTGCACCATTATTGTCTGAACTCCATACAGAAAAGGAGGAGATGAAGTCACTTACACTAATGACAATCAACTTGACATCATCAGAAACAAATTCAAGTTAGATATGTACTGCATATGTGCTTTGGGGTGACAAGAAAAACAGGCAAAAAGTCAAAATTATTACAAAAATTAGAAATTAAGTGATCTTGGAATATTCCAAGGGCAACAGAAAATAATTAGCAAGAGAAATTCCTTTTCTAACACTATAAATATATAAACATATAAACATTTCTGCAACAGAAGTTTTACAAACAGAAAATTCCTTTGAGCAAAACTACTTACAGGTGTAAGTACAGACGCAGCAACTGACGTTTTACTGAATCTTGAAGGGTCATGTCTTTCCAGAAGGCTTACCTTGTTCAAAGATTTTAATACCAAACATTTATTCCATCTTATTTAAATAAAATATTGTAGGGATCTACAAAGCAACAATTCTGAGCATGTAGTCTAAATATTGCGTGGCATGCTTGATGGTTCAGATGTCTAAATTCCTAGTTTTATATTGAGTATCAGAAGCTTAGGAACATACTTAAGTACTTCTCTAAATTAGAACATTTGTTTCCAGATAATCAGCAAATTATACTAGTCTAGGGTAAAACATGAAATATTATCATGTTCCTGTGATTAGAGGCAAAGTATAAGAAATTAACTCAAAGTCTTTAATGCAATATATTTCTCAGAATTACTTTGAGATTAGTTCCCTTTTACAAATTCTCATTACTTATCTACAACAGTTCAGGTTTTTAATCTGATTTTAAAAGGTGAAATTACATTTTATTCATTACAGAGCTACTGGTTTTAATTTTTTAAACTACATTAATACTACTGCTATTTTCTGTAAGAGAAGCTTCCAGCCTTCTGAGAAGTCATTTTGGATTACATGTTTCCATAGTCTACTCAAAAACTGCAGAGTAAGTATTTGGCCTCTCTTCACACAAAATCAATGGAATGTAGAGTTGTATCAATATGGTGCTACATGAGTTGTTATTTTATAGAAGTTTTTTATTAATAAGAACAGATAGATTTCTATTTCTTCTGTTGCAAAGAGCTTGGTTGTATTAGCATTGTGTGGGTTTTTTTCTATTCACCCATACTATCTCACCTAGATTAAGTGCTACAGTTCTCGGGCCATTTTCTTATTATTCTGAAAACAACTGTTAAAGAATATCCCCTTCTTTGGATTTTCAGGAGATACACCCCAATCTTTCTGGCTCCTTGTCTTGCCTCTTTCACTGAATTGAAGAAACCAGCAAATGCTTCTGCCCAGCCCTCCTACTCATCTGATCTAGGTTTCTATTCATGCAGACAGCAGGATTAGTAAGAGTATTTTTCAGACCCTGATAGAAAGCATCAATAATTTAGGATTTGACAGGTTACTCAGACACAATTCACTGCAATGCTTAATGACTTTTTTTATAAGATCAGAGTAGGTTAGCTATTCAGCAATATATCAGGCAACCAAGCATTTTAATTCATTTACAGCAAATCACAGTAAAATTATTATATGCAGCAACATTAAGTAGAAAATAGAATATTTTAAAAATATTTTACATGCAACCTATGTTCTACGACCCTCTGTTATGTCAATGCATTACAGCAGATTGCCAAGAGAGGTTCTGGAGGCTCCCTCACTGGAGATATTCAAGAACCATCTGGACACAGTCCTGTGCCATGTGCTCTAGGATGACCCTGCTTGAGCTGGAAGGTTGGACCAGATGACACACTGTGGTCCCTTCCAGCCTGACCCACACTGTGGTTCCGCAATTCTGTGATATTAAATGAAGAAAACAATCAAAAGCTCATATTGGCTCTAGGCCTATTGTATTAAGCTAGTGCTTCATGTCAGTTAGGAGAAATAAATTTATTTTCTCCCTCCCCCCTTCTAAAAGAAATTAACTCCTTAATGATGCTTATCAGTTTCCATAGGAAAATATCAGTATAAGTGTTTATCGTCGTGACAAATTGTCAGACTTACTACAGAGTTGCCTTTGATTGTGAAGAACTGTTGAAGGCTGGTTGAACAAAATATGAGCTGGGCCTCTTGCTGATCTTGCATCTCCTCAAGAAAGACTGACACCTGAAGGGTGTCTGGGGTGAAGCAGAGGCCTCACAACCCCGTGATGAGCCATCAGACTCACTCCTCCTTTGCCATGCATAACAAGCCTTCTTGTGAGTCTGGTCCTGCAAGGAGATAAGAATGGGTACAAAGATTCTCTGGTGAAGGTCAGACAGCCTTTAAGGTCATATTGGTGGATGGAGGAGGACAAAAGTGTTTATTTTACATTTGTATCAACTATACATTTTGACCAAAATCACCAAGACTCTCACTAAGCCCTATTAGCATATTAACTTTCACATCCCTAAGAATGCAAATAAGGTGAAATCAGAAACTAAGTCCAGATGCAACAAGCACCTCTGATATCTGAGGACCAGTTGGAATGCAAGCAGTTTTATCTTCTGCCAAATTTCTGTACCTTTATGATTTACCAAAATCTGAATATCGATCTAATGCCGATATCCAACTGAGACAGACAAAAACTCTCTAACAGTTTAGAGTTAGAAAGTGCATGTTTTATTTGGCACCAGGCACTGCGTGGGATCGCTCCCTAAGATGCAGGGCCCCAATACAAGCAAACGTGACACTTTTTATTTCCAGATATTATGAATATCCAAAATACAAATGTATATTCATAACATTAACACCTCCCATTCTCCTCTTCGTATGGAAATGAGCTTACATGTCATTAAGCATGCATAGTGTGTGTTCTGAATTGAGTCGGTGGTCTTGAATTGGGCCAGTGGTCTTAATAAGATGAAGTAACTCATCTTCCTCATTTTGACCTCTTCGCCTCTCTGAACTTTAACAATCCAATTACTTTAGTGACCTCTAAGTTTCCTCTTGCATGACTTTTGAATGGGTTCCCACCAAGGGAGGAAATCGGTGATTGTCCTTGTTCCCTACACCAACTTATCAATGTTTCTGTTCCTCGTTCTAAGCACAGCTAAGCAAACATACAAATGACAGATCATCAGTTATTTGGTAATCAGCTACTAACATCTTAAAACCCATTTCAGGTCCAGCTCTCTTAACTCTAGCTGGGCCCAAATTCCTTCCTATTCTAATTAATTTCAACACAGCTAGCCTATACCTAAAATCTTGATGTTTCTTCTAAATCTATGTTTCATTTAATGCAACCCTGGCTAACAGAACTATGTCTAATTTGTACAATAGCAGGAATACTTATCTTTTTCCTTCAAAAATACTACTTGAAAACACATTCAGGGAAAGTCTTCATTGTTACTTGCACTTAGACATGATAATAAATTCTTTAGATCTAGAATTCTTTCTGATTAAGAGAAGTCATGCTTCATTTCAGTCTGGCTACTTGCACAGAAACTGCAAGTAAATGTGGCAGAGCCGTGATTTAGTAAACAAGATTCCAGTTCATATCACAGTCACATGAGACTGCCAGTCAGGCATGCAGTGTGGACCAATTCAGACTCAGTTGCTTTCCAGAGTGATTAAGGAAATTGGCTAAAAATATATAGCAAATCTAAAGAGTATCAGTAGAACAAGTCTTCTATCTTCTGGCACAATGTAATTTTTTCCTCACCTCCTGAAAAACAGGAAATGAAAACAAAGAAAAATTTGTAAATATCATTATATTCAGCATGAACATAGATGGTGAGAAGAATTTCTCTCCTGGTGAGAAAAATTTGTAGTTTCATCCTTTACTGCACTATCAAAGAATAATTTTGCCTTTTACTTAACAGTATTTCAAAAACTTATTTCAGGGAAGAAGGTATACAGAACAGACTCATTTCCAGTCAGTGTCAGTTCATGAATGTCTTGTCTCACTTTCTGCTAAATATGGCCAAAAGCTTCTCTGTTAAAAAACAAAAAAGAAAAAACCACATTAAAAAAAAAAAAAAAAAAAAAAACGAAAAAACAAACAAAGAAAGACAGTATTTTTTCTTGGAATCAAGTAACTTCTCTTCAAGTTTGTATCACATATTGATGCTCCACTGAGTGCAGAACTAAATAAAGACTGGGGAGATCTGGCTTAATATTCATATATGTGTAATATTTCCAGGTTCTTCTTTGAGTTACCCTGTGACTTCCAGACCCTAATGAACTACTCTCAATGACTTCTCTGTCACTCAGAATACCCATCTAGTCTCGGCAATTAGCAGCCAACCCTGGATTCCATACCAACTTGACAACATTTCTATGATGGGTTTTAGCCAGCTGTGTGGCTGTTATATGTTAGGCTTACACTGGAGGTACTGATTTCCTTTTCCTTCCATCTGCTAAAAGACCTACAGGAGCTCATTTAATTGGCACAGCTATTCTTCTGTCAAATTCCATTGAAATTAGCCCAAGAGAAGAAAATGTATAGGGAGCAATATTATGAATTATAATTTTTCTAAGCCTCACATTCTTCAGAAATAAATTTTCTTTCACAGATGAGTTTGCATGCTTGAAATTGCCTAAATAGTATTGTGTCTCAGATTTCCTCTTAGTATGCCACTATTCCTCATAAAACTGGCACAGAAGTTTGAATTGAGAGGGCTCAGAGTTCATTTCAGTTTCATATTCAAAGATTAATTAAACCTAGTCACTCAATCTCACGAAAAGGAACATGAAGACAGTTTGCTGCATATTTAAAGCCTCCAGTGAGGGCAGACAAAAGTATAGATTTTTTCCTGTTTTACTGGACTAATTCCTAAAGGATAATTACTAATATTACATCTACCACCATGTGCAATGACAATCTACCTTTCAAAAGAGCTACTTGAACATTTCTTTGCCTAAAGAAAAAACAGCAAGTTTTAAAATTAGTAGCATAGTCTACCGAGACTCAAGTGACAGATTCAAACCTTGAGAATGTCATGCACAGTTAGACTGTGACAGTGCAAGATACTTTCACTGGCAGAAACTGAAACAGGGCAGCCTCCTGTCAGAGAGGAAAGAGAAAATTTGTCCTAAAAATCACAAGGGAATCAGAGTAACAAAGTAGCAATGGTAATAAAAATCTGGTTCAGGGAAAGAAGTAATGTGAAGGAAGGGACATAATACATGTACTGCAACAGGAATGGCAAGGTAATTACACAGCACAATATCTGTGCAAGTGTCTTAAATTTTTTTTTTTAATTTTGAAATAAACCCACAGAATAAATTATCGTTCCAATTTGTTTTAAAACACTGCTGAGCAGAAGAACCTCCTCCACCTGTTTCCCATAGTATAGGTCATAGCACTATTCTTTCATGGTATTTGGATGGTCAGAACCAGTCTTTGTAACTCAGTGAGCTGAGTTACATACTGAATATACATACTGAATAAACAGTATTCAAAAATCTCTTGGCTGAAATGCAACAGGCACAGCAGGGCAGCTGCTCCTCCTGTTGGTCAATGCTTTGTGACCACCATTTTGAGTTATGGTGTCTGCTAAGCAAACTGGGGGAGCACCGACCCCATCGGGTAACCAAATAGTGAAATGCCAAATAATTTTGCATTGCTAACAAAAATGCAAACCCTTTAGAAATATTGCAAAATATGATCTTCTATATATGTGCCTACTTTATACCTGTTATATAGCAGGATGGGTGTTCAAAACCAAAAGGGACCTCTGATTTGGCAATCAGATGTGATGAAATATTATTCACTAAGATGATCAATGAAATATAAATGGTCAGAGTGCATTTCTCTAAATACTATGTTTCAATATAGGTTGTTAAAATTTTTCTATAATAGTGGATCCACATCAACACTGGAAAACCTTGCTAAGCATCTTTGCAATTTTTGCAGGCCTTAGAGAAGTTCTACACAGCCCAGAATCAGAAAACTTTAAAATCACCAAATAATGAAAACAGCTGCACGGTGAATGTAAATAACAATCTTCCTGCAAAAAGACACACAGATTAATGTCTTTGATTCCACACCCACTGGAGCAGTTAAATATTTTTGGATTATAATGCAATTCAAAAATATATTCTGACTCTGGTACATGGGTAAACAGACATGAACCTGTTCATTTTTGTCACCTCTATTCTTTAAGTTGCCCATTTTTTCTGTGTGATTTACTTCAGATTTTGGTAGTGTCTCTTTTATATTATTATTATTTCTTTTGTGTTAGTCCTTTCAGAAGAAGTCTTAATCAGAAATAAAAAAAGTTTTTAATGTTTATTTTGATAATAGCAATGTAACTATTTTAATGACATGATTATTTATTCTCTGAAACTTACATGAAAATTGTATTGGAGAAATCATAAAAATTACCTTCTTGCATCTACCAAGTACCATGTGATTGCAAAATAATTGCTTATTTCTGTATTTTGTAAATTAGTTTACTAAGATTTCCCATGCACCCTCTTCTTTAGTTAAAATATCTGTAATAATATGGCTACATTTACAGATCCATTGAAAATAGTTGGGCTTTATGTATATGCAAACTGAAATCTGCAGCCATTGATAGCATTTCATATTTATAAAAGTCCTTGCTACTAAGAAGGGCTGTAAGTCCTTGCAAGCTATGCATAAACCAATATATCATCAATGACATTCAACCACCTCCAAACAGCCTGAGCATTAGTTGATGCATAGAAAAATATGCACAGTTGGAGACATGAGAGAGTTATGGCCAAGGACTGTGGGACAACACAGTGAGTGGTCCCATTAAACACTGTGGGCCCTTTGGCATTTGGAAAGAGTTTGTTTGTCAAGGTCTGACAATACACCACACTATATTAGTTCCTAAGATCAATGGTAGTGTCTGTTCACAATTTCAGCAGTGCTGATTGAGACATTCTGTGAAAGTGGTATAGCTCGCAAGATGTTGAGACAAGTGAAGCATAGATTAATAGAGTACGGGTGAAAAACGTGCTGATATTTGTGTCAATTTAAATGGATCAATCTGTCAGGCTATGGAGACAAAGAGAAAGCTTCAGTCATTGCTGGTGTTATAGAACAAACAGTAGATGATAACTTCTGCACCACAAGAAGTCGTAGAGCCAGTACTAAAACATATATGGAGAGACTGTGAAAAATTATTCTCTACAGCTGTATTTGAAGGGAGGCTAAAAGCAGATAAATTGGGATATGGTAAGCATTCAAAACTTTCAAAACCAAGACACCAATTTTAATGCCTAAGTGACAGCATTTACACTAAATTTTTTCTCAAAAGCATTACAACTTGTAAGAAATATGTCTCTGTTCAGACCACCAACAAACACGCTCATGTTAAAGGATAAGGTGCATGACAATTATGGCAGATACACTTAAGTATCTGCCATAATTGTCACAAAAAGGTGACCTGCACTTACCTTGAAATGTCCTCCAACTACATTTACAGAACATTGTAGAAGCTGCCCCCAACTTGGTCAGTTCCAGCAGTCAAAATGTACTTAATTGTGAATCTTATTCTACACTGTCCACCTGTGTTCCCTGAACAGCCATTTTCAAGACATTCATCAGCAGGAGTTACTCTTGTCTCTATGAGGAACAAAGTTTCATTAAATCTAGTGAAGCAAACAGGAGGATCTGTCACTCCTGGGAGTGGTAAGCTACACTTCTGGTACATCTCCATTCCTCATACCTCACGGTATACTTCCACCACTTACTTTGTGCTTATGCTTGTGCCCTTATCAAAGCCATCTGTAAGGAAATTTAATTAATTAAGATGACAGAAAGTTAAGTGATCCACAAAAAATAAAAGAAAGGGGCTACTGCCAATTAAGTGAGTTATCCACTCTAAACACTCAAAGTGTTTGGTAAATAACAAAAAGGAAAGACTCATCAGCATAGGATGCAGAGGGGAAGAAAGAATAGTGAGATGATTCAGCAAAGTAATGTGCTCAAAAACAATTTAGCACAAAGTGGACAGGCAATTGGGATCCAGAAAGCTCCAGACTAGGACAATGAAGAGGTAGGACTGCATGGTCAGGAGCAGGGAATTAAGAGAAAAGAGGTAGGAAAAGACTATGGAAACAAGCTGGCAGAAAGGCTAGCATACTTCAGAAACTGGAAAATCACAGAATGACTCACAAATAAACCCAAGACTATTCTGTCCACCTCCACACTAGCCAGGCACAAGTCAGCTTCACTCCAAAAGCTGTTTCATCATTTTCTCCTCCCCACAGGGATTTTCATCTCCAGCACAGAGTAGCTGCAACTGACACAGTGATACAGCTTTCCTTCAAGATCTGGCTTGCATTATGTATGTGGGAACCTAGAATGCAGAGAATATTTCTCTGCCTGTTTTGAAAGGTTTTACCCCACTGGACAGTACTGTTTTTCACCTTTGTCCATGGGAAAATTTGCCTAGCCTCTGGGAAGAATTTGAATCTACAGTGGTGTGAATTAGGTGGTAGAATACTATGTGAAATTATCACAGGGTGAAAAATTTATAGTTTTTAGGTCTATTTGCATAGTAAATAGATAGAAGTAGAAAACCTCAAATGGAGGATAAGTTGTAGTTAAAAGCTTCTTTCTCCTTCTTCACTAACTCCATATTTTGCACCAACAGTGGTTTGGGATGATTGGATACAGAATTCTGCAGTTCCTGTCTACATGATTTAGGAACTTGTTGGACATTGGTAAAAAAGTGAAAATATCTTGCGTTTGAAGTTTTCATTGGGTAATTTACCTTTAAAAAAGCTGTGAGATCTTGATAAGTTGTCTTCTTGCTGCATTCTCTGCTCTGTGCTATGTCTAAGCCATGCCAGTGGCTTGTACTCCTTAGATAAGAATTAATAAACACCTATCTGGAGACTGAGAAGCATGAAGTCTCATTTGCCTCCTTTTTTCTCCTGGCAAAAATCTGAACGTCTCTTCCATCAGGGAAGACAACAATTAATGATGCGGACAGCGTTAATGTAGTTTGAAATACAATCAGAAAACTCTTACCTGTCTTGGAAACACTGTGCTGGTTTGGCCAAATTTAGAAATATATCCTCTCAGAGAAGGCAGGTTACAAACCACCCCTCCCCCACCAGGTTTGGGAAAAAAAAATTTTCCTCAAAGGAAAGTCAAAGAGATAAATCTATTTATTTAACAAACACACGGGAAAAGGAAAATAATTCTAAATAATAAAATCTCTTGATCTGCTGAGAGAAACCTGGGAAAATTTCAGTGTCCTTCCATAGATCTCTCTCTCCCCCTCCTTGGAGCTGGGATGAGGTGGTGGGCCCACCTCCAGGGCCAAGGCCTCGGTGGAAATTCCTCCTGATGTATTCTGATGTTGAAACAGTCCAGCAGAGAAAAAAAAAAAGAAAAAAACAAAGTCCCAGGAAAAAACAAAAGTTCAACTCTCTGTCTCTCCCCGGAGAAAGAAAAAGGAGCCGAAAAAAAATGGCCAAAAGCTGGCTGGAAAGAAGCAGGAAGCTGGGTGCCTCCCCCACACTCGCTCTCCTGACGCAGCTAAAAAAAAGTCTCTATCTCTGTGTGACCTTGAACAAGCTGCAAACTGCTTTGAAAAAGTTTTGCTCAGTTTTTCCTTCCCCCTCTCAGGATCAGTTTAAAGGCATAGAAAGGCACAAAAATAAATTTCTGGGCATAGGGCAGCGATATGGGATACACATCATAAAATCACCCCAAGACAAACACAATTCTAGGTACACATTTGAATGGCTAAGAATTTTAACATTCAGAGGATATTAAGCAGGAAGAATGACAATGGAAAAAGTTGAAGAAAATATGGATTGAAAAATCTTTTCTTCATCAGATTTAGATGCCTGCATTAGACACACACAGCGAAGCCAAGTAATTTATTGTCACACAGTTTGCATTGGAGACTGAGGACTTAAAAAAAATACAAATAGAAAACAAAAAACGTATGAATTAGTTTCCTCCTCTCCTTTTTTCTGAGTTTAATCACCTTTTGTGTTTTGTGCTGAAGCCAGTGCTATGCATGTTGTTAGTACAGTTACAGGATTAGGCCCTTTAGACACCTTGATAGCTACTGTTACAAAGTAGCAAAAACTTAAGTACCTTAAGTCCTTCTACTGCTCATGCATAGAACTTTTCCCACCAAGGCCATGATCTTTTTAATACCTGTTTTCTGTCCAAAGCAATTTCAGTTTCATAGAGAAAACATATGCATTCAAGTATTTTGTATTTTCTGCTTAAAATGTACTAAAGATATGTTTCTTTTCTTCCTAATTTGCTCCTTTAATAAATTTCAACATTTATAAAAATCAACCCTTTGTATTATTCTATTCTAGCAGTGCATTGATCCTAACTGAGAAACATTTTCACTTTTAGGAGTCAGTGATCCACACAAAGTTAACCTGAGCAGGGTCAGGCTTGCGCTGTGCTGCCTGTCCAGTATGGCTTTGCACTCTGTGATGGTGCACAATCCTGGTCTTCAGGACAAACTTGGCCAGCTCATTTTACACAAGGAGCCTGAAGGCATATACCACTTGGAACCTGCAATTATACTGCCTTCCTAGCCTTGCCTTTATCTAACTGTGCAGCAGGAAGTCCTATGAGAGCACCCCTTAGATACAGAATTATTTCTTTGTGAGGATATCACTCAGGATATCTCAGATGACCAAAAGGATAAGTTTCTCTCCATGGACAGCACCAGCTCTTCAAAGCACCATGGGAAAAATCCATCTAGACGCCAAATGATGCTGCATCAATGTGGGGTGCCCAGCACCTGAAGAGTTGAAACACTTTCTATCTGTATTTCTCCTCTCATTATTTCTTATTAAAGCAGTTATCTTATTAGAGCCATTTGTCAGTGGGCTTTCCTTATTGAGCTCCAGAAAGAGCCCTGCACCAGCCATCTTGCTCGCTTGCTCTCAGCACCACCATTGCCACCATCCCCTGCCGTGGTGACACTCACCTTGTGGCTCTTCTCTGGAGTTTTAAACCTACAATGTTTTACCAGCAGTTTAAAAGTGACACACAGAAGTGAGGAAGAAAGACTTGTGTTTTACGCACTTGGCAGCATGGAGGTGGAGCCTGTTAAAAAGAGAGGCACAAACCCCTTAATAATATCCTCATAGCTGAGTTTTTATCTCTGTCATTCAATGAAGTTTGTGGAAACATTTTAGACTGTAAACTTTGTGTTGTCTCTACTTGCCAGTAATAGGCAACTATATATAGTCAAAAACTGTGGTGATAGTGACAGTTTGATGCCTGGAAATTGTCTTACTGTGGAATGTTTCAGCATGTTTTTTTGAGACAGTACAAACACACTGCAAAATTATGATCTTCAGTATTTTTTCAGGTCAGAAGAGGTATTTAAGTGTCCAGCATAATTCACAGAAGCAAAAGATGTTAGCATTTTCCCAGGTTATAAACTTTCTAAGTTAGCTTTTGTTTAGTGACTAGCGTCATCTATTCTCCAACTCAGTTGCTATAAGTCTTTAAGAGTAGAATTCCACAAGATTTAGAAGATTTAGCTTAGTGATATCTTATGTTATTTAAAAAACTTCTGCAACAACTTTTTTTTGGTGCATATATGTGTTTAACAGGAAGGAAGTTACAGATGCATGTGATGGAAGCTTTTAGAAGACTGATAAATCATACCAGTTTTACATTTACAATAGAAAATTACTATATTAATTTATTATCAACACAATTCGTGCTCATGTTTGTTTCTTATACATTGTCAACACTTTCTGTACAAAACTGTTTGTCTTTGACACCTAGAATATAAATTAGCTGTGAGGATACAAAGACCACAGAGCTGACGCTGTATAGTTAGCAACGACAGATGCTGTCTTGGGTGGCCTCAACTGCAGAAGTTGAGATGATCAAACTTGAGAGCTTTTCAGCAAAAGAAGATTGAAGCGAAACAGGCTTGTCTTCTTTTTTCTTCATTCTCATGCACAATGTTTTTATGCTGCTTTCCTACCCATCTCCCAGACAGGCTTCCAATGCTGCTTATCTTGTTTGTAGCTTTGCCAACCATTCTTATTTTTATATTCAGCAAAATATTCTTCCCATTTCACTAGCGTTTATCTTGTTCTCTATTTTCTGATTTTTTACTTGTTTACTGCACTTTACTTGTGCTCAAATACAGCAACTGAAGTTTTTCTTTTCCCCTTTCAAGGTCATGTTGCTCATATTTATGTAGAATACTTACACATTGGCATGCTTATGTCATTGTACCAGACAGTACAAACCCTAAGCTTTTTTTCCATTTTATTTATTTGGAACAAATTGAGAATTGGAATTCCAATTTGTGAGGAGGCAAAAATTCCTATGAACCTATCCTCCCTTACATGTACAGTAGGGGACAGGCAAAATTAGCCTGTCTTTTTCCTGTTTTATAGCCCAGTTGAGTTCATCAGTAGCTAAACAATTGTATTCTTGCAGTAATCAAGTAACAGCTCTTCCCTGACTAGGCTGTTATACTCCTAATACCAAATATAACAGTGTGAGAGACTGGGAGGTGTAGATATTTTTTCATTCTGTGAAAGTTTTGAGTTTCACTGAAAAGGCTGAGCATTCAAAACTTAACTGTGAGCTATGAGGACAAAGATTTGTACTGCTGGCATGATACAGCCAAATTGGTAAGTTTGTTCTTGTGATTAAAAGAAGGAGATATGTATTATAATAAGTCATAATTTCTTTAAACTGAAAAACCATCTCTTAGCTTTCTGGGAAGGATGATGCCTAAGTTCTAAGCAGAAATAAGCACTGGGGTGAGAAGTGGGGCTGTAAAAAGGGAAGAGTAAGAACAACTTGGCTTCTTTTCAAAGAGGGTCTAAATAGCAAACCTATTTGAGTTGATTTTCCCTATGCATTAGCTCACTGTGAATTAATTATGAAAATCAGAACAGTACTTTTGCTCCCTCCCCTGTTCAGTTAGTAGAGAGAAATTAAAATCTTATCAAATGAATGAAAAGTGAATACACAGGCTTACTAAATGCGATGTTAGTTTAAATAAATTCACATAATTTGTCAGACTCAAGAGTGAACTTATCTGATAAGCTCATTTGTACTGCATCCAAACAATCATTTCTCTGGAGCACAAAAAGACACCAAACTAAAAACCATGGAAATTTGTTAAAAGACAAAAATATTTCTTAAGACTCTGCAAGTTCACTCACATATAGATATGTCCCTGATAATAAAGACATTTCTTTTAAAACTCTTATTTTAAAATATATTCATAGAAGAAGACCATCTCACAAAGTGGAGTGTCATATTTGTCAAAGAAACAAATGAAACTGAACACCAGAGACACACTCATTCTGATATGTTTGAAACAGGAGGAGGATGAAAGAAAGCAAAAAAGAAGCAAAATCTGAAAGTGCTTCTTGGCAGCCAAGTCATTAGATTTCAGGCAGACTCCATGGAGGATGTGCTGCAGAGGTAGCTGCCTCCAGGAATGTCCAAGAAGGACAAGAACATTTTCTTCCAAGGATCTGTCATTTCATAACCTAAACAATTAAGAAACTGACCACCAAGTCTGTGAATGAACATCAACCCCCACACAGGGATTGGAAAGTTCAAAATGTTCAATAACAATGTTCAGACACCTGCATCTGGCAAGAAAATATATTCCTGAGGAACAATGGAACTGATGGCAGAGCAAATCCAGAGATGCTAAGTAGGATTTCATAAGCAAGGTTTTAATCAAGATCTTTCCTCATTTCAAAATTAATTTTAGAATTCTCAGTTTAATAGCAGCATACCAAAATGAAATAAAAAATAATTTAAAATGGGTTCTATTATTTCAATCATAGCTACTGGAAAAGCACTGATAAAACAGTAGAAACAGTGATTTTGAGATATTTCTAATTTTGCATTCTTTTATTACTCAGTATTCATAGAGACCCACCAATGACTATCAAAACCTATGCTAGCCCAATTTTGAAGACAAAGTCCATATTTAAAAAATAATTTCCATTTCACTGTTAATCTTTGATTTTATATTAGTGAGAATATCAAGACAGGAAACATTACTGCAGTCAATTCAATTGTTAACATAGAATTAAACATGTACCTTTCCAGAGACCAGACTGAGATCTTGTCTGAAACAGTCTTTTAGTGCAGATATTAACTCCTGTACTGAAGAATAAGAATTTTTTTTTAACATTATTACTCGTTTTTCCTCCCTTCATGATTTTTTTTTTTTTTTGGTGATGTGAGATATCAACTGAGTTTAAGGGAAGAACAGTATTTTGTTTGCATGTTTTTATGTTGTGCTAATGACAAGCAAATCTTATTCTTTTGTCCCATGTAAAATCATCAGAGTGTGGAAGGTCTGTATCATGGAATTGCCTTCACTTTTGATCCTGGGTGCACAGCTGCAAAGAGCAGTGTCAGTTATATGATGTCCTTGAGGCTGCAGCTTGGTATAAATATGTCTTTTCATTACTTGTCATGGAATCATGTAAACCAGGGAGATGAACAGGAGAAGGAAATTGGTTTTTGACTCAGATAAAACTGAATACATTACTTAAGTAGTGCAATGAAGCATGTATTTTATTTCATTGATCTAGACATTAGAAGCATGATTATTAAGGTGTCTGGCAGGAACTTAAGTTAACAATTGAAATCATTGCTATGTCTACAATGTCAGTAGATAAAAAAAACTCTGTCTTAAATGTTTCCATATATTTGTAAAAGCTGAATTCAGACAGTTTCTAAACCAAAGATGGTGGTGCGGTTTATCTTCAGATGGCAAATAAACGTCAGCCAGCCATTTGCATCCTTTCCTCTGGTGGTATGGGGGAGAAAAATCAAAAGGGTAAAACAAAGAAAACTTGTGGATTGGGGTAAAGATGGTTTAATGGGAAAGTAAAAGCCACACACAGAAGCAAAGCAAAACAAGGAATTTTTTGCTCACAAAACAAGGCTCACCCATGGGCAGAGAGGTGTTCAGCCATTCCCAGGAACATAGGGCTCCATCATGCAGAACGGTTACTTGCAAACACAAAAACCATCACTTCGAATGTCCCCAACTTCTGCCTTCTCTCCACAGCTTTTATTGGTGAATCAACATCATTTGGTCTGGAATACCCCTTTGGTCAGTCTGTATCAGCTGTCCCAGCTGTGTCCCCTCTCAACTCTTTGTGTGCTAATAGTATTAGAAGCAGAAAAGGCCTTGACTTTGTAAACAGCGTTCATTCATAATGAAATCATGACTGTAGTATCAACACTAGGTTCATCACAAATCTAAGACTCAATCCCATAGTGCAAAGAAAATTAAGTCTACCCCAGCCAAAACCAGAACAGATCAAGAAGAGAAAGCTTACCTAAAGAAGTATGGAATACCAGTGCTGGGAAGAAATGGGCAAAACTGGAAGAATTGTGAGGAGGGAATAGTTTCACTCAACTGACCTTGCAGCTGAGAATGCTAAAAATTTCCGGTGTGGGAAAACTCCATTTTTATACCTAATGTTGTTCACCCTCGGCCTGCTTTGAGAAGAAGAATTCTTGTGGAGAGATAACACGCTCACAGACATGCACAAAGCCTATTGCTAGAGTGAGGCAGGCAGCAATGTCCCCCACCACCAGCACCACCCCTGCCACTTCCGCTCGGATGAGCTGTCTAACGAAGCCTGCGTCCCTGTGTGCCTCTGCCACCTGGTGTTGTCAGCAAGGCAATGAAATAAATCTACTCTGCATTTCTTCTGCGATTTGATGGTTGCCCTTGGTTACCTGCATACGTTGATACACACAACCAGATAAATTAATCTAATTTTAATCAACACTTTAATACTAAAATTAAGATGCCATAAAAGACAGTCTCACAAATAAGCAAGTACTTACGCTTCCTATTTTACCACTTGGTAGAAAGATCACAGAGGACTGACAGTATTGAGGGTGAAACGTGCATAATAAGGAAACATCTACGCTACTTTTCATCTGTCATTGATTTAAATTTAAACTCTACATAAAGGACATTTATATTCCAAAGGTAAACATATCAATAGCATTACCAAATTCTAAGTGGAAAGAATTTTGCAGTCTTCTAGTTAAGCACATGTGTGCATCTTGGTCACTGTCTGTCCTGGTAACAACCACTATCCCATCAGAAAAGTCCAAACTTGACTGAAAGTTGTGATCCCAAAACCCTACTTACAGGAAAACATGCTATCCTTCCCTTAACTTTCAAGGATTTAATTCAGACCATCAGTCCTATCTGGATTTTGCTTCAGTCAATTAGCTTTCATCATTAGCCCAAACTGTGATTTAATCAGATGAAACCAACTTAGCAGGGGGAGGGTCCCGGATGCAGGAGAGCCAGCCTGAGACACGACACAAACATTGATACGACTTGAGCATCGTGCTCCAGTTTTATTGTTTACATTCACCAAGTTATACTTTGCAAAGTTCACGCCCCTTTCTCATGAGAAAGCCTCTAAGCAGCGGGGGAGATGACCAGTGTATACCTTTTCCCAAGGCTGTTCAGGGCTGCCGGCTAGCAGGTGCCTTGCAAGCCTGTTTTCAGCCTGAGGCCCCGTCAGGGGTACTTCTGCAACAGCCCTGGGATGCCCAAGCGCTCCTGGGGTATCTCATGCCCCTGTTCCACAAGGAATTCCTCCACAAACCAACTTCAGATTGAACACAAGCAGGGTGTTTTGGGCCATAAGCATGAATTCTGAGCAATGACAATGAATAGAGCCTGTGAGAACTGTTCAGAAAAACATCCAGCCCTGCAGCTCCGCACTCTGCTATTATTGCCTCTACTACACTTACTTGTACCAAAGAGAAGTATTCTGGAACTCTGGCTCCAAATTTAGATCTTTTATCCAGTCAAGAAATATTACCATATTCATAATAATTCAAGGACTGAGCTACAATTCAGGTCACATCAGAAGTGGGCTTAGAACTAAGACCATGATCGTGAGAGGAATACGGTGTCAGGACCTGCTTCATAGAAGGTGTATTGTTTGTTATAAATTCTCGTTGAGCTGAACAAACACATCAGTCCACATGTCAGGGAACTCCTATGCTTTATTATATAGTTCCTTGACTCCAACAATGAGCCAACTATTTAGTCTCAAAAAGGTTGGCTTAACAAGTCCTTATCTTTTACAACACCCTTTGACAGGCTCCCAATCCTCACAGCAAACTTCAGTACAGAGTACATGTTACAATATGATAGCTGCACTTTGCCAAGACAAAGCAAGGGGGGATAGAAATAAATACTGAAAAGAGAGAGAGAAGAAGATCACCAGTCCTTAGATTGATACACACAACCAACATTGCTCCTGCTGCATGGATGGTCTGGATTTGTGGTCAATAGGTGTGGGACAAGGAAGAGAGAGAGTCGGATCTATCCACTTCCTTTTCTAGTTTATCTGGTGCACACCTCTTAGGTAAAATAGGTTTTTCACACCATTTGCATTACATTGTTTGTGCATGTGCAGAAAGCTCTTTAAAGCCCTCCAGGAAGTGAGTCAGAGGGGGGAGGGTGTCGATGCAAGGTCACTGAGCACAAGCCTCAAGACAGAAAAGGAAGTTGGCTCAGAATAGGGCTGCCCCATCTCCACAGGACCCTCTCTTCCATTAACAACTTTCCTCTCACAACAGTCAGAACATTTGAGACAAAACCTGTTTACATACTTACAGCTGATCCTCCACATATGGACTGAGGCATAACTTTATCAGTGATTTATCACTTTTTTGGGGATAAAGTCCTGTGCAAATATTTTCATGATTTGGACAAGTCTGTTGACAGCACAATGTCAAATGTGGCCCCATAAAATGAACAAACTGATACAACTGTTGGGCACCTAAGATGATATTGTGATTGCAAGTTCATTGTATTAGAGAAAATGGAAATGACAAAGAAAGTAGAGAAGCTAGAAACTAAGGAAGGTCTTGTAAATAGTGAAAAGCACAAATTCACAGGAAGTGCTAAAACTTGGTTGGCTATGCTGCAGTTAAGAATAAATGAAATATTGTTGAACTACAGAAATTTGCGGGAAACTTACAAAAATGCATGGCTTTCATATACGTTTCCTTTGCTTTTCTAACAGCTTTTTCCCTTTCAGTTAGATATTTTTCAATCAGTTTCTTGTAATCCCAGTGTGGGGCAGCAAAACTCAGAAAACTGGATTTAGTCTCTCAGTGAAAACTTGAACAGAAAGGTATGTTTAGAGTACATATAGCCTATATCACAAGCTTTCAGTTTCCTGTACACCAGGGACATGTTACAGAAGAAGCAATTGAGAATTTTACACAAAATTTAAGAAGATGAAATATTCACTGTAAACATGTTGTTACGTTTTGTCGAATTTCCCGCGTGTTCACTCGTCGGAGAAAATAACTTTGAGGGATGGGACTATGTGATTACACGAATTTATTGTTTAAAATAACAAAATGCATCAGTCAAGGCGTGAGATTTTACAATACCTCCGAATAATGTCGACTAGTCACAAGATTTAGTTACATCGTAATTTATAATTTTCTAATCCAATAGGCACTTAAAACGACAGTTTGTTTTGACTTTATGACCTATCACCTGTGGCACTTCTCACTGCAATGCAGCTATGTCTTGACCAATAACTTCTCATGTCATGTACACACAGATGTCTCTCTTACACCATCTACATTCTTAACTTAAACTATATAAAATCACACTATTATATTTTAAAACCCTCCACCAGAACACCCAGTGTACAATTTTACTTATAGCTGCAGGAACACAGGCTTGCAATCCTTTTGCTTAAGATCTATAAATCTCTGTCAATTAAGCCAGACCTAGTCTCTTCCAGGGTTGTAAATCAAAGCCTCCTTTAATTGCAGGAGTTTCTACTCCTCTGTCTTCCACAACGTTTAAATCTCTTCTGCTATATATAAGTTGCCAAAAGATATTTTTTAGTAATTAATTAGTTCAACTTTTAGTGTATTAGATGTTATTAATACTTTCTCCCCCATGAAACCTCTTACGTGTATTTGAAATTGTTGTCTCCTACAACTGCTCATTATTAGTAGAATAAGCATTTTTTGAATTTGTACAATGAATAAAAAAATCCTTTTAATTCCTGTGATAGTTTTTCAGAACACCATTTCTATTCCTTAAGTGATTACAGTAATTTAGACATTGAGTTATTTGAATGCATTCACTGAAGGGGGAAAATAGATGGGAATGAAAGGAATTGTTTATATAATTTTATCTTACCCACAGAATAAATCAGTGTGTTTCAGGACAGAAAAAGAAGGAAATCGGGGTATCATTGCACAAGAAGCCTAGAAAACAGGTGTATTCAATAAAAAAATATCTCTTATTTACATATCTACTTCATGTATTTCAACTTGTCTAGATCTTCTATTAAAGGAAGAGATGTGTGTGTCCTACAACAGAATTTGAGAAAAGAGCAGAAATCTACTATTAAAAAAATCTAGTGTCCCGCTTCTTTTACAGAAGAGACAATGTGAAAGACATGAAAGGAAAAACTATTCCTATCAGAGGGCATATTTGTTGAAAGGAAATGGTATCTGGATAAAGCAATTATTGAGAATATGATCTTAAGGAAAATTTTTATTTCCTATCTTAGGTTTGGCAAGTGTGTTGAACAAGGAAACGTTGAACGTATAAGAACAATGAAAGTGGAAATGTCATGTTGGGTACTAAATGTATTTGTTTAAATAAAAAGTTTGTCTCAGATTACTGTAAATTAATAAATTTTTTGCTCTTTCAAGTAATACGTATTTAAACGCTCAGGAAAACAATATTCTTATGAGCAGTGAGCGATTTGATGTAGCTTGGGGCATTCTATGAGGTCCAGACACTTTCTCAAATATTGATACATCTTCCCATTGTGTGTTGATAATAGCAAAAATGCAAACTTTTTGAACAAGATACTTTTGTTTTGGTCTGATTTTCTTTCCTGTGAACTATTTTAATGGACACCAAACAAAGCTATCAGCTTCAGATGAGGTGCACAAACACAATAGGTTTAGATACCTCCCACTGACATTGAAATGTAGTCAATCAATGTAACTGCTTACAGAGACATCTTGCTATTCACTGTGTTGGGGTTTTAGGAGTTCTCCTGGGTTTTTTTTTTTTCTGTTAAAGGAATTTTCCCCATACATGTTGCTAGGGGGACAAATTGCTGGGTACTTCGAGAAAAAAAAAGACAAGAGGTAGCCACTGGGGGCGGGGTGCATCTGGCTACTCTTGTTTCACCTGGGTGTGTGGACAGTCAGTCTCGGCATTTGGACAGAGAGGGAGGCTGCTTCTTTGGCTGTTTTTTTTTTCCTTCTGCCAGAGAAACCCCGGGATCCCAAGCCCTCCTTCCGTGCCCCGCTCAGAGCCGGGCTGTGGCTGCCCTGCCCCCACCATTGCTTCGAGCCTTCGCTGTGTTGTAGCCCTGCTCACCCTGCCTGCTGAGACCTCCGCGGGATTCCCACCACAGCTCTGCAGTTTGAATACATCTCGTCTGCCACCCGGGATTTGTGCTCATCCCTGCCGTTCCAGCCTGCTGTTCCCGAGGGTCCGGCCGGACACCGGGATCGGTTGCCCCAGGGGTTTGTGAAGCCTTTGTTCCATCCCTTCCCGGGATCCCAGGCCGCCATTGCCGCGTGCTCCCCGAGCTCGCTCCGGAGCGCCCCCTGCAGCCGCGGGGGAACCATCGCACCTGCCCTGCTCACCGGGAGCCGCCAGCGCCCCTGCCGGCTGCGAGCGGAACTGCACCCGAGGGGAAAGGGCCTGACAGCCGAGAAGGCTGGCACTGGGTTTGTGATTGTTCGCTGTTACTGCCACAGTTATTGCTGTTTGTTTGACTGGTTATATATATATATAGTAAAGAACTGTTATTCCTATTTCCCACATCTTTGCCTAAAAGCCCTTGATTCCAAAATTATAATAACTTGGAGGGAAGGGGGGTTGCATCTGCCATTCCAAGGGAGGCTCCTGCCTTCCTTAGCAGACGCTTGTCTTTCAAATCAAGACACACTGTTAAATGATAATAATTTAAACAAAGAACATATTATGGAATCTTAAGAAATCTGCCTGAAGAAATCCGGCATTGTTTTGGTACAGATATTTTCAACAGACAGGTTGTAACAATGAATTTTGGGCATTTGCTAACAACTGTCACTCTTGCCTGAGAAAACTATGAATGTCTGCCTTGGAAAGGATGATTTCTGCTTATGTCATGTGTGTTTTTTGACCAGGCATAAGTCACTGTTGGTCAAGTAAGCTTCCTCTTATTAACCTGTGCAGAGTATTCATTAACTGTATCTATCCCTAATGTTGTTCTTTGAAGGTATATATTAACAAAATAAACTAACAAGTGCACTTTATTATCATTTCAGTGAGTAGTGTTGAATACCTGAGTATGAATCATAGACATGTTTCTGTTTAAAAACCATTATTATAATAAATATTTTTTAGCATTGTTATAACACACAATTCTCCACACAATGGCCAGGAGGACACAACAGTGATGTTGAGCTAGTGATTGCTGGAATACGCATGTTCAAGAGTATAATATAATTGTAAGAATTTCACTTTCATGTAAAAAGAATATTAATTAGTTTTTCCTTAAACACTTCCCTAAAGGGCATCCCTGAGATGACTGATTTTTTTCTTTTTTTTTTTAATGCCAAGAAAATGGGCTGCAATAACAGCTTGAAATAACTGGTGTGAGCCAGATGGATAATCACACCTTAGAGAAGGGTTTGTTTTGGGGGTTGTCTTTTTATTACTATTCAGGGCCAAGAGCAACAATTTTCAAATGAACCAGTCTGGTCAAAGGGTTGAAAAATGAAGTCAGTGGCTGAATAGATAGAGATACCTCTATGAATTATGTAAATACCATTTCACTCTCGATAAATTTGTTCTTATAAAACTGTCTTGAATGCCTTAACATTGTCTATTAAGTCAGTTAGTGTAAATATAAAAAGAAAAATAGGAAACATGTTTCCTAAAGAGCAGGTACTAAGGAACATGTATGTCTATATTTAAATCCAGGAACTTTATTCTGTGTGATATGAGGTTAAGGCTCCTTTCATCCACAAAGAAAGGGATCAAAGTAAGAGCATTTCAATGGTATGTGGAACTACTTACTAAGAGGGAAGAATGGAGGGGATCCAAACCACACTTTTGTTACATTCCTTTTGAAAGGCATTATGCATGAATGGATGAAACTTTAGTTTATTGTCTTGTGACAATTATAATTTCAGTTCCACTTGAAACAAGCTTCTGTAGTGTCTCAATACTTTTTAAATTAAAAGAGAGAATTATATTCACCTGCCTTGTTTTGAAGTGGTGCTCAGAAACAAGGTATGAAATGGATGAAACCGACAGACAGTGGAGGCAGCCTTTGAAGAGCTAGTCCCCTACTTTCATTTCTCCTGCTTGCCTCTGGGCAACAGCATATGTGAATAACTTATCTCTTTGTCTGGTTCAATAGATCAGCATTGCACAGTGAGGGCACACAGCAGATCTTGCTTGTGTTCACCTGAAATATCCATTGTATTTCAGAGGTTACATGCCTGGCTGTAACCTTTTTATGATCAGCAAAAAGCCTGGTGATCTTCCAAAAGAAGTTTAAAAATAAGCATGTTTATATATGCATCAAACCAAATCCAGGGACAAAACATAAGAACCTGCTTCAAATGTCACTTATAACTTTGCTTGCTGCCTTCAGTGAAACCATTCTTGGTTTGGTCCCATATGATATTACAGCACTGTGAAATTTAATACATCACTGTGGAAAGTACTCATTCTCTGTGCTAAAATGAATTTCCCTGCAGGCATGCTTAAGGCTCTTTTGCTTTAAGCTTCTCTAGTATTCACCTTAAAACCTGCAGTGCTATTACCCATACCAAACTTGCTTCTAAAGCATCACCAGTAAGAGTATAAAAGATAAAGAGACTTAAATACTATCTTATGTGTGCTGGGATACAGTCTTTTCTTTTTAAGAAATTTTCCCTTTCCAAAATGAGATTTGACAGAATAAAAGATTTTTCAAAAGGTTAAAACATGGCAAAACATCTGTGTGGCACCTCTGTCTTTAGTTTCTTCATTACTGTGGAAACACTGCAGAACAGAAATTACGGTGTGGTTTTTTTGTTTGGCTTGGAGGTTTTTTGGGGGTTAGGATTTTTACACAAATTACTTCTCAGAGATTTAATTATTTTTTTTTTTTAATGACACAATCCTGCTGATTGATTTTGAGAAACTAGAAGCCACTTCCAAGGCTTCAAACCATAGTGTCATAAACCATCTCCGTTTTGAGACAAGCATACTGAAAAGTAAATCCTTCAGGAAAATAAAACACATGCTTCACAGATTGTCTTCTTGGACTGTGCCAAGTTGTCATATCTGAATAAATAGATTTTGGTAAGCAGTTCTCTTGTGAGCATTATGAGTAGTTGTTAAATGACATTTGTCATTCCAATACTAATGAAAACTATAACCATTAGAGACAGTGGAGATTTAAAACTAATTTAGCATTTGAGCAGCTAAATTGACACCAATCTTTGAGTGAGAGCAGCAAATTACTCTTACAAGTAGAATAGGCAAAAGGAGACATATATTTTATGCACAGATTTTTCTACATTTTGGTAATTAACACCATGTCCACTAATGAAAACTAAAATTGAAAATACTGCTCAGTTAAGTATTGTGTGAACTGAGCATACATAAGAGTACATATCTCTTTTAGTGTGGAACAATGATACTGAGCATACTAAATAGCTGGAAATTGATATTTTGTAAAGCAAGAAAAATATTACATCCAGTTCTGGGGTCCCCAAAACAGGAAAGACAGTGACCTGTTGGAGCAAGTCCAGAGGAGGACCACCAAGATTGTTAGAGGGATGGGTCACCTTACCTTTGACGAAAGGCTGAGAAAATTGGGGTTGCTCAGCCTGGAAAACAGAAGACTTTGGGGTGACCCAGTTTTGGCCGTCCAGTACCTGAAGGGAGGCTACAAGAAAGAGGCAAAGGGACTACTTACAAGAGCATGTAGTGACAGGGGGAATGGCTTCAAACTGAATGAGGGCAGGTTTAGACTAGATATTAGAAAGAAGTTCTTTACTGTGAGGCACTGGTACAATTTGCCCAGAGCAGCTGTGGATGCCCCATCCCTGGGAGTGTTCCAAACCAAGTTGGATGGTGCCCTGAGCAACCTGGTCCAGTGAAAAGCTACTGCCAGCCCCCTGCTGCCATGGCATGGGAATTGGAATTAGATGATCTTTAAGGACTCTTCCAACCCAAGCCATTCTATGATTCCATGATAATACATGATACAAATTACTAGAGAAATTCTTTCTCTTCTGTTTTAGAGTAAAAAGCATTTACAGAAAATTTTACATATTTTTCAAGTCATTTAGTCATTTAACGTATAACACAGCAGCTCAATGCGGTAAAGAGGCTGCTTAAGAACCAGTTGACACCACAAGTAAATTTTAAACCATTCTTTCAGTGAGACCATGTCCTTTACTCTCAATGGTTTGTTTACTGGATGTTCCTCCCTGTATAGCCAGAAGATCAAAAAAACTAAAGTGAAGGAGAAAAAAAATCTGTTATCTTTCCCGTTTGGCCTTGAGAGCATCTGTGATAATCGAGGATGGAGATACCCATTCATACAATCTTCTGACAGTAGAACACCTATAAAATTGAACTTAGTAGAACGATTCCTTGATTAATGTGATGTATATACTACAGATTAATCAAGAAAAGGTTTCCAGTATATTAATTCAACTGCCATCTCACATGTATGCTACTTATCCTACATTCTAATAGCAACCAACTCCCTAGATGTTATCAGGAGTTTGACATTTTCTCTAATTACTTATGAGGTTGATGGAAATTTGATTTTGATGTAGTCACTTCCTAGCACAGAAAAGTACTACTTGTCTGTAAAAAATTCTACAACTCCCTTTTTCTTACCGAACAGAGAATAGGTGTATTGTGGGTCAGTGCTATCTACATTAAGATCTGTGCTTTGTTTCGGTTATTTGATGACTTTCTCTACAGTCCATAGCTGCTTCATCACAAGGAACTCTGCTGCTTTCATGGGAATGCTTACATATAATGGAAGGGTTCCCAGAAAATGAGACAGGCACAGTGACAGCATTAATGTTATTTATGTGCCATTTTACAAATTGAAGCAAGCAAGATCTGCCTACATTTCATATTAGATGAAGATCTACTTTTCCACATCATGCTAACTCTTTAACAGTGGAAAATATGATTTAGTAATGCATAAAAGCATAAGATTTAAGACTCTAGTTACTTTATTAGACTGAGGATAGATGCCAGAACACCAGTTTCAATTAAATTCTCCTGTGTCAGTTGACTGCATCATGTTTTTTGACTTTAAAAAGAAAATATTTTGGTAACATAATGCACAACATATTATCTCAAATTAGAATTATTATCACCATTTGTTTCTTGAACAGGAAGAAATAGCTTAATCTTTTTGAATAAGTAACTGGCCTAAGACTCTTTCCTGTGTGTAACAGTAGCAAATTTTCCTCTAACCATTTTAATGCTAGACGCAGCTGACTAGGTTTTTTTCCCAGCTGTGTAGAAGACAGGACAACTAGAAACAAATTTCTGATTGCACAAAAGCAAAATAATTTTTAGAAGGGATTTCATTTCTGGTTCAAAATATAACATCAGTGGAACATGCCTGGCAATTACCCAAGTGACTTGTTCTGACACATCTTAAAGTAAAGCAAACGATCATTTCTATGTGACCATTTTATTTTAAGTTTCTCAGAATGTATATTAAAAGCAATCAGACAAAGGTCAGCACTAAAATAAACCATTGCAAAAATTCTCAAAATTAAGAATTTCTGCTGATCCAACGCATTTTGTTGCTTTACAGTTCACAAATACGTCCTATTTCAGTTTCATTTCATGTGCCACCTCACATGACTGAACAATAAAACCCGATGAACACTCAGAGGGGAAGGGATAGGGCCCCATGTCCATGAAGCTCAAGGAATAAAACAGGATGTGACTGAACTCAGCTTTTGCAAATAAGCTGACTTCATCTCAGCACAAGGGGGACCAGAGGGAGGCCTTTGCTTTAGGTAAACACCTACCAACAACTGAATGCAGCAATTGGTGGTTCCTTGAGTTCATTTAAAGAGTGTGAATATTTCCCTGAGTTGAACTATCATGGAGGGGTGGGGTGAATACATGATTCATCTCAACACAGAGTACAAAAGCTAGACAATAAGCAAAAATATGGCAAAGGAAACAATGGGCTTGAGCTGTCTTCAGCCCATGTATTTCTTCCTGACAAAGGTGGATGCCCTGTATTGGGATAGTGAGCATTTTATAGAGGCTGATAGGGGAGTCACACTGTGATTGAGCAGGACACTACAATTGCCCTATTGCTAAGTGTAACTTACATTTGTCATTTGGATTATGGTTTTAGTACATTTTGCATTACTCTGCTAAATCAGAATCCTGTATGTGAAATATCTTCAAATAAGTAAATTTAACATTAAACATTACAGCCTCTATGCATGGAGTATCTAAAAGAGCTTGGTCAGGGAGTATTAGATGCCGACAACTCAGGACAGGGATATTTTTTCCCAGAAGCTACAAAAGTTCTCAGTTCTCCAGTCCATCTATGGGACAAAGGTTAGTAAATTTGTAGGTTGAGGGACAAGTGTTGTGAACCCCAGGTCTGCCTTTTACAGAAACTGCTTTCTTTGTTTTCTAAAACATAGCCTGTTAAGAGGGATAGAATTCCTATAGTTAGGTTTATCAGCTTTCAAACATGAATAGATCAATCAAATAAACGAAATTTAGTTCTGGTATGTCACAGATTACAACAAAATGGATTGAAAACAATTTTTTCACTTCCCTTCCATTGACAAACATCAGCCTTTTCATCCAGTCTTGCTGGTAGTACAACAGCTTTCCAGGATTTCCTGACTGGTAACAGAAGTCACACAGTGACCCCTTTGGCTTTTTATTTATTGCCCCACTATCCCCAAAAGACAGTAGTTTTTGCTTCTTAGTGCTTTTCCTCTTGGAGCTCTACAAGATGTGACCCCCACCCTCAGTGAATCCAAGGGACAGACTCTCCATAGATAGTTTCACTCCACCCCAAGTCGACACCTTTGGACAAACCAAGGGGTGGCTTTTCTTCCCATTTTTCAGCCTTTACCTTTTAATTAAACATTGCCCACAATACTCAGGTAAATTGTGTGCAAATACAGCATGCAGTTGCACCACTCAGTTTCTATCTTCTCACTACAAGGAAACATCTTGCAGAGCTATGTAGTGATGTAACAAAGTCCCCAAAATGTGTATCTCAGAAAAAAAAGATTATCCAGTTCCTCACTCCATATAATGCATAAAATAAAAACTTCATCACAAAGTCTGCCACAATCCCCAGTGATTCTCTTTCTTCTTTTGCCTATTTTCTCTGCACAGGGATAAGTTTTCATCTTCTTGAAAACTTGTTAGCTTTCATATTCCTGAAATTCAGAAGTATCTTGAAGTTTTTTCACCTCACTCAATTCCTTCTGAATGCCTCTCCAGTTGCAGACTGAAGTAGGGAGCAGTCTACCGTGACATCTCCAGCATTCAATACCAGAGAACAAAAACATATTTGACTCACACTGCTAGGAATGATTTGTATCTACAAAATAATCTGGCACTTGGTTTTGCCCACCTGGGTGGCCCTCATTAAAATTACTCACCTTTTATCTTCTTCCTTCCCAGCACTCTTATCTTTGTATATCATATTCTGCATGGTGTCCAGCAGGCAGAATCCTGTTGAGTACTGCTTTGTCAGTTGTACAATTCAGATGGACTGTTGCTCACACACACAGCCTTCTGGGTTGGGGAGTCTTTCTAGAATTAAAATACTTTGATTACCTCCCTAGCCTTCTTTGGGTCTGTCATTTAAGGATATACAAGGATTTTTTCAGTTTCTGTGTCCCTCAAGCACTGCATTTTTTTCTCTAATTCATAAATCTTTGAAATGTCTGACTGATTTTCTGCAGTCAGATTTATGTGTTTTTCCTTCATCTAGTCAAAGGTCCTCAAATTCATGGTTTGAAAGTATGGAAGATAAAGGTTTTTTTTTTTTGTTCATCCCCATGGTTTTGGACATAGATTTACGTTATGTGCTGCCTTGTTTCAAAAGGCTTCAGTTGAGGTTCTTCTTTTCCAATGTGCTTTTACTTATTTGTTCAGCAAAACTCACCCTGTACTCAACTATCCATTTTTCTGCTTCCCATACTGTAGGAAGGTGTTCAGATTAACCTGGGACAGACAAATTGAAAAAAAAATAATTTTTTTGTCCAGGGATTTTTCCAGCTGGGGTTTGAATCTGCCTAGTTTGCCTCTCTCACCATGCTGTGGAGCTCTACCAACTGTCTGCTTTTCTTCTGAAATCAGTGGGTGCTGACAGGTGTGCTCTACTTGGTGCTTTCCTCCAGAACCCTTGTTATTAGATTTTTGAAACCTTGACCATCACACCCATTTGCTTTTTATATGGTTGTCCCACCATTAGTTTTCTGGTCTCTGAAGCTTTTCTTTTATTCTAGCTTTTCCTCATCAGGTCAGCTGTCTTATTGCCAGTCTTGTTCGTTTCCTGTCTTAAAAGGAAAATGAGAAAATAACTTCCTTGAATGTCACAGAGTACACCTCTTCCATTTCTGTTCTCAGCAAAATAATTCTGCCCTGCTGAACTCTAAAACTACAAGGAAATTGGAAGTGTCTTAGCTTTCTTTCAAATAAATGTTATGCCTAGACATTTCCCACTGCACAACTCATGGCTTCCAACAGGTATGGAATCCTCCTAAAGTTATGGGATTCTCCACCAAGTCACCTGAAATTATGAGATTAGAGAGAATTAATGCCTTAAAGATTTTTAGGGGTATTTTGCAAAGGATGCTTTAAATTAGGAAGCCCGTAACTGAACTAGGCACAAGACTCAGAAAAAGAACTTATAAAATTAAAAAATTAATAATGATAAAATCTGGTTTTGAAATATTTTATACCAATTTGGCTCATTCTCACAGAAAGGAAAAGGAAAAGGAAAAGGAAAAGGAAAAGGAAAAGGAAAAGGAAAAGGAAAAGGAAAAGGAAAAGGAAAAGGAAAGGAAAAGGAAAAGGAAAAGGAAAAGGAAAAGGAAAAGGAAAAGGAAAAGGAAAAGGAAAAAGGAAAGAAAAGACTACAAAACTTCAGATTTTCAGTTTAGAAGTTGTTTGCATGTTTTGTGAAATTTTCAGTTTAGAAGAGGCTGTAACCCATGCACTTCCAAATTTCAGACGAGCAGTGGTCCTATTATGCAGTGCCATTTGGTACTCTTGAGAAGAAACAAGAATGTGAGAATGGCCTGGTAACTGACAAAGTAACAGAGTAAACATGAACATAGCATACTGATTTAAAAATTCATGTATTGTGAGAAAATGGACAAGTGCTTGTTACAAATTTACAACAGTAAAACAGTATTCTATGTGCGGTTTTCAACCCATTAAACATTCTCCTTCCAGAAGTGCCTCTTGTGCTTAGTTGTTGAAAAACAGACATCTGTGTATGACTGCTGTCTCCATGTTACTGATTCTGTTTTTATAGCCTGAAATGACTTGCTTTTATCTCTTCCAAAAACTGACACAAAGAAAATGCATTCAAAAATTTAACACTGTAGAGTATACTTGTTAGCAGCCACAAAATTGATAACAGCATATATAAAAACAAGAAGACAGGTGTAATTTTCCTAATGCAAGTGTCATTACTATCTTTTTCTGAGTGTCTCTATTGCCACAATATTAATTAATAGAAATGGTATTCCAGTGATTCACCTTGTTCAAGTAGAAGGACTAAAAGAATTATTGAGACAGAACAAACAATTCTAAAATAACACAACACAAAGAAGTCAAGTATCTGCCAGTCACAAGCAATGCCAATGCCATGATCTACCTCTCCTCTCTGTTTCCTTATAAAGCAGCCAAAGGATATGTCGAGCAGTCAAATACAGAGATAAAAACACTGTAAGCAAGGGAAGGAAACAGAGTCTGAGGAAAAAAAAAAAAAAAACAAAACCAAAACGGAACAACCCCCAAAATAACATGAAGTAATTGATCTCACAGCTATCTACTGCAATATTACATTAAACTCAAACAAAATTTAGTTATCCAAGAAAAAGAAGGAACACCTGCAAGGTGGTTGGTTACTGAGAAAATGGGATGAGGAAAAACCCGACCATATTTTTAGGTCCTGTCCTTACATGTTTCCTATATACAATCCCTCACTGAATAATGTAACTTTCTCTATTGTGCAACTTAACCTTATCTGTCCTGTTACAATTTGCCTCAGCACATTTTTAAAACAGAATGAAAGACGTGAGCAGTAGCATTGATCCACTCGGTTTCAAAAATAATTTTGGCCCTACAGCTGATAAACCTGGAGCTGATAAAGCTGATAAACACATGAAAAACTGACAGTAAAGTGCAAATGCTATTTAGATGCTAATTCTGTTTATATTGAACACTTCAGCAGACAGTAACTTCAGCACTCATTCTCTCTCTTTAATATAAGAGTAACTTATTAGGATCCCTCAGAGGAAGGAGGGATCTTTTTTGTAGGTCTCAGTGGAAGTGCACCACGAGATCCATCTGAGGGTTATCAGAAAAAACTGAGCCATTAACAAATATTTGTTATTAACTTGGTCAGCAAACAGGTATCCTGCTCCAACAGAGGCAGCACTGGAGAAGACAGGTTCTTCAGAATTCCCAGTCTTATCCTGCAATATAAGGCAGGCTTGAAAGTCTTGCAACTTTTCTTCATAATTAGAAAAAAAAAGAAGTGTCTTTTGTCCTGTTCATTTAAGTGGATACAGTAGGTCACACAGTGTATCAGATATTATCAGTGTAATTGAAATGTGCCTATTTATTTTCTAGACTAAATGATGAGAAGTAAAAATTAGAACAAGAACCTTCTGCTTTGAGTGTGAAATTTTCTATGCTGAAAGCAAAATCACAAATGAAAACTGATCATTTCAGTAAGGTTTTGCACAAGTAAAGTCCATAGCTGACAAATGAAACTTCTACAGCTATAACTTTTAATAGCAGATTCTATTCCCTCCAGTCCGGATCAGTGGAGGTGTCATTTAAAGGGTCTCATCTCTATGGAAAGGAAATATTTTCTATAGCTAAACTGCACTCAGATTCCCACCAAACAAATATTTGACATGCAAGCATGAAGTTTAGATGTGGCTCTAAAGATAAATCATAATTGGCTTAAAGGAAGACAGGGAAAGTGGGAAGTAAAAACATGTGATGATATGTAATACAAACTGATTATTTAGGACCTTATATAACACTCAAAATTTTGAAGATTTTTTGAAAAATCTCATCACTGAAATGTCTATGTCAGACTCCAAAAGTGAAGCCAGTTAATAATCAAAACCTTGACATGGCAAACATGTGAACCACTTTTAAAGACCAATTGAAAGGTAGTATCTGATAAGCTCAAAGGGGCCAGGTCTCAGCCAGCCTGCCTGGCAAAGAAAGAAACATTCAGAAACTGACCACTGAGTAGCTTTTAGGATGAACAATCTGCTGCTGTCAACAAGAAATTCTGATAAGCAACGAGATCATGGCATGAAAAAGCTGTTCTCACCTAGTAAGGCCAGAAGCCATGCAATTACTTCTGGCAGGTACTTCTCAGTAATTGTCACAGACACAGTTAGGGAAAATAAAAGTTTCCTAATAAGAGAAAGGTCTCTAAAATGTTCAGTAGGTAGGTGTTGGACCATTCCCCAGTTCATTCTAAATATCTTGTATTTTATGATATTCCAAACATGCTCTGAATCTATTTAAACTCTAGGGATTTTTATGAAGGCAGGCATCTTAGTGAGGTAAAAGCTTTCTTCCACAGATGTATCTGCTTTTGTTGCTGGACACTGAGAAATTGTTACCACCTTCTGGTTGGTGGTAGCTACTGGTGTTAATTCACACAGGTGTCACTAGTGATGCTTTTCAGTGGTGCTTGAGTAGTTTTATTATGGAAATCTTTTAAAACCCTGAACTAAATACTCTAATAGTGTGAAAATGGCAAGAGATAGAAGTGATGGTAGAAAATCTCTCATTTCAGCCTCAGCAAGGAAAGGAATATATTAATAAATGGGGGAGTGTTTCAAAGGAAATTGCTGAAAGACATAGAATAACATAACACCATGTTTCTCTGTATTTCCAGTATGTAGTTCAAGCCAGTATATTCAGATACAGGATGAGCCATAAATGGATAAACAATAAATTTCAGGGACAGTGGAAGAAAGGGACATAAGAGATTCTGGAAAGAGAGCATTATAGCAGCCTCCAAAGTAGAAGTAAGTAAAAACAGTAGAATCAAGTAGACCTTCTCACTTGAAGTAGAATGTTGGGGTTTTTTTCCAAAAAATGATAGCAGACTGAGGTAAAGTATAAGAAAGCAATAACTTGGTAGTAAGTTAATCTGCATTCATTTTTTGACAACACACAAGCACAAAAAAGAAATTCAGAAGTGGGCACTGATACTAGGAACATTTAGTACAACAGCAGCAAACTGGAGAAATTCTATAAAAATGAGAAACAAGAGCACAACCAGTCTGTAATTTGTAATATTTATAGAATCAAGAGGAAGAGTAAAAGCATTTCTGAAACAAGCAGGGAATGCAGCTTGGAGCACAGCAGAAACATAGGGAACAGTAGAGACAAAAAGGTCAATATGTCAAAAATTCCTTTGTCACTCAAGTTCTACAGCTTGCTGGCAGTAATACAAAACAAGACCTTTCAGAAGGGGAATCAAATCAGCAGGATAGGTAACATGCAGTGAGAGGATGAGGTGAGTGAGCTGTGACACTTATGAAGGCTGAGGTACTGTAGGCTTTGGAAGACACTCAAATAGTAAAGAAATAATTATATCTTTAAGAAGGTTGTCAGCATGCAGCCTAAGGGGCTGAATGGATCAAATTCTGCAGACACTAGTGCAAATTGAATAGGATCAAACCCCACTTTAAGTAACCAACACTCAGTATGGGCAGGCAGGCCCACTTCGCCATATTCTCTTTGTTTGATCTTGGTTAGCTTCAAACTTTGATGTACAGCATTCAGACTTAAAAAATGCTATGAAAGTTAAATTTCTTTCTAGCTCAGGTTCAGAAAGCTCTCTGGCTCATGCAGAATTGAGATGTGGAGCTATGGCTAAGAAACATATGGATGCAAATCTGCAAGAAACTTCTCTTGCCCTTGAAGCACTTCTGTTCTGGTGTGCACTTACTTAACCTCCCCTTAGTCACTCATAGCACATTTAACTTAGTGGATCGTGCCTTAAGCAACCTGCTTTGTAATTAGCACAGAATTAGTCACTTCGGAGACCTCACTGACTTATTACAAAATTAAGAAATATCCAACACCTTATATATGTTGATGATAGTGTAAACTTTTGACAGTTTACTTGGGCTGGAGTCCCATGGAAAGGAAATCTCCAGAAAATTCAAAGAGATTTGTTTATACAAGCCAACTGCTAATAGCAGGGTCTATCAGAAAGCTGAACAGACAATTCCAAAACCTAAAAGCAAACCTACATTTGTATTTGAAAGATAGGGACAGAATTTTCTATGAATATCTTAGCTTTGCTATCTCCCTTATTTCCTTTAAGCCAATACTGACTGTTGCTTGAGATTGTCAGCTGAAAATGTTGAGCTGGTTTCTTCTTTGCAAGAGTGCTCACTATTCCTCAGTATGAGAAAACAATCATCTGAGCAGCATAAGAAGTTCCTAATTCTGCAAAAAGTATAATAACACAAATAACTAATGATGACTTAACAGAAAAAAATCAGAAATTATCCAAGTTTTTAACTTCAAGTGTAGCAATTAACCTACACCAGAAGTATTTTGCCTTATTCTAAATTTGAAAGAAAAGTTCTTCATGATAGAAACAGTCAAGGTGTTCCATGGAAAATGCAACAAAATGACAGCTCAGTGATTTATAGGGTACTTAGTTTATCACTTGATTGACATATTAACTGCGATTCTGTGGGGAAAAAGCTGCCCAGAATTCTTGTGAAATCATCATAAAAAGAATAATATTCATCTTTTACTAATATCTAAGAGTTGTAGAAGGACTCTTAAGTCAAACTCTTCAAATTAGGACTTGATGGAGGATGAAAAATAGTGCGTAGCATAATATTCTATTGTCTAGCAATAGAGGTAGTTTTGACAATTGCTGCCACCTTGAAACCAAGAAGCAGAACTCTCAAACTTAGTTTAACAACCTGAAAGACTAGAGCACTGAAATCAGTCCTTTATCATTAGTCCATTTTCAACATTTATGTTCAGGTACATGACCAATCTCTTTTAGCACATTCACCCACAAACACACTGCTGTCACCCAGCACTGTGGAGGCAGGCAGATTGCTTAGGGATCCTTGGTAGAACAATAACATAACAAAGCAGTTATAATAAAAATTTTCTGTTAACATAGACTCTGCAGATTAGGTCATTTTACAAAACTTGTATCAAAGACTATCTGCAGATCAGGTGATTTTAACTAACATCCAACCCTCCCTACAGATTCAGGTCATTTGTTGTACATTAATTGTAACTTGAGTTCAAAGCAGGTATACAAAACTCAATCCTTGGAAGAAGCAGACAAGGAGGGCAGCCCTGACCAATGAGAGATCATGTTCCTGACGTCCCACAGCTCCAGCATGCAGCTGACTGGGATTTGCTGCTGCACAGGGCAAGGCATGCGATTTTTATGTTTTCCTGTTCTGCAATGTGTGTCATTCTGATTGTCCCAGGCACCTGGCCCCCATTTCATGGATGAAGGTGTTCATGGCCAGTGACTGCCCACCTCACAACACAATGCATCAGTGTCTAGGAGTAGGGGGCCTGGCTACCTCTGTCAGGTGCTCCAGAAGCTTTGTTTCAGCTCAGGCCTCCCAGATATTGCCAGAGTTCTATTTTAGGAGCAGCAGGAACCTCTCCACGAGGAAGGACAAGCCAGAATCCAAGGGTGATCCCAGTTCCTGATCAGGCAGTACCTTCACCAGCCAGGCACAGTCCTACAGGACCCAAGGAGGATCAAGATGGGGATGGGATCCATCAACCCTCAGGTTTTATACCCAGACAGGGTGAACTCATGCCTCAGATCTGAGGTTAATCTAGGAAGATGAATAAAAAAATAGGGATCAGGAGAGGACAGGGATGACAGACATGCAATATAGGGTCAAGGCCAACCTAGAAGATAAAGCTGGAGATCAGGCTGCCTGTAACTCGGGTCTGAGCTGCCTCCAGGACACAGGCCCAGATGCAGCTGTACAGCAAGTTGAGATTGGAGACCCAGGTCTGATGTTCAATGCAGCCTCTGTAGCAATGGTCAGAGGGTCTGTCAGCAGAGGCTTCAGGTGACTCTGACAGGTCTGGGCCTTAAGAGCTCAGGTACACTAAGTGACATGACTACTTCTGCATCAAATATACCCAAAAAGCCCCACAGTGCTGGTAAGAACTTATGTGAAATTGCTGTGATGCACAAAATTACTTTGGCTCCTGTTTCCAGCTGTTACAACTTCTTGCTGAAAAATACAGATCTATTTTGTGTTTCATTTTAATTGAATTCATGGAGTTAAAATAGAATGTAATAAAACTCCCTAATTTTAAACCACAAGAATTTCATTCACTTCCCTGAGATCATACAGCTTGGTAGTTGGGACCTGTAAGGGGTAAAACTGATCAATGTGCAATAGTTGTTAACTATTACATCTGTGCCCTCAGTGAATTGGAAAAGCTGTTTTTATGCTGAGAGAGAAACAAGCATGTATCCATTTTTTTGTATTGCATCCTTTATCAAGCAAGATGAACAACCTTACTAAAGATTTTCCAAAACTTTTCTTCTTTATTTTTTTTTCTAATGAAACACCAACATGTCAGGAGAAATAACTGCTTTGAATGAAACCCACATTTATTACCCTGATGTGCACACACTTGATAATGCAGCTTTTATAATTCCCCCCATTTTTTGCTTTTACTTCTTATAGACTCTGTGCTTTTAAATGTGTAGAAATAGCACTAGCTAACATCCTTTTTGCTTTGTAAAGCACATTGAATTATTTTGTTGTTTGTTAAAAATACAGTGCAGGTGGCAGGTCATAAATTAAAAGACTATTTTCATATAAAAATAGAAAAGTCACACAACTGTCAGTTTCAAGAACAAGACAACAGTCGGTACAGGTATAATCATATCTCCCATGCCAAATTATAATGCATTTGTTTTCAGACTGTAAAAATTCACTTGAGGCATGATCAAAAAGTAATGATGCTAGGGACCACTTATCAGAGGACAAAAACAGTTTCACAAAGGAAGGCTTTCTGTACTTGCTCTCACAGATGTCTACCTCAGATGAACATCTTGTAAATGTTTTTACTAAAATTCCTTCTACAAATATTCTAAGCCTTTTTCAAGTAACAGAGAAAGTTACTTTTGGAAAATCTTTTATTGAAGATGTGTGTTGTGTTCCTCTAACTTAGGGTCTTTAAAAGTGGTTCCAAATATCTGTTTTCCTTAAAAGAAAAGTTATAATGCCAGGTACTTTGAAGCATTAAAACTTTTGTTTGTCCATTCTTATACTAGCAAAGGGGACCAGGATATCCAAGAAATCCTGAAAACTGAAAATGAGGATAAAAGTATAAGTAAGTAAGGGCAGATAAAAGTCACTGAGGGAGGCATAATGTTCTAAAATAATAATACATCATTATAGTAAGTATATTTCTAAGCATGGATCAGAAATTCCTGTGTGATTGACAGGTACTTGCATTCTACTCACATTAAAACTTGCACAAAGTTATATTTTTTCTAAAATTCATGTTTTGGAATTTTTGTTGTTGCTGTTGTTTCTATTTTTAAAGAAGAAGGATATGTTGTTATTGGAAATTTGTTGCTTTACGGGAGAGCCGAGGGTGGACAACCTGGTATGCCTTGACCTTCCTATAAGGAGCGTCCTGCAAAGAGCAGCTCTTCCAGGGGCGGTGGCCGGCTTCCCAGGGCAACAAGTGACTTCAGCAAGTGTAGCAACTTCTGTGCTACAAGTGCTTCCAGCTCCTGTGAATCCGCTCTTTGTGCAATCACCCAAGGCGAACTCTGGGATAGAGAGACAGGAGCCTCGTATAGCTGTTCCACAGAGGCAGCTTTTATTGTCCAGCAGCCCCTGTGAAGGAGTGGCCAGGGACAAAGACTCCCTGGTTAGGGGCAGAAACAGGTTTTTTATGGGAAAGGCAGGGGGTGGGGTAGAAACCAACCAGCCAACGGGGTACAGGCTATTACCATATAGAAACAAGGCATGCTGGGGGTGGTTCACTTTCTCGCCATGACCCGAGGAAGGTTGCTTATCTCTGGGGGAGATCGTCTTGCGCTCAGACCTCTCTTCTCCAAGGGAGAGCAGAGGGCTCTTGTGCCAAGGGCTCCCAGCCCTCCACAGAAATTATAGCTTACTCCTCTGTCTTTTCCAATCAATTATAATGTTAGCAAAATGCATAACTTTCTCACTTACTGGGTACATCTTTCTGACTAAATTTCAACCAGAACTTAACTAGTTCTGGTTCTACTTGACTACTTATTTTTTAATTAGATTTTATTTAAATATTATTCTTAGTCACTTTATGTCAACCCAGGTGGTACATATTTATTTTCATAAGGGTAGTATCCCTAAAAAAACGAAGGAAATTAAGAGCAGTGTGAAGTAGACTGTTTGGGCGGGACACAAATAAATTGTGTTCTGTCCCTAAACGGCAACTTCAAAAGTTTTCCACAATATTTTATGGGGCTAGGAGACAGTTTTAACAGCATAAATTTTCAGTGTAACGAAGATCAGTCATTCTCTATTGAGTCTGGCTGGGATGGAGTTATTTTCTTCATTTCAATCCACATGGTGTTGGGTTTTAGACGTGTGACCTAAACAGTGTTGATAACACACTGGTGTTTTAGCCATTGCTGAACTGTGCTTGCACAGCATCAAGGTTGCCTGTGTTTCCCTCTCCATTAGGCTGGTGGCAGGCAAGATTTTGGGACAGGATGCAATCAGGACAGTGACCAAAGTAACCAAAGAGATATGCCATATCATACAACATCATAACCAGCAAGAAAACCGAGATGTGTTTTTCCAAAGAAGCCATTGTTTGTGGATGAGCTAGGTGTTTGACTTTGGGTGGTGAGTAACTCCTCCAGCACCACTTGTTTATCTTTGTTTTTCCTTCAAACATTAAACTGCTTTAATCTTGACAATGAGGTTTTTTTTTTTTTTTGCTTTCTCCCTTCCCATTGTCTCCCCCAGGTTGCTGAGAGGGCTTGAGAAAGCAGTTTCATGGGGGTTTTCTTGTCACCTGGGATCAACTGACCACTTATACAAAAAACTCTTGAATAAATGTAGATTTCATGTCACGGTGATGTGAACCACTTCAACCACTGCAGATCCTTTTATTAATTTCAGTGATTTTAAGGTAATTATTGATATTTTTAAAGTATGATTTAACACACCATTTTAGCTTTCCTTTAAAAATTATTTAAGAAGTACTCACTACATCAGATAGCTGTAGATGTTAAACTTGCAAGTTACTTGCCTCTTCAGATTCATGTCTGTGTATTTATTGGAATTAAATGGGTATTTATAAATATTTATAAATCAGGCCAGGTTAAATGCGGCCCTGAGCAACCTGATCTAGTGGAAGGTGTCCTTGCCCATGGGGGGGGGGGAGGTGTTGGAACTAGACAATCTTAAAGGTCCCTTCCTGTTGGGGTTCCTCTCCCCTGCCATGGGGTTCTGGGAGAGGGGACCCTGGGGTAGAGGCATGGGGTCTCCCTGCTCCCTGGTCACATGTACCCTAATCCTGTTCCCCAATGGTTATTTTGTGTTCCCCTGCCCAGGAAGGACCCTGCTGGTCCCATGATTGCAACAGTTCTTCAGCAGTCCCCCGGCCATGTGGCTGGAGAATAAAGATCTCTGAAACTTCTATCAAGAATCGGTCCTTATTTCTTTCCACGGGCCTCAGTGTCTATCCATGTTGCAGAAATCCCCGCTGCAACAACTTTCAACCCAAACCATGCTATCATCCTATGATTTATTGAAACAATTAAACAATTTCAGGAAAAGATGCATTACTTCTTCAGAAACCATTAAGAAAGAGACATTTCTCTAACACACATGAAAGATTCTAAGAATATTTTAAGGTCATACTGTAAACGGAAATTGACTCATATTTTTTAAAAAGTATTAGAGTAGTTCATAGAAATTGAAATAGACTTTTTAGGTCTTGGAATATCCCCTGTGAAACTGGACAGACTGATGAGAAAGAGGGATTAAAACTCCCTTCTACAGTGAAAGTCAGTGAAACTTTTAAGTAGGTGAAACAAAAATATATACTAGTGCATGCACATCTATCAGTAGATTATACATTTGCAAACTGCCTAAAAAAGTAAAAGAATAACAGCCAGTTTCACATCTAGCTAAGACAGAAAACTGTATGCATTCCTCCTTTCATGAAATCAGGTGAAAGTGAGATCATAAAAACTTAGTGATTCGAGCCAGCAGCACACTCACTTCAACTGAACTTCAGAAGCACTAACACAGGCTCACAGATCTTTTCAACTTGTTTCTTGAAAGGGAGAGTGAAGAATTCATAGAGAAGTGTAAAAGAGCAGAACTTCTAGTTCAGATTAAAGCAACTAACATCTTAGGAAGATGAATTTTAAATTACAGACTAGAAATTAAATTAAAAACCTCTCTCTGTAAAAGAAATAATGAAATGATTCATCAAGATGAATACTTGCACAGAGTTCCTTCAGGTATTGACCTAATCAGCAAATATGTCTGACTTCTGTTTCCCTCATTGCCACCACCAAACAATAGGGGTGATGGTGGCAGTGTCAGGCTTCAAGTACCCCAGAGACTGGAAAGATGGAAATAGGAGGATTTCCCACATTCAAAAATATTTTTTCTACAGTAACACACACAGTATTTTGGAAATTTTAAAGACCTATTTCACCATCCTATGCTGAAGCAGTGTCAGGCATATTTAACTGGATTTTTGACTTACCAGGTGGTAAACCTTGGATGACTTGTTTATAGGTGACACCTTCTTATGCTTGCCCATCTTGGAATGCTGCTAACAGATCAACTAAATCTCCTTAATTGCAAATACCTGTTATTGTCATTTGCAATCATTTCACAGAATGGAAACTCACATTATGTGTTGGTTGTCTCTGTTCTAAACAGAACCAGGTATTTCATCTTGATGGAGAACTCTAAAACATCTCTGTCCCCTCCTCAGTTACCTGGCTTTTCAGAGACACTGTCCAAGTTGAGAACTTATAGGCCCAGGACATGAAATGTATCACTCTTGAAAATTGCTCTAGACATACCAATGCAAAGCGAGAGCAGGCAGTCACCTTGCTGGATTTTTTCTTTCATTTAACTCGTGAAATGAAAGAAATAAAAATCTAATCTAAAATGTGTTTCATTTAAAACAGATCTAAAGTTCAAAAGTAATTTTTAGGGAAGAAAAACATAAAGTACTTAATTTCAGCAATGTCAAAATATATTTTAGCAGATGCATTCAACATTAAAACTAATTAATTATTAGAATGACCCAAGAATTTTAAAAATACCCATGCTATTATATTAGAATATTTTGACTTTTTCCCTTTGTTTTCCTTTGTACATGGTGACAAATGCTGACAGAACAGCATTTTCCAGCAGAAGTGTTGCACTGATTTCTTTCAACCATCTTAACGTGATTGTGACAGATTGCACAATATAAAAAGCAATTCTATCAGCAAAACATACTTTACACATTTCACCCACTATTTTCCCCTTTTAAAGCATCTGTCACTGCTTTTAAAGGTCACATATTTCATGTTTCAGTGTGTGGGGAGAAAAAATATTTCCTCTTAACTTGAGAGATTAGCAAGGATGCTATACCAGCTTTGTTGTGCATTGGATAATTTCACTTGTTATTTTTACTGTGACATAGTGCCTGGAATTCATTTTTGTGCAAAGAAAGACTTCCATGTGTACAATGTTTGTACTGCAATAATGGAAACAAAACAAAAAGATTAATTAAATGAATGAGGTCTGATGTTTTTCTTCCACCAATTAAAATATCTTCCTGCTCTTTACTGTAGTACTGCTGTGAAGCAAATATGGTATGAAAAAAAGATCAAATCCTGTTTCTGATGTTGTGAGAAAGACGCCTCTGCCCAATACCAAGCATTTTAAAATTCATTAAGTCCTTGTATTATAGGCCAAAAAAATAGAGGAGTGAGCTGTAGGATAAACTTTCTTATGTCTGGCAGCAACAGCAAAAAAAGACTCAGAAGGAGGGATTTAAGAGGGGCATGGGTTTAGGAAAAAAAGAAATAGAAGGAGAAAAAAAAAAGCCCAAGCAAACTATGTAAAAAAAGGACAAGGAAAAAAAAGTGCATGGAAACAGCATAGGCCCACTACACCTTAGCACTTTATTCAAGGCTCTGATTGTGTTCCATGAAGAGATGTAGGTGTTTTTAGAGATACTATGCATTACTGATTAATTTGGACAGAGGAATCTTATTCTTATAATCTTCAGTTCTACAGAATTCCAGGTAACAGATCAGTGCTGGAAGGAAAGGGAGAGCATTTCCTGTTAGATACATCCGTTTAATACACAGTCATGGTTTTCAAGAAAATCAAAGTCAAAAATAAGAGTTGAAGAAATAAATTTATTTCTCAGTGTATTTAAGGAATTAATGGTCATGACAAGCTATGTTTACTGGAAAGATATAAAATAAAGGGTCTGGTGTTCTCCTAAGGGTTTTAAAAAGTCACTGTTGTGCTGCTGGTCCAGAATAGAATAGGTACCCCAACCTAGTTGACTTTTTAATGTCAAGCGCTATCAAAGTAATTTGCTGTCATTTTTTGCAGTAAAGGTTTTTACAGTAGTTTATGCAAACTCAGCTGAGCTATTCCAACCAGTTTTTTTCCCCAAAATTCAATAGAAAGAAACAAGGTAAAATTAAAAAAAAAAAAAAATTAAATGATGCACATATAAATATATTTTATTCTTTAAGAGAGTGGTATCTTGAGTTTTTGCAACTCTAGATGTATTTGCTCATCCATTATCCTCCTGTCTAAACTTTTACTCTTTTGATGTTCTCATGGTTAGATCCCCAAGGCTCTTCACTGCCAAATCAGAAATAAGATCATGCAAGAATTTATAAACAGATTAGCACTTTTGATGAAAAATGAGTTTACATGAATATCTATTTGAAGATTATAAGCTTTAAGGGTCTTGTTTATTTGAACACAGGTTCAGACCTTAGCCAGTTGCCAGATGTCCACCCAGCTGCTCTCACTCCTCTCCCCCAACAGGACACGAGGAGAAAATAACCGAAAAAGCTCATGTGACAGGGAGATCTCTTCCCAGTTACCGTCATGGGCAAAACAAGCTTGATCTGAAGAAATTTGTTGTAATTTCTTGCCAATTAAAGCTAGATTTGGGGGGGGGGGGGGGGGGGGGGGAGGGAGGGGCGGGGAGAGGAGACAAATACAGAAACAATCCACTCCCCTACATCCCTCTTCTTCCCAAGCTCCACTTCATTCCAACATTCCTGACTCCTCTACCTCCTCCCCCCGAGCAGTGCAGCGCTGCGGTCAGTCCGTAGCAGCTCCTCTCGGCGGCTCCTTCCTCACGCTCTATCCGAGCTCCAGTCTGGGGCAGCGTTTTGCCCTCCCTTGGCCAGGCTTTCGCCGGGGCTCTCGCCCGCCCGCCCGTGGCTGAGGGGCTCAGCCGTGCCCTGCGCTGGGGCCGCTGCAGCCGCTGGCACCGCCTGGACACCCGGGGCACCGGCGCTGGGTACAGAAGTTGTTTGTGAATCAAGGTGCTTGCTGGAGATCAAAAGCTACAGTTTTAGAAAGCCACGGCATTTAAAATATGTCACTTTTTAATGTTTCATTAGCTTGAGCTCTTAAAATTTCATTTAATGGGATCCATCTACCTGCTATTAAAATCCACTCAGTATGCTTACACCTTATTAAAAGCCCAGCATTGAGAAAATGTTCAGTGCATTCTGGAAGTCAACACAAAGCAGTGAGGTCAACCAGCTTTTAATATATATTTTAAAATATTCTGTCTTTCTTACACTGGAGAACCTAGTGTCAGTCTAAGATGCATTGCCTCCTTTTTCTTTGTTGGAAAATTCACTGTGATTAGAGTTACAGACTTTGGCAGGAAAGACAGAAAGTTACTTTCATGGGCATTTTATTTTATAAGCACAGAGACCAGAATGTCCTCATCTTGAACTCAGTCAATACAAATTCATTGCCTAGAATACAGCAATGCAGCGCATCTTTCATTTCTGATGCGTGCCTTCGGTAGTTTAATTTTTCCTTGAACTTAATTTGGCTGGATGCTTCAGAATGTTTTCTGTCTACTTTTCTGAGCTGCTAGTTCTTTTTAATGAGGGGCAGGACGAACAATAAAATTTGCACTAGGCACATGAGGTGTGGGGATTGATATGGAAATATTAGGTGTGGGACATTGTAGTAGAACTTGAGTTTACCTAGTCAGAGAAGAGGTTTACCTGGTAGAATTGCTTCTCTTCACTCTTTTCCCTTACCTGGCTACAATATTGCTAAAGTACAATTGGGGGATGTGGTTATAAACATGCTTACTGGCATCCACAGAAAATATGGATTTTCTTCTGAAAGTAAAGCTGTAGGCCTCAGAGAAGAACACTTCCCTTGACACTAGAGCCATAAAGAAGCACCTTACTGAAAAATCTGGTATATATTGGGTAATCTTGTCTTCTGCAGAGAACTTCTCCACCAGCAAGAGCTGGGCAATATTTCCTATTCCAAACAATCAAGACAGTAAGAAAACGTGATTATTTTTCCTTCCCCTAATATCTTCTACAAAACCAGAATTAGTTTCAATGTGATTTATATTAGCACAGCATTCACTTACAGCAGATTGCAACTGAATAACTCACACAGATTTTCCTCAACTGTCTGACATAAGTTTAATATCCTGTTCTACTTGGCTGCTTCCACTACCAAATGAGAGCTAAGTGTAGATTTATGTGAATGTAACAAGTCATTATTGCTTTCTTCTCAGCCATCACTAATTTTTTCTTTATGGATAGTCAGTTCATGGACTGTCATCATCTCATTATCTTATGTTTATTTTACTGCCCATGACAGAAATTCTTATATTCATTTTTAAAATACATAAAGACATTTTACATTCACCATGTAACACTTTCCTCGCATCTTAGTTACAGAGATCTAATAGCATTTTTCTTTCAGCCATGCATAGGTTGAAATCACAAGACATCTTCATCTAATTTTTAACTCAATCCCCTCACTGAAGCTGCATTTATTTGTCTTTAACAGATGCATTTATTTACCTTTGATGTCCAAGCTGAAACACATATTTATATTTCTGTGCTTCAGGCACTGATTTTGCATCAGTGAGAACTTGAATTTGTAAGGGATGGATGTCATAGGTGAGGACTAAAATTGTGCTGGGCAGTGGGGGACACACGTGCCCATCAAACCTCCCTAATCCAGTGGAAACTGATTCCAGCAAACCTTGGCACTAGGAGATGCCCTGCTAGGTGCCACAGACTCTTATCCAGTCAGAGAAGGGGGTATACATTTTCAGGGAGGAGCTGAAGCTCCTCTGGAAGTTGCAGGTCAGAGCAGGCATGTGCCAGTGCAGGGTTTGTTGGAGAAGGGGGACAGAGGGAACTGTGGTGCTGGGGACAGCAATAGCATGAGCCACCCTGCCCAACCACAGTGACAGTCACCTCCTGGGAACAATTTCGAAAGCATTCCCTGCTGTGAAAATAAGGGACATTCAGACTGGGAAAAGGAAAGGATAAGTTTATTCTCTAATTTTTGTGCTTCACTGGACACTGACACAGTAAGCACACTTCTCAGTGCTCAAATGGAAATGTTCTATGTGGAAGTGGCAATATAGCAGCCATGGGTAATGAATGTGAAGTGTTCAGAAGCATATGTAAATATTACTGGCAATGCAAAGGCCAGATTCTAAGATGCAATTTTAAACAAAAAAAGGTATTTTCCTTTGGAGTGTGCAAAGAGGAAACTCAAGAAAACTCCTTTTTAACCTTCTTCTGAGAATTGCCGGGCCATATTGAAATATGACTGTTATTGATGGGATTCTTTCCCTTAAATTTACTCAGCTTCAAATGACGTTTGCCTAGGTTTGCCTTACATTTCTGCTGATCATGCCATCCTCCAAATGGTATAGCAAGAGGTACAAGCAAGGTTCTCTCTGTTAGAAACTTGGAAATACCTTTGCTAGTTTTACCTATACTATGTAATAATGTTTTACTAAGAGTCAGTTTATAAATTTATAAACTGTTTAATACATTTAAATATTTATAAAGTTTATTTATTTATAAATGTATGGTCTGACAATAGTGGTGTTCTGTAGAAACTATTTTTCTACTTGACTTTTTTTCCATACAAGTATAGGGCACATATGCATTAATTTTTTTTTTTTTTTTTTTTTTTTTTTTTGGATTGGCAAGGTCTGCTTTTCCTTTTTTTCCTACATGAGGTCAATGAGGCTATTAAAAAATTAGTAGTTTAGTAAAATGTTAGTAATAATAAGTCTGTTCTGAACTAAATGCCTTCCAAAAGGCCTGTTCTGGTAGTGGCATAACAGATGTGGGTCTGCCCTGAGGCCATAACTAAAAAGCACGGTAAAGAAGTACATTGAGTTTCCTTGGCATCGTTTCAGTAGGAGGGGAGCTACAGACGTGGCTTCTGTGAGAAGTTTTTGGAAGCTTCTTCTATGTCCAGTGGACACAATACCAACAGGCTCCAAGACAGACCCAATGCTGGCCAGGGCTGAGCCTGTCAGTGATGGTGGTAGTGTCTCTGGGATAATGTATTTAAGAAGGAAAGGAAAAAAATGTTACATCTCAGAAGCAAATTGTAGCCAGAGAAAAAAGAAGTGAGAATATGCAAAGGAAACGACCTTGCAAACACCAAGGTCAGTGGAGAAGGAAAGGAAGGAGGTGTTCTATACACTGGAGCTGAGATTCCTCTGCAACCTGTGTAGACTATGGTGAAGCAGCTGTGCCCCTGCAGCCCATGGAGGTCTATGGTGGAGCAGAGATCCACCTGCAGCCCATAGGGGACCCCACGGCAGAGCAGGTGGATGCCTGAAGGACGCTGGGAACCTGTGGGAAGTCCATGTTGGAGCAGGCTCCTGGCAGGACCAGTGGCCCTGTGGAGAAAGAGAAGCCCATGCAGGAACAGGTTTTATTGGCAGGACTAGCGCCCCTGTGGGGTCCCATGCTGAAGCAGGCTGTTCCTGAAGGACTCCATGGGGTTCTCACACTGCAGAGGGACCCTGTGGAAGGGACTCAGGATGGAGCAGTTTGTGAAGAACTGCAGTGCGTGGGAGGGACCCCACACTGGGGCAGGGGAGAGACTTCTCTCTCTGAGGAGGATGGAGTGGCAGAAAAAACATGATGAACTGACTGTAATCTCCACTCGTCAGCCCCCTTGCCACTAGGGGAGAGGTAATACTGAATGAGGATTAAAGTTAAGCCTAAAAAGAAAGGCGTGTTCTAAGATTTAGTTTATTTCTTATTTTCCTACTCTGTTTTGATTGGTAATTAATTAGCCTATTCTCCTCAAATTGAGCCTGTTTGTCCTGTGGCACTAATCAGTGAGTGATCTTTCCCTGTCCTTGTCTTGATCCATGGGCCTTTCCTTATATTTTCTCTCCCCGTCCAGATGAGGAGGGGAGTGCCAGAGTGCCTTTGGTGGGCACTGTTGTCCAGCCAAGGTCAAACCACCTCAAGAAGTCAGGGAAGGAGTTCTTCCAAATAAATTTCAGCAACTTATTATTTAGTCTGTGCTTTTTTACATCTTTGCTGCATCAGTTTTTTGTCTTTTAGAGCTCCCCAAATTCATTTGACATAAGCTTTTAAAGTCAATATTTACTTTGTGGGAACAGTGAGAAACTTTGGGAAAAAAACCAAAGAAAGAACAAAACTGATGAAATGTAAACTGGGCGTAAAAAGCCTTCTCAATGTCCTGTCATCTATTTACCGAGAGACTGAAAGTGCTGTGTATCAACCAGACTGCTGGAGTAAAAGCAAGTCAATGGAGTCCAATATACTTCCAATGGACTTCCACTGATAGGTGAGGCTTTGACAGAATGAAAGAAATTCAAAAGTTTCAAGGATACACAAGCTCTTATATTCCTCAGAAGTTTAAGAAAGCAATGTGAATGATTCTGCCAACTCATATATATTTTGTGTTTATCTATGTTTTGCCATGCTCTATCAAAAATGTAGGCCCTCCTTTTTTGGAACTTCTGCTGAACCAAAGAATATTCAGATAAAAACCAATTCCTATCAAAATTCTCTTCTCCTAAATTTTATTTATCAATCATAGGAAAGAAATTCTTCTGTAGTTTACACACTTCTATAGTTACTGTGTATCCAACAAGCATATATTAAAAATGACACTACTATTGGCTAAAATATATTTAACTGGTGCTTTACTGATCTTCCCTAGACCATGGATATGGGGTAAATAGCTCATGAGAAAGTCAGTGACAGTGCTTTTTCGCTTGAAAGCAAGAAATGTGCCCACAGTACAAACATAATTTTACCAAAGGAAATGTTTCTTTCCTGCATCCTGACACACAATTGAAGTTTTTGGTATAAAATGGGTTATCAGAACTCTGTCTGAGGATTTAGAACTCCCTCACAAATGCTTCTGTTTTGAAATAGCCCAAATAGGTGGCTTAACAGTAATATGCTTTCCATTAGTACCTGTGGAGAATTTAATAAAGTGGGGTTTTTTTTATTCAGACTTAACAGCACTTTTAGGCTGGAATGGACATTGCTGCAAGAAGCCCAGAGATTTACCTGATGCTGTCTTTTTGGAATTAGAAGCAAGATACTGTAAAATGCTGAACAGATAAATGCAGTATAAGTATGTAAGTTTTTAATAAACCAAATGAGAAACTGTGACTTTAGCTATCTAGTGGGAATCAGGGCTATAAGGAGGATATGGTCATCGACAAAAATATTTGTGGAGAAATATCTCATATTTCAATTTAATTATACAATGGTATCATTAGAAAATAAATGAAACTTACAAAATTAAGAGAATTTATAGCTTTCTGCAGGAGAAGCAAAGGCAATATATATTAATTTGAAGAAAATTTACTAGTTAGCAATGTACAGTTACTAGCATGTAACAGCACAATTCTTATTCTAGGTGTTAGACATCAGTGATATTTTCCCAAGCATTAGTTAATTAAGACATTGACATAGCATTTAAAGATTCTCATCTAAAAGGAGCTAATACATATGAAAAGTGCTAATACAGAAACAAGAGCAAACATTTAATTTAGAGATTTTTTTATTCAGTTATAGAGCGTCATTTGCCTGGAATTTCAGTATTATGGTAATGGGAAACATTTCAAAGCTAACTTGTCTTAATTTCTATGCCTAGCAATCTTCTCCCTCTGTTCAGTTTCTCTTCTTCTCCTCAATATACTTTGTCTTCCATTTAAAGCAGCCATCTGCTAAAATTAGGGATTGTATTACTTAATTACGCAGCATTTGACTATATTTTTATCATTACACTGTCTTCCATTAAGTGTTATGTTTGTGGCTAATGATATCTTATGTGTCGAGAGCTCATTTTGTCAGATTTATTGTGCAATAACTCAGTATCTTACTAATAATGTATCTCTACTACTAAGATTAATAATTCTTATACAAATCTGTTCAGAGAAACATAGAAAAATGCCTGAGTCCATAATAGCAAACTCTTAGTTACAGAAGCATCCTAATTATACTTATTTTTATTAAACTAGATGTGAATAAGTTAGAAATTCAGGGTGTATCTGAGCTCAAGTATGTAATGAAATTGGTCTTATATTCTTCATGATGTTCTTAACTCTTATGAAGATCATACACCAAACTGTTCCTCTGAAAGCAGTAGTAGGAAAATGTGAATATTTTTGTGGGAGTTTGCCTGCAAATCTGTTACCTGTAACATAAATAAATCCTTTGATGAAAGTCCCTTTCTTTCACTAAATAAATAATACCTATGTCTCATGTGCAGTTATGTGTCTCTTCCCCCTACATATTCAAGTATTTCTATAATTTTTGAATGCATTTAAAATTATGGCACATCAGTGTAGTGAAGTACTGGTGTGGTGTGGGTTCTTATCTCTTTTGTCTTCTCTCTTCTCTTCTCTTCTCTTCTCTTCTCTTCTCTTCTCTTCTCTTCTCTTTTCTCTTTTTTCTCTTTTCTCTTTTCTCTTTTCTCTTTTCTCTTTTTTCTTTTCTTGGCAGGAAAGAATGCTTGTAGAAGTGAACAGTCCCTGGGCTGCAGAACATCTGAGTCTTAGGTACCACTATCCAGGATGGAAACCTGAATCATGTGTTAACATAGAGATAGGTGTCTCAGCATGGATTTCCCAAGAAGCGAGAGCCAGCTGGTATCTGCACATTCCCTAAGTAATCATTTTTCAGCTATCTTTAGTTAGTTAATACAGAAGTTCTGAGGATTTATCAGGATCTCATTTCTCATGCCTCTCTAGACACCACAGAGATGTATTTTCCATGTGGGATATATGGCTTAGGAGTTGTCTACTATTTTAATTCATTCCAAAGAACACACCTTGGCTCATAGTTCTTCAAATACAACAAGGGAAATTTTTCCTTCCTGGTTTTTTTAATAGTGTATTGGTCAGAGACTTTGCTAGGCAGTAGGTGATTGAGGTTTAATTTCCTGCTTGCCTAAGGAACTTCAAACACATTCTGTTATTTCCCAGGAAAGACACTTACCTTACAGAATGTTCAGCCCTTCTGAGGCTATGTAACAAGGCAGAAGAGAATGAAAAAATTAATTAGGCCAGAGAGAGGAAAAAAGTGTTCATGATATTTTAGAGGGATGACTTGGGCATGCAAAATGAATCTATGGGATGAATATGAGGAAAGACTTGCATGCAACTTTCTATTGTGTGAAGGAAATACAACATATACAATCTGAAATGACAAAGTGCCAGAGATTTGAGCTGGTGAAAATTTTAAGAAATTTTCTCCATGCTATTCTAAAGTCTCCTATCTATGTGCTATCCCAGCTGTATTCCAAAAAAGCACAGAGTTTTCACAGGCAATGATGCCCACAGGAAAAAAAGTTGTCTCCCTCTTCTGCATTATCAGTTCTCAAATTTACCTTTCTGGATGTACGGAAAGGTATCCACTTACCATTAGGATGCTCTGAAGAAAATCACCCACTCCAAAGTATTCAAAAAACTTACAAAGGGCTTATAAAGATTGAAGTAGTGGAACTGAAAGCATGCTTAATGTACTTATATTGTGATCAGTTTCAAGTCATCCCTCTTTCCTTTTCTGTCCAGATAACAAGCTTATTTTCCAACATGGTCAGAGACTCGGTAATGTTCTCAGCCTCTGCAGAAGATTCCTGCAATAGAGAGATGATAGCTTTTTTATCTATCTTTTTTTTTTTTTTTTTTTTTGATTATATACATTTAAATTCCAGCTTTCTATGAAGATTATTGATTCCTGAGGTGGCACCAATGCTCTCACTCCCACATTATGATCTATCCTCAACTCTTTAAATATTAGTATTACCTTGTCAGACCAAGTGCTCTCTCCTTATCAGCTGTTTTGGACAAAACTAAAAGTTACTGCTGACTATTGAGAGGTTTTCACACCTGCTCCTTCCAAGTGAGATGGCATATAAACCTCTGGATGAAGCTTTTCTATACAAATAGATTTTTTTTCCCAATCCTTAATTTTTTCACTCTTTATTTATACAGTCACTGTATGGATGGAATACATGCAGGTCATTACTAACTATAGTTTGTGACTGGAAAGGATATTAAGTGATTTGGCTGCATATGGTGCTTGGCTTCCAGTACATCTTTTACATATACAGCAGCTGTGAATTTGCCTTCCGGAATTGAAAGGAAGAAACCCATAGGGACTGTTTTTCCTCTATTGCTAATGATTTGAAACTCAACCATTACATGATCACTGTGATCAAGACAGCCAGTAATCACCACTTTGCCTATGAGTCTCTCTCTGCTTACAAATAACAAATCTAGGAGGGCATCTTTCCTAGTTGGCTCCTTTAGTACCTGCACCAAGAGGTTATCTTCAACATGCTTCAGAAATTTCCTGCACCTGTTTGTGTTGCCTGTATTATAGTCTCAGGGAATATTGAATATTGTCCTGGAAGTTAAAAAATCACCCCTAAGGATAAGGGCAGCTGATATAGAGATATCTCTTAGTTCCTTGTAGATTCATCACTGTTGTAGTCCTGGCTGGGTGGTCATTAGTAGACTCCTACACAACATGTGCTTTATTTGCTTTTTCCTTCTTCCTTACCCTGAGGCTCTCAACCATGTCATCACCAGCTGCAAGCACCCTACAATCTATGCCCTGTATCACATACAGCACCCCCCCGCCCCCAGCATTGCCCACCCTGTCTATCCCTCTTGAAGACCCTAAAACCATCCATCATGGTACCCAAATCACAGCACTCATCCCAAAAGGTTGTGCTTATGCCTATAATGTCACCGCTTTGTGACAGGGCCAAAGCTTCAAGCTCCTCTTGTGTTTTCCTCATGCTGTGTGCATTAATGTAGACATATTTCAAATGTGCTCCAGTGCACTCAGCAGAACACTGTGCAGCAGAATCCCAGACCTTGCTAACACATCATCCCTCAAACACTGTCATGCCACTCCGTGACTTAACTCCAATGACCCTGGTTTTATCCCTTTCCCCATTCAAAACTACTTTAAAGCTCCTTTCATGATCCCTGCTAACTTGTGTGTGGAGATACTTTTTCCCCTCTCAGAAAGGTGCACCCCATCTGGTGCTCATAGAACTCATTTTGTGCATGCTGACCCATGATCAAAAACCCCTAAATTTTGCTGATGACACCAGTGATAGAGCCAAGTATGGATTAGCTGGGTCTGTCTGTTTCTTGCTTTATCATTTCCTGCAGCCGCAATGACAGAGTATTCCTGAGCTCTTACTGAGTTATCCCAAGGCCCTGACATCTCTCGATTGTCCTTGGACTTCTTATTGCAACTCCCTGAAAAATCAGTAATAGATCAGCGGAAGGTCATACCAGGATAGGAAATTTTCTCATCCCATGTATAGCCCAGGCCCCAGAGAGGCAGCAGACTTCCCTTAGAAGTGGGCCTTGCTGGCACACTGGGCCTTCTATGCCCCTCAGAAGAGCCTCCTATGACAATGACCCATCTTCTTTAATGTATGGAAGTGATTTTGATGTGGACCATAAAGCTGAATTAACTTCAGTGACACCTCCAAGCCACATGAACCACCATTCTTGTAATTGCACCTGTTATGCAAGGGCACCTGGAAGGGCAGGAGAGTCATGGAGGAGATGTAACCGCTGAGCCAAGCAGGAACGTGTCACCATTCCCCCCCCTCCATCAAGGCACCATGTTGTGCCAGGTAGAGAGAGGATAGGGAATCCTCCACATCAAATCTACCTGACAGGCTTGTCCCAGGGAACGTAGGGTGTGATTCCAGTATGTGACATTCTTTCAGACTCCCTGATACTTCTGAACCTACTCACCTCCTTGTGGAGCTCTGTCACTAACCAGAGGAGTTCCTGTACCTGGGCACACCTCCCACAGAGGTGCTCACAGCTGCTGGCCGGTCCTGGTGTAAGAGCAGGGCACACCCTGCAGCTGGCATCGAGATGTCTGAAAAACTGCATCAGTTATGGTGGGTGCCAAGCTTAGAGAGGCTGTGGCTTCTGCCAGGTGGTTGCCATTGCTCCCTGGTCAATCTGATACCTTCAGTACCCATCCTGAACACCCCTCTGCCCTGGAAGCCACATCCTGCCTTGGCCACCCCATGGCTCTCCAAGGGGCTTCTTTTATATTTGGGGGGGCATAGCCATCACTTCTCCTGGTTCTGCCTATGTCTTGTCGGCTGCCATGATGCGAGCTGCAGGTTCCTGGCATCTGTCCACTCCCCTGAGGTCTTCCTGGTTCAGGAAACCCCCCTGTGCATTGTGCTGGAGTGTTCTGCTGTGGATTGTGCTGGCACCAAAGCTGTTTGCCTCAGAGACTGAGACATATGTACTAAAAAATAAAGGTTTATTCACATCCAGATAGCATTTCTTTCTGAGGTGGTAAAACTTAACAGAATGTAACCCTTTACTTTGGTAATGACTTTGGCAAATTTATACTTTGGATAACTGCTCCACTGAAAAATTTCTGACCATCTCTGTCAACAGTTAGACCTATACATTATAGATCATTAATTTTTATTTCTACTTTATAAGTTTGCTTCTTTAATCAGAACATACAATATCTGTAGCTCTGGATTGCAGAATCTCAGGTATTACATCAGCAAAGACAATTCATGTAGACATTTTGCCATATAGATATAGGTGGCTGAAGTACAGACCAATACAAATCACACAGGAATGACAAAGGATAAAAAAAATTCCTAACAAACATGCTTTCGGTCAGCTTCTATGTGATTAAAGAATGTACAGGGGTAGCACAACATTGCAAAAGTAGCTGCTGAAGTTGTTTATGGAAAGGCAGCCTGCTTGCTGTTCATTCTATAGCAAGGCTGAAATTTATGGGCTGTGGCTCAGGTTCTTCCCTGCAGAAGGTGACAGTGCCACTTCTGCCATCTCCATCAGCCTTAGCTTGGAACCACATGAGTCTGCCTTTCCTTTTGGTCTGACATCTACCACAATCTTAACTGAACTCAAGTTCAGTTGACTTGTTTGATGGAGAACTGCTCTGTGCTGCCAGGTGGCTTTTTTGTCATTTTGGAAGATGAAACAGGTCAATGCAAGAGAGGGAAGAGCAATGTGATCTGTAATCAGGCAGAAAGCAAAGGCAATGACTGCAGCACTTCTGTTTCTAGAATGAAAAATCAGTTTAGCCCAAATGTTAATGGTGTTCTAAAGTTCTAAAGAGTATTTTCAGTTTCCTGTTAGAATAACAAGAAAATACTTTTCAAAAAAAATATAATGCCTCTGCAAAAAAACCTTAAAGAAAGCTAACACCAAAAAAGCCCAAAACCAAAAACAACCACCAAACCAGCAAAACCAAACTAACTGAACCAACCAACCAACCAAAAAACCCCAAAAAAACCAAAAAAAACCCCACCTCAACCAACCAACCAACCCCCCCAAAATGTAGCTTGCTTTAGTAGTAAAGCCAGCTATGCCCAAGCATTTCAGAAGAAAAGGAAGTGCAGAAGAATGTGATCTTTTAAAGTAAATCATCTTCTATGTTGTGAAGACTTATGATTTCACAGAGTACTGAACAGTCACAATACTGTGCACAGGGAACAAGGATATTATTAATGCCTAAACTTTTGTTGTCACCTACATCTTTGTTCTTTCCCATCTTTTTCTAATCTTTCTGTAATTGAGCTATCACAGTACACATGATGTTTTCTTTTGCACAATGAGAAGGGGAAACCTGAGTAACAAGACAGACCTACTTTTCTCCCTTTGCATTTCTATAGGAAAACTCTGTGACTTCCCCATAGATATCTCTAGTTTTGTCATACCTGTTATTTGTTCGTGAAAGACAGCTCAACTTTGTTTTGTTTTACAGCTGTGACTTCAGGCAGTTTTGGTTATCTCACAGATGATAAAGATCATTAAAAAAAAGTCCTCTAAATATTCTCTGTTGTGCTGCAATCCATATGAAACAAACACATGAAACTTATGGGACAGTCACTTTCAAATCTTATAGTGTATTTCTAAATATCATCAAGGAAATAAAAATAAAACATGCAAACTTTTCAAGAAAATGATTACTTTTATAAATCTTGAAAGTGTTTTGTTATAAAATTCATCTTCACAATGCTAGAGGCAATTTTCATTTGTTTTATCTTTATGGCTCTGTAACAGTATTGCTGTGTAATGAATGCCATGACTGGAAAGCAAAAATTGGCGACTCTTCCTACAGTGAGTACCCCAGAGGTTACACAAAGTAAGAAACCTTGCTACAGACAGGGTCTGTAAAACCAGCCCATAGACACTCCATCCTATTTACATATAATGAGGGGTTTTTTGATTGTCAATGTCTCTAGTTGAAACATTTTGCTTATAAGTAATGAGTATTTTGTAGACTTCATTCTAAAAATATTCTTTGCTCCGCAGCAATCACTGATGATTGTTTTGTGGCAGTTGAAGCAAATATGCACATGAAATAGCCAGTTAGAATTGTTTTTAAGATACTAGGAGAAAAAGAAAGTGTTAACTTTTCATTTCCATATCAATCAGGCAATGTAATGTAGTTTAGATTTGGTTTTTATCTTCTTGCTTATTTCTGTAGATTTGCTCTGAAAGTTGAAGTCCATCTACAATTGTTCAGTTTTCATCTAAACAGCCATCTTGAAATTAATTTAATGTGAAACAGGAATATGAGAACCTTCATAGCAATTTGAAAACCAACCAGTGCTCTCTTACATTTCGATCTCAAGTCTGAAATGAGGCATTCAGATCTCAGCCTGAGAAATGCTAACTTTTGAAATGAAGGTGATCAGCAGTATTTAGTATATTGTGGAAAAAAGCCCCACATTTAAATCAAGGTATTGAACAGAACAGGTGCTGACCTATATTACAGAAGGAAGATTGAAAAGAAATATGTGTAAGTGAAATGTGACAATTTTTATAAAGCGTAGCAAGCAAAATCCAAATCATTACAGTGTAACAAGCAAGATGCAGACTTCTTGAGGACACTATAGTGACAACTGTTGATTTTTTGTTATTTGACATTTTCAGTAATGACCTGGAAGAGCAAGTAAGCGACATTTTTAGCTACTACTTTGTCAAATGATGTAGATTCTGATAAGAGTAGAGGAATATTGTGAATGTATGTTGTGAATGAGCAAGAAAATAACAACGAGAGGCAACTGGGAAAATTTTCCACATAAGTAAGGGTTACAAGTATGACTAGAAATAATGAAGTTCAAGGTAGTAGTAGACACTTTGTAAAGAACATTTCACCTATGCAAACAGAAATTGGAAAATTGGAAGGTGTTTTTTTTTGTCTTCATGTGCATGAAAACATGGTAATAAGTCTATTTATGTGACTTTGATATGAATGTACATGGAATATACTGCTTGGTTGTTGATTTTTTCCTTTGCAAGAGAGGTGTTGACAGATAAGAATTTAAATGGAATTGCAGCAGATTATATAGTAAGGGAGGGGGTGGAATTATGTGCTGCTTGGCTGCGTAATGCCTAAGGGCAGGAAAGAGCATAACAATAGAAGTGTGGGAAAAATGAAAAAAAAATTATAACAGAGCAGCATTTTATAAAATGGGAAAAACAAGAGAATGGCTATAGAAAGCAAATCACAGGCTCAATGAGAGTCACATTTTTCTGAGTCTGAAAGAAGTTTGACAGCAACATATTTTCTTAAGAGAACTGGTGGATTCATTTGCCCCCAAAAAACCTAAAATGTGTCATTGAAAAAAACCGACACCTGCATTAGAATCACTGAACATAATATTTTTCCTTGAATCCCTGATTTTTATGATTTGCATCTGTTTCCATAAGTGATTGTACCATTTTCTTCACTTAAAAATTGAGTTAGTATGATGTATGAAAGAGAAGTGGTAAATGAAAAGCACAGAACATCCTTAAGAAAAAAAATCATAATTTATTTTAAAACAGAAGCTTCTGCTAGTCAGATCATGATCACCATAATTCAGTGATGGAGATGATCATAACTGCCATTACTGTGGGCTTTTAAAAACTTCAGACATTTTCAGAGGGTCAATAAGCATACATTTTTCTATCACTAAAGGGGCAGTTCACTGTGTTGTTTGGGATATTTGTATGAAGTATTTTAACACTATTCACCTTGAAGGTTACTGGGGAAGAAAATGGGATTACATGGCTAAAACAAAAAACGTTGAGTTTGATACTTAAACCCTTATTATCTTAGGTCCCTAATTACCTATTTGTACACTAGAATTGTACAAATTGCATTTCTTCATGCTATTAATACAGCTAAAGTGATACAACTACTGAAATGGAGACAATTTCCTCAGTTCACAGTTTCTTCAAGACTAGTAATTATTTTTCTCTGGAAAACAATTATAGCTCTAGAAATAAAATCTAGGTGTTATCGATGGACCTGTAACAACATTCTGAAGCCATAGGCTATTTAGTGTTGTGCAGGATTCATCCAAACAACCAAGTCCATTGCATTTCATGGAAGAACATGGAAAATTGTAATGAACATGGACAGAATGAGAGAATACTTCGCTGTGAGTGTGCTCACAAAACGGCTGTGTGCTTGAACGTACATCATGTGCTTGAACATCAATGAGAAAAAGTTTTTATGGATGGTCAGTAAAGACAGGAAGCTGTATCCATTGAGGAGTAGAGACGTGTCATGACAGAAAAGAGGTGAAAAGTCCCAAAATACAACCTTGGTATATAATGAGGCAATGAAATACCTTTAGACAGGGTGGGAGCAGTTTGACTGATTCAGACAGAACTTCTAGAACGCTTCTTTAACTATGTAAACCCAGTGATCCTCAGCCACAAGTTCTTGTCCCCATTCTGTCCTCTGTGTTTTGCATAGCTACAGGAAAAGAAGAAAGGAACTGATCAAGCTGAGAAAATGATCTTCCTTTTTTTAACTTGTTCTCCCTGATGACAAGTAGGATAACTTTTTCCCCCAGTAAACAGTAAATTATCTGAAAAAAGAAAGTTATGAAGAACTACAGAAATACACACTTTAAACAAGCGGTCTCAGAAAAAAAAAAAAAAAAAGGCTTATTGTAAGTTTCACTTTAAAATACAGGAGTATAGGTGTGTTTAGAGTTGATGTCCTTCAAGAAAAGTACTTTAAAAACTTACGTAAGATGAAAAAGGCTTATCAAAGCAAAAAAAGTATTCCATTACAAGACAAACAAAATATTTTGGTTAACTAAAATATATTTACATCTTTTCTTCATTGAAGAACAAAATCTGAACAAAACTAAAATTACTTCTCAATTTTTCCCTTTTGTGTTCTTTTTTCCCTTATAATCATAAGAAATGTGTCATGTGTCTTTCAGTTGAACTGTAACACCTGCACAGAGAACATTCTAAAAATACTGCTCCCTTTTAAAGAAGTCAAGTATTTTAATTTTCACTGATCTGAGAGACAATTGGTAAGAGTTCAGATTTCTCAGGGTTAGGGTGATTTTCTGATTCTTTGTGAAAGACAGTGCTTCTTATTTAGTTCATGTGTTTTACAAATAAAGGGAAGACATTGACTGGATCAAATCTATTCAGAGTAATCCTTACTAATAAAAGGTTTGATTAAACTTCAAGTGTAGGTTTTACCTAAAGAATTTACCTAAAGAAAGTTCTTTAATAAAAAAAAAGAAACATGAAAAATTGCTTTCTACAATGCTGTGACTGAAAACACATGGCATGTAGTGCATTGAAATTTTGCCGCTTAAAGCATTATATGATTTCAGTTCTTGCTTCTGCACTTGCTATGCTACTAACAAAATGTTCTGTGAGGAACAAAAATATTTTGAAGTACATAACAGTCTTTGTATAAATTGTATGTATTTGTCGTGGACATAGTAGAGAGTCCTGGACACTAGTAAAGTTTATTGAAAGAATTCAATGTATGCTCTTAGGCCTTGGGACTTGGTATTAATCCAGGTCTTTCTTGCAGGCCTTGAAACTGTCTGTGAATGTACTTACCAGATAGATTTTGAAGTGTTAAGTTTCTGAAAAGTTCTTTTTACACTGCTAGTATATCTCATGAGTTGTTGAAAAAATACGGAAAGAGATCCACAACTTGTGGTGTAGTTTTGGAAAGACAAAAGGGTTTCTTTGGATTTCACAGACAAAAATAATGTGAAGTTGTCGAGAGAACTTGAATTAAATCCTTTTTTTAAGAAGTTAGGAGTGATGACTGCTTAGTTGTTAGACTGGTACTTCTGAGTTTATAAACCATTTTTAATATTAAAAAACTACCTAACATAACTCCTCCCCCATCCCACCTTTTTAGAGCATGTGCAGTTCTCTTCACCGAGGGCAGCTGTCACTCTTTGATACTTTCAAAAGGCTTCGATTCCCTCATTGGCCAGATGTTTTCCTATTACAGTAACTTCCAATCTCAACACAACATTCATGTTAAAAATAGCTCTAAGCTCCAGTGAAAGTCAACACCCAGTCCCCTCTCCTCATAACAACAAAACCACTCCCACAAAACCAACATTACAACGCACAACACATCTGCAAAAGTCAAGTCTAGTTTTTTGGTGGGTGAGAGAAAGCTGCTCAAAGCTTCTGTTACGTCCAGCACAGCGCCAATTGCTGAAGGCTCTGATGATGGGCAGGTTACTAGCCCAATTAGAGAAGTTGGTAACGCCTCTGTGATGACATACTTAAGAAAGAAAAATCCACGGGAAGCTCTTTTTCCTCTTCCCCTCCCAGGGGTGGAGAAGGCACTGCTGGGCCCCTCCTGACTTGGCAGCCAAGGCTATGCTGCTAGGAGGGCCATCCCGGCACTGCCAGCAGCCACATGGCTGAGACCATGTGGCCAAGACCAGTGCCAGGAATGCTCTTGCAGCCAAGGTGGTACGGCCAAAATCACATCGCTGCTGCCATCTTAGCATGGCTCGCAATGAACTTTACTTGCTTAGCTGCTTTTAACCACCCATGCTGCGGACAGAAGGGTAGGGGCGGCAGCAACTTTTCAGTGCTCCATACGAGGAGAGGTGCTGAGTGGAGCTGGCGGCTGGCTCGGCCCGTACGGTGCCGGCAGGGACCATGTGGCCAGTGGTGAGAGACAAGGTGAGTAGTTCTCCCATGCAGAGCCCGGATGGGATCAACCTCTTGGCTTTGTAGAACTCTATAAAAACATTTCAATTGATAGAACTTGAGAACAAATGAGCCTATGGACACCAACTCTCTCCTGAGTCAGAGAAAAGGAAAAGGTGAAGACACATGAAGAGAACCAACATGGCAGCACCGAGGTCAGTGAAAGGAGGGAGGGGGAAGAAGTGCTTCAGGCGTCGGAGCTGAGATTCTTCTGCAAGCCATGGTGAGGACTATGATACATCAAATTGTTTCCCTGTAATTCATGAAGTGCATGGGGGGGGATACAGAGATCCACTCGCAGCCCGTGAAGAAAAGTGCCCACGCTGGAGAAAGTAGATACTGAAAAACTGTCATCTAGTGAGGAACTCATAAAGAGAAGACGCTTGCTTCAAGAGCTAGAGAAAGAGAGCCCTTGCTTCCAAGCTAGAACACCTTATCCTTAAAAAGACTAAGCCCCATGAACTAAAATGACCCACAATTTGCAGTTTTGGGAAGGCTGCACCATTCGTGGGAGGGACTCACATTACAGCAAGTCAGGTGAGGCTGCTATTTTGTGAAAATTAAGACCACGCTAGAAAATTCACAGACAACTGTCTGCCATGGGATCCTTCCCACGGCACAGCAGAAGAAAGAAACTTTTTACCCTAAGTGTACTGAGGAAGGATTCCTAGGAAGTGAAAGACTAACCAAAAAGCCCATTTTTTGTCTCCTTGCGCAGTTGGTAAGAAAGAGGGAGGGACTGGGAAGAAAGTAAGTGTTCTAAAATTTTATTTTAGTTCTCATTATCCTTTTTACTTTTAATTCTGTTAATAATAAATTTTCTTTATCCTGTTTAAGTTTTGAACCTGTTTTGCCTTAAAGTGTTTTTCCCCTAATCCTTACCTCAGCTCATAAAACCTTCATTTTGTTTCCCCCTCCTCTGCTTAGCTATAGCAGAGGAGAATGAGTGAATAGTTTGTGTGAGTGCCTGGCTTCTAGCCAGTGTCAAACCCCGACATGGATGTACTTTAGCTCTCTACTCCCCCAAGACACTCCTAGGTAGCTAAAATTAACTACATGAGTAAAGTTCATTGCCTTCTGGAAAGAGCTCAGACATTCTGTTTTTTCAGATCAAGGCCTGCATACTTCAGTTCAGATACATATAGTTTACATTTATGCATTAACTTTAAAATAAAAATCACTAAATTTCCATCTGGAAATTATTTAAGCTGACACCGAACTGTTATAATTCCTTTTTAATATATAATTGTAAAGTAGCTCTATTATTCTTCCTGCCTGAAGAGCCTCATGCTAAAGTTTATACATTTATGTAAAGGTCATTTTAATCAATAAATTTTGCAAGAGACTGATTGATGGATAAATATAACCCATCACCTGGGAACTGTTGTCTAAATTTGCCAAGATTCATAGCTCACAGCCTAACATACTGTTATATCAAACCCAAGTATTGCCTCCACAATTTTCAGTTTTGTCAAGTTACACATTCAAGGCAGATTGAGACTGTGACAGTGTCATTGCCGAAAACATTCCATTATGAGGCCAGAGTACACACCCTCAAAAGCCTTTTGATTTGTGTGAGTAGAAAAAGAGATTTATTGGGCTAGTGAAGTAACAGTAAGCATTGAAGTTTACTGTAGTTTTCACAGGTTTTCACTTTCTCATGACTGCCTGAAGTAAGCAAGCATGTTATTTGGAAAAGATCAGAAAATAATTCGATCATCATTTATAGGCAGAAAGTTGGGGACTTTCTTGTCAGTAAAGACTATGAAGTTACATGAAACAGCAAGATGACTGCTTCAGAGGTATCAGAAAAATGTGATACTGTCACTTACAATAATTTGTGTGGAATATTTGTTTGTCTCAGCAAGGCTGTAGGTGTCTTCTTTCTTACAGAGTAACTCATAGCTCTCCACATCTCAATATTTTCTGTTGAGAAAACAATTAAAATTTAGTTGAAATGTCCATCTTTCATCTCAAAGGTCAGTGGTGCCTTGAGCCACACAGTAGTAATGTTTCTGAGAGAATTTCGTTATTACATAGCTGAAAGTGAAATACTATATTGTTTCCTAACTATTTGCAAGGCATTAATGAAACAGCTGTTTTAAACATAGATAACTGTTTAATAATTGCAACAGCTAATGCTAATATTGATGTTGGGAGATACCATTCTGTCTAGAAATTAGTGAAATCTTGAATATTTTTTTTCAGCTTTATGATCAATTTAATTCCTAGTTCCAAATTCTCAAATGTATACAACAAAGGAGTCACCATTTTGTATAGAATATTGCTTAATAATAGTTCTCAATTGTTTTTCCATGTAAGAGAGGAACTTCAGAAGATATTTCATCCCCACAAATTTAAATTTATGTAATTGCATGGGCAGTTCAAACACACAGAGAAAAAATATATATGTATGAAAGAAAGATGCTGTTTCCTTTAAAGACTTCAAGCTTTCTCCTGCTAATATCATGGTTTTTCATGTTTCACCTGGAAGGGTACTCACTCAATGCGTGTAATACTAGACCTAATGTCTCCAAAGATTTTTTAAGACAAACATTTTGAGCTGTAGTACTTTTATCAGCTTTGGGTGAAAGGGAAACAGTGGTAGCATTTTAAAGATAATACTAACACAGCACAGAGCTAAAATAAGGCTAAAAAGAAGATCAGAATATTGTCTCTGTTGCTTGAGGTTTTCTGGAACAAACTGAAACAAACTTGGTCCAAAGTGTTTTATATCTTGATGCATAAATTGCTTTGGAGGGTGGTGGTGTTTGTGTGAAATGTGTATAATCTCAAATAGAGTGTATTCCGTGTTGGCAACAGCAAGGGCAAGTAGCTCCCTAAGAGAAGGGGAGCCAGAATTCAAGCCTAGTGACATCAGCAACACTGGCAGCAGTGGTGTCATCAGCAAGGGTCCCATCCTGCCCTGGCTGAGACAGAAAGGTCCATAAGGATAAGATATGATCTAGGTCAAGACAGAAAACTGAGTCAGCAAGTTGAGATTAGATCTGCAAACAGTAACCACCGATAACCACTGTGCAGTGATCAGCTGGCAAATCCAGAGTAATGAGGTCCTCAGTCTGCAGGACAGGTCTGGATCAGCAAGGTAAATAGTCAGGCTGACTGTTGTGCAAGCAGGGAGCAAGGGTGGGAGCCTCAGCTTAGAAACAGCTTCTGAAAGAAGGCAGAGTGGCTCTCAGTAAGTGCTCCAGGTTCATTAAGAGCAGCTTTATTCATGGTCACTGCCTGTGCTGTTTATAAATTGGCCCTAACCCCAATCTCCAGGAATGGGGAGATGGGTTCAGTTCTCTGACATAATAAAAATGTTGACCCCAGATCTTCCAGGAGTCTGAAATTGGAACTGTTATTTTAAAAAGAAGCCTGACCAATCATCAGCCTTTTGCAGGTGTTTAAGGCCTTGCTTCAGAAGCAAGATGGAAGGGGATATATCACTAAGGCAGAAATACCTCTTGCGGTTAAGGAAAAAGTTTATTCTTTTCTGCTCCTGGAGAAAATAAAGAAAATGCTTGTATTTGTATCCTACTTTTTGCTGTCAGTGACCTAAAAATAGATTTGTGAATAAATCTCTAATATTGTAACTCTTATAGGTAGAGGTGTGGGCACTGGGGATTTTATTTTTGCTGGTTTTTGGTGGAGTTTTTTTGTGGTTTTGGGTTTTTTTGTTGGGTTGGGGTTTTTTTTTGGAGGGAGTCAGTTGTTTGTTTGTTTTTTTGGTTGGTTGTTTTTTTTTTTTGGTTGTTGTTTTGTTTTGGTTTTTTTTCTTGTCAAGGAAGTCATGGTATTAAATTCAGGTTTACTGCTTTCATTATAGTGCCAAGGTATGCAAAAGTACTGTAGTTTTGAGTGCTGGAATAGTCATGCTCTTTCCTCCATATAGCTCCTTTTCATTAATGTAAATTGTAAATTCCTCTTCATAAACGTTTATTTAAACAGGACTGGAGCTTATTAAGAAATGGTTTACTTCAGCCCATGTTTGTTTCTTGCCCAAACTGAAGTTAGCCCTGCACGGGAGAGCCGTGTATAAGACAAGGATCATTCAGAAAACAACATTATCACTTCTACTTAGCCTGTGACTAACCCATGCACTAAAACAACTTAGTTGCATGTTTGGACCTTCCTGTTAGCTACTTTGATTTTTCATTATGTTTAAAATACTAGTCTCAGTGAAACTGATTTTATCCTGCCTGAGTGAAAAGTAGAGGAAGCACTGGTAGTAGGAAAGGCAGCTAGAGGGTATCAGAGGTCCCTTATTAAACTTGGTGACACTAATGTGTACTCTCCCATGAGTACAATTAAAGCTAAAGTGAGATGGTGGCACACTATATACTTTAGCAAAGAATTGGTTGATAGGCAAGAAATCATTTCAGCAAAGTAATGAGAAAACTGTTCCTCTGAGATGTGCTGTGGAACTAACATGCATAATTTTTCCTCTGTCTCAGAAATCTTGCAATACTAATAGACCATACAGGAAAAGAAAATCATTAGGTGACCAGGAATGAATCCTTGCCTATTTTGCAACATGATGAACAGAAAATAATCCTCTTTAACAGTGTCATGTTTGTTTTATTACACTGATAGTCTTATTAGTATGCTGAACAGACTTAAATAATGGTATTTCATATTCAGTTTATTGAGAAATTGTGAATTTTAGTTTTTGTAATCCAGTTATAAAATCAAACAAAATTAAGTTGGAAATAAAAAGAGAACAGGCTTTAATACTCCGCTACAGATGTGACACTTTTTCTCTGAAGAGTTTATGCGTAGAACAGCCCAAACTGGGTCATGATTTTTATGCAGACAAATTATTTTAAAAAAAGAATAATAATTAATCATCCATGATATAGATATTCCTTACTTCCCCCTCCCCATCCTTCCCTTCTTTCAATATTTGCTTCTAGGGATTATTTTATAGATGTGTGTATGTATACATACGTAAATTTATACTAAAAATAAAATAGACCTATTAATATAATATAAATTAATATATTTTAACTGATTATCTCTGTGAGAAAAAAATTCTTCTGTGACATTAAAAAACTGAGTCATATAACAAAAGTGAAATAGAGCTTATTTTTCAGATTTGTATTGGAATTAGTTTAAATTTACACCATATAATTCCCTGATGAATGTTTCTTTCAGTTCATCCTTGGCAAAAAAGCTTAGGGACTCTAAATGGGAATATGCTTTCGGATTATTTAATAACTTTATGAAACAGAACAATTGTTCTGGTAGACCTAAAATTTTCATGACCTACTCTCATTTAGGTTTTTTTTTAAGGAACATTCAGGTGTCACTAGGGAAACCATCAGAACTTACACTGACAAGCTCTCCTCCCAGTCCTTTCTTTGTCCGAGGAAGTACAAATTTTCAGCATGAGAAAAATCTCAGGTTGAAAGATGTCTGAGTAATTTCTGACACTTTTCCACAGACCTGGTCAGCTTTCAGTGAAGTTGAATCACAGTGAGACAGCAACACACTTAAACTGAGGCTTCAGAAAGGTACTGTGTCTCATGTTCAGCATTAGCTGTGCACTTATTTGCATACTTCTAATAATTGGTAGCATCAGCCACAGCAAAGTAAGGAGTCCTGCCAAGGTGAGTAGAACACTAGGCTGGCAAACGATACGCAGAGAACATCACCATGTGAAGATCTGTTTGGAATTATGCACGGAATAAACAAATTTGTTCCAGATATAAGGAAAGCAGAAAATTGGTTATGTTCAATGTTTCAGTGGCATTCAGGTGAGCTTTTCGGAGACTGTGTGTGTGTATAAATATTTGTATCCTGTTCTTTCTGAAAGATAAAAGGATAGTTAGTCCCTTTTGTCCTTGCATTTTGCAAATAGAGAATTAATGTTTGCACATTTCATAAGAGAACTTATTTTCAGACTCTGGATAATCTCAAGGGATTCTTCTCTGTATAAGAGTTGTTACAGTCTCTGAAAACAGTGATAGAAGTGGAAGAAAATGGCAGTCATTTCAGTTAGTGGGGACTGAGCCTTTTCCCCAATGTTTGAATCCTATCAGTATCACAACCAAAAGCTTTCAGATTTCAAAAGGCAGCAATATTCATAGTCAATACACAATGAAAGTGCCTTTTGAAAATAAAGTTGCTTCCACAACAAGGAATTCCCATTACTCCTTGTAGTTGGGTAAAAAACCCCCTGATATTTATGGTCACTGCTAACCATCTTTGTGAAACTCACAAGTCTCCAAGCAGCAGCCAGGACTCCAGCATCTGTGGCATGCAAGGGACCTTCACATACTAGAATTGTCATAATGGCCCTGGCCTCAGAAGAGGTTACTCAAAATATTTCCAAGTCATTTTGCTTTTCCATCCAAAATTTGTAATTTCACTGAAATGCATTGCTATTAGGAACTTGCCAGTTTTAATGAAGTATGAATAGGGAATGATTCTGAGAAAGGGGAATACCAGGCGGGAAGAAAGGCTGCAATGTGGCATGAAGGAGAATTATCACTGCAAAGCAGCATCTACAACTCTCACAGGAGTTCTGTAAGAGTTTTATTATACTACCAGATTTTTTTGAATTTGAGCGTCAGGTAAAGCTATTTATTAATTACTGCTCCAAAGGGAAAAAAAGAAAAGCACTTGCACAGAGGTTTGTCCTACAACCTAACAGAGTATTTGCATATATTGTCCCGTTCTCACTGGATAGAGAAAGGACTTGAACATCAAAATCCTTGTGCCAGGCCAGTGCCATAACGTGCAAATCAGTTGCTCTTTTCTCACTTAGAGTGCACTTGTGCTTTGGAGGGAGGCGGGAAAGGACAGAGGGAAATCTTTTGCACACTGGTACCACTACAGAACAAAACTGACTGTTTGAATGTAAGAAATCTGTCATGAAATAGGAATGTTTTTTCCTTAGGCTCATCTATCTTTTTTTTTCCCCTGTAATTTTGTTCTTTGTCTTCTTTCAATGTATGGATTATTCTCATCACTATTTTTATTATTTACACATTGTTTCACCATTCCACATTCTTTCTAGCCTTTTCTCCTATTCCTGCTTGTCATGGTTTAATATAGTTTGGGTTTTTAGTAAAGAGGGCTTCAGCCACATAAGTGATTCTCTTGCAAAGAGGTGCTTACAGCTTCCTCTATGACTAGACAGAACCAATCAACTGGCTAGTTTGAATATTGGCAACTTTTTAAAGCCACTTAAGAAGCTTGACATGACTCTATGATCCATATTTAAGAATGAACAGAGCCTGGGAAAGCTCTCTCTTGCTTCCAGCTTTTGGACAGGTAACTGGGGGGCCCGCACGGCCCAGGCTGGGCCGGGAGACAGCCATCCTGGAGCCGTGCAGCCCTGATCCACCCGCAGCCCCTCGGTGCGGGCCAGCCCCGCAGCCCTGCTCCATGCAGGAGGCACGGCCCGGCTCCCCCTCCACCCAGTGCGGCGGAAGATTCAGCTGAGGCTGCCGCCCAGCAAAACTCCTGTGACCAACAGTGATAAGTGAATTCCAGCTGCGGGGCTGGGTGAGATTAACCCTTTTAGTGCTGTAAGTTTCCTCCAGAACAGATGAAGCCTGCAGACATCAATCCCGAGTCAGAGGTAGAGGGAAGATGGAGGCAAGTGAAGAAAACGCCATAAAGACACCAAAGTCAGTGAAGAAGGAAGAGCTGAAACCCTGAGGGAGGAGAAAGAGGAGATGCTTCAAGACTAGAAGCTGAAATTCTGTCGTAAAGCTATGATGGTGATGGGCTATGATACATCAGAGTACCCGTTGTAATTTCATGAAAGCATGGGGGGGTTGGAGCGTTCAAATTGCAATTGTGAGCAAAAGTATCTGTGCTGAAACAAGCAAATGTTGAAGTATCTGTGATTTGATGAGAAACTTGAACAGGGAGAGATAGATGAAAGTGATGAAGACCCTTGGTCCCAGGGGAGGAGGAGGGCCTCTGTTACTGGAGTTGAAGATGCTCCCAGAGATAGGTGAAGAGAACCTTTGCTTCTGAACAGCTCATCCTTAAAATGGTACCCCAGTAGCTCAGGATTGGACCCTTGAAAACAGTTGTGGGGAAAGCTGTAAGATGAGGGAAGGGACTTTCACATGTGAGCAGAGAACCAACCCAGGCAGCTGTCCCTCTGTGACATTGAAGCCGTAAGAGAACTGTTCTTGTGGAGATGTCTCCATAGCAGGAGCAAGAGAGACTCCTCTCCCTAAGTGAACTGAAAAAAGGTTATTATAGAAGTGGTAAACTGACTGAACATCTCAAGGGTTGTCTTTTTACATTGTCACTGGGAGAAGGGAGAAAGCTGGGGGGAGAAAAGTGTTCTGAAGGTTTAGTCTGACTTTTCTTCCTTCCTTTTAGGTCTGTTAATAAACTTCTTTATATTCTTTTAAGTTTTGTGCCTGCTTTGCTTTTCTCCTAATTCTTACCTCACAGAAGAAAAATAAGTAAGTAATGGATATTTTGAACTGAACCACTACAGGTAATTGGTGTTTCTGCCCAGTTACGAACTGAACCCGCTACACTGCTTTATTCTTAGTTTGCAGCATTTTTCATTGTCAAACAGCCTTTTTACCCTTTTCCTACTTTTTCTCTTTTCTTTCCTTTCTCCTCCTCTTATGTAGGAAGGAAACAATAAAGAAAATGCAAGTAAAAACATACTGATGCATCCATGTGGGACTTTGTAGAATTAAATGCAATGAGCTTGTGATCTGCAGAAATAAAATCAATCAATTGCAATTGAAATACCAACCAGTTCAATATTGTAACTCAAATATTTATTAAAAATTAATGAGTGATTACAGTATCTATTCCTCTGCATCTGTCTAGCTTCTAAGTGTTACAAAATTCATTCAGTTTCTTTAAATGAAAAATGGATGATATATAAATATGGTATTTCATTACTGAGATTCATTCTTTTGTGAAATAGTTTTATTCGTAAACTGTTTTTCTAACTACAGCTAGGTAAAAATGCTATTAGAATAAAATATGTCTAAAACCTACAAACAAATAACAACGCACTGCTGCCAGTAGGCTTGGAGGGAAAATCCAGTCCGACTTGCATTACACTGAGAGATGTAATTCTTGGAATATATCGGGTTTTTATATTAATGGTGTCATTCTTTGCAATCATTCCAGTCAGATAGGGACTGTATTTATCAACTGGACAATTGATTGATTTTAAATAAAAATTGAATTAAGGTACAATGGGGTACAAATTTTTTCTCCACAGATACAGAGTCAATATCTCTGTTGCCTTTATTAACCCTTACATGCTGATTACCCGATTAATAGCTAACAGCCAGGCTTGGAGGAAGAGGTTTCGGGTTTGTTTTGTTGTCTTCCACAGTCTATCTTTTGCATGGTGACTTTTTAGCTAGATAGGTAACTGAACTAAGTCTTGTTAGTCACAGGAACATGAATGCAAGACAGGGGTAAGAACCTGTGGGATATAGGCATCCCTGAGACTGCAGTACGTTTTGTCTTACTGTAAAGATGAACCTTACATAGAACTGATTTTTAACAGAAGAAGCAAAATTTATATGCAATCTTATATCTGAAATTCTCCTTAGAGGCCAGATATTTTTCTCTGAAACCTTATTTTCTTGTTCTTATTTGGGACAGAGCATGGCCATTGTTCATTATTAAAATAAGCATTATTCCACTTATTTCAGTATGAAAATGGATCTCTGCTAAACCAAACATCATGCACTGTACCTTTTCAGATAATATTCTGCTTCAGTAGGAGTTAAAATTCCCCCTGCACTTTGTCAACTCAAGCTGTGATTCTGTGGATGGATGAAAGAATCAGCCAGCAAAGAGGGGAATATCAGCAGTTTTCTGCTCAGGTTACACAATTACATTATTTTCCTCAATAGGTCAAAATGAAACAAACTGTTCTATTTGACTCAAAGTATTTTTCTTGTACTTTTTTTTCACCATGATAAGAAATAAGGCTTCTTGACATTTTTTGAACTGAGTTAACTTAAATCTTACCCACCAGTCTCCAAAGCAAAAATTTCCCCCATCATCTTGGGCCTTGTTTTTTTGGTCTGCATCTTAATGTCAAGTGTCTAAAGGGCAGAAGATATCTTCTAACTGTTTTGTCCTTGCCAAAGGCCACAATCTAGGTCTAGAGACCTAGATTAAATACTTACTTGAAAAAAAAAATCATGTTTTCATTTGTGTTTAGACTACATTTAAACCTAGTTTCTGATAAGCAGTCTAGTTCTCTCCTTGGTATCCTGGTTTCTTACTTAGAATGGAAGTTACTAGCTACAGGATGAGGACTGCAGAAAAAACAAGCTTCTGAAATGTTATGACAGATACAAATTATTGTTTCTTTTCATTCTTTGCTCTGCCAAATAAAAAAAAAATAACCCTCCTGGAGATGTATAATGTAAAAGGCAGCAACCTATGCAGCTGTCTCACTAGATACCTTCAACCAAATTCAATAAAAAATGAGTTATGTGAGCTCATGTCTCTGCCCTCCCCATTGAGAAGCCAAAGTCTGGATGAGTGAGTGCATGATTTGAGAGCCCAGGTTTCAGGAATAAAAACAGCTCTTTCTGGTAAGTTTGCAGATAGATATCTAGGCAGAACATGAACAAACACATTAATGAAATAAAATCAAGCTTGACTTGAAGAAGCAACTTTCTGTCTTAGGAAAGGCTTTGTGTGTGGTGTAGTTGGCAGATCCTTTGAAATAATGGGGCTACACTGACTGGCACTAATAAGCATGGCCAGAGGAATTTCAGATCGAAAAATAAATGAAGCAGAACAAAGTAGGACAAAGGTGTTGCCAAGTGCCATCCTTTCAAACACAGAAGGATATGTCAGTGTAAGAATAATGCGTTCAGATCTGCTCAGCAATACCAGGAACACCAACTGCAGGTTTGATCAGAGATGGAGGAATTTGCCTTACTGAGATGTTTGCTTCCTTGTAAAATAATGACCGCAGCAGGTGACTGGCGTTAGCTGAAGGTTTCTCAGGCTCTCTTGATTTTTACCAGTTCCTAAATGTTAGGAAACAGCTTCATAATGGAGGATGTAATAGTGAATGACTCACAGATGAATTTGTTGTGTTGTCAAATGCTGCTTTTCGAAGACAACCTGCTTGTCACTACAGTGGCGAACATACAAAAGTCTGTGGGATTGGTTTTGTTTTGGGTTAAGGTTTTTTCCCGTCTGTGTAATTTTCTGCCAATATCCATTGCTTGAGATAGATGGTATACTTACCTTGGAAACAAGAATATCTTAAGAGAGTGCTCAGAAGATAGGGTTTTGCCTAAGAATATTGGGAAAACTTACAGTTTCCAAAGTTTCTGAACATTTATCTATGCATGTTTGATTGCAGGAGCAGTGAGTTGCACACAATGCTGCCCAGGTTTGGACTGCACTAGAAATTTTGATGTACTAACAGTTGGCACTTTATGTGTGGCTACAGTCTTTACTTCCAGATGCACAGCACTTCAGCTTCAGGGTAAACAAAGTCATCGTCCTTCATTTCCCGCTGGCAAAAGTTCCTGGATTCCAGATAATGAAATAACTTCCCTGTAGACCTGGATTTTTCCTTGGTTAGTTTCTGCAGCTAAGGGAACCACAGCAAAGCCCTACCAATCATTTCTGTGCTTGATCGGGAAATTCTCTCCCACAGAGAGGAAATAAAAGGGTTTTTCTTGTTAAGGCAAGTGAAATTAGCTGCCTGGGGAAGGCAGAATGAAGGACCCTGTGGACTGCAGTCACCCTGAGACAGCTCTTTCTCCCTAGTATTCTTTCAAATTCCTTATATGTTAGTCTGTAATGGTAAAAAAAAATCACAGTTGTCAACATCAGGACATAATCACAACTGTCCATTTTACACCGAACACCGAGGCAGCAAGTTCTAAGTGGCTTATCCCAGAGACACAGGATTTGTGCACAGCAGAAGCCATGAGGGCTGCTCATGTAAGCTGCTGTGTGGATCTCTTTACTCCTCTGTGCATAATGATCTTACAGTCAGGATCACTACAAGGATGAAACTGTGCTGGATTTACACAGAAAAAAAAAAAATTATAGCTTGGAAATTCTTAAATGAGTTTGTTGTTTGTAATTGTACATTTTTACTCACATATAGGCCTTGTAGAACAAGTACCTCTTATATTCACCTTGCAAAGTGTAAAGATTTATATTGGGAACATATACAGCCTCCAGCAAAGCAGGATACTTTGTTCTAGTTGAGCCTCTACTGAACAATACTTAATTTATAAGAATGTGGAACTCGTTATAACTAAACTCTTATATATTACTGCGTTTTCTGTTTGTTTGTTTTTCTCCTCAGAGGAGAGAAACAGGGAGAAAAAGTGTGAATCTGGAACAGCATTTTGTTCCTGTAAAATTACTATTAATCTGAAATGATTTTCCATTTACTGTAATTTGCTCAGTGATCAGAGGAAGAATGTATTAATTTTTCAGTGTGTTTGTTTTCATGGAAAATCTGGTGATTACTATTATTAGGATTATGGACCGAGTAATTTTTCCTTGTAACACATGCTTTCACGTGTCCAATTGGTTGTGTATTAACAAGACCAAGAAGCAGTAGAACTGGTTTTTTTCTGAGCTCAGATAAGAATATAGGCAGATTTATGGGCTTTTCTTTTTCTTGGAGCTTTTATGTGGGCTGTTACTATATCATATTTGGTCAGTGTTCCCTTCAGTAGTATAGCTATAAGAACTGACTTTTTCTTTCCTGCAAAAGAGAAAAGTTTTGGCACTTAGAATTGCCTTCCTTGTGTGTTTTCTGTTTATCTGTCAAGGAGATAAAATTGTTACTCTCCAACCTGGCTTCTGCACATTGTAATACCTTGGTCTTTCCTTAATTTATCTGGAGGGTATGTAAACATGATATTGGTGTTCAGTTTCCTTTGTAAAAATCACAAGTAGTGTTTTTTAATCTGCATTTTAAATACCTCTCTTCTTTCTCAGGATGAGTTATTAAAACTTGAAAATTTCAGTCTGCACATCTTGATATTTTTTCCAATTCCATGTGAAAGAGTGATTACTCAGTTTTGTCACTGTTTTCAATAGAGTAGGGTTTGACTTTCATTGATTTCCTTATTTTGAAAACTTCTACAAAGCAAGAGTTGCTATGCTAATAGGTCCTACTGGATTATTTGAATTTCTGAACACTATTACAGTTCTTAAGCTGTGTCAGCAAAACACAAATGCAGTTTCAAAACCAGACCTGGGATATCAGTGGTGAAAAAGTGCTGCAAACAAGTGTCTCATGCCCTATCCAGTGAATATTTCAGCATTCAATATTGCCTATTGGTTGCATATAGTTAACTAAAAAACAGTCATCCTAATATTCTAAGGGTAAGTAGCTATAAAAATGACTAAAGAATTGCTAGAATTTAATGCTATATGTAGAACCTACCTGCAGGAAAGCTTTACTTTATGGAGTCATTTAGACTTTGACAGCCTAAGATTTAGGATAAGCCATTCTTGAGTTTTGCAGTATTTTCAAAGTAATAAAATTATGCTCATATGTTTCTTGAGTTTCTCAAAAGTCAGTTAGTCTAGTTTTCTTGCTTCTGGATATACAAGTTAAAAATGAATATGTATGGACTAGAAACAAACATTTTAGGTTTTATTTACAATGTTCAGGGATTTTCTGACACTTAAGAGATTAAAATGATTTGTAGCTCTCTACATATAAAGTGCACTGCGTACTTGAGGTTTTCTATACAAATTTTAGTTGTACTGTAATGTAATTACAAGTATAAAAAGGCAGAATAATTTATATTAGCAGTAGAACAGCAGCACTTATTTCATTCTTACATTATGTTGATGTCTCAGAGATTTTTTTAAAAGATACTATGTATCTGCTCTACAAATTTCTTTGTGCATTTGTCAATGCATTTTCTTTTTGTGGACATTTTAGGGTAAGGATAGATTCACTTAATAAATCTGTGTGCCTTTGTTTTAAAAATGTTGACTATTTGTCTTCTAAGTAATTGCTGTATTTGTGATTACTTACAAAAAAAATTACAGCTCTGCACAGTGAATAGATTGGTAATAAAAAGTTATATGCTAAATAATTTATTTTTTCAGTCTCCCAATCTAGGAGAAATGACCTTTCTTTAAAAAAAAAACAGAAATGCATGTAGCAGAGCACTGTAAAATCAGTATAAATTTTTTTTATAGAATGAGTCTTTATAAATATAGCTACAGTGACATGCTTACAGCTCAGTAAGTTGATCATTCAGGACACTTACTCTACCACAAGTGACAATAAAAGATAGTTAGCTCCACACAATCAACCATGTGCATTGAACCAACACTTAAAATGTGATAAAGAGAAATACTGTTCATGTAAGTTGAAGACATTATAAATCCTTTTGTAAACATACAAAATTTTTTCTATAGAAACCTAATAATGCTAATAAGATGTTTGCCATCTATGAGATGTCTTTATACAAGCTAAACATCAAAAAACATCCTTTTTGGAGTGCTACAACTACAGATAACAATGGATTTTCTCTATCTTCTGGGTTTTATGATTCAAAATCCTTTCTATTTGTTTAATTAGCAGGGATGGGAAGCTATAGTCACATATCTCAGGTGGTGCCCTGAGTGGATTTGAAGGCAAAATTTTAAAGGTGGAAAGTGTGAGTGGGAAAATTAGGAAATTTCTTTGCATTAGAAGTCTTGACTTGGCAGTTAAGGAAGACAGTAAGCAGGTGGAATGCTGTTCTGAACAGATCCAGAGCATTGTGAGAACTGAACCAAGTTACAACAAACTATACATGAATCTAGAGAAAACTCTTGGGGATATTCTTGATAGATATACTGCTTGGAATGATAATAACATCCATATATTGTATTTATATATTTATATATTTTATATTTATAATCATATTATAGCCAGCAAAAAGTGAATGACAGCACAACCACTGATGCCACATGTGCTGGACAAAGGCTTTTGAAATTGCTTCACGGGACCTTCTGATGTCTTCTGCTTGCCTTTCATTCATCATTGTGTGGCCTTTACCAACCTAGATAAGAGAGGGCATGTTCTCATCAAGTTATACGAAGTTATCCTTACAGTAACAAGAGCAAACTGCAATGTGAGTCTCTGAAACAATCTTGCTCAGTGTAATACTGTTCCTGGAGTCTTGCTGGACACTTTTATCAGTCTTTAGTTGATAGTGTAGGCAAAGGTTTGGAAAGCAGGAAGCCATAGTGAGGCAGAGCACAGCTCCATCTCTTCATATCCTGCTTTCAATAGTGGCCATTAGAAGGTTCATATATATTTCTTTTGAGTAATCTTTCATATTCTAGTGAGGTCTCAGATGCTTCCAGATGTTTAATCTCTGTAGTCAATAGTCCTATATGAGTTTTATTTCTTTTAGTTTGTCTAGCCCAGTTTTGGACCCATACTGTCAGCTTCTACTACATGATCTGGGAGTGACTTCAACATCCTAACTATATTCTGATTTCCCCGTGTTTTGGACTGTGTGCCTGTTGTGTGTGATGACTCCTAATACCTGTGTTTGGAAACATAGTGGCCACCACATTCATATTCAACCTCTCTATATTTTTGTATTCCTGTACAATTTCTCACTCACTCCTGCATCTTGCAGGCTCAAGAAACATCATATATTCAGTTTTTCTTTATATGAACTATTCATAGCTTTTCTCATCATTGCTGACCATTGTCCTCTGAGAGAAAAGGACTAACAACAAACATATTTTTCAAGATTTGCTCTACAATGGATCTGCACAGTGGTAAAGCGGTATTTTTTCTTCATTTTCCTATATTTTTTTTTTTCTAATAGCTTGTAACATTGCACATTTTCACCTGTACTGAACTTAGGTTTTCTTCTCATTTGAATGTACAGCTCAAAGAACGTTCTCTTGCCTGATATTCCAGAAGCTCTGAGTACATCACTGCACATATCAGACTGAGATCAGGGGGTTTTGTCCTCAGTGTGCTGCACTGTATCAATACTGAATTTTGGCTTCTTATTTTTGTCCACTTAGTACCATGAATGTCATTATTGCAGTTCTTTGCAATCAACAATTGCCTGCTCTATTGTGATTGGTGTTATATGCTAACAACGTTTGCTACTTTTCTGATATTTCCATATCAGGTTTGAACTTAATATTGAGCACACCTCATGTGATTCCACCCATGTCTCCTGTGTCATGGAAAATTATAATTTGTCCTGTGACTTTTATCTTTCAACCTGTTTAATTCCTGTGAAGTCTTGTTATTCCTTGGCCATTTAGCTTCTTCAAGCATTATTGATGATGAATCACGTTGAAATCTCCTTGGAAGTCCAAGTAGACTGTAACAAGTGCATTTCCCCTATTCATGTACTGGCTTTTTCAAGGAACTCCATCAGGTCTTTGGTGTCTTTGATGTGTCTTACAAAAAATGTGTTGACTGCTTCTCAGTGTATCATATCTATACACTAAATTCTGTTTCTTATTATAGTTTCTAACAATTTTCCTCTAAAAGGCATCAGAGATAATGGTCAGTAGTTCCACAGAAGTCCAGGGAAAAAGAAGCTTAACAGATGTCGTCTTCCAGACTGCTGGTGCTTGAAAAGAATTAAGGGAGGGGTTTTGGACCAAAGGAGTAGCTCGTTGTTTCAAGCTCAGATTTTTCTAGAAGTGTCAAAAGAGTATAAAATAGGCATTTATTAGTCTCTACTCTTCTTCTATCAAATTTGTGGTTTTTTCTTACTTCTTGTATTCCACCTTTTTTACTCCTTGTGATGTGTGGCATCTGCCTATGTTACAAGGTCTCCAAATAACAGAACTCCAACTGCATTTCTAATACGTTACACTGAAAAAAGCAAAAATTAAAACATTGAAAATAGATGAATCCAAGCAAAAAAACCTAAAAGCACAATTATAATAAACAAAATGAGTGTGAAGATGGAAATCAGCAGGGAAAGGTTTATGTCCCAGATATAGGCTTAACTAATAAAGAAAAAAAAGTCGTCTGTCAATTTGGATGCCCCTAATTTGAAACTTGTCTCAATAAAAAAGCTTCTTAAAAACAGTAGTAAATAAGCTTTCAAATCCCAGCTGTCAGATCCACCACTCTGGGGATCCCATGAGGGATCACACCTTCTATATACCATTCCTGGAAGAATAATGAGATAACTCACAAGGAAGGGTCTGGCTGATATGCCAAAATGGTGCTGGCTAAATCTCATGTCCATGAGTTGAACATGTAACCTCTCCTGTCTAATTCCAGTCTTCTAATGCCACCTTTTTTTAACCTTCCCATATTTTTCTTCTTTCCTATTTATTTGTTTTCTGTTTAGTTGAATTTAATGCATTCATTCAAAACTACTGCGAGCTGTGACCAGTAAAACAGATACACATTCTGTCACAAGCAACCTAGCACAGATATGATTTTGCTTATGGCTGCTGAAGTGAGAAGAAGCTGGTGGCTGCATCTCAAAAGCAGCAAGGTTACAAACAAGAGTGAGCATCACAGACACAAATGGCATTTTGCTTGTCTCTTTATTTTATTATCTGCACTTTCTTGTATGTTTGTCTTCAAAGCAACAGCTTTGTTTTTTCACCACAAATCCAGTTCATCTCACCTTGTTTTGCCTTAAAAAGGACAGTTGTTTTAATCTTTACCTCTAGTATACCACCAAACTGTTTTTCCCTTGGCAATTTCTCAGAAATAGTGAGGGAAACACATCAAAAGACATTGTCATAATGAAGACTAAAATATTTTGTATTTCAAGCTGTAATTAGTTTTATATCTTTCACTGCACTCTAAGAAGAACCTAGGCTGCTGAGACCTGTATTAAAATCCATGAATCTTAGCAGTCAATTGTTAAATGGCATAGTTGTCTTTGCATCTTTGTGTGACACCCTGGCCTCAAGTGTTCCATCAAAGTCTACAGAGTTCCTCACACTCTTCTTTATTCTGGGCAGGAATCCCACTTCATTGTGAAGAAACAAACATTTAGGGGCTGACTGTCTTCAGTAGCTGCTGCTGGTTTAGATTTGACTCTGTCAGCCACTTAGAACAGAAGTTACGGACACAGGAGGCAGTACTCTATGAAGGAAATGTTCCCTGGTAGGGGTCTAGGTTGGATATTGTAGGATGGTTTTTCAGGGCACTCACGACCTAATTAGAGAAAGGCAAGCCATAATCAGAAGGATAACAAACAGAAACAGGTAGAGAGGGAGGATGAAAGAAACCACAGCAAGGGCATATTTGTTTTACTGCTAGACTTACTGGAATTGTGAGATAAATGACAGCTTATGTGCTGGAGTGAGTGTAAGCAGCTGTTCTGTTAATTTTACTTCTTCCCATGTGTGCTAGTCCTAACAGTATTGCATTGGAAATACAAGAGGTACAGGCAGGAATGTCAGAGAAAACACTTCTTTTTTTCCCAGTTCATTTGTCCATGTTAATAAAGAATCACAAAATGCTTTACTGTTTCCTCCAGTGACAGAAAGAAAGGTGGGATCTAAATGTAGAACTACAAGAAAATATGTGTTATTGCTTTGTTAAATGTTTTTACTGTCCAATGTTTATAAATTACAGGATTATGGAGACTTGAAAAGTTTAAAGGGTGTTTTTTTCCTTTTCAGTTGGGATTTTTGAAGACCTGTACTGTTTTGTATCACTATAGCAATTCGCAATATAAATGTATTTGTTTTTAAAGGCTTATGATGCAGAGTACTTGTTTTATGGATGAAGAACACCACTGGATGGACAGTGGAAAACTGGGTTGCTCAGTCTCAGAGGAAATCTGGATGTGCAGATAAGGAATATGCTCAGGAGACCTTGGGTCTTAAAGCCACTGCCCTAACCACTTGTCCATAAGTAATTCTTAAAAATGGCTGAACTGGACCAAATCCCTAACTTGCTGCCCTTGCAGTGCACAGCACTAGGCACTGCACAGAGTAGTGTCTCCTAAACACTCACACAGTTTTCACTGTTTGTGGCTCAAGGTACTTTGTAATCTGTAGCCACAAAAGTTGCCTATGCATTTGATTCTACTCAGTGGAGTTTTCTTCCAATAGTCTTTCTAATCAACCCTGAAACACTTGAAATACCATGTAAAGATGACTTAAAAATTTAAATGTATATTTCTTTTGTGGACAAAGCACCTTTATTTTATCTAATACTTACTAGTTATTACTCCAGAAAAAAAGCTGTGAACAATAATTTCTTACTCACTTTTTCCAAGTCAGTTGGAATTCTGTTAATAACAACAGTATTCCTGCTTGGCTGCCCTTTGTCCAGTTAGAGTGCTTCTCTTTGCAATCGTACATAAGCCAGCACAGTTTCTCTTCTCTGTTCCTGCTCCAGTCCAGCTACATCCTTCCTGTGATAGGAAGGCCAGACCTGCACTCAGTATGCATGCTGTGGCCACATGATGGGTTTATAGTTGTAGTTTCTGCTGATTTATGCTCCACTGCACTCCTAACAATCCCTATTAGTCTTTTTGCTCCTTGTTTTGTTTATTTTTTTCCAAATAGTACAAGTACAAGAGATCTAAGGAACCAAATAAGCAAGCAACCCCACCATAGGTTTTTGGACTGTTTTGTCATTTTAAAGTATTCCTGATACTTAGAATATCTCTTTGGTTTGGTTGGTTTTTTTTCCCTTGAAGTACAATGTTTGTTATTCCAAGTTAGAACAAAAAATAATATACAGTAACTTCTTAAGAAAGATAAATTTAAAAACATCCATTTCTTTCTAGGATCTCTCATCCATTCTCCTTCATTGTGACTGAGGTGAGCTGCTCAGAAGTCTGTAGCTTAGATCAGGCAAATTTTCAGAGCATGAAATGGATGAAAAGTCAGATTAACATGCATTAGAAGCTTCCATTGAAATTGGCTTGTTCTGGTAAAGCAACTTCACTTTTAACATTCTCTATTTTCTAAAAGAAAATATTTGCAGCAAAAGTACTGCACTAATTATTTGTTTTACTAAGCACTGTAAAAGTATTCAAGCACATTTTCTATATTATATGTTTGCTGAGTGAAACCTCTCAATAATGTGCAACATTATAATAGACTAGACTACACTAGAATAGAAAGAACTGTTGAGTTGGAAGGAACCTAAAATGATCTTCTAATCCAACTGCCTAAACTGTTCAGGACTGACTTAAAGTCTAGGAAGCCTTTTCTACTGGTTGACTATCCTCTTGGTAAAGAAATGCTTCTTAATGCCAAGTCTGAACTTTCCCTTATGCAATTTTGAACCGTTCCCACATGTTCTGTCACTGGATACCGGGAGAAGAAGTCAGCACCTCCCTCTCAACTTATGCTTCTCAGGAAACTGTAGAGAACAATGAAGTTGCCACTCAGCCTTCTTCTTTCCAAACAAACCAGCAAAAGGTGCTCAGCCACTCCTCACAGGACATTGTTTCCAGCTCTTTCACCAGGTCTGTTTTCCTCCTCTGGATGCATTCAAGTGCTTTAACAAGTGCTTTTAAAATTGCGAGGCCCCAGAGCTGCACACAGTACTTAGAACAAGGCTGCATCCACACTAAATATGTCAGCTTTAAAAACTCAAGTCTTTAAAAACTAGTGCAATACAGGAAATATTTCAGCTAATGCAAGAAACTCTGATTCCATTATGAAAGTAGAGTTTCGCCTAATCTGTTACCCAGATGTTGCCCTGACCTTTACCTGCTTGAAGGTGGTAACAACACACCTTCCAGCTCACTAAAAGCCAGCTGAGGATCTCTACTCCATCATGATATATGGTATCTTTCTGAACTCCCAAAGCCAGCCTTTATTTCTGTATAGAACCTGACACTGAGGAAATTTTCAGGGAAGAGAGAAACATACTGCAATTAATACAACTGTTCCTGCTACTTACCCACTGTGTGCCCATTAAAGACTTGGTTAATCCCTCTCAGCTGTATAATTTCCTATATAAAGTGCATAAAATTGACTGCCCCACACAGTTAGTGGTTCAAAATGTCTTTGAGATAATCTGATGAAAGGTGAAACTGAAGAAGAAAGGATTGGTTTTATTAGCAGTAATGTTGCAATTAGTTCATTATCCTTCTTAGGAAAGAGCTTTAAATTGTTCTTGTCGTAGAAGTTGCACTTCCACAGGATACAAATGAAGTGCATCTATTCTGGTCTGTGGCAACTGTGTGCATTACATCAAATGAACAGAGGAAACAAAATAAATAGGACCTGGGTGTTATTTTGGGAAAATGCTCGTTTTCTCAAACATCAGATGATTACCAAAAATGTCACCTACTATAAATATTTTTCCAAATAGTTAGTTTTTTTTTTTTGCAAAGTTGTTTAGCAAAAGCTGTGTTCTGCAGCTCATCATTTTGAACTAACTGTTTTAATGATGGCTAATCATTAACTGAGCTTTCATGTTAAGGTTACGCTATACTTTTATTCTACACATATTTTATGTATAAATATTGTTTAATATAGATATTGTGCATGACTAATATTTTTTTTTCAAGCACCAAGTCAGACAGAATACCTAATGAATTAAATGTTTTTCTTTATACTGCATCTTGGTAAAATTTCTTTATGACGCAGATCATCATCCTAACTGCAGTTAATGATGGGATTCTGTAAGAAGAGCTTCTGTGCTACCGAAGATCTTTGTAAATATTTCTGGTAGCTGTTAATCTAACTAGCAGAGTTGAAATAAGAAAGAAAATGCACAAACAAAACCTGTGTATCTCCTGGGGCATTTCAACCTGATCTTCTACTGCAGCCTTCTGCTCAAACAGTATCATTGCATGAAAATATGTTGCATGCTTGTATACTTTGCTGGATTCTAATACAGGAGTTAATAAATGTTCTTATTTGATTATCAATACTTGAAGAAAATTCAGAAATCAACATATTTTGTAATCAGGTTCAGCTGATAAGAAGCATACAGGGAACTATTAAGTACATGAAATTTGCTGTGAAGATTATTCGAAAATAAAAATCTAAATTTCAGAAAATAAAAGTCTTGAATTACTGGAAAATATCTCTAGTGCTCTGTGATAGAAGGTCTTCCTTCAAGGTGCCTGATGACATTTGCTTTCTCTGTTTTCCACACAACATATTAGCCTTCTATCTCCATCCTTGATGCTGACTTTAGTCTCTTTTTCTTTTTTGAAAATCATCACTAATCACAGCCCAGGTAGGCATATGCAATCTTATTTCAGGCTACTGGTAAGCAACTTAAATACAATAATAGAGAATTCAGAGTGAACATCACACTGAACCCTTCTAGCCCTTCTGGGTGGTTAGTAGGTGGCTGAGGTTCTTACTTTTACAAGGAGTGATAATAGGGATTAAACATTGAAAGGTTCTTATTCTATACATACAATTATTTGCAACTCCACTGCCACTGCAACTTTTTGTTTGTAGAACTGTGATGAAAGAGGGGGGAGTCTATAACTTTGAAGGCAATGGTTAGTTAATAAGTCAAATGTGTATCAGTAATACACACAGGCCGCAGGAGGAGCTGCTAATTGGCTTATTCTGAGTATCTTATCTACTTCCTCCTTCCCAGTAGTCTTGGGCTCATTGATTGTATCTCCCCTGGGTCCTTGCCAGCCTTGCTCTCCAACATGTGATGAATTGTCAATGAGTCTTTCCTAGCTGACATCAAGACCATGGCCAGATGATGGCTTAAAAAACTATTGTAACGTGCTGGGTTTGAAAAATCAGCCGTCTCAATAGTGACAAATGAGAGCCCATCACTCTTCCCAGTTGAAATGTCCTCTGTCAAACCTCCCACTTCATTTAGTGGTCAAAGCACATTTACGTGTACATGGAACAATCTGTTGCAGCAATATATGTAATCCGCTGTCCAGTGAACTCTGTGAAGAAAATAAATTTCATCATAGTTAAGCCACAAAATAGAAATTTGTTTGGCTTCTGTCATTTTGTCAAACCAGCATAATGGATACAGCCACTCTGTCACTTTCAGGCAGTGAAACTGATTGACATATTATACTAACAGCACAAAAACTGAAAGATTTTTCCCCTTCTGACATAGTAGATATTAATAGTATTAATGAAGGTCATTCTTGGGGTAATGTGTGAATCTGACAAGGAATAGCCAGAAAGACTTTCTTTTATCGATTATACAGACCATAAATCGCATATATCCTCTGGCTAGCAGCTGATATAACACTGTATCTAAATGCAGTATGTTTAACCTTTCTCAAATGCTTTTTTTTTTTTTTTCCCATCTTTAAAATACCAGTTTAGTCAGAGTTTCAGATATGATTTTGAAAGAATTATAGGAAGCGTTGGCTCAAGCTTGTCAATCATGTTATGTCATGACACCAACATAAATACTTGGAGTGGGTCAGAGGTTCATCAAAGAAGTTTACTGAAAATTTTAAAAAATTAAATCTTCATTGGAATTAAAAAAGACAAATAAAACAGTTAACTTTCCTGGAAAGCAGTTTCAGGATTGGAGAAGCCATGTGTAGCTACAAACAAGTCATGTGAAGGATATTAGAAGCTTCATGTCCCACAAATACTTGTTGTACACATCTATACAAAAGAAGACCCAAGGTATTTTCTAGTTGCATCTGAAGCTGAAGTCATACTTCAGTGCCTAGATCTTAGAACAGCATCACTATGTAATCACTAAAAATCCGAAAGACATTTTTTTTTTATTTTTCAGTGCTAACACATCAATGACAGTCATGACTGAAATAATTTCAGACAGTAGAATTATTAAATAACGTATTTAGGGTATGACTAATAAGCAAAATTTTAAAATACCTCTAAGTTTCTTTTAATATATTTAATTAAACTTAGTTGTAAAAATGTGAAATACTGAAAATATGAAAATCTAAAAGGGATTGTCTGGAATAAGATCAGCTGCATTAGTACTGGTGAGAGAGATACTTCTGTTTTAAAATACATGACTTACATAGAAAAGCTCAAAATACTCTTCTGATTTGATGTAGGTAAGTCTCAGCATTAGGCTTATGCTTTCCAGTGGAAATGTAAAAGCACATACTGTAACTGAGTAAGTGATAAATTTTCTTATTAGTTTAGCTAGCATGATCAAGAAAGTTTTATTTTAATTAATTTGAGATTCAGAAGGATTTGAGGATTTTCACATTAGTCTACCCCTGTGTTCCTGCAGAAACAGCATCTTTTATCGTGCTCATTCTGTAAAAAGGAGTATGATTTAATCCCCCTAGAATTTTCTTCTTTGATTATCATGAATATTAGCATGTTCTTTAGAATTATGTGACACCATTTCACATTCAAAGACGTGTTGAAGGTAGGTAAGAAAATGAAGGCACTTCACTGCTTATGTGGATGCTTATACTGCAAGAATTACATATTGATAACGCTAATCTGTTTTACAGTAGCATCTGAAGGCCCTTTCTGAAATTAGTGCCTTTCTGTTCTCAGAGACAAAAGATGGTTCTACCCCTTAGCAGCCTGCAGTCTCAACACCTAAGACTGTAAAAGGCTAGGAGAAATCACTGATTAATTGACCAGACTTCACAGATGGAAAACTATAGCACAGAGGTTTAGGTCTGTCATGTTCGGTTTATTTGGATATTTTTTCCTGAGAAAGTTTTGCAGAAATGATTTAAGGTATAAATTTAAACTGAGGTAGCTTAACCAATAACCAGTAGGAAATATTTGTGAATAGTCACAATAAAATAAGTTGCTTTTTTCAGCTTGGCAGAAATATTTGGGAACAGATTTATCTAAACCCAAATAAGCCACTCTTATTCATAAAGCCTAAGGTCCACATGATCTTTTGCGTTCAGTTAAAATCCAGTTTAATTGCAAAATTCCCATGAATGCATGCCTTAACTTGTAAGTACTCTCATAAATAATCTGGAGGCACAGCTGTGACTTTGCCCTGGGAAGAACTGTTGTTGGGCTTATTGTATTGGTCAGCAAGACTTAGTTTCCTGTATAAATTCCCAGTTCAAAATCAAATTAATTTGAATTTAACGTCAAATCTCTTGATCAGCTGAAACAAAGTGTCAAAGTACCCAGTGCACTAGTCTGTCTATTATCATCCCATGTGACATCTTTGCAGACTCTCATATAAACCACCAGTTAATATATTTCAGCTTTTTGTTAACTATAGGGGTGGACTCAATAGGATGGATTTCAGTGGATCTGCTGGCACAGTAAATGCTCATGCAACTTCAGCACAAATAAAGATGTACTCAGAATCTGGTGTGAGGTTGAACACAACTTACAGCTTCTCTCTAGGGAGGATTGTAAATATTTTAATATAAAGATTTTTCTTCAATCCAGGCAGGAAAACAAAAAAACCCCAAAACCTAACCGGCCAACTAACTAATTTAAAAGAATCCATCGCCAACAACATGCTTCTGGAGGATTAAAAATATCCAGCAAAGTGTGTGCATTTGTTTGATTTTATGACATATTAAGTTGTATACTTGTAGCTGTTTCTCTCTTTAAATAATGAACCACTAGTCCTGTGAGAGACCCCACATTGCCAGAAGCACTGCAGCAACTCTTCAGACACTACAGTCCCAGAAGCAGTGGGCCACAAATATAAAAACCAAAAAAGCAGCTTTTAAAATTTCATTAATGCAAAATGGATTTGATGTTGAGCCAAGGCAAAAATGACCAATTTTGTCAACTGGAAGTTGACAAACATCATTAAAATCAAGATCTGCATCAAAAGGTTTTAATTGTACATAATCTGTGCTTGCTAGCAGAGAAAAATATTAAGAGCAGAGTTCTAATGCTTCTGAAGGAACATTAATTTTCTTGGCAATAGTGTAACATTGAACTTGTATCAGCTACTAATTAGATTCGTGACATTTGATTTGCGGGTTACTTTGTGTGATACGTGACCAAGATTTTGTAAATGACTACTGCTTTTAAATGCCTTCAAAAGAAGAAGGGTCTCTCTTCTGTGTCTCTCTCTTCGGATTATTTTCTGGTACTCTCAAGATCCTTTAGATAAGCACCAAATATTATAATTTCTAGGTTGACATGGGCAATAAAAAATTGAAAGTTTTAAAAGTACACACAGTTTTTATTCCCCCACTTAGAGGGATTTCAAATTTTAGGTCTAGTCCTGTGGAATTCAGACTTTGAACATGACCTCAATAGAATTTGATTTCACTAATACTTTCAAATTACTGTTACTGCTGTTGTGGGAAGAGCATCTTGAATTTTCTTATAGTGTTTACATGTCATCAGTAACTACCCACTGACAAAAATGTAGAGATAACAACTTCCTTTTTTTTTTAAACAAAAATACAAGACAGTTATCTAATATAGATCTTCCCATACTATAAAAACATGATATTTACAGTTTCATAAGGAGATTGAGTATGAGAGAAGTTCATAGCAGAGTTCAAAGAGATTTTGTTAAATCACCACAACAGAAGCTGCTCAGGCTTTAGTAAGCTAACCCCAGAATGGTTCAAGGTGTTTCCATTACATGCAGTTACAAATTCAGTCTATTTCCTGACATCTTTTGCTTTGCTCATCTCTGCCTCTGGCTGAAAGGTCTTTCCTGGTCTTTCCAGTTTTTCTCTTTTTGTGTCTGTGTGTGGTTTTTTTTCTTTTTTTTTTTTCCTTGGATAGTTGTTCCCAACTATCTAAAAAAAAGAGGAAAGGGAAAAAATATTTTTAGGATTAATTTCAAGAAGTAAATTATATTCAAATATCAGTCTTTTTACCTCCTTATTATCTCCTCGTTACTTTTTCTTCTATCTCAGTCTGCTTATTTTCCAGTACTTTCTTTTTCTTCCCCTTCATATTTCTGTTCTTTACATTCTAGCCTTCATGATTTTTCTCTTACATGCTCTATATCTCCATGAATTGCCTCTGTATTTAGGGAACCCTTTAACTTCTGTTTCAGAAATAATTCTAATTATAAAATGTACCTGTGATCTGTGCCTGAATGTTTGAGTGGCTGTGTTATGGTGAACTTAGAAAATGTATTCTACGAAGGGAAGGTTCTGCATTGTCTGATATTTTATAACAACTGTAAAGAAGCAAGTGTTGTTCGAATGTCTGATCTGTGCAATTGTGTGTTCAGACAAAATGCACATAGAGTATAGTAAGAGCTTCAGAGAAGTCTGAGTTGGATGATATTAATAGCAATACTTACTGGAACCTAAGGAAGTTCTTCATGTCTTCTCTCTGGTACTTATAGGGATAGAGATTTAGAAAAATATGAGACAATTCATAGTCAATAAAATTTATGAACGCATGCCAAATCTTTCTTAAAAGGCTTATTTAAAGCTGATAATGGCTTGGAATCATGCTTTCCTTCCAACAAAAGCTCTAAAAATTGTAGCAGTCACTTCTAAGCATTTTTTGGGGAAAATTGCCTTATATCTCAGTGGGATTTTTGGGCTATGTAATAGTGCATGTGTGTGGAGCGGGGTGGCATACTTTCTTGTCTATTTGAGCAAGGAAAGAGAGGTAGAGGATAAAGCAACAAATGTGTATCCCCCCAGTCAATAACACTTTCTAGACTTTAAGACCACTGTGTGTACAATGCAGCCACCTGACAGAGCCAGAAGAGTGTGCCAATGCCTTATCTCTGTGCTGAGCTCATCGAGAGAGTTTGATGAAGTGCAGTCAACAAGAAAGATAACAATGAACTGCTTCCACCCTTTCATTTCTGCAAATCCCTTGCCATGGGACTGTGGCAATCTGCAAAGAGAAATCCACCCTCTCCCTTCCCTTCTTTACTTCTTTTTTTTTTTTTTTTTTTTTTTTTTTTTTTTTTTTTTTTTTTTTTTTTTTTTTTTTTAGTGCAAGACATTTTAATTTCCCTGTGGGAGAAAAAGGTAGTTTTATATCTGGACCCAGTGTGAAACACTTTACTGATTTTGAAATTTAAGGTTTCTGTCTTAGTGTAGTGGTTTGGCCCAAAATACTCATTACTGTTTATCTTCTGTGAGATAAGAATTAGGAGAAATGCAAAGCAGGCACCAAACTTGAAAGAATATAAAGAAGTTTATTAACAGACCTAAAAGAGGAAAGAAAAAAAATTATACCACCTTCAGAACTCTCCTCCTCCCCCCACCTTCCTCCCTTCTCCCACTGACAATGTGAAAAAACAACCCTTAAGATGTTCAGTCTGTTTACCACTTCCATAATAACCTTGTTCAGTCCATTTAGAAAGAGAAGTCTCTTCTTGCTCGTGCTATTAAAACAGTATCACAACGAGACAGCCGCCCACTTCCAAATATTGTTCAGTCCATTTAGGAAGAGGAGTCTCTCTGCTCGCATGTGAGTCCTTTCCCCCGACTTGCAGCTTTTCCCGCAACTGCTTTTGAGGGTCCACTCTTGAAGTTTTTTGGGGTACAATTTTAAGGTTGAGCCGTTCAGAAACAAAAACAGAGGCCCTTCTCCTTCCCTGGGAGCAAAGGGTCTTCATCATCTTCATCTTTAGGACTATCTCTGGGAGCATCTCTAGGGACTGAGGTTTTCTCCTTTCCCATTTGGAGCAAAAGTCCTCATCGCTTCCATCTCTCCCTGTCCAAACTTCTCATGGAATTACAGCTGCGTCAGCATCTGCCTATCTCAGCACAGGTGCTTTTGCTTACGAGTTGAACACTCCACCCCCCAGATCTTCATGAAATTACAACAGGATACTCTGATATATCATAGCTTCACAACAGAATTTCAGCTTTAAGCATCTCCTCTTTCTCTTCCCTCAGGTTTTCAGCTCTTCACAGCAGTAAAAGGGTTAATCTCACCTCGGCCTTGCAGCTTTGCAGCTGGAATGTTGAATTTTTCTTATCGCAGTGGAGAGGGGGGAGAGCCGAGCCGCTCTGGCTGCCCACGGCAAGGCAGTGGGGGGGGGTTCCATGGCTGGAACAGGTCCATGGCTCCAGGATGGCCGTGGCCTGGCCCAGCCTGGCCCAAGCAGGGCCTGGCCAGGCCCGCTGGCCCCCACACGGGGCCCGCAGCCACCTGTGCCAGCGCCGGAAATGAGAGAGAGCTTGGGGGGGAGTTTGCCTATTCTTAAATGTGGATCACAGAGGTGGTCACAACTTTAAGTGGCTTAAAGAATTGTCCATATTCAAACTGGCCAGCTGATAGGTTCTATCAGTTCCCAGAGGAAACTGTAAGCACCCCTTAGCAAGGACGTCCCTTCCGGGACTATGCTTGCTAACCTATGACAGTTGGCCACTGTGGTGATCTGTTTACCCATTGCTTTTCCTACCCCACATTGTTCCCCCCACCCCGTTCCTTGCCCCTAGCCCTGGCTGCTCCCTCGGGCTCTCCCTATTGGTTCCTGTGCCCCAACTCTGCCCATGTACCACCCCTGAGCCCCTGAGAAAAGCTCCCCGCGCCCCGACCAAGAGGTCTCGCTCTCTGCCTGAGCGTCGGCAGGACAAGATGTGATTAAAGTAATCTCAAATCCTCATGGGGAGACCCTTCTCGCCTCCTTTGCCAACACTGTGTTATAGCACTGATAGCTGCTGGAGCAAAAACTGCGGGGCCGTCCGAAATGGACTGCAGGAGGGCGACAATGGTCGCACTGCCCTAAGCATCCCTGCTGAGCTCTCAGGAAAGCTGCAGCTTGCTAAGCTAAATCTAGCAACTGCAACAGGCCAGTCCAGAAAATGATACACCTGTACTCCATTAAAAAGCAGTGTGAACACAATTAATTAAATATGCTGTTTCTAAAACACCCTGCAAGTATTTCTTTGGAAACACATAAACCAGTGCCAGGTGTAGGATGAAAGGCAATGTTGCTGCTTGATCTTGGCAGTGAACAGTAGGATAATCTACAGCTCAATAGCACATTAGCATTTTCAAAGTCTATGATTTCCATTTCTTATCATACAAAAAAGAAACCCAAAAACCTGAAAACATAAAGCAAAGGAAGAAAAAATGTGGAAAGAGTATTAGTTAATTTATCAACTACCTGAAATGCTAAGTGGAGCCAAGTTAAACTTTCAGAAACATAAATTATATTTGTCATAGTTGAGTAAATCTTTGCAAACATTTGCCTTCCTTTAAGCTTCAATTTTAAATTTAAAAAATGTTTCTCTTGATGATTATCTTTTGATAAATGATGTTGGGCATGACTTGTAACTAGATTTTGCAGTGGTCTGAATATTTGTACATGAGATATTGCAGCATAGGTGATAGAAAAGTGAGTTAGAGCAGAAAGCAACAGTATTACCTATATTCTCTGTCAAAGCTGTCATCTTTTGGCACTGGTGCTTGCACTGCACTTTTATGGTGGACCTCCGGCAGCTGCTGTTCATAACACAGCTCTAGTTGAAAAGATTGATACCAGCCTTCATTTAAATAAAATAACTTACTTTCTGAAAAATGGTTGGAACATACTTAGTCATGAAAGGGGAGAATTCTACAGTGTGTTCCCTGCTCATGATATTGAAAAATGGGCCATGTTGTGCAAAACTATATGAATGATGTTTATGTTCTTTATTTTTTTTCCAGCTGGATCTGATCTAGAAATTAGGGTTGTATATCAGGACTTGCAATCACGCTTTTAAGCCTTAATTAATCCTGTGGTCCAAAAGACTTTCAAGACTTTATTAAATTGTTTGTGTGAAATAAAGTTGCCTGCAAATAAAATTCAAGTGGAAAATAAAGTAAGTGGGGCAGTAACTCAGGTGTTCCATACTACATTCTTCCATCAAGAAATACTTTAAATATATTTTGCTGCATTGTGTTGGGTAATTAATTTTATTGGCAAATTATTTACTTTCAATAATTTAAAATAAAGAGATTTCCATTAGAGGTAGAGCATTAATATAAGATTATAAAAATAAAGGTTAGAATATACACCTGAATATCCAGTAGATGGAGCTTCTTACCTCTAACATGTTTCATTTTATCAGAGTAAATTTGGCTTTAAGGTGGCTGTTGAGATGCAGTCAAAAACTAAATATAAAAATTACAGCAAAGATTGTATCAAAGCCAGACAAGACTGGGACATGATCAAAAACCTTAACCTGCTTTTACAAGCTTTTTTTCCTGCTGTCTTTCCCTTAGTGGCACATTTAATGATGCAATAAAAGAGTATTTGATTAGGAAATACTGGTCAAATAGATATTATTATAGTTTCGTGTCTGTTTTTTGTTTGGTTATGAAGTTTTTTGGGTTTTATATTTTTTCATGTGTAATGCCTAGATTTGTCCATTCAAGGGTTAAGAAGAGATTCTTATTAATTTCTGTAGATTTTAGTGCCAGAGAGCACCAAGTAATATTTTTGAGATTTCAGAAAGACCTAATGAATACTGAGTTGACTATAAGTCAGAGAAATGTTTTCAGAGACTCTGCATGGAATTAATTAGCCCTGATTTCTGGTGAGGAGTTATTAGAGACTAATATAATTAGGCACAATTAATTTTTTAATGAAATATTATTGAGGAAAACTTGAGATAACTTGAGAATAGATTAATATGTCCATATTTCTATTGTAGAATAATATTTGAACTAGCTTTTAGTTTTGATGGAGGATAACATTTACCCTGTTATATATAGCATGTTTGTCCAGAAAGCTTGAAAAGTGGCAGAAAGCTGACTTCAAAGATAAATAAATGTTTTTGGAAAGATAGGCTTTGCAAACCAAGGGAAGGCAGTTTCTGCACCTTCATATTTTTATTCTAGGGGCATATTCAATCATTTCCTCTGCAGCAGTTTGGATTCAGCTTCTGATGCTTGAAAAGATGCCTAAAACTCAGCCTGTGTTAACTGAATTCCACCTGAGGTAGACAAAAGGCTGAAGACCTTAATGTCAAGTGTCTGCAGCAGTCAGACCTGGATACTAGTGGGTATTTGAATTTGGTGGTGGCTGATAAAAACAACAGTACAAATTATTAGGGTTTATGTTGCTGCTGTGAGTGATTTTGCATTAATATTGCACAAATATCTGTGAAATCTGGTACTTTTGGAATAACATATATAAATCAAGGTCTGATTGACATAAATCTTGAGTACGTTAGGATTTCTGCATATATCAGCCAAGGTTTCATTCTGTTTTATTCAGAAAGATAGAAGTCACAGGAGAGATCTTGAGACCATTATTAATAACCCAGATTTGCACTGGAGAACTGGAGAGAGGCAGTGTCTATTAGCTTGGATGTAGGGTGCCTTTGAATCTTGTGAAACAGTGCAGTTCAGATTAGCAAAGTGACTTTCAGACTGACTGTGTGGACTTTTCAGACTTTTCAGACTGACATATCAGCGTGGGTATGTCCTAACCTGTTTCTGGATTTTAAGCCAGGTGATTTCAGTAAATAATGACAAATTATTTCCGACTGTGTCCCCCTCCCCCAAGTTTCTTATGAACATGTTCCTTGCAAACACAGTGTTTTCACACAGGAGCACAAAACAGGTAAAGATTTTAAAATGCTTTAAAAATTCAGATTTTCTTTAGGACTCCATTTCATGAACATGCTTCTCTTTGCATTAATTCACATCTGATTTTTACTGCCTTTAATGTTCCTTTTTTGAATTGTTAAATCCCATGACAAGATACAGGAATTGCTTCCGTTCTTTCCCAAAAGGTATTCTCCCTTTCTCTAGAGAAAATGGTAACTCTTCTCTATGTATTTTTTCTTCTTTTTGTTCTCTGCTTTCTCCATAGACAACTGTTTCTGCATAGGTGGAAAATCTGTTTCTGTAGATTCCCATGGGGCAGACTGGCGCCTTGGGAAGAACTCCTATGGGTTTCTGTCCTTTGTGCAAGGCCAGGCAAACACAGAGGGAGACTGTGCTTGCTGAGCTCCCTGCCAGCAGAAGCCAGGGAAAGATGCTGTGAAGAGTCTCCCTTGTTCTGTTGGACGTGTGGGTAGTAGGGCACAGTGGACAATGCAGGGATTAAGTTCAGCAAAGAAAGTCAGGGAGTTTTGGAGTCTCTTGAGGTCAGCAACAGGGGTATGGATGCTCATGCCAAGCAGACATGAGACCTCTCATCTCTAATTCCTGTTCCTTCATGGCCCTTTATAACAGTGTTGGCAGAAACCGACAGACTACCTTTGAAGTCTGTAGAGAAAGATGCAAGCTAGAAAGAAAAGAGAGCTGGACTTGTCAGTTGGAACTGGAAATACTGTACAGGCTTTCAGGGGTCCCTGAGGCCTCTGCTTTCAAATCAGTGAAATAACAGCTCTACGTGAAAGAACAGGGGCTGGTTTTACTCCAGAGTGGGAGAATGAGCTCCTGGGGCTCTGCTGAATGAAAGGGAAAATGAAAAGGAAGGAATGCTTCTCAGAAACACTATTTTGTGTGGTATGGAGTTCAGCTGTCTCCTACCAGTTCAGAGTGGGGGACTGTAGCATAACATGATGAGGGTTAAGGTGAGACCAGAGGGCAAACTGCATAGCCATAGGCATAAAAGTGTCTGTGAAAATGCTTTGCTCAGGGCCATCCAACACTACATTCTCAAGGGTGGTAATGGCAGGAGAGTGGCTCTTTGTGCCGTTTTGCTGAATGGGGTAGGATGCTTTCAACAATTTTTCTTAGCGAACATTGATGGAGGGAAACTATGCAAAGCAGATGATGTTAATAAATGTCCTGTTTGTAAAAATCACTGCAAGATGCAGTGGATAGATAGGGAGGAAAATCTGCATGTTAAAGGAACTGTTTATTCACAATATGCATTCATAAAACAGCAGAAACATAATTGCTTAAAAAGCATATGAGATTTATTGTTCACATTCTCATTTTGCAGAAATGTGCTTTGTTACTTTGTTCAACACAGAATACGTAAAATATCCTAGGTGCTTTGAAAACAGTATTGCAAAGCACAAAGCAATAAAAAAATTCCACCCCTATGGTGCATGTTCTTCAGACAATATCATTTTATTACCAACATCTAAAAAAAAAAAAAAATGTAGAAATGGGTCAGCAACCCATTTGAATGACTTTACAGCATAGTCAGTGGTGTACTTAGACAAAAGAAATTCTACTCACCTGACTGCCAAAGTTAACTATCAAGACCATTTCTTACATGACAAGGATCTGCACACTGTATTGTAGTTATGTAGCAATTTGGGTAACTTTCATTTCATGGAGTGGACCTACATTTTATTTGGTTTGGGTTGGTTTGGCTTTTGGAAAGCTGCAATTAAAAAGATGTAATTATTTCTTAGTATGGCTGAGGGTGATATTTAACTGAAAACAACCCAGAGGAAAACAAGCTTGTGAATTTATAAAGGGATCAGAATAATGTAGTTATGGTAGCTAAGGTTTAGTGTGAGAACAGTTCAAAGAAAGTAGGATTGTAATTTAAAATAACATCTCATTAGTTGGTTTAATTACTCACTGCCAGCTCTAATTGGTTTTTACGTCTGGGAAAAAAAAAAAAAACAACAAAAAAAACCAACCCATAGCACTTAGGAAAAAGAAAGGATTTTTACCCCCAGTAAGCTGGACACCAAATGAAGGTTCCTTTGGCAAAGCATAAGATTCTGATTAGGTTTCTGAGCTGCTTTGAATTATACTGTTTAGTCTGTATTTGGAATTTAAGCCCAACAGCTTCAATATTGATTGCATCTTTCTCTAGTATTTTCTTAACTTTTCCTTATTAGGAACAAAAGTCTTTTAAAAGTAACTATCCTTAAGACCCCTGTGTAGATAAGCAGTTTACTAGGTGATGATTTAATGTGCAATATGCTTCTTTATGTCCTCACAAGCCTTCTAACAGGGTTATCTTCAACCCTCTGTTTTTGTGCTAGCATGTATAAGTAGCTGTCAGAGACCATGGCACATTTTGCTGCTGAGTAACACAGAACAAAAAGACCAACCCAAAATAAGATGAGAAATCCTAGAAAATGATTAATAATGATAAAACTACTTACTTTTGATGTTTATTAGTCCAGTATGAAATCTATGTTAAATCTTGAGTCAGGGTTAGGGACTACAAGTTCCTGTCCATCGGAGTAGGGAATTGTGTGTTAAGTCTGTTTCTGATTATCCTTTATTAACTAATTTCTTTCCCTTTGGCCCAGAAATCCAGATACACCTCTAAACACTAGTTCTTTTTTAAAATTAAATCTTGCACATTCTTTTCATTTCAGGTGCTTCAGATTTCATAAGAATGAATATTCCAAGACAGCATATAAATCCACAAGAATTTACATGAGTCTATTATCCTCTCATAAGAAAATCTCCCAGGTTGAGCCAAACAACGAAACAGTGCCTTACCAACTCTAGCTTGATTAAATATATTAGAAAACTAGAAAGTCAATCTTTTAACTGTTTTCTTGGAAAAAATCAAGGGCAAACTTTATAATCACTGCTTGCCTAGTTCTGTAAGTGGTAGGTACTTTTTCTCCCCAGCTATCTCAGGTACAGCAACAGTGTCTCACTTTTGACATTCAGCCTTGTCAACATTCTTACACATCCCTTGAATCAGATCACTTCTGAAGGCTTTCTTCATGAATTCTCCAAGTAAGATTAAATATTTTGGTATTTTACAGTGCCTTTTTGGTCTTTCCTGCTTTGAAATGCATACATGAGCTGGTGGGAATCTGGTAACACGAATGTGCTGATGACTGTTTGTTTTGTGGCTCATTCCTGTGTTCAGCATTGATATCCTTAACTGGTGGCTGGAGAAGATTAAAGCATTCACGTCAGCTAGATGACTGAGGTGACCAAGGATTCCTGAGCACATTTTATTACTCAGGTTTTCAATGTAGGGTTTTGATTAACATGTAAAGGGTAGTCAAAATGTTCTTGTCAAACATCTTCAAGGCAAACCAACTTTTAAAAAATTAATATGAAGTAGACGTGTTTCACCTGAATCAACTTTTTACCCAGGCACTTTGTAAAACAAAATCAAAATAATGATTCTGTCCAAAGTTTAATTTTTCACACATTTTTCAAAATCAAAAATAAGAGGATTTAAGATTTTAGAATCTGCATTTTCTAAATTCAAAAGTGTTCGTGATCTTCAAATCTCTGGCTGATTTGGAACTATTCCTTTCAAAAATCTACTTTTTTTTCGCATATTCTAAGTCATTGTAACTACAACAACAGTTAGTGAATATGTTAAGTCTGGAGTCCTCAATTTTAATTCAGGGGTGGCCCTGATCATGAAATTAGTTCTTTCCAGGCCTTCTAATCCTTTTAAAATTTCAAGGCCAAGGTATTTTTTTATGTCTGTGTTGTGAAGATGAGGTTGTTGTCTATTTTGACTAATTCTTTTTTTGAGTCAATCTTGACTGGTAAATGTTAGTGATGCTGTCAGTTAAATATTGATTTTTTATAAAATTATCAGACCTGCCTATATGTGATAGTAGGTGCTTTAAAAAATAGTGTATATATTGAAGGCAACAGGATAGTTGAGCACATCATTAAAATTACATCTATGTTACAAAAAATTGAAAGAAATTACAAATATTTTTAAGATGTACTTGTAATTTAGATGCCTTTACAGTTTTGAATATAATTTTCCTAGCATGTTTCCCTGAAGCAAAAAAGAAGCTAAAAGAAAGAAACAAAAAGGAAACTAATTATAGTTGCTTCCTTGCAGTTTTTCGATTCTCTGAGGCACCTTTATGACCAATCATAATACCTCCTCATTTCAGAGTTAATGAGCCAAAAAGATGAAAGTTGTTTCAATTCTGGTTCTTCTATTTCCACTGTTGCAACTGTTTCTGTTCTTCAAGTCTTCTAAAGGGCTGAACTAAACAAAATAAAGGTTTCGGTACTGCATTCTCAAAGCAATGCTCATATTATAGCTGATTGCATTCTCTGAGTTGCTTATATTTGTGAGTTATGTGGAAAAAGAAAAACAAATCAAAAAAATGGGTAACAGATTCAGGTACTCCAGTCTTCAGTGTTAGCTCCCATAGAACATATAAATATATGTAATGTTTTAAAAGAAAATATAAAGACAGATGTGCGCACCATAATTAGACAGTTACTAGGTAACATTCCTGCTTCAAGAAAACGTTATAAATTGAGATGTTTAGAGGCTGCATTATTCCTTTAATGTCAGCTACTAGATGATGCCACAGTAGGTAACATTAGACAAAATACATACCAGGGTGTTAGTTGAGCATTAGTAGAAGTTTCCAAAAGATGCACTATGTTATTTTGTTACCAGTTAAAGTCACCCTCTGACATAGATATTGGATATCTTTGGAATACTGGGAGTTAGGAATGGGAAAGAAAACCAAACAAAAACAACAAACAAAAAACTCCCACCTCATTTGAAGTCCCTGAGAGAAACAAAGTCAGGTGAAGTGGGAAGAGATAATTTCCTCTGTATCCATTATTCTTCATTTCTGTTAAAGACAATATATCGTGACCCATATCTGCCGTGGATGTCATTGTCCTTCTACCTCAAAAAAATATTTTTGCACTCTGCCAGTCCAAATAGCAAATTTATGAAGAGCCAGAGGAATGAAAGTAGCAGTATTTAGTGAGAAACAGAGGGCTGCAACCTCTAAAATTGTTTAAGGTTGTACTAGAAGTATAAGTAGTGATGTTTGGCATTTGCACAATAGTGTATTTTTATACAAACTCTTCTGCTTCTCTGTCAGCCAAGGTGCATGACTGTTCTGCTGGATATGCATAATTTTCTAAACATAGGATTTGAGACCTCACTCACAGCTAAAGTTAAGTAATATTTAGGAGATTTAAGCCAAGATTGGCAGAAAAGCTGATTGAGAATGGTATTTTTTATTTTAATAGTCACAGAAAATTTTATGAAGGTGTTTTGGAGCATGGACTAAGTGTGAAAACAGAGCAAATGAAGCCCCGATACTGATTTCTTCAAATCACTTTTTAGCTTCCAGCTTCACATTCCTGTCTTTCCCTTTCCTCCATAAGCAGCAATGACCCAAAATAATTGATAATGGGACAAAGAATACCAAGGTGCATCCTACAGAAGAATTTTAGGCAAGCAATTGATTATACTTCACTTTAAAACCAGAATAATCAGAAATAAACAAGATTAGATACCAATGAGGAAAAAAAAAAAAGATCTGACAGAGGTTTCAGTACATTTTGGACTATCCGTTTAAATTATTGCTTCTCACCTCCTATTAAATAACAATTGTACCAGTTCTTCAGGATATCAACTTTGATCTTTTTTTTTCCCCACAGAAAGCAGTTACTATGTCACTGGTTTTTTTGAGTGACCTGGGCAGCTTTCTTAGCAAATATATCCTATGCCTTTAATGGAACTTTTGGTTTGGGGTTAAAAATAAGAGGTAAATCCCTGAGAACCTCTTATGTCCCATATATTGTCTGCAATAAAACAACTGTACAGTTTTTCTGGAATAAATTTTTCCTGATAAAGATAACCAAACATTTATTTTCTAAATTCCATGCAATTTTCTTGAAGTATTCCTGTTTTTTTTGTGAATATCAAGATGATAATAAAATAAGAATTATGAAGCATAATGCATAAAGATATTATGTCTTTTGTAGAATTAAGAGACATTTGCTTGTGTGAATGACTGTGTGCTTTGCCTCCAGTTGAATATAAAAATAAGCATCTCATGAGACAGCAAACGTATTGTGATTTTTTTTTTCCTGGCTGCCTTAAAAGAAATATAATAAGTCAATCTGCATTTTGAAATGTACTGAGAACAACAATGGATCATTAAGTTCTTCTCAATTCCACCTGATGAAGCGTGTAGAAGAGTCCCCTGCAATATTGCATTAGTGACACTTTCATTATCTGAAACTATTTCTGTATCCAGGCAAAACTATTCCTGTAATATTCCTGTCTCGCTGTGTTTTGTATATGCGGAAGACTGATTTGCATTGTCATTCTTGGGCCTTTATGGTTCACTAAGGGTTGATGAAGTTGTGTGTGTGAGCTTTGGACCTTATTGAGCTACATTATTGCTTTGGTACTCTTTAGTGTATGAACATGCAAGGATAATAAGGGAACATAAATCCATAAATTCTGTGTATTTATGAGAGAATTTTAGTACAGTACAGCAGGTAAAAGAACTTTTATGCTCATATCTTAAAATAAGTGTCTGAGATAAAAATTTAAATTAACTCAAATAGTCAATGTATGCTAACTACCAGTAAAGTATACAGGTAGCAGGACAACATAACATGCCTTTCAGTGTAGTTTTATATACAAAATTCTATTAGCAGGTTGTGTTTTCAATATCTAATTTAAACCTATTGAAAATATTAAAAACTATCTATTCCTATTGTTTGTTGATATTACTAGAAAAACAAACAAATAATCTTTGCCTATAGTGCATGTGTTCACTATATTTTTATTGTGGATTAAGAATTACTTTTCTATTAGTAAGCTGTTCATACTGTTGCTGTCTGTGATGCAGGACTTTAAATCATACCTAGCAGGTATCAGCATGGGGATTTACCAAAGAGAATCTTGAAAATCTGTCTTCCTGATAAAATGAGCAAGCCTTGACCCAGAGGGATGGTTAAATCAAAAACCATCACATATTTGATCTTTTATTTTTTTTTCCTCTTCCCCAAAAAGAAACATGATCATCAATATGCCTTGTAAATATAATTCTGCCTCTTTTTTTTCCCCAAGGTTTATTTTCAAAGGGTAATTGCCTATCTAAAAATCTCTGTTTACCTTGCTTGTAGTTCATATTTAGCGTTGCGACTGTAGCTGTGCATCGAACCATTGTACTTGGGTGGATTTTGCTGTCGCCTTCAATGGGACTAATTCCATAAGTAAAGCTGTTAGGACATTTTTATGGGATTCACTATTTTCCTCATGGAAAGTTTCAAAATCTATCAATATTCAAAATAACAAAAATATTTGCTGCTTAAAAAAAAGCAAAAGAGAGGACATAAAACCAAAGCCTCAGAACTGAGCCTCAAGCATGAGTGGAAAGAACAAGAAAAAATAACTCATGTTTTTTATCTGAGGTCATATCCTCTGTTTTTTTCTCTATAATTCATCACTTTAATTCACAAATTGTTGCCAAAAGCAGTATTAAAATTTTAACTGGGTAACTTGGGATGCCTTGTAAAATTGGTATGCATTTTGTTGCAAAATAATATCAGTTCCTAAAGATCAATAACTAGAAAGAGCTATTATTTTTTTTCTTATTTCCTTCCTGAATGTTGTACTGAAATTGTTTCTTTTTAGTGGACTTCTTCCAAAAACTTCAGTCTATCTTGCATTCTGTCTTTTTTTGATCTTTCAAGTCTTTGTCTAGCTTTCATTTTAACATACTGATGACCGAGTTAATGACTTTATTTCTTTTTTGTCAAATGTACTTGAGTTTTGCATTTGTTGCTAATTAGAAATCAAATGAATCTCATTAAAGGGGTGTTGTAACCTTTTTCTACGATGAGAAAGGGCCAAGATTTCTCATCTGAAAAACTGTAGAACTGTCAGCACCTAATGGGTTTGTCAATGCTATTAGAAGTAAATAATAAACATAGAAAATGACTTGACATGAACTATTGCAAAAGATCTACAATGAGCTTTACAACACAAATCAATATTTTTCCAAGAGAGTGACTATTTATTGAAGGCACTAAAATCTCTGATGAGAGAGCAGGAACATTTTCCTGTCCAATTACCTAGATCCCTTTCGAAAATGTGAAATGGATAAATGATGGCAGATTCACATTAAACTAGTGTATTTTGCTAAAGCGTGTTTTTATATACTTTTCCATAGACAGTAAAGATTATATACTTGGATTAGGTTTGCATGGCAAGGTTTTGGTAGTGGAGGAGGGGGCTACAGGGGTGACTTCTGTGAGAAGCTGTCAGAAACTTCCCCCATGCCTGACAGAGAAAATGCTGAATGGATCCAAGACAGGTCCAGCATTGGCCAAGGCCAAGCCCATCAGTGGCAGTGGTAGCACCTCTGGGATAAAATATTAAGAAGTGGGGATAAAATTTAAGAAGTGGGGAAAAGTCCTGTACAACAGCAGCTGGGAGACAGGAATGAGAACTTGTGGGATGAACAACTCTGCACACACCCAGGTCAGTGCAGAAGGAGGAGGTGCTCCAGGAGCAAGAACTGATATTCCCCTGCATCCTCTGGTGAAGACAGGTGAGGCAGGCTGTCCGACTGCAGCTCATGGAGGATCCCACACTGGAGCAGGTAGATTTCCCTGAATGAGGCTTTGTCACAATGAGAAACCTGCTCTGTAGCAGGGTCTTGGAAAGACCTCTATCTCCACAGAGAAGGAAGTCCACACTGGAGCAGATTTTCTGGCAGCACTTGTAACCTCATGGGGAACCCACAGTGGGGCAGTCTGTTCCTGAAGGACTGCACCTTGTGGAAGGGACCCACACTAGAACAGTTCCTGAAGAACCCATGGGAAGGACTCCATTGGAGGAGTTCATGGAAGACTGTCTAACGTGGAAGGGAGTCCATGCTGGTGCAGGGGAGGAATGTGAGAAGTCCTCTCCATTAAAAGGAAGGCACTGCAGAGACAACGTGTGATGAACTGACAACGCCCATTTCTCATCCCACTGCACCACTGAGTCAGAGAAAATACTTTGGGAGTAATGTCGAGTTAGGGAAGAATAGAGAGATGGAGGAAGATTTTTAAGGATTTGACTTTATGTCTCATTACCCTACTCTGCTTTGATTGGTGATAAATTAACCTAATTTCCTCAAAATGAGTCTGTTTTGCCTGTTGTCATAGGTTAGCAAGCATAGTCCCGGAAGGGGCGTCCTTGCTAAGGGGTGCTTACAGTTTCCTCTGGGAACTGATAGAACCTATCAGCTGGCCAGTTTGAATATGGACAATTCTCTAAGCCACTTAAAGTTGTGAACACCTCTGTGATCCACATTTAAGAATAGGCAAACTCCCCTCCAAGCTCTCTCTCGTTTCTGGCACTGGCACAGGTGGCTGCGGGCCCCGTGCGGGGGCCAGCGGGCCCGGCCAGGCCCTGCTTGGGCCAGGCCGGGCCGGGCCACGGCCATCCTGGAGCCATGGACCTGTTCCAGCCGTGGAACCCCCCCCCACTGCCTTGCTGTGGGCAGCCGGAGCGGCTCGGCTCTCCCCCCTCTCCACTGCAATAAGGAAAATTCAACATTCCAGCTGCAAAGCTGCAAGGCCGAGGTGAGATTAACCCTTTTACTGCTGTGAAGAGCTGAAAACCTGAGGGAGAGAGAGAGGAGATGCTTAAAGCTGAAATTCTGTTGTGAAGCTATGATATATCAGAGTATCCTGTTGTAATTTCATGAAGATATGGGGGGTGGAGTGTTCAACTCGTAAGCAAAAGCACCTGCACTGAGATAGGCAGATGCTGACGCAGCTGTAATTTCATGAGAAGTTTGAACAAGGAGAGATGAACCAGATGAGGACTTTTGCTCCAAACGGGAAAGGAGAAAACCTCAGTACCTAGAGATGCTTCCAGAGATAGTCTTAACAATGAAGATGAGGAAGACCCTTTGCTCCCAGGGAAGGAGAAGGGCCTCTGTTTTTGTTTCTGAACGGCTCAACCTTAAAATTGTACCCCAAGAAACTTCAAGAGTGGACCCTCGAAAGCAGTTGCGGGAAAAGCTGCAAGTCGGGGGAGAGGACTCACACGCAGGCAGAGAGACTCCTCTTCCTAAATGGACTGAACAATATTTGGAAGTGGGTGGCTGTCTCGTTGTGATAATGTTTTCATAGCATGAGCAAGAAGAGACTTCTCTTTCTAAATGGACTAAACAAGGTTATTATGGAAGTGGTAACAGACTGAACATCTTAAGGGGTGTCTTTTTACATTGTCAGTGGGAGAAGGGAGGAAGGTGGGGGGAGGAGGAGAGTTCTGAAGGTGGTATAATTTTTTTTCTTCCCTCTTTTAGGTCTGTTAATAAACTTTCTATTCTTTCAAGTTTGGTGCCTGCTTTGCATTTCTCCTAATTCTTATCTCACAGCAGATAAACAGTAATGAGTATTTTGGACCAAACCACTACACCTGTGATGGTAATCAGTAAGTGATATCCCATGTCCTTATCTCAACCCAGGAGCCTCCTCTTACATTTTTCCTTCCCCATCCCATTGAGGAGATGTGTGATGGAGCAGCTTTACTGGGCACCTGGCATCCAGCCAGGGTCAACCCACCAGAAGTGTAAATCTGTTATAGTATAAAAAGCTATTTCATATTTTTTGCCTGTGCCATTTTAATATGTGGTCTTTGCATTTAAACTTACATTTCTAATTTCTCAAGAAATTGCCTTCTCTTTGATATGATCATAGAATCTTTATTTTATCCATATATTTTCACACATTAGAATATTAAAGTGCATTAATGCACATTTATTCATGTAGCAATAAGATTTGCAAATAATTAAATAGCAGAAGTTTCTTCCCCCTACTCCTTACAGTTAATAACATACACCTTGATAATTTTCAAGCAGTGTATCCTTCTAAACGGTCTAGAAACCTAGGAACAGCTGTTTTGTTTTCAGAGCTGGTTAACGTACCCAGAAACTGTAAAATCTGCTTCACAGCTTCAGTGGTTATACTATAGGTAACTTTTTACATTCTTTCCTTCCTAATGTCCTTATCAAAGAATAGATGATGGCAGACTTGGCTCTTAGTATATACTAAAAAAAAACCCCACCAATTTTCTGTAGTTGTTTTGAATATTTAAAGCTTTATATAAATGGTAAGACTAAAATTATTAAGAGATACAGCATTTGAAGGAAATCAACTACAAAGAAAGATCAAAGGAAAACACTGGTGTTCTTTATATATGAGAGGGTCACTTAGCTGGATTTTAAAAACCATACACATACAGCACATATGATATATAAATCATACATATATCTAATTAAAATTATAATGATTGCCTATAACCAAGACAAAACAAGGCTGATTTATTAGAAAAGTATTTCAGTTGTTTATAAGCTTTTTACAAGACTGACAAAATGTAATTGTTTGGGTGGAATTTGAAGGCTAATTTTCTTCCCCAGGCTTGTTTTTTGGAAAGTTTTAGCAAAATGATCAAAAGGTTTCTTCTAATTAGTTTAAGGAAATCACATTGTTTTTCATCTGAAAGAAGATCAAGAATATTCTGTTTAGTTTTAAAGAAATGCATAAAACTTTGTGGCATGATCATGAAAATCAGAAAGCTGTCTTATTTAGGAGCGAGGGGTGAATTCTGCTATTCTACAAAACTTGTACTAAAGTTTCTACCTCCAGAAACATCACTTTATATATGCACAGTCATGGCTTGTGTACTCCATGTGGGTCCTGTAGATACTCTGTACAGAGATAAGCCTGGTTATGACCTGTCCCTAAAAATTTGCATAGAAAATGCCTCAATGAAAATTTGCATAGATGCTTGCCTCAATAAATTCTTTGGGAAGTAGCCAGAATGGTGCTGAAATCAGAAACATGAGGATTTTAATTTTTCTTGGTCTTTGCTTCTGTGGTACTTGACTAAGAGAGAAGAGGATCATAAATGATGAATGAAGTGACTGAAGAGGAGATACCTCAGATTGGTAGTGAAAAGGAGGTACACAGGCACTCTGTGATAGCTGGACACAGGAGATGGATGCTAATAAAGCTGGTGTGGATGAGCCAAATCTGGATTTGTTATAAAAACAAATACTTCATAGATGATACTGAACTGAGACTCAGAAAAAAGGACAAAGATGCACAAATAATGATGAAAAATGTTAATTTTGACATCATAAAACAATTCCATGCTTCATTTTTAACCTTGCAGAATTTCTTTTCCACGTTTGTTTACTATAGTTTACTCTCTTGAATTTTAGTGGATAAAAAACTACAAGTTCAAAGAAAGATTTCTAGCTAAATTTAAATTTGTACTTTTATATGTATCAGTAGGCTTTGGCTCAGAAATCTTTTCACTAGAAGCAAAAGAGTACAACAAAAAAAATTTACACAATATCCACCTGAAAGGGCAACCTTCTTCATTGCATTTGTGGTTAAGTCTTGAAAAATGAGGAAAGTTAGTCATACTGGTCTTTATCTCTTCAGAAAGTAGCTATGCAATGATGTGCACAACCAACTCCATGCACAAGAAAATGTGAACATGGGAAAAATAGTACACATTAAGATAATCCTGTGTGTAGGACAACGTCATCCTGACAGAGTGAGGAAACACAGGAATGAAGACACATTACTGAACTCTTTATAAAGGAACAAATAACAGAATCACAGAATCATTTAGTTTGGAGTTCACTGAGTTCAACCTTTGACTGATCAACACCTTGCCAACTAGACCGTAGCACTAAGTGCTGTGTCCAGCTGTTTCTTGAACACTTCCAGGGATGGTGACTCCAACACTTCTCTGGAATAACTCTTTCTGTGAAAAATCCCTACTGATGTCAAACCTGAACTTCCCATAGCACAGCTTGAGGATGTTTCCTCTTTTCTTGTCTATAGTTGCCTGTGAGAAAAGGCCAAACCCCACCTTGCTACAATCTCCTTTTGGATGGTTGTAGAAAGTGATAATGTCACCTCTGAGCTTCTTTTTCTCCAGGCTAAACAACACCAGCTCCTCATAGGACTTACTCTCTAAACCTTTTACCAGCTCTGTTACCCTCTATTCTGGACACACTCCAGAACCTTAATGTCTTTCTGGGAGTCAGGGGTCAAAAACTGGACACAGGGTTTGAAGTGTGGCCTCACCAGTGCCAAGTACAGAGAGACAATCACTGCCCTTGCTGGCCACACTATTGCTGATACAGGACAGAATGCCATTGGCCTTCTTGGCCACCTGGGCACACGCTGGCTCATCTTCAGCCAGCTTTTGATGAGCACCCCCAGGTCCTTTCCTGCTGGGCAGCTTCCCAGTCTGTAACTCCTCACGGGGTTGTTTTGACCCAAGTGCAGGACCCAGCACTTGGCCTTGTTGAACCTCATACCACTGGTCTCAGCCTCTCCAGATCCCTCTGCAGAGCCTTTCCATCCTCCAACAGTTCAACACTCTCACCCAGCTTGGCGTTGTCCATGAATTTAGTGAGGGTGAACTCGATCCCTTCATCCAGACCTTTGATAAAGACATTAAACAGGACTGGACTCAACACTGAGCCCTGGGGAATACCATTTGTGACCAGCCACCAACTGGAATGATAACAATAGTAATGTTATACAAAACATGAAACTATTTTGTTGTCATTAAAAGACAACTAAATTACTCAATTATAAAATCTAGTGCATCCTTGTTTTCTTTAAAATATTGCATAGACAAAGACAATATGGAGGAAGTTGCAAACTGAATTTTTTGAAACATAAACCAATTTTCAATTATACATAATCTTTCTGAATTCACATTTTTCTGTCACATTACCCTGATTAAGGGAATGTTTTCCTTCCTCATGATTGAAGCAATGAGAATTAAAAGTAATTCTATGCTAATATTGAAAAAAAAAAGATAAGGAAAATATCTGGCTCTATCATTTACATTTTTTTTATTAATTATTAATTATTTACAGAAAGTGAGGGGTTTCAATTATTTTTTGAGGTCTAAATGATATCATGTGGTGTTAAACCAGTGCCCTTATTAAATATGAGGAGTTTAGATTTCTTAAAATATATATAGTGATAGTTGTGAAAGTCATAGTTCTTTCAGTATTGTTTCTTCCATGTATTTTCAAACTGCAAAGGTTTCTTCATGCCTTATTCTGAATGAAAGAAGAACAATAAACAGGGCAAATAATACCTGGTGTGGGTGGCTGTCACAATTGACCAAAAAGTTCAAATTTTGAGATTCTAACAATTTTTGTGAACTCTTAATTCAATTAAAAACTAAAAAAAAACCCCACTAATATAAAAGATACTTTAAAAAATGCAAGAGCTCAGTCCTTAAAACCAAGACATCATAAAAAGAAAATGATAGTGTGATGGAGAGGAAAAAAGATTGGTTTAGAAGTGAGAGAAATCTTTGAAATTAATTAAGGAGAATTATCTTTTAAATATTTATATTATACTCTAAGAATTATAATGATGCTAGACTTTCTTAAGCTGTGTTTTTTATTCAAAAGTGGGCAAGTTTCCCAGGATTAAGTGGTTTACTGGGATTGTTTAGTGCAGGCTTAACTGATGGCTTACAAGGGGATTAATGAAATGGAGAAGGGTTTTATGAAGGTATTTCCCTACGTATTCTCACAAGGCTGTGAATGCTTTAATTTATAGAGCTCCAGTTAATATTTGTACAGTAGGAAATTAATTTATGTTAAAATGCCTCAGTTGTGATCTTCTGCAGCTACCGAATCTCTAGGAAGAGGGGAACATCTCTGTTTTCTAAAGATGCAAAGATGTTGATTTTTTGTAAAGTTCTGACATGGTGCTGTAGATACTGGAGGTTTTTTTCTCTTATATCATGGGGTTTTTGTAGATTGTTGTTTGAGAAGAGAGCAATAAAACCCTCATGTCTTCAGTAAAATATTACAACTTTGACAATAACTCAGCTAAGCAAGCTGTCACCTTTATAATGAAACCTTTACCTTTGCTTACCCGGTGACAGTGATAGACTGCACCAGGCTTTGGCTTAAGACAAGAGAGACCAGTTCTAGGAAACAGCTCTGCAGCAAGGCTGGTAGCAAGGAGCAGCACTGCCATGGTGTCTAGGGCTTTGGTAGCACTTATCTGTCACACTGGCACTTCAGAGGGTGGCTAGAAGAGAGTACCCCCTTTCGCTCCTTTCAAGCTTTTCTATCTGTAACAAGAAGGCTTAGTAGGTACTAAGTGATAGTTCTAAGCAAGTTTTTAAAATAAGAAGAGAACCATGGGTATTCAGTTATATGCAGATGCGAATGAAGAAGGGAGAAAAGTCCTTTCTGAGGCTTCAAAGTAACTTGCCATTGACTTGGAAACTTTCTACTTGAAGATTAAAAACTTCATGAGGAGTACTTATTTCTTTTTACTTTTACTCTGATTAAACTTTCTAAAATGCTTTGTAAAAGTTATTTAGTACTGCAGGTAAGAACTATTGAAAGTCACAAGTAGCAAAACTCCTCTAAACTTGAAAAAAACCAATCCCCTTAAGCAACTATCCCTATGACTGAAGGTGATGAACACCAAAGACGTATCAGCCATATTCCACAAGATGTTCTGATGAGAACCAAGTGAAACAATTACCTGGTTTTAGTAACCTGGTGATTATGAAGCATAATTCCAAGAAATTCCGTAGCTTTGAATTCTGTCAAAGGTTGCACAACTGTTTGGATGGAGTACCTAACAAGGCTACTAGGCATCTATGGGGAGCTGTTTAATAGTCCACTGTTGGAGGACTACTCTGTTGCAAATAAATTACTGAATATCAAGATGAAACCATAGAGACTTGGTTTATCTATATGCAGAAAGAAGCATGATGGGCTGTTAACTTTATTTTTTCTTATTAATAGTCAAGATATTTATAACAAGACCAGTTGTCTTTAGGGAAAATGAATGAATGCCTTTATAATCGCTTCACACACTAGTAAGACAAAAAGTGTCATCACTTTAGGAAATGCCATGTTAGACACATAATGTCTGGGGATTTAAAAAATAATAAAAAATCAGGCTGACTGGACTGCACAGCAAAATTGGTGGTACTTGGAAAGAGCAGAAAAAGCAATGAGAGCAGCAATGGCATGTCTCTCTAAAGGAAATTATATGCAGAATGCAATGTTTGTCTGACTAGATGCACCACGGTAGTCAATGCTGATGAATAAAAGTCCTACAAGACTCCCAGGTTCATGTGGTAAATCTACTTTCAGGCTTGAGCAAGAAAACCTGAAAGATAGATGAGAAGATTATAAAGACATGAAAAAGAAGCAGCAAATGTGAATGGCCAGAACATAAAAAAAATATATTGTGGCATTTCTTGTCTCCTCTTTTTATTTTCTTTAATCTAGGGCAGGGTTGTAACTCTCTGGGAACAGAAAATTTAATGAAAAGAACCCCTGTTAACAGGTGAGAGTTCAGGTTATAAATAAAGGCTGTTGAGATGAAGTAAAGTACTCGGAAACATGCCCTAGAAAGATTGAACAGCTTCTAGAATTCTACCTTAAAAGATGAATAATAAATGCAAGGATTTTGGAGAACTTCCATTTCAAAAGGTGAATTATGAATTTTTTTATAGTGTTTCAAAATAAGGACAATACCTCCAGGGACAGCTCAAGCCTGTAAGTTTTCATTTCACTTGGATAGGTATTATAAAATATCCGATTAGTAATAAGTGTGTCATGGTTTAGCATAGTTTGGGTTTTTACTTAAGGAGGGCTCCATCAGTTTCATAAAGTCCCAAAGTCCTGTACCAGAGTCAATGTAAAATACTCTGTATCAATGTAGAACATGTAAAGCCTCCTATCTTTAGAGGAAAATAATAGCTGCATCATTCCTGGAAATTAAGGTAACAATTAGAAACTTTCCTGAAAAACATAACCAATTTTGACTCCTATTCCTAGTATAAGCTGGGCCTTTTACCTTCTTTAATGCATACCAAGGCACACACTCCTGGAAAAATCTTACCATAAGCAATCCCTCATCTCCATTATTATTTCTTTAAAAACAAATCAGAGAGAAAAAAAAACCCCAAAAAACAAGCCTTCACATGATTTAGACACATGTTAAGGTTCTAAAAAGCAACTATGTCAATCTAGGCAAAGTCGGACAAAAACCCAGGAATGAGTAGAGACAGTGCTAAAAATTTTTCTAGAAAATTAGATTAGTATTATCTGTTACTTTATGAATAGCTTTTCAAACAGCTGACCTTTTTTATATTGAATAAGTAAATTCTTGCTCATTGAGAAGTACAAGAGAATAACCCACAGTTCTGCATTTAGCCCAGACCTGCAAAACTTTGCTGAGAATTATTGCTTTAGTACTTCATGAATAGTGTACAAGTTTTGGCTCATTAGCAGCTTGGAAAATGTGTTATGTCTATTTTTTTTTTTTTTTAATTGTTCAGCCTTGTTTAATTACAGCAGAGGGAAACTGAACTACACAACATTGGAGAGTTTAAAAATGTAGCACAACTTTCTGCTGGATTTCACTGGAATTTGCCACCAGGGTCAAAATTCAAGATCCTAATAATTATGCTGGATTTGAATTTGTGATAAAATGAACTAGGACAATCATACTAGCAGTTCTTTAAAATCGTGCCTTGGCAAAACTAACATTTTAAAGAAGTTAATTAGCTGAATATAAACCCATATAGATAAATGTGTGAAAGGAAAAGTCAGTTCATTAAAATCAATTGTAAGGACTGAGTTAAGCTATGGTGACATTTTCAATTTACAGCACTTTTTTGACTTAATTTTGCTGTATTTACTCAGATAAATAAATGCCCATGATATACTCCCTTCTATCAGTGCTGTTAAATTCTATGCACTACAATAAGTACCAGTATGGGTAAGCAACTAGTAAATGCTAAAATCAAAAAATCCTATTCAAAAACAAAACAAAAAAAAGAGAGTGATACACCAAATTAATTTATTTTTTACTGTCTTCAATAACTTTTTTTTCGGATACAGTAAATTTCTATAGGATAGTCTGTTGACTTTTGGCATAATTCTGTATAAAATTGTGGTGATCTTGTCTGTTTAACATGTATGACATTCTAGAAAGTTGATTTTGAAGGTGTTTTATTTTGATAAAGAACTGGATGATGTGGATCAAACTGAGGTTCATGTAAAAGTAATGTATGGTATACAGCTGCATTTTCTGAGAACTTCCAAAGCTTATGAGAGCATATTTTAAATATGCATGCTACTTTGCATGTAAATTGTATTTGCAGTATACCATCATCAGAGAGCTATCTCATTAAACTGTTTTGCCAAAATGCAGATTATAAGTTTGAGACCCATGGATCCCCCCAGACTCCAGTTCAAAAAGGACATGCCAATGATTCTGTGGGACTGTGCATGCTGGTATTTAGGTATGTTCTGTGAAACTGCTTGTGCTTACCTTTAGATGCACGTCTAAGGACATGGCAAGTAAGAAGCACAAAGGACAAATAATGCACTTTTAACTGAGAATGATCTGTGAATAATACAGTGGAAGGACTCACACTGACTTTGTTATTTTTGAGATTAGGCTTCATCAACTTTATGGACAAGAGGGATCATAGTGTGAAAACACATTGCTGTAAAGCCTTTTTCTTGACTAATTAAGTTCAGACATACCATCTGTTATCTTGGCTTAAATACAAGCCACATGTTCTGATATATTAATGATAGAGGAAATTTGAGAGACTTAAATACTCTTTAAGAGTGAGTCACAATATTGCTGTTTTGTCAGGGATTAATATTTTATATGCTTACTTAATCATTACATTCCTCTTAAGAAATACAATAATGAAATAATTTCAATCACTGTAATATGGACAACTCAGGGAAATTTTACATTGCACAAACATGAAGATTTTGACCATAGGTGATGTTCTCAGACATTTTTTCATTCAAATGTTTTATTCTTTGTATTTGGTTTTTATAATGCTGCAAATGGAGTTGTCAGTGAGATTCCTGGTGCGGTCCTATAATAGCTCTGCATCTTTTTATCACACAAACAATAACAACAGAAAAAAAAAGTGGTGTTTAATGGGGAAGTGAGAAACTGCATCCATTTTTAGGTGAGAAAATATCAGAAGAGGAATCATAAGATTAACATTTTACCGTCTTATTGTGATCGTGGATAAAACATGAAGTATAAAAAAATATTAGTTGTATTTTGCAGGAGTCATGAACATATTTCAAGATACTTTGCTGTATAAGAAGGTTGGTCGATACTTTTAAAAATTATGTGGTTTACTTGCACTGTAAAACTCAGTGATTTGCATCTGAACAAATACGCATTCAGTGGTTAAGTTAGGCTACTGTGCCTGAACAAAAGTTCTTAAGGCTTCTTTTCAATCATGGATGAAGGTTTCTTGCATGTCTGCAGTATATGAGAAAGCAATTTTAATAGGCAAAGTCTGGAAAACTCAGACTTGAAATGGCAGCATTTGTGAAATCACTTGGCACGAGAAATGCATATACCAAGAATGAATTTAATTCTGCTATTTCACATGACTCTAAAAAGGACAGTTTACACCTATGTGATACAATTAATCTAAAAAACAGTGTAGGTTAAATTATTGTTGGTACATTGTTTCACAGTTGTTCAAACTGGTGAAAGCTACTTTCTTCCCCCACAAGGAGGATTTTGTGTTAGATCCTGTCCACTTTCTTTGAAACCCTAGCAATGCACAGAGTAGATGGGGAGAAAATAGGGTGTATTTCTGACATCTCTCTATTCATAATTGATGACACCTTAATTAGAGTCTCATAAAACAGATATACATGTAGTCTACTTTTCCTATATAGTAGTGGAAATCTGATGGATCATTACTATTGTAATCTCTTTTTTTACAGCAGTCAAAATTTTCACTGAGTTTCTGTCCAGCATTTGCATCTTACTGTGCTATTCCAAGTGGTTTGATGTATTATCTACCTTATCCTTGATCAAATATTAAAAAGGTTCTGAAAAATGCATTAGTGGTATAGTCTTACTTAAATCAAAAAGATAAGTCAATAATCATCATAAGCCACTGACATCAGAGAAGAACAGCTTCCAGGCTCTTGGTTTGAGACATCATATCAATAATATTGAGTGTTTCTTTATTCATTAATTTCTATCAGTCTAAAAGTTATGCTTAGTTGTATTATTTTCCTTGATGTACATTGCTGTGGTGTCATTGTTCTGATATCTGAAAGAAAGCTCTAGTGGGTAGTTCCAACTTTCCAAAAGGGGTTACTGACACCATGTAGTAATGATAAGGTTTATTTGGAAGTAGTTACTATGCATAAAAAGCAGAGAATTTCACAATATTCCTACCTCAGCTTAAATGTTATTACCTAACAAAGCACAGTGAAGGTGCTTTCTGTAAGAAATATGTCTTTTTTGCAGCATTTCTGTTGTCATTGTCCTGCTGTCCTGGATCACTGATGAAGTGCATTTCTAAGAAAATCTACCAGGTTGAAAAATGATGTGCTAATATCATCCATGCTCTGAATTTAAAGGGATTATCTTTGAAAGGTCTAAGTCACAGCAAAAAGCATCACAATTTAGAATCCAGAAATTCATATGGTCTAATCAGAGCAACTAAAGTATTAGGCACACTGGCAGAAAGCTTTTGGAGCTAGTTCTTAGATTATAGCTGTTAGTCATATAGTAATTTCTAAATGGTAAGCAAACATAGTATCTTGCCAGACTGATCATTTAGACTATTCATGCATGGAATTACTATTAAAGTCAAAGGTAATCTTCCTGAATTGATTTACTAATGACTTCTGGGCTTGAGTCATAACTGGGTATAAATCAATAAATCTTTTTTCTGTAAAGCGTATCTGATGAAGAAATATCTTGAAGGTCTTGGTGTTTGCCACTTTTGTCACAAAGAACTCTGTGAACATTTAGCAGGTTTAAGAGTATTTCGAACAGAAAAAGAGAAGTCAGTCTGCCATTCTTTTTAGAAGTAATTTGAGTAATGCTTATCTAAATCTTTCTATGCAAGTTGTTCCAGATATTTTAGTGTACACTGTTCAATACAATTTATCACATACTTATGCAATGAAATATATTCCAGAAACAAATTTAAGTAGGCTTTAACTACATTTCTTACCGACCGAATGTCCAAGCCCTGAGTGAATTATGATATCCAACCTGTAGACTTGGCAGTGAGGGCTCAACATCGGAGGGGGCTTTGGTGGATCGATGCCGCATTTGTCCCTACAGAGTCCCTCATGGACACGCTTAGGCAGCGCTCTGCCAGCACCTACGCGTGCACACGATCTCACCGAACAGCCGCTCACACAGCCGGTCTGTGCACGAACCGGAGACAGAGAGGCGAGAGGGGTTCTCTGCATGCAGTTCTGAGGAGTTTAATGGCAACACCCCCGAGGGAACAGAGGCAAGAAAGAACAACCAAAATGAAAGCCCGCGCCCATTTTATCCCAAAAACTCCCAAAGGCAGGCAGAGAATCCAAAACCAATAGTCTGAGGGCTAGGGGGCAGGGGTTGAATGATATAACAGGGACCAATGGGAAAAGGGATGGGAGGGGGGAGAGGGCCAGTGACCAGCAGAATCTAGACAAAGGGAGAACTTTCTAGCACAACTTTCTCCTTACAACTTTCTAGTGTTGTGAGGAGAGACCACTTTTAAGGCGACTTGGGGGGTGTACTGTGGACTTTGCCACCGCAACAGCTCAAGGTCAGCTGTAACAGAGCAGCTCTCTGGCCCTGATGCTCTTTCATACAGGCTGTAAGAGAAGCCCTGCGGAGGGTGCTGGCCCCCTTTCATTCAGGAGAGCTGCATTTACCCTGAGCCGCTCAGATGTGGTTCTTGCCTGAGCTACATTTCATCCATGCCTTTGCTTCCTATTTATGTATCTTGTTGATCTGTGCCAGAGCACTGACCTGCAGCACCCTGGATGGACTTCAGACTTGCATCATCACTGTGAATTTGCCTGGCAATGCCAAGCCAGATAGCTGACCATGGATACTGCTCTGCTCCTTTCTTGTCTGGGTGCTTTGCTGCTGTGCCCTTGTCAGTGAGATCACTGCCCTGCCTGCCTTGCCGTAACCCTGGGCTCCTAGTTTGCCTTCCTACAGATCAGAAGGATGTCAGTGATCCCTGATGCTGCCTCCTGTATTATACCCTAATAATTTAAGATTCTGAACAGAGAACAGCCATACAAGTGCATATTGTATGCATATGCACAGTAATGAAACTCTTCATTCTTTTTCTGAAGGAGTATCCTTTGCCTCTTCCCAGATTACAGAAACCTAAAATACATGGCATGGAATATTGCTCCTTTGACTACCCTAAGTATTACATGTATGAATATATGTAAAATATATAAATCGTGAGAGAGAAATTCATTATCAATAAAGAGGGCTTCAGCATAGAAGTAGAGATCTTGCAGTTGGAGGAAAGCGAAACATAAAGGATAGATTTTCAATGTCCACTGCAGAGGTAGAAATAAAATTCAGATTTGAGGAGGATCAGTCATAGAGTGTGTTCATTAGACAATGCAGCCTCCATTCCTGCCCAGGATCTGCATATTGCTCAGTTATATAGGCAGAATAATAACCTTTCCAGGGTTGGCAGAAATAGCTGAAATTCTGAAGAACAAAAGATGAGCAGAGAGAGACAGTGAATTTCAACTAACATGACTCCACTGCTGAAGTACAGCCAGCTGGAGGTAAGAAAAACCATGCTGAGGACAGGCATGAGACAGTGATTGATAGCCTTGTTTGAGAGACAGATGAGATCAATCTGACAGTTTCTGGCACAAATTGTGTTTCCTACTGTTCAGGCAACTTAATTTCATTTATGTTCATTTATGCCAGCTGGGTGTCTCTTATTCTTCTCTTCCCTCTTCCATGTGCTGTAGTTTCACTTTTTTTTCTTAAATAGCATTTCTACCTTTAGAAAAAAAAAAAAAAAAAAAAAAAAAAAAAAAAAAAAAGACAGATATTCTTGTATTCCATCTAGCTGACATTTCTTTAGTTTTCCCTTTTGTGTGCTCAGTAAAAAAAAAAAAAAAAAAAGAAAGCTTTATATGCTCTTTACTACAGATCTACCTGGAGAGATGAGATTCAGACCACAAGCCAGTGTCAGTTTATTGACACTGACCTGAGAAGTATTTCCTGTCTTGTTATCTGTCTGTTGTTCTCCAGCTTCCCAGGTCTGCATTCTGTGTAACTCTGAAGTTATATATCAGCCAGCAGCAGGACTGCTGCCCCCTGTGTGCTGTAGAGTAATGCATCAAGTATGGCATCATTAAGATAAATTATGTTCTTTTGTGAACGTTTGAGTCTGTATTTTTCAGTACAAAAAAAGCAGCTGTGCTTGAACTAGAATTTAAGAGGGCTTTTAAATGCTAGAAATAAATTGATTACTTAGCCCAGTTTTGGCAAGGGAATTAAGAGGATTCATGCTCATGTTCTATGTAACATGGTATTTCTGTTGTTAATACTGAAGCAAAAATAATATGACAGGAAACTAAATAAGAAGAATATTAGAGATAAGCAACCTTTTTTTTTTTTTTTAAATAATAATTCAGATTTGAACTACAAACTTACAACATGCTGGTAAATCTGTAGACTTTTAGCAAATCTGCTGTGCTTTGATAAATATCACTGGCCCTAAATCTGGACTGTAGAATATAAGTTCTGAAACACAGGATCAGGGCTTGCATGTGACATTTGTCACATTCCTGTTGTAGCTGCTATGAGGTTTCATTGCCTTCATCTAGAGTTAGAGTAGACTCTAGAAGCAAGACAGGCTTCTGCTAAAGTTTTGGTAAAAATGTAGAGTTAGAACAACTTCAAAGTAAAGAATTCTCAGTACAGAACATTATAGAGTTATTGGAAAAACACATTATGGAAGTAATACAAAAAAATCCCTGCTCCTTTCTCAGAGAACAATAAATAACGCATGATTCAATAGGCTAGTCCTTTATTATATTATGATTCTGTGAGACGTATTAGTTTTCCAGCACACATTAAACTCAGTGTGTGATGTTTGTATTATGAAAGTCTGTCTGATAAACATCCATTGCAAAGTCACAGTGCCAGGTTTGGTGGCTGTCTCTAGATGTTCTAAAACATGTTTTTTTCCCACTTCAACCTCCCTTTCACAGATTTCCTTTAAATTTCCTTATCTTTTACTTGCATCTTTGTAAATGACTCCTTTCCCCTGTCCTTGGTAGCTGTGACTTTTTAACTTGAGGAATAAATTGAAATTTTTGTTGCAGTCGAAGCACTAATTAAGGATTCAACTGGTGTGTATTCTAATATCTCTCGAATAAAATTAGTGAGTATGCACTTCCTGTTCTAAGACTTCCGATTTATCCTCTCGGTTACAAAATAGTCATCATAACACTGTAACACTTTGCTTAACTACTTGAGTGTTGAAATTAGTTAGCTGAGAGGGCAAGAACTGATGGTTATTGAACTCCTTAGATAAGATATCTTCCCTACTTTTGTGCACATTTCAATTCAGTGTTCCAAATTAAATTACACGAGAAGTGAACTTTGGAATTTTTTCTTTCAGAAATTCCTGTGAAATTTAAAATACTAATCAGCTTCTCAAGAAAGAGGAGTGGAGAAAGGAAGGAACATCAGTCTAGTTTGAAAAAGAAATTATAAAGTTCCTGAGAGAGATCTCAAGACAGTGCAAAGCACACTGTAGTGTGAATATGAAAAGGTGGCAACATTAATTTTTAAGTGTTTACATGGCTTGCTTTGTATCAGTTTTTTGATGTATACATATATTTCTTCGAAGATGTTGGATTTGTCTCCCATCCTTATTTCTGAGTATGAAAACATTCCTAGGCTGAAAGTTAAGTGTTCACTGATAGAGGATGTATTTGAATACTGACAGGCCAAAGTCTAAAAAAAAAGGTGTACATGGTTCTGGTGCCTTGTTTTGCTCCCCAAGTCAGTCTTGAAAAATTCCTGATAGCTTCATATGATCAGAAACAAAAATATCTTTGGATACCTTGCAGATACTTAAAAAGAAGAAATAAGAAAAGCACCTGATCATAAGCTTATAAATATCATCACAGCATTGTACGAGATCATAGAAAACATTCTGATGAAATGAATAAAGATCGGAAAGTAAAATAGGATAAAATGCCACATTGGGAGTTGACATTTGGAGCCTTCTGGATTACTGTGATTTCACTAAGAGTAAGTTTTCAAAGGAAAGTAAAGTAGGTTTAATACATTTCAATAACATACCTGTTATGGTGCCATACACAAATTATTTAAGGTGGAAAAGACATTATTTAATATAAGATTTGTAAATAATGATTTCGCAAAATCCATTGTACAGAAAGAGAAATATTCCCTAAAGGACACTAATATTCCCTAAAGGACACTATTGGTAAAACTAGCTAAGGGTCATGCTAGAGGCTGATTTAATATTTTCATTAATAACCTTATTGCCAAATTTTGTGTCGCAGCAATTGAAGGTACTGGTGGCTGCAAGCAGAATGAACTGTCACAGAGAAGGGAGAGAAAGTTTACATCAAGCAACACCTTAGTTGGGGTAAATAATTCAATATTGAAAATGTGTGATGCAACTGTCCCATACAACCATATATCATAGCTTTACAACAGAATTTCAGCTTTAAGCATCTCCTCTTTCTCTTCCCTCAGGTTTTCAGCTCTTCACAGCACTAAAAGGGTTAATCTCACCTAGGCCTTGCAGCTGGAATTTCGCTTATCTCTGTTGGTCACATGATCTTTGGTGGGACAGAGGTGCAGCTTCAGCTGATCTTGGCCGCACTGGAGAGGGGGAGCCAGGGTGCTCCGGCTGCCCAGAGCAGGGCAGTGGGGGGGTTCCGTGGGTGGAACAGGGCCCATCAGCTCCAGGATGGCCGTGGCCTGGCCCCCGCACGGGGCCCGCAGCCACCTGTGCCAGCGCCGGAAACGAGAGAGAGCTCTGCCAGGGGTTTGTCTATTCTTAAGTGTGGATCACAGAGGCAGTCACAACTTTAAGTGGCTTAAAGAATTGTCCATATTCAAACTGGCCATCTGATAGGTTCTGTCAGGTCACAGAGGAAGCTGTAAGCACCCCTTTGCAAGAACATCACTTCCAGGACTATACTTGCTAAACCATGACACCCTGGCAACACTAAAAAAATGGAAAGAATCCTAGGATGATGACGGTATAATATTTTGAACCAGGGTCTCGACCTGCTTTTTTAATCGGTTTTGAATTCCTATGAATCATGTAGATTTTTACAGAATTATATGATGCCCAATGTTTTGGTGCCTTTGTTCACAGGGGAAAATATCTCTATGAATGTGTGACAGCTGAATTTTTTAATTTCTGTGCTATTAGTCTGAGGATGGAACCTGTGGATCATTACCAGCACCACTGATTGTGCTTCTTATGGATGAGGAAATTGGGAAAGCTTTCTGATGGCCCCACATACTTTGCAAAGCTTGAAATTTGGACTAGCAAGTGGGATGAATTGTGAGCTGCTTTATCTACTACATTTCAGCTGAGAATCTGGATTGTCTGATTTGCTTTCCTAGCTTCCTACTAAGCCCTTAAAAATGACTTAGGTTCATTGAATTCAAGAGGCATTTTTATAAATACAAAGGTGATCACTTACATAAATTTTCTTTTGGTTCAGGATTTAAAGTAATAACAATGAGAAGCTAATGGATTGCTAATATCTTTTTATCTTTATTTTTATAAAATGTATAATATAGTGAAACAATGATACCTCCCTGTGTCAGTGCATTTCCATCAAGTTTTTGTGCTGACATGTGGTACAGATACCTAAGTGGACTTGTTGAAGGGATCCTGTTCCACTTCAAGAAATTTTGAGATGCAGCATCAAGATCTATTTTATCATGCATCTATAAATGATAATTTTGGAAATAAAACAAAAATATATGTCTAGCAAAACTGCATTATTTTACTAACCATTGTTTTATATACCTTTATAATTTTTTTCCCAGATTAATGATCATTTACTCACAAGTATCACTGTCCAAGAACAATTTGGCAGCTTTTTTTGTACAAAATATTGTCTACTAAGAAAAATGTGTAAAAGCAGAAATAAGGAAATTCTTTTTCCTAAGTATATAATTTGTTAGAGTGATGAAACAAAAGTCTGTAGTACTTTTTCCATGTTCTCTCAGCTGCCATATTAAGAGATATTAATCAGAGATTCCATGAAATACTGTCAGAAAGTAGAACTTGTATTAAAATCTAAAGCAAATATTATTTCATCTGGCATGTTGAACAGTGTCAAAGAATGGTGAGTACCACTTATACAACCAAAGGAAAATTGGATAGAAAAACTGAAAAAATTATTGTTTTCTCATATGATAACTCGCTATTGATGAAATTAAAGGGCATTACAAGTGTATTACTGTTTTCAAAATGGAAATGGTACAAAGATGGGAGGATACTGGCTATTTGAAGGAAAAGGAAAGAAAAAATCTAGCACTGCAGTAAGGTTATGTGATTCAAACACTGGAGTAAGGTTACATGACTCAAAGATTGTGAAGGCAGCTGAATACCAAACTGTGACAGAGAAAGAAGAAGAAATCAAAAGTTTAAAATTATCAGAAACATTTAATTGCGTTGTCCAAAAAGAGGCCGCACACATCAGTATTATGGCAGTGTACAATCTTTGTGCTTTGTCTTCTGCCTTGCCTTCAGGGAAGAAAAGTCACACACTATGGCTTTTACTTAACTGCATGTCTGTCTTCTCATGAAGCTGCAGATGCATGTAAACCATATCCATGTGTGCAGTTCTCTTCAGAGTGAGAAAGCAGAAAGCTTAATATCATTTACTTTGCACCAGTAAATCTTACACAAAGTGACTCTGGGCAATTAGCAAGAGCAAGTCCAGGGCTAATGATAGGCAGGTTCTATCTAAGGTTTAGGAAGATTCAGTAAATAATTGTCTATTAGTACAAAGTTCTGCACAAACTACTGAAGGACTTGAGGTAGCATCGGCTATTTACAAGAATCTGTAGTGACAGGACAAGGGCCTGTGGCTTCAAACTGAAAGAAAGTAGGTTTAGGATAGATATTAGGAAGAAATTCTTTATTGTGGGGGTGGTGAGGCACTGGAGAAAGTTGCCCAGAGAAGCTGTGGGTGCCCCATCCTTGGAAGTGTTCAAGGCCAGGTTGGAGGGAGCTCTGAGCAATGAGATCTAGTGGAAGGTGTCCCTGACCAAGGCAGGAGGGCTGGATCTTTAAGGTCCACTCCAACCCAAGACATTCTATGATTCTGTGGTTCTATGATTCTATTACAGTGGTGTTCTTGCATTGCATTTGTGGGCCAGTAAGAAAAGTAAGAAAAGTTTTAAATTCTACAGTTTGTGCATTTTCTTTATACAGTCTGCAGAAAACTTACAAGAAATGGTAGAGAATAGCCAATACATAAGCAAAACTAAAGAACACCACGTCAAATGTGGCTTGTTAGTAAACGAACAGTTGTCTTGGTCTGTCTATACTTCTCTGTGTGATGTAAATTTAGCACGTAAATTAACAAGTAACAATGCTTAATCAGTCCTAGAAACTTTCAAGCAGCTTTCTGTGAACAAGGAAATAACCTAGGGAAAGGATTTCTGCTTTTTAACATTAGATTAAATCCAGCCATGGTGTGTATGAGGATTGGGTGCTACATCCATAGAAGTAAGGTGCCTGAGACCATTCATTAGCACTGAGGACAGTTGGCACAAGAAACTATGCACACATGCCATTAGTGTGGAAAACAGATGGCTAGATGCAAAATATCTGCTAAGGACAGCCACTCTGCCATGCTGACTGCAAAATGGTACTGTTTTTGGGGAGTGCTCGCTAGCTGGGCTGTAGCACAGTTGTAGCAGCTACCCAATGCACACAGTGATGTTCCAGCTTTGGGATCTGCTGATTTCCTAATTCAGGCAGGTGCAGAGTCCCTCTCCCCACCAGCACCCTATCATTTGACTGTCATTAAAGGAGACAGAGTAAACACTTTCCCAGTTACTATTATTATGTATCTAATGCAGTGTCTTGCAGAGGGGTGTTGCTGATGGTGCTGTTCCACTGAACGGAAATACGGTACTCAACAGGTAATATTCACAGCAGAATCTAGAAGATTTTTTTCAAGTGACCTGTATCACTGTAAGACCTCCTAAATGTTGCAGTGCTAATGCTAAGATTACTAACCCCTTCTATAGGGTCTGGTCTTTCAAAGTACTAAAGGAGGGACATAAACTCCAGGGGAAAAAAAAGTGAAAAAAAAGAGTACTCAGTTTAAAAAGTGTCTTTTTTGGATGAGGGTCTGGATGACATGCACAGATGGACAGAGTGAGGCTTGCAGTAGGAGTTCTTCATTTAAACTTCCATTTGCAGGAGAAAATAATTTTAGCAAGCCTTTAACATGTGCTTTCTCACTAAGGTATTATGCAGTATATAAAGTCTTGATTCTGTTAGACAGAAGTAACTAAATAAATAACTTAGATCTTTTGGAAGTTCTGAGCATTCATGTACCATAAACTGTCTAATTATAATAATTATTTTTTACTCTCTTTGAAGTCATTGATAAAATATTCCTGCAAGATTTGAAAGAGGAAAAATAGAAGGTTTGAATTTTTCAGCAGAGAAGACATTAATTTTCTCTCAGTACAATAATTGCAAAAATACAATTCTGTTTCATCTTTAATACAACGTAGAGACAGGGAAAGTGAATATTCTGCCTTAGCAAAGAGATTACTAATAATGAAATTACTGTCTTCTTGCAGGTATAAATTTGCTGTTTATTAATGCTAACACATGGTTTCAGACTTACATGATGTACCATACAAGAAGGGAGCTGATATGATTGTAATAGGAATTTCTGCTGCAACCCATCATATTAAATTACATGAAATGCTGGTGAAAAGCTTAATGTAGGCAGCTAACATGACAGAAAAACCAGTGTCATCTACCCAAATCTATTTGCTCTGAAAGATTAATTAATTCATTCCTGACACCTGAAAAAATGATTTCCATTTTTATCTGTGAGGAATCCCATCTCCTGCCTTCCTCCAGAATCTTCCCAAATGCTATTGTGCTTCTCCTGCTAGATATAGAAAGGTCTGTGAGGGATGAAGACACCATGTAAAGGCACCATACTCCCTTTCTATAAGTCCTCTAGTTTGAAGGGGAGCAAAGAGGCTGTGGTAGGCATTTTGAGGTAAAATTGCAAGATAGCTGAAGCTCTCCAGTACGTATCATAGAGAATTGCTTGTACCAGAGGTTTTCCATCAGGGTCTATCAGTTGCCTGTTCTGAATTTTGATTCTATGGGCAAGGAGAGGTCAGTGGGACAAGGAAGAAGTGTGTCAGTTGGAACCAGCTTTTCTCCTTTACATTCTCTTCACACTCCGAAATCACAGCTGAAAGAAGGCATATATTAGTAGAGTTTCAGAGATAGTCATTGGCACCTCTTCTCCAAGGCAGAAGTACCTGCTAGGACATTAACATTCTCCAGAGCCCAGTATGATCCCATGAGGCCAGGAAAGACACGAGATGAACAGGGAAAAGAAGTTCTTGCCTTCTGTGTAAAGAAGAAGGCATGCCGAGTAATGGGCACAAGACAAGAAACTTCACGCATAAGAAATATTTGGAAACTTCTTCATATTGGGTCAATACAAGTAAAAAAAAACAAATACCACTTTTATTATTGTTCCTTTCAAATTAGTCTTTACAAGTGCCTTCAAAATATTTTACTTCACAGCTATTTTATTATTCATAAATAATTCTGGTATTTTCTTGCTAGATGTCAGCTACATAAAATTCTTCTTGTTTCATGGCTCTTCCATTACTTTTTTGAGCCCAAACCATCAGACAGCAGAAAACTGCATCAGAGATGAGGCCTTTGGTAGACTTAGGCTCCCATGCACAAGCTACCCATTTTTTCTGCAGGGTTTTTAGTGTTAAAATCAAATAAGCTGAAGTTTCCCTGAAACATTCCTCAGAAAGAACTTGCTGTTTATGATGGAAAATACGTTTCTACATGTCCTCTGCAATGTATTTTAGACTTTCCCAAATAATTCTTTAGCAGAAGAAATTTAGCTATTTGGTGGAATGACATTTTCATATCTTATACATTGTGCAAGGAGAGCACAGAAATGGTTTTAGACATCATTATCAGCCCTATAACCACGTGTTAATGTAAAAAAAAGGCCCCTTTTTGATGTGTAAAAGGACAAGTTAGAATTTTATGATCAAAAGTATTCACACTAATCTCCTGAAAAAGCAAGGTGTGTACAGACATGACCCTCCTTACAAAACCACAGAGAGTAAAATTCTTTCTTATAACATAGTAAGCAGTTCTGGATTACATCAAAATCTGCAAGAACTAGAGAACATAGAACATTTGGAAGTCAGGTTTATCCATTTGTGGAAGACCTCCTGCTACATATATGTCATGGTTTTAACCACTGTTTATTCTACATAATCTACATTAGTTCCCTCGCAGTAGTGACAAACTGAGTTATTTATTATCTTTACTCCTATGGCAAAGGCAGACTGCCTAACTTCATCCCAGTTCTCATTTTATGTGAAATGTGAACTTCACATTTACATTTAATGCTGCATTGCCAATAAATTTGGCTTCACACTTTAAACTAAATGAGCTACAAAGTTCCATGGAAACTCAGAAACATTTTGTTATAGAAATACATATTATCTTTTATTATGATTTTTTTCTTAAGTTCTACTGAAGAAAAAAAATCAGATTAGTACTGATCCCTTGAGATGTCATAATTTTTCTTTACAATTCTAGTTTCACCCAGAACTAGATTTTTATTTTCTCTCTTATAATTGGAATACCAATGTATTTTTATTTTATTTTTATAAATATATTTAGAGTCACAGTAATGCACTTACTGCGGTTGCTGAAGCTGCTGCAGTATCTGTCTCTGAATCACAGCTACTAGCAGTGAAATGTTCCAACTTCTTCTGCAAACTGTCAAGTTCTTTAATAGCACATATATTAAATATTTTGAGCTATTTCACTAAGCTGTTACAAAAAAAACCAAAAAAAATCCAACAAAATTCTTGGCATATTCTCAAAATTGTGTAGCTATTTTGTGAGAAAATGGAGCACTTGTGGTAGGGAAAGTAGATAAAGGCTGCACAATTAATCTAACACCCCCAAACCTGAAATTGTTTAGCTGAATAGAACAGAAATAAATGTACAAAAGATAGATGAAATGGTGTTCAAGTTGGCCAATGTTTAAAAATGTAACATTATAAAATAATTCTGTGTCAGTAAACCAGCTTCTGCCTTTAACAATACCCATGTAATGGAAATACATTTCAGAAAGTATCAGCTTATCAGTAAATGTACACAGATGGTCCCTCTATTTACCATCAGTTCTTTCACTGACTCCCCAAACAGCCTGAGGAAACTGCATTTACTAAGATCTCCTCAGATAGCTGTAGCAAGCAGAGCACTACCCATCAGTACAGAATCACAGTCCTCTCTTTCATATCATATTTTGAGCACATCCAGTAATCTGACCTGTCACAGGCGCCAGCCAAGTGGAAATGACAGTGAATGACAGCAACAGACCAAATAAGATGGCTGCCAGGAGTGCAGAGAGACCCAGGGACCTCAATCAACTGAACCACAAATCCATTAAATGATTTAATTTTGTGTATCCAACTGTGGGGCAATGTTTACAGCAGGAGAGTAAAATACACCCACAAAAAATAAAAGCATGTAAAGGAATAAACAGTTTGAGAAATAAAAATACTCTGAGGAGAAGTCAATGCTTGATTGGCCCCTTCTTTGGAAGATGTTACAAGCTTTATATGCAGGTAGAATAAACTGTTCTGTAATATGACCTTACATTTTAGAAAATGATTCACAAATGAAATCAGTTTTGTCTGGTAATGCAGAAAGGTAAAAAGATACCTTCTGCCATGAAAGTAGGGTAGTCAACTTGATTTTTGTTTGAAGTCTTTTTCTATCACTCCCATTTTCTGTCTGGCACAGAAATGCAGTGGCTGAAATGCAGAAAGAACATATTTTAACCTGAAATAAGGATACAGTTTTATTCATGTATACTTATTTGTTCCAGGCTCAGCCTTGTATTTCAAATGAAACCTCAAAAGCAAAACTAGTGTAAAAAAATACAGCACATTATCATATATATGCTTTTAGATAATGTAGAACTTTAATTTTCTATTCATCCTCTCTATTAAGGGCTAGTTTGGCTCATTCTATACTAATAATTTCAAATACAGTTATATTTAGTTTAAAAACCCTTAAGTCCCAGGATAGATAGGCACAGTCCTATGCTGTGCCTTCTGAGCATCTCATAAAGACGTGGGGGGAAGGTCTGTTCTCTCCTTGCTCTGTCAATAGCATGGTTTTGATATGTGATGAACTTGGGCATTAGCTCATGGCAAAGTAGGCTGTTAAATATCAATTATGATTAGGAACTATTCATTCAAACACATAAACTGCTTGTAGCTGGAAAAAAAGCCATAAAGAACACATTAGAAAAGGTATTTTACTCTTCTTTTTCTGTTTTGTTGTTGTTTGTTTTCTTTGTTTTGGTGGGGTATTTTGTGTGTGTTTGTTAGTTAGGTAGTTTGTTTTTAATGTATTAAATCTGCTTAGGAAGCAAGATACTTTTCTTTAACTAATAACAGCCAGATGTGCCTAGTTGAAAAGAAAGTCAGCATGTTACTCTTTTATAATTCTTTCAGTTATAAGAAACCCCAGATCAAACACACTTGTAGCATAGCTGCAATGCAACTGCTAGGACTCTACAGAGCACTCCAGAAAACAGAATATTTAAAGGCCAGAGACATTCATTAGGTGATATTCGAACAAAGCCTCTGTAAAGCTACAAAACTGTGTGATCACACTATATAACACGTGCTTTTGCTAATAAGCAGCACCTTATTCCCAGTGTAAATTCATGACTACATCAGATCATTAAATTTGCTGAATAACAAAGGTAGGGAATTTTGTCCGAGGACCTCTGCCTTTAGCTAAGATACTTCAAGGAATGGATTTCTTTATAACAGTTCTTTCTTTTTAAACTATTCCATTTGGGGGGTGGGGGGGTGGGGGTGGGGGTGGTAATTTTTAGCAAGCAGCTAAAAAAACCCCCAAACCCAAACCAATTAACCCCTATAAGAAAAATAGCTTCTTTTGAATTGATCAAATTCCTCACTGTCAGTAAAAGAGGTCTCAGTCAGACTTTCTCACCTTATGAAAGGCATTGCATGTCACTGTGATCTGTCAAATGGCGTTCTGTGCTGCATTTTCATAATATGCCACTAAGTCAAAAGATACATTTCTCATAGATACATTTCTAAAGTTTTGAATGCAGGGCAAAACCAGCCTTCTGGGTACATTTTACTGTATTCAAGAATGTGCTGCTCATTTATTAGATTACGCTCATTTAGAGGCTTGAGATGAGCTCCAGAATATGCTTTGAGGGGTAAAGATGCAAAACCCAGTACACAGTTATTTGTAATTAAGGAACATTTATTCACTCCTTTGTGCTCAGCCATAGGCAGATATCCTGGCTTTTCCTCTGCAATGCCAGTAATAGTAACAGACAACTGGACCTTGAACCATTCTCACAGCACAGAGCACACCACACAGTCCTGTAACCTGAAATGGGACATGAAGATCAGAGACAGGAAGCATGCTGGGTTTTAGCTCAATCCTTGACATAACCTGTTGTGCAAACACAAAGGAATGTAGGAGCATAAGGGGATTTTTCTTTTCCTCATGTATTCTAACTGTCCAATGTAACTGAATATACTGTCTCATATATTTTTAATTTATCTGCGTATACGCAGCTACACACAGCTATTCTTATTTTACCCTCACAGAAAGCTTTCCCTTGTCTAAAGGAAAGCTTTGTATTGTCCTAGTGGAAAAGAAGGCAGGATGGATGGAAGGCATGATGGATGGATGGATGGATGGATGGATGGATGGATGGATGGATGGATGGATGGCATGATGGATGGATGGATGGATGGATGGAAGGAAGGAAGGAAGGAAGGAAGAAAGGAAGAAAGGAAGAAAGAAAGAAAGAAAGAAAGAAAGAAAGAAAGAAAGAAAGAAAGAAAGAAAGAAAGAAAGAAAGAAAGAAAGAAAGAAGCTATCAAGAACTACTGAGATTTTTTTCCAAAGAATTGTATTAAAGCTTTTTGTTTATTTCTCAAAGAAAATATGGCAGTCTTAATTATGATGGCTAATTCATGTAGAGCTGACAAAACTATTCAGTCTGTAGCAGAACTGCAACTAGTGCTGTTTTACTTGGTTCTAGTTTGTTGCAAATACTGCCTTATTTCAGCAAGCCATGTGGAGTGCATCATTATATGCAGAAACACTTCTGTTCATAGACTTTTCTTTTTCAATACCAGATTTGCCTGTGTGTTTTCCTTTTTGTGGAACTATAAAATATGTCCTCAGAATGACCATTTAAACTTTGATGCATACTAATCAATGTAAACATGTCATTTTATAATTAATTCTGAACTAATTAGTGGTAATTAGATGTGTCTGTCAAAAATATCAGCAGTAATTTAGAGTATATTGCATGTCAGTCAAATATGTTTTAAATAAATTTTGATAGCATTTCTGGCTCCAATTAACAGAACATCAGAAGCTTGCAGCCATTTTCATGGATGTTATTCTAACATGCAAAGAAGGGACTATATGCATATTTATGTAAGAATATTTCCAACTGTGTTGCTAAAATTATAGCAGCTTGAGTCAAGAAAACTACATTATCCTCACGTGATAAATTGTAAAGAGTTGAACTATAACAGCCAGTGAGGGAAATAGAGGTACAAAACACTTTATTAATGCCTAAATCAGATTTAGAAAATACAATTTAATTTTCTCTTTTTTTAAAATACAACTCTTATGATACTACTGATTCTGTGGTTCATAAGTCAGTACCTAATAGCATCTTAAAATTTGAATTTCTGTAGCTGGCATAAAATTTTAGGTGCAAGGAGAGCAATGGAGTTGCACCTGGGTTAGTTTTTGAAGGATATTTTTCCAACCTGTTATAGATATTGGGCTCAGAATTTGATCCATTCCATGCTGCAGTTAGAAATGAAGCTTCATTAGAATTATGAATAAATGAGAAATACGGCAAGGAATGACTGAGCATGTACAATTATTCTAGATTTTTACTGGCTCTTGTATGCCTGCATAGATAGATGCTGTCAACAAATATTCTGACTACACATCTAGAAATAAAGCACCTCTTCAGTAAATAAGTAAACACAGTCAGCTTTTTCAAAGACAGGAATTCTAAAGAAGGGAATTCTTCTCCAAGGAATGGTAGCAGAGTTATGGGACAGGAGGCCATAGAAACCTTTCTAACTTGAATTGACTCAAAGATACTGTGAACAAAGAAAAGAGATTAAGAAGTGATTCCTGGGTCCAGAATCCATGCTTTAAACACGATGGAGATGGAATGCATTGGGTCAAATTTAAGATTAAAAAAACGCTGCTATTTTAAGGATGCAACAGCAAATTCTTCATGGAACTACACTCCAAGAACACTCAAGGGACATCAAAAGAAAATCAAAAGAAATACATCCCAAGAGGCATCTTAAGTCTCTTGCCATATTGTTACTTTTTGAAGGGGAACATGTGGCCAGCTTTATAGGCAGTAGCAGACTTTATGCTTCAGAACAAGTAAATGGTTTTGTACCTGATAGTGCACTCTTTTCTGGATGTCTCCTCTCCCACATACTTTTCAGCATCTTTTATGAAATGACAGTGATCTATTTTCTGACCGTAAACTCATTAATGAACATTAAGTTATTAGACAAATCAGGAAGGCAATCCCCTTTCAGAGAAGACAAAACAGTGACTTGCCAGGTAAACAGATTTTTAAGACTTCTTCCTGAGATGATACATGGTGATTTTACCAATCAATGCAGAATTACAGGGTTTTTTGTTTGTTTTTTATTATCTTTTTTCTGCAAAAAAGGGAATCTCTTGAGGTTTTTTTCTGTCTCTGAGGAGTCTACAGCACTCTAGAGATTTAGATGAAGTTAAAAGCTTTATTGCTAGGTTTATCATAAGTCACAAGGGCAAAATAATACACCATCCTCTAATTTCAACACTTACATGAAATGCCTGTGGTTCTCTTCAGGGATTTGCTATCAGAAACATCCATAAAGATATGAAATAATATCTTGAAGGATAAACATGACTTTGGAATATAATTTATAAAAGCTGTATAGATTCTGGGAGAAAGGTATTTCCATAAGTAAAAAATACATTTTATTAAAACCTTTAAACATTATTCTACTACAGATTCACGCTAACAGATTGACTCTTTAGAAGCACATTCTTAAACCTCTTCCTCATTCTTTTTCCAGGTTTTGAATGAAATATTTGTTTAAATACTAAGGCAAATTAAAAGAAATAGCTCAGAAAAAAAAAAAAAAAAAAAAAAAAAAAAGTGTCTTATACATACTGTCATCCAAAAAAAAAAAAAAGGAAAAAAAGTATCAACCAGCATTATTTTTTTTTTTACACATACTTCATGAATTTATCTGATAAGCAGTAATAAATCCTTAGAAAATAGGTAAGTGTAATAATGAGATCAAAAAAGAAGCCAGGACACATACAGGTTATCATAACTTGTTAGGGTTTTTACAGATTTCTTATATTCAAAATTCCAGTCTTTCAGAGCTTGCAAATGGTAATATCTTAGGGCTTTAACTTGTATTTACTTAGCATGGAGTTCTGGTAGCTTAAGATGATGCTCCATGAAAGGATTTTTATTATTTTTCTCCCTTTCCTACATCCTGATGTTGATAAAAATGGTAAAATGAAACACATGGTCACAGAACTATGTTAAGTGGAGAATCTCATCTTAAGTACCCATCTCCTTTGCCAAAAAAGAGAGGAGCATGAATTAACACTTCTTTCCAGGAACACCCAGTACAGAACATTTTCCTAGTTTATTGTCTAACTCTTGCTTCATTTCTTGCTATTGATTAAAGAAAAAATAGCCTACATTTTCAAGTTAAAAAATTGTAATCTTACAAGGGAATTGACATAGTGCCTACAAGTTTTTAATACAACACATGAATGTCTAAACAATTGTATCTAGATGCAACTAAGAGATTAAACACATATCCCATCTGCAAAGCATCAATGCTGCTGGTGGTAATAGCTATTTTGAAGTCATTGCTTAGTGACTGCTTCTCATGGCATTTATTTCATTAAAATTTGGGTATACACTATGATACTGATGTTTTTGGCTTAGAACCAATCCCGTCCTAGTGGAAAATCTGCTTTTTTCTCTTACTGTGTTAACATAGGAGAAGAGCATGGATCGATCCATCTTCAAAGTGTGGGGAGAGGAGTCACTGCCACATTGCTGAGATTGCACTGATTTTCTTCTTTCATTCTTCTTAGCCCTATGCTGGAGATGACACAAAGGAGAAGAAATATTACTACTGAAAGAACCTCTGCAGACTGTTAGCTGATGTGACCAATGAGGAAAAAACTAATGGTGTGCAGGAAATGGTAACAAATGGCAGTTAAACATGCCTCCTCACTTGGGCAGCGCTGTGTCAGGGACTGATGAACTGACTCCTGGAAGGAGGGAACAAATCCACTTTGTGGTGCAGGGTGGAGGTAGGGCTCTCTGCGGAGCAAAGTTGGAGCTGGGTTAGTTATGCCTGCCTTGACCAGCAAGTGTGGGTACAGCATGAGCCTAATGCAGCTTTAAAGCTTTCAGCTCAGGAGCTAACAGCTAAAGCTAAGTCAAGGTATCCCTGCACACAGCTGTGTTCACAGTGGTGCTGTCCTCTCACAGTCTCAACCTGCTTTCTCTGACTAGAAACACTTAAACTCAAATCTACAGCTCTGAGCCACAGATCCTTCCCTGCGGATGAGAATGATAGAGGCAATATTAGAACTGGGTTTTCTCCCCCAACACATTCTGTTGCACCTTATTTCCCTATTTATGTTATTGTCTTATTGTCCAATAACATACTGTGTAAGAAAATAGATCTGGATGAGGGGATCAAGTGAACCCATAATGATTTTGTGGATGACTCCAAGCTGGGTGGGAGTGTTGATCTGCTGGGTGGTATGAATGTTTTGCAGAGAGATCTGGACAGGCTGGAATGATGGGACAAGGCCAGTGGTTCTGTCTCGGGTTAGGTTCAATAACGTGAAGTTCCAGATCCTGTGCTTGGGTCACAACAACCCCATACAGGCTGGGGAAAAGTGGCGGGAAAACTGCCCAGCCAAAAAAGACCTGAGGGTGCTGGTCAAAAGCTGGCTGAACATGATCCAGCAGTACCCAGGTGGCCAAGAAGGCCAATGTAATTCAGGTTTGTATCAGCAATATTGTGGCCAGCAGGACGAGGGCAGTGATTGTCCCCCTGTACTTGGCACTGGTGAGGCTACACCTCAAATTCTATGTCCAGTTCTGGGCCCCTCACTGCAAGACAGACATTGAGGTGCTGGAGCGTGTCCAAAGAAGGGCAACAGAGCTGGTGAAGGGTCTGGAGGGAAAGTCCTATGAGGACCAGTTAAGGGAGGTGAATTTGCTTAGCCTGGAGAAAAGGAGGCTGAGGAGGCACCTTATCACTCTCTGCAACTGCCTGAAGGGAGGGTGTAGCCAGGTGGGTATGATTCTTCTCAGAGGCAGCTAGTGACAAGACAAGAGGAAATCGCCTCAAGCCATGCCAGGGGAGGTTCAGGTTGGAAGTCAGTAAGAATTTCTTCTCTGGAAGGGTTGTGAAGCACTGGAAGAATCTGCCCAGGGAGGTAGTGTAGTCACCATTCCTAGAAGTATTCAAAAATGACTGGATTTGGCACTTGTTGCTTTGTTTTAGTTGTAAGGTGATGTTCAGTTGAAGGCTGAACTCAAAGATGTTGGAGATGTTTTCCAGTCTTAATGTTTCTATGATTCTATCAAATTATTCTAAATAGTCCATGAGTCATTATTTCCTATCAAATATCTCTAGGGAAGCAGTGATAGTGTTTGTACTTTCCATAATGATAAATTCAGACCAAAGGCCTACATCTGGATAAAGATACAGATTTGGTATTCTGTGTAATTATATCCTGCTTAGATATTACTAATGTAATTTAAATATGGATCCAAACAACACTTTCCCAGTCCCTCCTTCTGTCAGACAAACTATGGGTCCAATAACAAAGCATTTTTGCTTTCCTCTTGCTTCTGAACACCTTGCCTCTGAAACTAAGACAACTAGTGTGAAAAGGGGCAAAATGCAGGCGACACTTGGTAAAATACAAAATCTGCTGTTAGGATGCCTTTTCATGACTGCAATTCCCATTTTCTTTATTATATATCATATTCTAACAGGTTTATCTTCAACATAAAGAACATTTCGGTTAAGTGCATGGTAAACCACCAAGGAAGTCTAACTTCCTTTGAACTCTTTCTGGAGCCAAATGCTTAAGCCTAATTATAAATTGCTATCCTCTCTCTTTCCATCTGAAATTCTTCAACTACTCTAATTAGGCTTCCCCAAAGGTCAGAGAACATTAACAATCTGGGCAGAGTCTGGCTTTTTGAAGTGCTCGGAAATCTACTGTTAGTGCTACTTGAGGAAGCATAAGAGAAAACCAGCTGCCCTGGCTAGCATAGAATAATTAATAATAATAGCTATGTAGTGATGACATACCCAGGTTAATTGCATACTAATTAAAAGCTATAGTAAAGCAAATTACTGTTTGGATTTGAAATAATGCCTTGTGGCCACAGTAACTCATAGAAATGTGCTGGATCCTCTTGGCAAGTTCTCAAATGGGAATGAAATTAATTTGAGACATGCACACATGATCTAGTTTGAGAAGTCAAAAGTTTTGAGAAGCTATCTGCAGTGAGACAGTGATATTCATTAATGAAGAAGAATTTGATATGAGCTGAAGTTAAGTTCCGAAAGAGTGAGCGGAGAGAGTGGTGGGCAGAGCTGGGAGTCAATCAAAAGATAATTAATGGACAGTGCAGAGTATGAGGAGCTATTCAGCGTGAAGAATCAAATCTTTAGTTAGAGGCAAACTGGGAAGGAGCCAGGAGGGGAGTCCCGCAGTTAGCTATTTCTGGATGTTTAGAAAAGAAATTAAGGGGCTTGTCATTTGGAGGATGACTGACTGAAAACAAGAGTGCTGGCCAGATATGAACTCTGTAAGATCTTGGTGCTGTTCAGAAAACTAGTTGGAGGCTTTAGCTCATGGGTTTTTTCAGTGTGCTGTGAGTGAGATAAAGTGAATGGGATAACAGGCTATTTCTGGGGAGGAAGAACTTCTGATACACTGAGTAATCAAAAGCTAAAGAAAACTTCTCAGGTTAATACAAATGGGGAAATAATAAAGATGTCCAGAAAGACAACATGCAGTCGAGGCACTACCAAGAATGTAGACCAGTTGTGGGTTGCCATCCCAGGTTTCTCCTGTGTCTGATTCTTATTATACTTTGGCCACACCCAAAATATTCCCAGTCCTTTGATGAGAGGGAGCGAAGAAATACAGGAATGGAGAGAAAAGAACTGGATTCACAACTCATGATTTGGTTCAAGTATACCTGAAATTCAAAGAGTTTGGATTTTATACGGTTCTATTTATAGAATAACTGAGTAGAGAAATACATGGTTTAAAATAAAATAAAATAAAACAAAATAGCAAAGAAATTATATAGTGACCTGGCTAGAAAAAGAGCTTTTGAAAAATAAGACTCACTTGTGCTCCATTTTAGCCTACAGGCTCTCTGATGGGCCTGGAGGACCAAATCTCTCTCCCAGAACCTTGCTAGAATGCATAGTCATGTAGTTCCTCTGTCGTAATTAAAGTAGGACTGAGTATTCCCTCTAAAATAGTAAAGGATTTCAGAGGATTTTCCTAGAATGCCTCATCCTGGAAAAGATATCAACGACCCTTCATTTTGAACATAGATGGAATGAGAGGAAGTTAACTCCCTCCTTTAGCTAACCCTAAAATTCTAACTTGCTTTCCTTTGTACATTATGGCAACTCTTAGAGATCACATATATGGGGGTTTTAATATTAACCAAAATTAATCTGTATATTGGCTATTTCCTTATGTGTATTTTTTTATTTGATTGAATGAAGAATATAATAAAACCATTTAAAATTATTCTGTGATACACTGGAATAAGCAAAGCAATACCCAGTTGATTAAGAAGTTTTGAATATTCAATTTAATATATCTCCTAGAAAAAAAATCATGGCTAGTTTTCAAAATTTCTTCTATTGAGCAAAATACTTAATCCAAACCATGTTTTTTGAGGATGCTCCATTAATCTTGTTTTTAAAACACAAACTAATGTAACCTTTAAATACAAAAGTTTTTTTACTTGGTAATAAGAAAAGTAGTAACTGAATTAGAGCCAATAGAGTCTCAGAATATTTGGCTGCATAAAATTGTTTATTCCAAAATAGTCTTTAGAAACATCATTTTAGCCAGAAAAATAAACTATACTACCTTATCAAGAGGCTAGACCTGCAGCTAATGTTAGTTGACATGATAAATGGACTTCAGCAGTGTAATAGTGATGGATATCAGCTGAAGACTTGATCCAAACTGATTAGCAAAATAATAAATACATCACATGTTTTATATAGTTATGCTGTTTTGTCTGTAAAACTACAGCACCAACTGCAGCTTTTTCCACTGTTTCATTATGGCCTTTTTTTTTTTTTTTCAAGATAAAATGAAGTGATTGAAGAATTCTTGCTCTTGCAGTTGAGCTGCTGAAAATATGTTTTAAAATCATTAATAACAGCCTATTCAGTTCTTTTAGCAGCTTAAGTGAACTCCAACTATGGGGTCAGAATTTAAAAAAAGAAAGATTACTTCACCTACTTTGAAATCAATGTGCAAATCTCAGAAAGCTTGAATAGACAGAAGAAGCTAATGGGGCTGAAACTTTGCAGGACCTGAGATAGATAAATGATCTGCAGCCTACAAAGCCACACATTTTCTAATATATACAGGGACAAAAGATTAGGACATAAGTGGCAGGCTTATTTAAGTCAAAAGAAGAAGTATAGTTATGCTGTTCAAGGCCTTTCAGGTATATTTTTCTGAGGAATAAGCTATTCACAAAATGAAAAAAAAAAAAAAAACCAGGAGAAATGTGAAACCCACTGAGGCAAATGATGATGGGTAATCAGTTGCTGCTAATATTAAGAAACTGCTTTTACAGGACAGGAATTCAAAGAGATCACATCTGAAAGATGCAGAGAATAGCACTAGCACAAGAAAAAAGTAAAACTCATAGAATATCCTGAGTTAGAAGCAACCTAAAATGAGCATCAGAGTCCAGCTCCGGGCCCTGTACATAGGGTAAAACATCAGCAATATCCATCTACTCCCCAAACTTTAGAACAGTTAAGAAGGCATATTAAGAGTAATGATTTACAAGTCTGGAGACATACACAGTACCTTCTCCTCCCTCCTCCCTCCCCCAAAGAAAAAGACTTACAGAACCAGAATCTCAAAAATATTTGAGAGGGTGAGTTTAACAATACAGTTTTAGTTTTGTCTAACAGAGTACTAACCAAGAGATATGAGCCCGGAGCTGTTCATGTAGAAAGTGATGCTTGCAAAGAGGCTAAGTCCTACTCATGGCATTACAGCAATAATACCTTCATGAGTGACATGAGAGAGGTTCTGACAGACAGAGGAAGCATCTTGTTAAGTGTAGGGAAAATGAGAAATCTAAGTTTTTGATGGAAACAAATAGTGAGTATGAAATCCTTGAAATTGTTCAATTTGGGGGAAAAAACCCAATAATTTAATGTCAGTTGTTGTCATAAAATAACATTTTACAGCAAATGAGATACAAAACATATCTGGATGTTCCTGAGGATGTAGATCTATCAAGACATTATAAAAGCAAGCGATCAGCAGAAGATCATGCCAGAAGTATAAACACTGTTGTTAACTGTGATGTTTTCAAACTGGAATACAGGGCAGTTTAATAAACTCACTAATAAATTGACTGATGACCAGTGAGGAGTGTCCTCAACAAATATAGTAGAACAGAAACATTGGTCAAAATGCAAGTTAGCTTAAAAGAAAAATAATAGAACAGTATTTTTGAAATAGTACAACATTGATAGCCCAGGATAACATGATTTGGGCAGTTTTAGGTCTAAATTGGTGCAGTGTAATAGACAGTCAGGATAGGTGCCAATCAGACCACAGTAAGTAACTGCGGGTAAATATTTTCGCTACACAGCTCCTCACTAGAGTTTTGAAGGATTGCTCCTCAGTGTGTCACCCGCACAAGGAATATGCCAGGAAAAATAATGTTGCAAGCATATTAGGAGAACTAGTAGGATACAAAGTCAGTGATGGTAGATGGCATGAGAGGGTATGTAAAAATTCACTTTAGAGAACATGACAGCAAATTGAGAGTTCTCCAGGAGAAATAACCACCCACTAGTGGTCTAAAAATCACCTTTTAAAAGTATTCACAGAAGTGGTATTTTAACCTACAAAATAGAATTACACCACAGCAGGACCATCTTCATACACCATTTGCAATGAGATGCTTTTACTACTTATTCAAAAGGGATTTTTCAGGAAGTAAGGGCTTGTACCTAGAAGTTCAACTGTTTGCATTAGCTTCACTCTATCATACTACATCAGAAATATGTGCAAACCTGAAATCAGAGAATACCAAGCCTCACCAGGATATTTAAGATATTTATCCCAGTTCATTAAGGTAAAAAAGCATGCATGTGAAACCTCAGGCTCTACCTCAACTAAAATTAATGAACTGCTGTGTGGATTTCACTGCAGCTGTTAATAATACTGAGCCTTCTCTTAGGACCTTCTGTTGGACCTTCTGTGCAAAACCTGGGTGCCTGATGCTGCTTTGAATCAGCAGAACAATCCAGACCATAGAAATTACATGAGATAATGTAAGAAACTACTGAGATTAAAAAAAAAACAAAAACCCCAAAAACATTTGCACTGCTCATGGTACTGCAATCCAAAGCATAGTAGAAATACAATTGCTTGTATAATAGATTAAAGAAACTATAATTCTGTTTAAAAGATTCTTTAAAGCTGCACTAAAGGGTATAATGGACTTCCAGCACAGCATGCCAGGCTCCTGCTTCATTATGCTTTTGAGAGAAAGGTGTAGGTTATTAGTTTCCTCTCTCTCACTTGGCATATTGTGATTGCTGTTGCAGAATTTGAAGATTTCAATCAATTGCTAGGAAGTCCAATGCGTGTGAGTCATACTGGATTACCTGTTTGCACTATCTGCAAAATGATGGAGAGCGTTTGTGAATCCTATCTGAAATACTGCATAATGCTAGAGAGGAGTTACTCCTGAGTTTAATGACACAAAAGGATAAAGCCTTTTTAACAGAAAACCTGCTGTTGGCTATATTTTACACAGTACATTTTGAATCTGGTTCAAAGTGTAAGGAAATATTGTAATTTGATTTAAATTGGGTTATTCTTATTTAGTTTCTGTGATGGGTTGGCCTTGGCCAGGTACCAGTCACCCAACCAGCCACTCTCTCACTCCCCCTCCTCAAAGAACAGCGGGAGAAAACAAGATGAAACGGTCATGGGTAAAGACAGGGACTTACCAGTTACCATTACCGACAAAAAAGACCCAGTTTGGGAAAAGCAAATTTATTATTGCCAATTGAAATTGAGTTGAGTGGTGAGAAACAAAGACAAAAACTGAAACAACTTCCTCTCATTTCTCCTTTTCCCAGGTTCAACTTCACTCCTTCATCCCTGACACCTCTATCTCCCTGCAACTGTAGTGCAGGTGGATGGGGAATGGGAGGCTGCAGCCAGTCCTTAACAGCTCCTTTCTGAAGCTCCTTCCTCCTCATGCTGTTTCCCAGCTCCAGTTTGGGACATTCCCAAAGACTGCAGTCCTTCAGAATAAGCTTGCCCATGTGTGGGCTCTCCATGGGCAGCAACTTCCCTCCGGGCACGTCCATCTGCCCCGCCGGGGTCTCTCCCTGGCCCAGGGCCATCCCTGCCGGGTCTCTCCCGCCTCCGTCCCCGCTCCCGCTGTCCCCTCAGGCTCGCAGGGCTGTTTCCCGCACGGTTCCCCCGCTCAGCCCTGGCTGCCGGGCAGCGTTTTGCCCTCCCTTGGCCAGGCTTTCGCCGGGGCTCTCGCCCGCCCGCCCGTGGCTGAGGGGCTCAGCCGTGCCCTGCGCTGGGGCCGCTGCAGCCGCTGGCACCGCCTGGGCCCGGCCCGGGCAGCCCCGGCACTGCCCCAGCGCTGCCGCCGCCACCGGGACACCTCGGCCCGTACAGATGCAAATCTGATTTATATTCTCTATTCAATAATTAGATTGAAAAGAAATTTCAGCTACAATGTGCCTTCAGAGAGGCGTTTCCCAGATACCGAGTTCCACTGCCTGTTTAAGAAAGACTTTTTTTTGGGCCGGTACCTAAGGATCAGCCTCACATGACGGGACTGTGGTCCTCTGGAATGGATGATGGCGATAGGTACAGGTTTTCTTTTTGAGCTTGCCACTTCCCGCATGTAAATATAATGAGAAAATGTTTAATCTCATATGAGTTTGAAATTCAGATGGATTAAGATACTAGGCTTTCTTACATACAAACATTTTATGTGGCTTTTGTAAAGCTCTCACAGGGAGAGGGTAGTATTTTCATTTAAGCAGACCATTTTTCTGAATAAAGAATCACAGGCTCAAATCAGAGTTTCCAATTAGGTTCAGACCTCCACATTTAGGCCTATTAATTACAAATATAAATAACAACAGAGCCACATTTACTGACTATTTCATACTACTGACAAAATATTGCACTAATAAAGTACCCATCTGGGCCAATTGACCTCTAGAGAAGGTTAAGGAGAACAAGTATTGTTCTTTGTTCTTAGGGCAGAAGTACTTCATGACTTGATAATAAATAACCTGCTCAGGATGCAACCTAACCCATTTTCTTCCCTTTCCATACGATTATGGTTTCAGGCTACAGTTTTCTTTCAAACCAATGTTAACAAACTTAAGTACCATCAGTACCTGCACTTTTAGTAACTGCACACTAATGAATAATAGCTGAGAAATGTGCATCCTTAAATACCAGAGCATAGACAGGTTACTTTTTAAAGTGTTTCTTCATACACCCTTTGGGTACTGGAGCTTATGGGTACAAAGTGTGCTCTACTCTACATCTCTGTGTGGAATGCTCCTACTTGCTTTAGTGGCTCTATCTAAACCATTTCATAATCTGTTCCTTAGCCTCTTCCAGTACAGCAGATAAATGTGATTTTTTGACAGAGTTAAGATCTCCAGTATATTTCCCAAGGAATTTGTGCGAAACTACTCAGGCATTCAGAATCACATAGCAAGTACATGTCTGACAAAACTTTGGTCTCTTTGAATATCCATTTGTTCCTTAAAACTAAAATAGTAGGCTAAAACACTCTACAAAAAAAATCCATATTTTTTTAGGTCTGAGCGACAATCTATTTGATCACTCTAAAAATTTTGAATCATCAAAATTTGCAAAGTGTTTCTTGGTTTTCTATCCTTTGTTTGCTGGTTAATGTCAAGTGAATCTTTATTTCTTCTCTACAGGTACCACTGTTACCCTCTGAGCTGAGTCTTGCAGCATGATGAGAGGCGTACTGCTTCTCCAGATACCCAGTTCCTGTATTTTATTAGACATGACTCTTCTGACTCATATCTCTTTGGGACTGAGCTTTTTTCAGTTTTCCTATCTGAAAGAAAGTATTGTCAGCATAAAATAGTGATCCAGGCTAGAGATGTTAACAGTACTCCAAAATGTCTGCTGTTTGAATGAGAAATGGCTCCGTATCTTTTAAAGAAATTGCCAGTTCGTGTTGTAAGCATGGATCTTCAGTGTTAATATTCCTGTATATTCCTGTAGATACTTGCAGAGAAGTGATAATTGTCCATTACTCATTTATTACAAACTCGACACTTCTGTTGAGAAAGAAGGTCAGACAACTAGAGGAATTGTCTTTTCTTGTTATTAGAGAAGGCAGAAATAAAAGATAGCTTTTTTGGTGTTGGTTTTTGGAGAGGGGTGAGTTTGGTGTTTTTTTAATAGATTCAACACCTTAACAGGAGGAATTGGATTTTTTTCAATTTCATCTGTATTTCTAGACCAGAGGAATCTGGATCAATTGTTCAAAGGAAATTCTCAAACTTTTTTTTTTTTTTTTTTTTTTTAATTTAAATACCCTTAAGTTAAAATCTTTTGTATATCCATATGACAGAACTTTTTTTTTTTTTTTCCTGCAGCTTTGGAAATCTCTCCTTTCTTACCCTTAAAAAGTTATACAGAATATTAGTTTTGCTTTAGTTAAGACTGCTCTGGAAATATATTGGTATGTTTCCCTTGAATCAGTAGCTAGAAAGCTGAAGAAAGATCTGTCTGGTAGAAGTATTTACAGGACTTTTTTCTTCTGTCAGCAATCTTTCTACAACTTAGCTGGGGTAGAAGGGTTTGCCAAAGAAAGGAGTTCTGATGAACATCTTGAAAATACACAGATAAAATTGGGTGCATTGTGAGTACTTGCAAATCAAATGACCTCCCTGAATTTTTCACTTAATATCTTCTGTCAGCAACAGATCGCTGCTTCTCTTGCTCACCTGGATTTTTTGCCATATATCAAACCAGTGGACTACAGCTGTATCTTTCTGGATGGCGAATACATGAAAGAGTAGTTGATGAGACTGAGCTTTGATACACTCAGTATATAAAAATTTTCATAATGGGGGCATTCAATAAATTAGATGTGGAAATGAGGAAGGAACAGCAAAGAAATCTGAGTGCACAGATCAGATTTTCACATGCACATAAACTATTTTACTGCATGCCTTTAAAAAAAACCAACAAAACCACTAATACGGTAACCTAATTTTCTCCAGTTGTTTCTGTGTCCCAGGAGATAAAACTAATTGAACCATCACCTTCTGATCCTCTTAACTCTTTTTTACATGACAGATATATCAAAAGCCTTGAAAAAATTTTGTTTCCATTCCTAGCTACTTTGATATTCTTTGTATTCTATCTAATACGCTTAGGGCTTTAGATTATCTGCACCATATGGATTTGACAAACTGCTGAACTTTTGATTAAGTAAAAACAGAATGCTACAACTTCTCTGGACTGAATATAATGTTCTGTTTGGGGGGAAAAAAGAAAATAAACCTCCAAAACAAGCAATAGGCAAGGTTTCATCCAAGTGAAATCAATAATGTATTCCGAATTGAGCTCAGATGGAACGGAACATTCTCTACAGAGTATGTGAAAGAATATTTGAACATAAAGGATGTAAAATTTCCAGATATAAATAAATAGATGTGGCAAACAAAATATAGCGGAAGTACTAAATGAAGCTTGATTTTGTATTTCACTGGAGAGTATGTTGAAACTCTTCACAGAGAAAACTATTAGTGGCATTTTATTAATGTACATTAATTGATGGATAAATAGATCTAACAATTTGTGCCCTTTGAATAGGCGACAAAGCAGTAATTTATTTTCTTCATCAAAATGCAGTAGAATGTCATTTGCAGTGGAAAAATGTTATTTTAATTAATATTTATCTAGTCATTTTTATGGTGTAGATTTTGGCCCAAAACACGGCTCTTTAATTATCAGAATAGTTTAATGAATATGTAACATCATCTCAACACATCTTTCTACTGTCTGTAAAGGGCATTTCCATCTATATTGTATATGAGGGAAGTTAGATGATAAAAATTACACTTTTTGCATCTGAATTCTTACCATTGTAACCAAAACTGTCCTGAACTGTCCCTGCCCAGTGGCTGCAGCTGCCCCCACTCTGGCTGTGGCCCAGGACCCCAAGTCAGGTCCAAGGGGCCAGCAGCCCCTGCCTCAGTGATGCCACAGTGTCTAAACACTTGCAGGTCAACTCACCATTATTTTTGCCATATTCTGTCCTCTCATTTCAGTAATTCCTCACATCAGATATACACTTGTGTTTCACCCCTCACCCCACCTAAATCTCGCTCAAACCAACTGTACCGTGCACCTGAAGCTTTTACAAGCAAATGACAAAGAAATGAAAATAAATGTCTTCTTGTCAAATGATATTCACAATGCCACATGTTAAGTCTATATTTCTTAAGGCAATGCATCTAATTGCTGAGCAGTCAGTAAAGCATTATTTAAGAATTGTCCTAAGTAATTAAATTAGGCTACTCTGGTTTGCTTAAACACACATTAATCTTTCACAGTGACATCAAATTTGCAAACACCTTAGGGAAAAATTCTGCAGTAAATCATTTGTAAATGTAATAAACCTTTAACCTGTAAAATAATAGATGAGGTAGAATACTTCAAAACAGTTCCAATTTACTTTTTTCCTTGATTAAAAAAAGTGAATCAGAGCTTCTTAGTAATTTTGTTGTATTGTTCATGCACATAGTATATGGTGGTGTATTTATTTGATCAATTAGAAAAGTGACAATTTGTATGTTTTAAACTTTTAAAGTTTTTTAAAAGTTCACATTTTAAAAGTCAAAATTCTTCCTGTGTTATATCCAGTAAAATCCAATGAAGCTGCCTTGTTTTCCCACTCCAGTTTAAAACTGGAAGTGTAAGGAACTTAATTATGATCGGAATAATTATTATTAGAGAAAGTATCTTGATTCTAAGCTACAGTGCAAGAAACAATAGTTTTTGGTGCCACGGCCTAAGACTAAACTTAGAGATATGATCAGAATTGGAAGATAATTTGGCGATATTGCTTCCAATGCTTGTGTTCAGGCCAAGTTAACTTTGGGTGCAGTTTCCGCAGTGCAATGCAGGTGGTGGCATTATGAAGTTGCCCCGAAAGTCTCTGCCATGCCTGCTGAAACTTGGGACAGTGGCTGTACAGTGTATGAGTCTTTTCCTCCAAGCAGCTGAGCCATGGCCCTTCACGAAGGAATCAGTAGCTGCTGTGACTGCTCCCTCAGCTTGTGTTAATCATCTCACTGAATTAGGCACTCTGTGAGCACGAGCATCAAAGTGTACCAGAAACCAAAAATACTAGGATAAGGCAAATGGGAAATATATGATATAGAATGGTTTGAGTTTGAAGGAATCTTAAAAATCATCTAGTTCCAACCCCCTCTCCCATGGTTAGGGACACTGTGGGCATGACCACAAACTGAAACCATATTCATAGTTTTCATACATTTGGTTTTCTGCAAACACCCCTATGGAAATCCCTTTTCATATGAAAGTGAGTACTTCATGTGAATATATCTATTTTTGTTCCTATAACTAAAACACACTGTTTGTAATGCCTGTTTTGTATCACTCATTTGTGGAAGTGATTGTGTGAAAAAGTGAGCCTGCAAATGACTATGTCTGCATCTCAACTGCAGAGAGGATTTGTGCTACAACTTCAGTTTCTTGTTTTTGTTTCTCTGGGGATACTCCACATACTGTGCAACCAGCCCACACCACATTACATGATTTCTCTTGGTTTTGGGCTTTTTTTTTTCATTAAATACCAGGCTGCAAGTAGGGCACAAACATGATCTGGAAATGGGAAGAGCTTTTTAGTTTCTGACTGACTACAGTAGCGGTGGTAGTTTGGACAAGCAGAAGTAGATTTGTAGCACAAATTCTGGAGCTGAGAAAACGATGGCCAAATTGTAGCTGTCTACTATAGAGTGTAAAATCTGACATGCTTGCTATACACTTTTCAAACACTTCATTTGAGTTTATTTTTTCAAGTTTCTAAATAGTTCTAAACTGGTGCCATTAAGTGGCAATAAATGTTCTCTTCAAATTCTTTCTGGCTTATGCTAAAGTGAAGGACAGCCTAGTAAATTTGTTTAGAATGGGTAAAATTATCTTTTGGATGCAACAAACTTCTTTATAGACCTTAGAGAAGTCTACAACCATGACAAGATGCCTCATGTTTAGGCAGCTTAAAGAAGACAGTGTAAGCCCCAATTCTAGTAACAACTTGTAAGAAGAGCCTGATGAGCTTTAAGTTCTCACTGCTTTTCAATGATTTTATTCTCAGGGTTGTATGTATTAAAAAAATAATCAAACAAATAACCAGTCTGTGGTTTGTAAACAAAGTTTACAATTTCTGATTTTCGGAAGAAATCATGCCCTTCTGAACTTTGAGGAGAATGGATGAAGTCAGCCAGAGGTTTGGTAATCATTTGGTGTGCTAGACATGTTTGAATGTCTTACATTTAGTGAGTAGTTTCACAAGTAACAGAATTAACCTGATCTTATGAGTGAAAGGCTGTTATTAAACATTCACACAAAGAAGTGTTTTGGGGCTTCAGATGAGATGGAAATTGTGTCAGGTTATATTCAGAGTCAATAAAAATCAATAACTCTTAAGAAAATGGTATGAAGTAAGCCATTGTCAAAGAGATTTCCTGGGGCTTAGTTTTCCACTTATAATAATGTATAGAGGATTCTGATGCAGTAGTTCATTTCCTATTGAACCGAGTTTCTCATTTCAGATGCCTGTTAATGTTACAGAAGGATCACAATGCTACATTTCTGTAGGACTCCTCAAATCAGGTTATTGCACCCATGCTTAAGAATTCAATGATTAATCTTTTCCTCCTCCATCTGACAAAAACTTTATCAAAATTGATGTGTAAGAATGTTTCATCTTCAGTGCAACAGCATTTTTTCCTGTCTGACCAGTTCTATTTATCATGTTCACATCAATGTTAAATTTGCTGATGAAAAATCCAATTTGAAGTGGCTTGAAGTTTTCTAAAATGGCCTATCCTGAATACATAGCATAAGAAAAGCTTTACTCTCTGTAATCCTTCCCATTAGAAAACAAAACCTATTTCAGGGACTGGGTGACTGCAGCGCTATTCATGGGACTATCCACTCGTATGTCCAGTGGGAAGATATAGTGAAACATTCCTCATAGTTCTTCAAGATCTACAGCATGCAAAGAACTTGCAAGTAACAGAAACTATTTCAAGGGAGTCAGACTGCGCCACAAGGGAAGACTAAGAAATATTCTATATTAGGAACTATCTTTTGGATTCATACAGAATTTTCAGGGGGATGCTCATGAGGTTCTTACTGGTAGTGATAGTACATTACTTTATTTTAGGTGTCTTACTAAGCACCGGCACTTTCACCTGGCATGAAGAATTCAGAGCAGGCACAAGAATCCCACACTTCCTTTTTATATTAATTTCCAGACTCTGTTGATTGTATTAAAGTCAATAATAGAACTCTTAGTGTTTTAGCATGAGCAAGATCTAAATATTTACTTTCCTTTGAATTTTGCTTGACTACAGAAGCCAATAAAGGACTCTGTGACATTTTTTTGATGTTAGAAGCCGTAAGAAAACTTGTTTGTCCAATTAGAAAGAACAGAGAGAAAGTGTTCATTTTCATAAATATAACACAATGTTCATCACTTGATGAAACATTTTCACTACCATAAAAATGGATTTTATGCAATTTTATTGTCATAAGCTTAATAATATAAGAGAGAGGAAAGCCATTTTCTTCAGCATGGGTCCCACATGGTCTTACACACAATACAATTATATGTCACAGATGAGGATTTGATAATAATTGTGACAGACGGACAATGGCCTTGTAAAAAATGACTATTTCATAGCCAAAGTACGTAAGGGAAATTTCTTTCAACTTTAGGAAAAAAGTCATCCCAGCCAGATGGTTTAACTTCAAGAGAAATGAGTGGACAGGGTAATCATGAATGAATGCTTTCTAAGCTAGTTTCCCTGAGTACTCAGATGTTCAACAATCTTCTCTAATATGCTGAGATTTAATAATCAGGCTGACTAGATGTGGAGCATGTTTGAGTCTGTTCTTTTGCCTTTGTCTGTCTTCCACTTGCTCCAAAAGTGTAGTAAAATAAGCTGCCTCCATCTTGGTTTCAATGTCAAGAAAACTCTAGCTGATCTAGAAATGTTGGGCAATGTAGATCTAGCTACTTTAAGCAAACCTTGTGTGATGCATGATTTTTTTTTCCCTCCCTAATCTAACAGAATATATTTTTGAATTGCTGTATTAAACTGTTCATCCCTAAGGAAAAGTTTGACTGGAGAAAAGGCCAAAAGTTTTAATGGTGCATTAATCTGTTAGCTTTGGGATATGGTTACTTCATGTGAGAGTTCAGATCCTCTGAGTCTTTTGAGTTACTGCTAACAAAAAGTAAATTATTACAGTATCATCTGTACTGCAACACTATTAAACCTTTTTGACAAGGCATCTGAGGGATTTCATAAGACTGCTGTGGAGGTCAAGACTCTCCTTATGAATAACCATCTTGTAATGGTTAAAGGGACAGAGCTTCCACTTCTCTGGATGAGGCTGTAGCAAAACTAACACTGAACATACATGAACCTCATTGTGATTTCAGGTGCATCTACCTTCAGACAACCTTCTCTTTATTACTCTTCTGAGATCTACATGAGCTCTGTTCTGACATTGTACTGCAAGTTAAAAACACCACAGGTTGTGTGCGGTTAAAACACGGTCTTCTTGAGAATTTTCCCCCTCCCCAGCAGAGAGGCAAAACAAGTATCAGTATTATTGCTGCCGTTTTGGATGCAGGTTATGAATACCAGAGCCTGACAAGGTAAAAGGGAGGTGAGAAGACTAAGCTGAAATGCACTGAACTGTGCAGAGTGAGGCACAGCACTGGTACTGTTATAGAGGATGCAGCAATGCAGTAATATCACCACCTAATAATTGGTGTCACAGGCATCTAAATTTACAGTGTTATAATGACACAGGTATATTAGCTATTGCCAGTGCCATGATGAGGTTTATATATTCGAAACTGTTAATTTAATCTCTTGGGATTCTGTTTTATTTGCTCTAGTTCAATTATTTGCCCTTTTAATAGTTAGATCTCCAGCTACAGTACTTGCAATTAGCTCACAAAATCCTCTCTTTCTGACAATGAAATTGTATTGTTTTGGTTGCTTACAGCAGGGGACAAGGAATCTACAAGAAGCACAGGCAGCTGCATGAGCATATCACAACTATATTTTTTGTTAGAGGTACATTTTACTTCTCGTCCTTGTATTCAGCAAGATATTTACACTAACAGTGAGATACCCTTTTTGGGGCACAGTGCATCCTTGCAATTTGGAAATTGCCCCTCATTCTCTCTGACATTCCATTTAGTCTATGCATGAGCTATGCAAGTAACTTCCCCACTAGCTCCCCAAAAAGCTGTGCAAAATTACCCTCACTGTCCTATACAATCGGACATTGCAGGGCTGATCCTAGTGTTATTTCTGGGGAACTGTAGCTTAACTTCAGGGAATCTTTTGTTGTACAACTGGTAGATCAACACTAATAGCATAACAGCAAAACAATCTTTCTACTGCAAAATGCCACTCACCAAAAGCTGAACAAATACCAATTTTTTGACATTTAAAGTTTTTGTGTGGTTTGTGTGGGCTTTCTTCTTTCTAATCTATTGTAGGATTTTCATTTTGTTGCTGAAATTGGACACATAGATAATTATAGGTCTTGGTAGCTCATTAACAGCTCTGCCTTTTAAATCAAAACTTTTAAATAATGAGCTGGTCTAATTTGATTTCGCTGTTGACTGTCAACAGTTGCTTGTCTTCCCTCTCTTAATGAATGATTCTGTTCTTTATTAGGGAAACAAGTTCCTGGGCTAGTCCAAGAGGTAGATCTTTCATGATTGTCATTTTTAGATTTGTCATAATTTTTTTTTTTTTTTATCATATCTTAATTCCACAGTAATAAGGTTTAGGGAACAGAAATTTCTATCTATACTTAATATATTTCCATGGGTGTGTGTTCCATATGATTACTGTGAAAGTTTTTGCAAATAGAGATAGGGAGACCTACAAAAACCTTTTAGAACTGTATCTGGGGTGAAACATAATGATTGGCCTGCAAAATATAAGAGATTGGCACAGCAATTCACAATATTTGTTTAAACTGACACATAAAATGTATTTTTACAAATACTGTTCATTTAAGCTCATTTCTGAATTCTCTCAAGACCTCTTTTTGAAATTTGAGGACGTCCTTTCATACTTTTTAGTGAGATGAGCAAAAGACGGAGTGACAACTCATCAGCTCTGCATGTTCAGATGTTTCAGAATGTCATGGTACAAGTATGTTGAATTTACCTGTTCTGACTGAGGCTGCCAGAAATACAGATCATGCTTCAGTAAGTCTTGCTGCAAGAGTTAGAGATGTTATGGTTCTCCACTTTCTGGCCTGCCTCACATCTGAAAATTATTACCTTCATCACAGAAGGAGCAAAGATTGTGCCTGAGCCATTTCAAGTTGTCTTTTCAGTGTCTAAACTTAAGCCACAGATATTTGTGAGTTTGAAGTGAAACAATAGGCTTAGCAACAGGTAAGATACAATTACCCTTCTGCCTTTGCTATATGAGCTGCTATCAGTAATGTGTGGTCAAGCTACAGCTATAGCAGGGTATTGGTACAAGTATTGGTATTTGTCTACCACCACCAGTAGAATTCTGTTCTTAAGTTCTTCCAAGATGTCAAAGCTGTGGGGAAAGAAAGCATATGCTCTACTTAATGCAACTATGCCTTCAAAACTCATGATGTCAGTGCACCTTCAATGAACACAGAATGCTTCCGTTGGCTTAACTGTTTGTGCAGTTTCAGGAAGATGATGTCCTGAGCTGGCAGGACAACTGGGAGCACGTATTTCCTCTCCACTAGAAGAAACTCTTTTGAGAGACTTCTAGTCTCCAGTTTAGTTATGTATACTTTCAAGAGGCTGTGGTATGCTCTTCTGGCTTTTGGTATCATAAAAACTAGAAACTAATATCAGAAATGGGATTAATATGAAAATAAAAGTAAAAAAAAAAAAGTGTAAATGTCCTTATTGTATTATTTGATAGCAACGTACTCGTGAGAGAAACCACAGCAACAAGGAGCAAAATGGAAGTCTGTAGTCTCTCTCATCTCTTTAGCAGAACCATCATTGTGAGAATTTTTTCTGTAGGTGACATGACTCATTGAAGGCACCCAAAAATGATCTCTATTATGACAGGATATGTTTATCTATTTCTTAGAGTTGCCTTCTACCCATATGAGTTAACAGGCTGGCATTTAAATTATCTTCTCTCCAAGAAGAAAGAATAGAGTGAGAAGCAATGTAAATGTGGGGAATACGGGAGTGCACAGAGCCATAAGTAGGGATATGGAGAAATGCATGATACAGATCCTTGAAAATAAAGGCCAAAAAATCATGACCCAGTGTTTTGTAACATCAATGTAAGAAGAATTCCAAAGACTTCATAAAACCCAACCAACCAAAAAATAAAATCTCCTTAACACAAGGGTGGGGAAGGGATTTCAGAAAAATATTTGCTTTGTAACTGAATAGAAGGGAAAGTAAGATAATAAATTTTGTTTATGAACTGCCTTTGGATTTTCTTAGACCTAGAGACAGGTTTTAAAAAGTCAGAAAGAGTCCCACACAAATTTTTCTTAATGAAACACTAGGAACACTTTTTCCAGTTTTCTACCAGTGCCAAATAGAATTCCAAGTGATAGGTCTTCCAGGCTCCTCTGGTTCATGCAAAAGAAATGCAGTGATAGTTTTACGCCCATTATACCCACTGCCTTTCAAGGGTTAGGCCCAGGCTATGAAGCTTGCAGTGCTCCCCAGTGGAACTGCCAATGGTGTGATCATCAGGTCACCTGCAGCATATATAATACTGGACAAGAAAAACCTGTGTGAGTTGGAGATAGAATCATAGAATCATTTAGATGCTTTCCTCTGCTCTTTCTCTCTAGCTCTTCATCAAATACAGCTCTGCTGAATTTGCTATGCATCTTTAACTACCATGGCTAATACAACTGAGAAATGTCTAACAGCATCATGTTCCTTAAAGTAGTTTGCTGTATTACCACAGAGTACTTTATCTTTTTACACCATTCCAGGAAACTTTGGAGGATGTTTAAATATATGCTAAAATACTCCCCTCAGAGAGAGTAGAAGCTTTTATTTACATTTCTCAATTCTTAGTTCTTTTGATGGGAGGGAAGGGTTATTTTTCAGTAACAGCTACTGTAAACCCTTTTGAGACATCAATGCTTTACTAAGCAAGGGTTCTAATAGGATCTCATGAATAAAGCATTTTGCACTCTTTCCCATGACATGCTGTACAAGTCTATCTGCTGCAGCTTTTGCAGAATTCCCTTCTTATAGGTTAGATAAGCAAAATCATTCCAAATGTTACAGGCACATTAAATTTCACAGCTCTATTTCTTTTAAAAATTATGAAGTCTAAATTCCTTTTACATTTCATTAGCTTTATTAATACCTGAAGGTGCAGTGATATAATTTTGATCAATAGGATTGGGCAGATATGAGTTAGTGCAGAATTGTTTCCAAATGTGCAATGCTCAAGCTAAAAAGGCAGTTAGCAAGAGCAAAATAAACAGACAGTGGAAATGGTCAGAGTACTTTTATTGTTCATACAGTTTAGTGTAAGCCTTTTTGTGAAAATTCTATGTGCAAATACTGACTCAGACTCGGGTTTGCCTGGTTTGTACTTTTAGTTCTAAATTCTTATAGAAGAGCCTGGAGAAAATAATTATCTCTTACACTTACTTGTGTGTGTAAGATCAAATGAAATTCAAAAAGGAGGACCTGTGTTCAATAGCATCTTCTGCTTCACAAAGGTGAGCAGCTGTTTCACATGAAAAGTAAGAGTAAACAGTGCTGCCCAGGTAATCTGACTTCTGTGCACAAAGCACAATGTCTTATGAGCCTTAAACAAGCAAGCTTTTCCCAGGGGGAAAAAAAAAGGAGATAGAGACATAGAAAGACAGAGATACTGTCATGTCCAGAATCCAGCATCCCATCTAAGGAAGAAAAAAAAACTTGGAGAAGGATTATTTATTTTTCTAAAGGTAGAAAAAGAGTGAGAGAAACCATTTTTTTAAAAAGAAGAATCATTTGTTTCTTTGCCCAGACTAGCGGATAAATACTTTTCTGATATTAGACTGAGCTTTATAATTGTTAACTTTTAATGTTTTTCTTCATGTAGGGATCGTTATAAGGCTGAAAATTAAACATTTTTCATTAAAAAAAAAAATCCAAAAGAAATAATTTTTACCTTTGAGCTCCTTGAGTTCTTTTATAGGCCTGAAAACACCAGTGACAAAACATATGTCCTTCTATGAATGGTACAGGAATAAGTTTATATTTCACACAGTACTTGTAATTTTTCAGGTTAGAGAGACAATGGAACTGCTAAAAGAAAAGGGGGGTGAGAGCGGGACCAGACAGGAGAGACAACTTGTTTGAGATGCGGATAACCTGCCTGAGCTCTAAGAGGTGGAGAGTTTTAAATGCTAAGACCCTTAAAATTAAGTGTATCTGTAAGTATTTATGCAACTCAAAGTCTTTTAAAGATTATTTTTTATGTCTCGTGAGTTCCAAAATCATCAAAATGAGAGAGGACCTTCAGAGAATAGCCTGCTAAGAAATAAAGGTAGTCTGGTAAATTAATATATTGATAGTTCAGCTTAAAATCATGCTTATTTTCCCCCTCCAGAGGTGGCTCTTTTCTGCTCTGAGTGGGGTTCTGGAGTTTTCTGCCTGTTATTTTTTTTTTCCTGTCTGAATCAGACCAGTTGCCTTATGTATATAAGTAAGAAAATATCAGACTGAATAGAAGTCACTGAAATGGGGCTTTAGGTCTCCCCTCCCCTGCCCTCCTCTCCCCTCCCTCCTCTCCCTTAGCTTTTTTACTTTTTCTGAGATTTTTTTTTTTAACTTTTAATTTCTTTTCTTTGTTCATTTTATAATCTCATCTGTGATGCAGACATTAAAAGATCTCAGCAAACTTGCTAAGCCTTGCTGTGCACATCTCATTTGTTATGTCCCAACTATTCAAGATATTTGACATTCACTGCTATCTCTCTATCGTATCTGTGACTATCGAGATAGGAGCAGGAGTCTTGGCAGCTGTGAAAGCAAGCTAAAATGGGGATGTGATGATGAAAGAGGGAAGGATTGGTATGTGATGCAGCAGGTTTCAGTAGGTCTATTTATCCACATACTAATACCATACAGAGGCCATGACCTTTCTCTGATTTAATGGAGAGTAAAATTATTACTTTCTTATTAGGTACATGCATTGTAATTGAACTTTTTAAACTTGACCTAATTTCAACAGGAATTAAATCCCATAAACTCATCCTATTCCTTTGGGGTTCAGATTTGTCTTTGGTTGAATCCATAGAGTGTCACTGTCAAGTTTCTAAACTTGTTCCTAAATGTGTTGTCAAGAGGAGAGAATTGTCTGTTCAAGGCCAAATTTTTGTTTAAAGACTGACCCTAGCTGTCAAGGGTCCTTAGCTGCAGGTGAACTCGTAGTGTGCTCTGCAATATCTTTACTGACATAGGTAAATTTGCTTCACTGAAAACAGAGATCCTAGTTAAAGTATTATCCATAGTTGCTGTTTAGGGAACAAAAAACAGATGTATTAACATGCCTCGTACTTTCTTTTCTGATACCAGGTGGAGGGATCATTTTCCGACATGAAAAAAGAAGTACTTTCTATGCCATCACTGCAATGATGTTGCTGTGACTAGGATTTAATTTGAATACTTTCTAGAGACCTTGCAGAACTTCATTTATCTCAAATGTTTACTTTTTCCTAGATTCTTAGGGAAAACAATGTATAAAAAGATACCTTCAAGAAAGTAAGTCCTGATTTGAATTCAATTAAATGTCAGCTTATCATATATTATGTAGCACTGTGGGAGGACTGCTTTGTTGTGTAATTAGGATGGATGGTTGTTAAGAAGCAGCATTTACAGAGATATTGAAATATAAGCTGGGATTTAAACATGTTTATAAAGTGGTCTCTTGATACCTTCTCCAAGTTATTTCCTCCAGCAACTGTATTAATTCCTACAAATTTCATTCAGATTGCTAGAATCAGCATTTTCACAGAAAGATGGATCATTCTGGCCTAAATATTAATGCACTTTCAAAATGGGGTATTCATCTGGCATTTTATCTTTAACATCACTAACAAAGCAACAGCTTTTCAAACCTTTGGGATAGTGGAAACTGATGAGAATCTCTGGAGTCACCCAAAGGGTTCCCCCAAAATCCATTCGTATCTAAGACGTGTCTAACTAGAAAGAGAAATGGAACTCCTGTCTGCCACATAAAAGCACTCTTATATGGTTAAGATCTGAGAGCAAATGCAGATACTGACTAAAGTCGTGGGAAAAGTAAATGGGTCAGGGGTATTTTTGGCTGTATAGAAGATTTCAGTGAGGTCCTGAGTGGAGATTCCTGATACTACAGGACATTTTTTAATATAAATAGTTAATGAGTGTCACCAGCAAGGATAATTGTATCTAATATATATGGATGGGAAATACAGACCTTACAATCTCTAAGTAAAGATGTCTAAAAAACCCAGACTTTCTGTTGGCAAGCCACCATTATCTCTGTTTTCACAGGCTGTATTCTGAGATCATATCCATACCTTAACATTTGACTCAGCTTGTTCTTGCAGAAGAAAATCCCTTCACTTAGGTGAGAACATGACCACATTAGCTTTGCAGAAAATAGCTCTTGCAATATTTTTTCTGGCACTGAATATTGAATGGAATACTCAGTGCAACTGTGGAAATGCTACAATGCTTGAGACCATGCTACTCCTAGACATTACCGAAGGAATTAGGAAATAAGTGTAATCAATTTTCAGCTTCTTAAATAAATGCCCTAGTTCATCAGAAATGACATGTAAGCTTTGTACCTTGATTTCTGCTGTATTGCTCAGAGATATTGTAAAATGTGTCAGGAAAGAGAAGTCCTTGAATTTCTTCTGCTTCAGTTGCAAGTCTATTAATAGAATGGGCAGAGAATTGTAATGCTTCATTGCTTTTGGCTGATGGAGGGGAATACAAGGACCTTCCTACTTTCAAAGTGGCTTTGAAATAGTGTTGCCAGCAACAAGACATCAGAGGTGTTCGGCACCATAAAGTAAAAATGATATAAAAAAAAATAGAAAAATGCAATTTTCTCTTATTTTACTTTAACAGCGGGAAACTCAGATAGCTGTCTGTCATTTCCCTCCTCATCTTCTTCAGCTTTAAGTGAATGGGGTCATAAAGATATATTAAAACACATAAAATTTGATAGTAAAAGCTTTCTGGTAATCATTTGATTAAAGTGGCCATTGCATGACCCTCTTGAATAATCATGATCAATTACTTGCCTAGTGACTAGGAATAAACTGTTGATTATATGATCAGACAGACCCTCAAAAGTTTTACAGCAGCTGAAATCCCCCAATCTATCCAAAATGTTTGGCCTGACCTTGAGTGAGATGCTACACAATGCCATTCCTGTGGGCTGATAAGGTCCTGTGGTTTTCTGTTAAGCTAAATGAGAAAGTCTTGACCATAACAATTTGCACCATTGGGTCCATTATCTTTTGCCCTACAGGTGATTTGCTGCATGCTTTATTACAGAGGACAGAATAGTTGAGAGGGTGTTGTGTCCTGCAGACAGCAATGTCAACACTTATCCATATGTGGGTACAATTATACTTTCTAAGTTACAAAGCAGATAGTGTTGCATGATTACCATTCATTTTGGTAGAATGCACATACTTTGATATCAGAAAATTACACTGAAAAGGAGTTAGAAAGATTTTATTGATGAAGCAAAGCACAGAAATGCATACAGCCATTTTTCGTTGCCTTCATAGACTATCTTTGACCCTAAAAGAAGAAAGCAGCTATGTGGCAGCTATGCTATAACTAGTCACATACCTAAAATACACTGGCATGTGCTGTCAGACTAAAATGTTCCCGCAAGCAGACTGTATATTAAAATGACTGCAACTGTACCGAGTTCCTCAGATCTAAAGAGCATTTCAACTGGCATACTTTTTTTTTTTTTTTTTTCTTTTGACAGGTACTAAGTATCTCAGTAATCAGTGACGAACTGCTATCCTGGGAAAAACCTCGACATGCGCTCGCCTTCTGTAGCTGCCCTTGACTTAACTCTCGGCAGCCGTGCAGCAGCGGCAGGGAGAGAAGACGCGGCGAGGAGTGGCCGCGAGTTCGCCTCCTTAGCAGCCAGCAGGGGACACTGCTGCATCGGTTTTCAGTGCGACTCACAAACCGAATTACTGGTTATTTTTAAATCCGCGGATGAAAAGGTGGGGTTATCTTAAAATGAGAGACAGAATATGTATGTTTGCATGAAGAATTTTTTGTCAAACTATGCCTGGGATGACTATTCTAGTCACAAGTGAGAAAGCAGGGAATGAGTGGTGCACGATAGAAGAAATAGGAGCTATTTAGTGTCTAAATTTAATACGTGCTATATCTTTGCTTAGGCTACTAAATACAAGACACTTCAAAAGCTATTAATAGAGATTCAGTTATTTATGCAAATTTTAGATGACTGTAGTCCTTGCTCCATGTGTATAAGGAAAATATTTCTGTAGAAGGGATGCGGGACTGAAAGAGGCCTGGTTTCTGTTTTCAGGCTTGTCATGGCAAGTGTCAGAAAGTCATTTGGGCTCCATTCAAAATATTTTCTTATGCACGTGTTTATGATTGTCACAGAATTTGACTTTTAATCTATCTGATCTGTAGTTTTTCCTGTTTAAACAACAATGCAATACCTTGTCCTCCTCTTCTATTTCCTCATACTAAAAAGAAGTATGTTTTGGTGGCCAAAAAGATACAGTCCTCCAACCAGTCTGAAATAAAAACAACATCTCAGCACATACTTTTACTTCATCCTTAAAACGTTATAGAGACCTCATGAGACTTCCAAGCTACAAGGATATATACCATTAACTTTATTATTAAAGAGAGCTAGAGACCCACAATTTTTTGTGCCAAATTTTTCAGCTGTATTTGAGCTAACTGTATATAGGATCCTAAATCCAGTACTTTACCAGTATATATTTCCTTCTCATTTTCTGCCAGGACAGGATTTTTATGAGTGTTATCATTGTGATAAACTGGCAATATTTCCTTCATGCCTTATTAATAATAGATAAGTCAGATAGAGTGATATAAAAGATATTACAATCAGGTATGTATAGAAACTCTGCAATGAGGAAGACCACTGTCAATTCTAGTAAGAACCTTGCCTTGAGGTTATATTAATGACCCCTGTAGAATGTTTTTTTTTAAAACATAATACCATTGGTTTTGTCCAAATTATTTACATAGTCCTAACTCTAATTTAATTCTAATTCAAATCTTTATGTTGTCGTAAAGTCCTTCAGTAGGAACCTCCAGGATTGCTAGACATCTGAATGGAAAATATTATTTCATTTGTAGGAAATTTATTAGTTTATGACTCACTCTGTCCTGTCCTTAGTTTCAACAAATGGATTTTCTTCTTGAAGTTTCCAGTTGAAGTTTGTTTTGAAGGTGCTTATATAGGTCTAGTGGGGATTTACTTGTGGTTCTGTACAAACTAATGTGTTTGTGTAGCAAATAACCGAATACTCTTTATTCAGAGGTTATGATGCTCATGACCATAAATGACACATAGCTATACATATTTATAAATTTGGTTCTACCTTGGCAACAGCTGAGGGAATGGCCATAGTTTTTCCCTTAAGGTGACAGAATCAGATGGTAACTTACAAGAGGTAATGGGATATTCTACCCTATATACAATCATTTTCATTTATATTTTTAAGAATAAAGATTATTTGTATTACTCATTTCTCTTCAAGCAGATTAAACATTACTTGAGAAATTGATTCAACATATATTTTACATCTAATAAGGGCTGCATACTTAAGTTTGCAGAGAAATCAGAAGCACTGCTGTAGAAAGCTTAAACATTTAATTTGTCTGTTGGGGAAAGCTTTACCAAAAAGGCTGAAAAACAAGCCAGCACACGTTCATCTGGTACAGCTTGGGAGAGTCTGCTTGGCACAGTTTATTGCATCTGTTATCTTCTAAGCTGTTTGCTCTTGTTCAGATAGCTAATTGAATGCTGGAAGTAGAGATATAAGAGATGCAGGGTGTTGGCAGGGATTTTTCCCCAAGAAAATATCGATGCTGTTATTGGGACACTGAATTATGCAGTGGACTCTTATGTCCAGGCTGCAGAATTAAAAGCAACTTTAGAGGAACCGTGGTTATGGGGAAAATATCTTCATGCTAACTAAGAGATTTAGCCTCTTTAGTTTAATACAGAAAAATGACCAAGATCTATGCCTTGATTACAGCTGTAGTGGGCTGACCCTGGCTGGATGCCAGGCACCCACCAAAGCCACTCCATCACAAGTGGACAGGGGAGAGAAAATATAACAAAAGGTTCATGAGTTGAGATTAAGAATTGGGAGATATCACTCACCAAATACTGTCATGGACAAAACAGACTCAACTTGGGGGTATTAATTGAATTTATTACTAAAAAAATCAGAGCAGGATAATGATAAGTAAAACAAATGTTAAAAAACAACTTTCTCCCCATCCCTCCCTACTTTCCAGCTCTACTTCCTCCCTGGCAGCGGCACAGGGAGAGAGGGAATGGGAGTAATGTTCAGTTCATCACACATTGTTCCTGCCACTGCTCAGGGAGAGGAGTCCATGTCCTGCTCCAGTGTGGGGTTCCTCCTATGAGAGACAGTTCTCCATGACCTTCTCCAACATGAGTCCATCCCACAAGCAACAGTTCTTCCCACACTGCTGCAGCGTGGGTCACTCTTCCACGGGGTGCAGTCCTTCAGGCACAGCCTGCTCCAGCGTGGGTGCTCCACAGGGTTACAAGTCCTACCAGGAAACCTGCTCCTGTGTTGGCTCCTCTCTCCACAGGTCTGCAGCTCCCTGCCAGGAGTCTGCACCAGCACAGGCTTCCCACAGATTCAGAGCCCTGTTTTGGGCATCCACCTGCTCCAGTGTGGGTCTCCTCCATGGCCTGCGGGTGGATCTCTGCACTCCCATTGACTTCCATGGGCTGCAGGGGCACAGCTGCCTCACCATGGTCTGCACCATAGGCTGCAGGGGAATCTCAGCTCTGGTGCCTGGAGCACCTCCTCCATTCCTTCTGCACTGACCTTGGTGTCTGCATAGTTGTTCCTCTCACATGTTCTCCTCTCTTCTCTGGCTGCAATTAGATCAGTACAATGACTTCTTTCTCCTTTTTAAATATTTTTTTTAAATATGTCATCACAGAGGCATTACTCCCTTCTCTGACTGTCGTGGCCTTGGCTAGTAGCAGGTCCTTTTTGGAGCCAGCTCCTATTGGCTCTGTTGGACAAGGGGGAAGCTTCTGGCAGTTTCTCACAAAGGTCATTCCTGTTTCCCCTGGTACAAAAACCTGGTCTCACAAACCCATCTTATGTCTCTAAATTTAGCAAGTAGTATCACCGAAGAACTAAACTTGACATAAAATTATCCCAAATGTGTCAAGGTTTGTAAGGGGTACAATGAATTACACTGTGCATGTGCACAGAAGATGTCACAGTTCCCAACTCTAAGTTTTCCTGTGAACTTCTCAGAATTTTTTTCCCAGTCATTTTTGGGTATGGTATTAGTGTTACAGGTTGGAGCCAGGAAAATATAGTGAATAATTCTTTCTGTTCTTAACAGTCTCTAATCATAAGAGTATTACTAGCAAAAATTTTATCACTAGCCAAATTATGCTTAGAAACAATCCTGACACTAATTCTTTAGAAATATTCCTATTTCCTCATTCTACAATAAAAAATGGTATTCCTTTTCTTATTGCCAAATTATAAAATTTCTAGTTTCCAGTCTTCCTTTCAGTATTTACTGACTTTATATCACTTTTCTAACGAACTTCACTGACATACATATGGATGTGCCAGCTCTCTATATTGGATGGTTTCAGAAAATACAACCTTAAGTATTGCTTTGAATTGACTTCTTTTTTAAGTTCAATGTTACATAATATTTTATTTATAAGTACTGTTTGCACTCCAAAGCCAACTACTTATATCCATCTCACACTGCTTACAGGAATATATTAGCTTTTCTTATTTTATCCCAGCATTCATCTGTTTCCTCCAGTGCTTCTTGTTACATCTTGTATAACTGAAATAACTTCAGCAGATGAAAATTTTGAAGCATTCACGTACTCATTATACTTAAAGAGAAATGGATTTAGCATACCCTTACATAGTTCTTATCCTTTTAATATCTTTGGTTGATTGGGGTGGGTTTTTTTTTTTGTTTGTTTGTTTGTTTGTTTTTTTTGTTGTTGTTGTTGGTTTTTTTTTTTGTTTTTGGTTTGGTTTGGTTTGGTTTGGTTTGGTTTGGGTTTGGTTTTGGTTGGTTGGTTAGTTTGTTCGTTTTTTAGCCAGGGTTTTTTTTGTTTTTTTAAATTTTACTTTTTTTTCTAAGTCATTTAAGCCACTGCCTGTTTTAGAGGAATACTGAAGGTTTCTAAAACATCATATATGTAGTCAGGTTAGATTAAATATGCATTCTTTCCTCACATTCTTCAGCAGTTTGTTTCCTACCTTCTCACTCTTGACAGGAAGATTTTATTTGAAGAAATTTTCAAACTCCTTTTAAATAAATGGTGAACCATTCCATTTACAGAGAAAATTTTTAGCCAAAGTTGAAAGCTTTAAGTAATAAGAAGTTTTCACTTGAAGCAAGAAGACCAAATGTCTCAAAGGGAAGTAAAAAAAAATATTTTAATTCCAGAACAGATAGTTCTCAAAGGAACCTGAATCTTTCTGCTAAATTTGAGCAGTTCATATCTACAGGTTCCTTTAAAGAGCCTCAAATTCTTACCATTTGACTAACATGACTGATCACAGCTATGCCTCTGGAATTAGTTCCTATAGACTTGATTTGTACAAATCACATGACTAGAAGCAGGACTGCACCCACAGTCAGTAAATACCAGATGGTAAAATAGCCAAATACATTTGAAAACAGCTCCCTAGGCTTAAATCTCTGCCTCAACAGCTGGAAGAGGGTATTCAATATGGTTAGTGCCTTTTTCTGTGTGGATACCAACTGTTACTGGACATTTGCTGTGTTTACTGAATACTGTGAAGAACCTTGATGCATATGATACTTTATATATATATTTTTAGCTTTTCATACATGGCAGATGTTGGCTGAAAACAATTAGGCAAAAAGCAAGTAGATTAAAAACTTCGATAAATTATAATATAATTTAAATGAGAAAATTTGCATTAGACATTTTCTCAGAATAATTATGAAACAATTGCCTAATAATGAAGCTTCCAAGATCTTTGTAACAGATGGTCAGAAGCCGAATTTTATTGGATCATAGATAATCAGTAAATTTAATATGCAGGATAAATGCTGCAATCTATCATCCTGCTATAACCCTCTGTACTATAAGTATTTGTTATAACTCCAAGATCAGAGGAACATTCCAGGGTCTCTAATCTAATACAGAGGTGATACAGGGGTTCAGAGACAGCATTCTAGAAAGTTGTCTAAACTTGAAGCTTTATTGCAGATACACATTTGACTTACCACATACTTAGTTATATCACCTTAAAAGCAGTCTTAAGACAGCTTCAGGATTCATTATGTCCCACACCCAAATGCTACAGGAGTACAAATTACTCGCTGTATGTTGTCATTCTAGGCAATGATAGCTTCTTCTTATTTTATGTGAATTTGATATTAACTCCTTTATAAAATACTGAATAAAAAGGAGTGTGTGTTATGCATTAGCTGAATAGAATATATAAAGTCATGTAGGTGTAAGGAGTGGGTTGATCCTGGCTGGATGCCAGGTACCCGCCAAAACTGATCTGTCAGTCCCTTGTTCTCTGGACAGGGGAGAGAAAATATAACACAAAGCTTCTGGGTTGAGATAAGGACAGCAAGAGATCACTCACTGTTTACTGTCATGGGCAAAACAGGTTTGACTTAGGGAAATTTGCTAAATTTATTACCAGAGCAGGATAATAAGAGATATATCCAAAACATTGAAACACATTCACCCCTAACACCTCCCTTCTTCCTGGGCTCAACTTTACTCCTGATTTTCTCTACCTGCTCCTCTTTAATGGTACAGGCAGTGAGGGAAGGGGGATTGTGGTCAGTTGCACATTGTCTCTGCTACTCCTGCCTTCTCAGAGGGAGGACTCACACTCTTCTCTTACTCCAGCATGGGGTCCCTCCCTGTGGACACAGTTCTGCGCTAACTTCTCCACTGTGAGTCTTCCCCAGAGGCTGCAGTTCTTCATTAACTGCTCCAGCATGTGTCCCTTCTGCAGGGGCACAAGTCGTACCAGCAAACATGTTCCAGTGTGTGGGCTCCTCTCTTCACAGGGAGAGATCCTGCCAGGAGCAGGTCCTGCCAGGAGCCTGCTTGAGAGCTCTCTTCCCACAGGGTCACAGCTTGTTTTAGGCATCCACCTGCTCTGGTGTGGGGTGCTTCAGAGGCTGCAGGTGGATCTTCGCTCCGCCATGGATCTCCATGTAATGGTACAGCTGCTTCACCCTGGTATTCACTACGAACTGCAGGGAAATCTCAGCTCCTGGAGCAACTCCTTACCCTCGTTATTCACTGACCTTGGTGTCTACAGGGCTTTTTCTCTCGCATATTCTCACTCGTCTCTCTGGATGCCATTACTCCTGAGCACTAACTTCTCTCCTTTTTAAAAGTGTTATCCCATTGCTGCTGAAGATCTTGGCCCTAGCTAGCAGTGGGTCCATCTTGGTCTGCCTCACAGAAATCATCCTGTAGCCCCTCCGCTACCCGCACCTTGCAATGCAAACCAAATACAGCGCATAAAAAAGTCACTTTCAGAGTCATCTTCTGATCACCTTATATAAATGAAGAGTTCTTATGCCTCCAAATATGTCTCATAAATGACCAGGACAGTGAAGAAATGTTAATCTAGAATAGTTCCAAATAGTAACTACCTATCAATTAGGATACTTAAGCCAACTTCTGTTTAATTTTTAAGTCCTAGTCTGTACCAAGCTCAAGGTAATGTGGCAATGTGCTTCTTTTACCTTTTCTGTGCTACCATCTTCATTTGATAGATCTTATACTAGTTGTGACTGACAAGGAGTTCTGATTTCCATGCCTGATTCTGCACTTGAAAGCTGATAGCAGCAGAGTGTGAGTGAAGACAGCAACACATCACAAATTAATGAGCAAGTGTTCTCAATCTGAATCATGTGAAGAACCACAGAAGGCAGAAACTTACATGAAGAAAGAGAAAAAAATCAAACTAAAGGGCTTTTAATTCAGTTTCAGTAACATTTCTGGCAGAAGGTTAAAAGTACCTTTTTTGTTAATTTGATTTTTTTCTTCATGCTTTTGCCATTTGAAAAATAGATTAGGTTTCCCCAGCTCAGCTACACAGTTTAAGAGTAACTAAAATGACACTAGAGTGTCATCCAGAAGATCAGAGAAAACCTCTTAGCTAAGAGAGATGAATTGACATTTCTGGAAGGTATGCCATGCACTTCAATGACAGTTCCTGGTGCAGAACTTAAACAATCACAAACTTTACAAAATTTAAAAACAATTTTTAGGAATTAAATGAACATATAAAACCAAACTCAGAAATTCAGTTTAGGTTGTTGTTTCAGCACTAAACTATTAAATATTACAAAAGATCCAATAAAATCAACTTCATTACAGGGCAACAAAACAGTCTATGTAAAACAAGCCCACATAAAAAAGATCTACCTTTTACGGTAGCTTGCTTTCATGTACTTTAAGCATAGTCAGAAAATTCAGCATGATCCTTGATGTACATCCTGCATGTACTGATAAACCTTCAAGCTTACACTTGAGGATCCTCTCAATTAGAAGTCAGAATAATCCATTACTTGGAGGAAGGTGTAGAGTCAATTTAGCAGGGTGAACATACAGTAGCATCTAGGATAGTAAATAAGCAAAGTGACAGAGATATATCTGGATAGCAGTGCTAGCAACTAGTATCTTTTGGTTAAGACCTGCACATAGGAAGTAAAAATAGATCAGGACTAAAGTCCAATATTCAGTCATGGTATGACAAAAGATAAATTGCACAAATGATTACATTGATTTATTATAAATAAAACTATGTTAACATTTTCTCAATTGTGATTTATTAATATCTATTCTAATAATATTTATGTAATATACAATTACACACATCAAAATCTGTCATTACTGATGGGAATAGAAATAGTTTTATTTATTCTGCATCATGCAAGGTTGCTACTCTGTTCCAGTTATAGAGTCAGTCACATAATAAAGCCAAACGGACAATCAAGACTTTTAATTTCCATATTTATTTAAAAAGTGGCTCTTACTAAATCCTTCATTTTATTTTCTTGGTAATTTACAGTTATGTCCCATATGGTATTGTAATCATTTCTAGCAGGTGTTATGCCAAAGTATTTGTAGGCTTTCTTTATAATACGAAAACCAGATTCAAAAGTCACACTTCCTAAATGCATTTTTCCAAGTATATGCGATGGAAAATCAGTGAATAAGATATTTAATGCACAGAATTATAGATGGCTTCAGAAAGGAGAAGACTCAGTCAAAATAATTATGTGCATTTCTTAAACAGAACACAGGTTGGCTTTAAGCATGTACATCCAAAAAGCCATCTAAAAAACATTTCTTTCACTACAGCCCTCCAAGCACCCAAACCTTGTGGGCATCTAATTTTCACCTTCTGTGTATTGTCTGGAACACAGCAACTTTCTTTCCTTGCCCTGAACTGCTTTGATATGAACAAGGAGATATCTTCTCTGATGATGAAATCCATGAACCACGTGGAATGAAGCTGAAGTCTACTAAGAGCGTCTAGTGAGAACGTTCAAAGCATACCTATAGGAAGATGTTTAGGTAGAGCTCCTTGAAAATGCCATTGAAGTGACTGTATTTTTTCAAGTGAAGACTGTATTTTGCTTCTGTAGTTGAGAAATCCTGTGGTTCAGAATGGTCTACCTTGTGGTTTAGTAACTAGGACACTGAGTAGGTAAGTCCTGCTCTCTCAGGATGATTGTTGCTTTAGCCTTGGAAAGCTTTAAGAGAAAAGGATCATTTATATATATATGAGTATCCCCACCATAAGAATGCAGAATTGCTTTTCTCTATAGCTTTCTGGTAGCATGAAAGTCACCTTTCTTTCTGAATACTGGCCTAGAAAGGAAGCAATGAATAACATACCTATATTGCATCAGTTTCATGAGCTTTCTTTCACCTCTTCAGAAGGCAAAGATGTATAGAGTGCTGCTTTCCTATCTAAATCCTCAGGCATGAAAGTAAATATTCTTAATTCTGAGATGTATTACTGCTTCTGCATAAGATCACTCCCATCTATACAGCTGCAGGGTTGTTTCACATTACTTTCTCACTTAACTGATACAGTAAAAAAATACAGTTCATGTTTTCCATACACTTTCTGACAGCATTAAGCATGCTGAAAAAGCCCTGCTGAAGGACCTCTATTGTATATTCTGAGAAACGTCACTGCTTTAAACTAATCTGAGCCTTGGAGCTCTTCTTTTCTTGCTCAGTGCCTCACAAGGCAGCTAGGTTTTGGTATTCCTTGCAGCCTACAACCTTACAGCACCTCTGACAGCTCCTTTCCTAAGTGCTCTGCACTGTATCACATTCAGCTGCCAGTCACTTCTCTCTTGTCAGCATGAAGTAATCCCAAGCACAGTTTACCAATGACCAGTCCTGGGGCTGATCACTTTCTTCACAGTCAGAAATCCATTTGCTTCCTGTAAGCATCTTGGGCAGAGATGCCCAAGAGATGTAGAGATGGCCGTGCTGGGACAAAATCTTTCCACTGGTCATGTAAGATTTTGAATTTAACTCCTTTACAGACATTTTGAATTTCACTCCTTTACAAACATTTAACTCATTTACATTCAGACTTTCCATGTGCCAAGGAAAAATCCCAATTATGACTGGTCTGGCACAGCTGGGTAGGATCCAGGTTAATATTTCTGTGCATTTTCATCCCCAAGGTGAGAGATTACATGAGTTTGCAAACAGCAAAGACAGAAGGAGACATAGATGAGATTTCAGGAGATGGAATGTTGGGCCCTCATTTGCATTGCAAGCACTCAACACCAAGAGATGCCACAGTGTGTGCCAAGAAGCTGCTCATGGAGCCGAAGTGAAGCAACAACCCTGCTGGAACAGGGAGGAACCAAGGCAACACCTGAGGAGGAGTCACACAAATGCCCCAGGAGAGTGTATGAGCCCTCCACCCTTTCTGGGTGCCCGTGCCCACATCAAGGCCCACGTTCCTGCAGGCTCCTCACAGCTGGGATCCCCTGGTCCTTACCACTGGAGACCAGCCCCTTGTCTGTGGTGCCCAAAGGGAGGGTGTCCAGGCAGCTCCAGGGCTGGTGTCATGCAGGGCCTCTGTGAGGGTTTGCTGGCCACAGATGCCTAGCACAGCAGTAGTGTCTGGGGAGCACTCAGCCCTGCACAGACCCCTGGCTCCCAGCTGCCCTCCTCACCCTGAGGCCCCCAGCCCTCACACCAGCACTGGATCCCCATTGCCCCGGTATTAACTTTCTAATTACTCTCCATGAAGAGGCAGAGAAATACCCAAGTTCCATGTACCACCTTCAGTCCCCCTTCCCAGCACCCAGAGCAGAGAACCAGGCAAATTTCTGGTAGGGATTGGGTGCTGGGAGAGGTGTCTCTCCCCACTGTGCAGCAGCAGCAGCAGCCAGCAGCATGCTAGGAGTCCTTCTGTCCAGGGAGTAAGACCTGCCCAAATGAATGGGTGGACTCACCCAGGATTTAAATGCCTTAAGTGAGAGAAACCATCTATAAGAATGGTAGATTGGCTGGGAAATTTTTCTATAAACAGAGGCATCCTCTGCTGAGGTCATCTGGCCTAACTTCTGCCTAGTTAATGGAAAGAGATCTCCTGGCTTTTGTCAAACAGATGATTAATTGGATCTGGCTTCAAATCTCCACATACCTTACAAGGCCAGTGGAGGTTATGGTTGAACAAGTCCCTGAGAAGACAGTGTTTATTTAATATCAGCTTATCTAAATGAAATCTAGCTGCTTGATGGTCCTCTCCATCACTGGATTTCTGAGCAGCCCTGACATTGCCATGACCACAAAAGTCTGCAGTTGGCCTTGTCTTTGGAGTCCTAGGAGTGAGCATCACATTTGCTCAGATCCTTCATTAGTAACTTTCATTCCTCTATTGATTTATATGTATTCTGCTGGGACATTGTGATGGAAGTGAAAAGATGCAGGGGTAAAACCTGGAGTTCCCAGTTTTCAGTTGCCATTGCAGTGGTCTGTTCAAATCTATCAAATAACAAAATGAGACCTATAGGATTAATTACTAAATGACAGCAGTGACAAAAAATTGTAATGATGGTTTCTGGCTTTTGCATTGGTTATGGACAAATGTTCAGAGGCTTTCCATGGCCTCAGTGTTTTGGCTCCTCTTCCATGTACATCATGAATCCCATGACTTAATGCTTTTACTTACTTCTTAGCTGAGGGGGAAAAAAAAAAATTACATAGACCATGAAGTTTAATTTTTCGAGCAAAACTAGCTATAACAGCAGAGGCAAACATATCAAGTGGTAGGAGCTGGTGCTGCATGAGAGGAAATCTGGAGGAAAGAGGATGAGCATGTTGGGTTGAGCACTGCAGATGCAAGCTTGGCACACCTATTGTAGGCAGGGTTTGAGAAGAGGAGGGGGTATAGATGTCTCTATATAGAAAATGTTGACTGTATGAACTGGTAGAATATTATCTGAGAGATGTCAGCATTTAAGCTAGAGAATAAATTGCATATTCAGGTCCATATTTTTGCGTGGAAAATCAAGTGGTAGTGTTCAGTTAACATTGGAGCAAGTACTTAAGCTACTTACTGCAAGACTTGTGAAACCAGGCTTTTTGTTACTGAAGCATATATAGCTTCTCCAGCTCAAGTGCTTTGTGAAATTATTGTAAAATGTGTGTGTATGGAGAGACAAAGTATATGTAGCTGCATGCAGCTGTGCTTTACCTGATAATCTAAATAGTGTAAGACACCAATTTTCATTATTCCAAGTGCTGATTTCGCTTGTGAACGGCAATTCTAAGTTTTGTACTGAACATTTTTTTGTATTGGAATTCAATGATAGTCCAGTTCAGGATAGTTTAAATGTTTCATGTTGCCTTTTCTACTACGTTGCTGAAAATATGTCTAGGTAGCTCAAAGATCAAGTCAGTACTTTAATAACTGCATGTTTCCTGTTAATGGAATTATTACATTTAATAAAAATAGAGGTAAGCCAAAGAAGAAAATTAAGATATTTAAAAAAAAAAAGTTATTTTTATCCCTATCTTCCACAAAACTTTTCTTACTGTGGAAATCACAGCATTTCCACAAAATAGTACCTTGCAGACATTTCTTTGTTTGTTCTTGCAACTTCTGATTCTTCATTGTTCAAGAGTAGTTACTTATAATTCCTTTTTATAATTGACAACACAGAATTGTCTAAAAGTCTTAAACTTCTTATGAGAATGATCTCAAGAATCAGAATGCATCAATAAACACTCTTTCATGATGTACCATATAGTGGCACTGAATGCAGAAAAATCAAAACAATCCCATTTCCTCTCAGTCAAAATATCTCTATGAACTGCTGGGGATACTAATACCTTTCAACAGAAACCATATGTCAAACCATAGTGCACAGCAAATCTCTTCCTGATTTTTTTTTTTAATAAAAAAATAATGTGTTCAGGTGTTTATTTTGTTTGATATAAAGCTTTAAAAGCAGTGATACTGAAATCTTAATGTTTCCGTTACATTATTTAAATCCCATTGAGTTCAGAAGGAGATTTGCAAAACACATCAACACTGCAGTCAAAAAACTTAAAAATACCACCTCAAAAACCAAATCAATTCCCCTGCTCCATAACATCATTTTATTTCTTATTTTGTGTTTTGTCTTTTTTATGGATCTTTGCTTGAAGCAAGTGGGAACTGCAATTAGCTAATTAAGACTCTGAGGCTTGAATATTATTGACCTTTTATGTTTTGCAGTATTGGTTGGCAAGCATAAAAAAGTTGTGCTCTCCTCATCTACTCAGGGCTCTCCAGGACACGACTTCTAATTGCTTTCTCAGAAATCTTTGCCCCTAGTAATTTAAATATAGGGCACACACTGTTATTTCCTCCTTGCATGGCGTTTGCTGAGCAAGCAAGCAGAAAGACACAGAACTGGAAAGGCTCATGAATGAATACTGATTGCATAGGGTCACGTCTTTGTACTTTTTCCTCTGGTGTATGCAGGGGAGGAAAACTGCATTTGGTATTCCTGATATTTTTTGAGGCATGCAGTCTTTTCTTAAACAAAGCAACCACTTCCCACCCTGCAAAAAAATCCCTCAAACTATGTGTTGAAAACAGAGTAGAGACATAGATGGATTTTCTTCTTCCTTTACAGAGTGCAATTGAAAAACCACTTTAATTCTGATTACTTCATTCGCATTTTTATAAAAAAAAAGGTTAAAATCAAAGGTTATATTGCTGATGAAAGCTCAGTAGCAGACAGTTCTGTTTGCACTTTAGAATCTGCATTACCTCTGAGGCAAACAGGCTGTTCCTACTTAAGAGATTGTCTAGCTTGTTGCAGGATCACCTGTAAATGTGTAGTAAGCTCATGGAGCTTCAATCATTTTCTTATCTGTTCTATTGCCCGCAGGAGAGTCATTACTGTGGTATTTACAGCTGTCACAATAGTTAATATGATCTAGGCATAGCTACTTGTTTACTCATTGATGTGATGTGACAGTTTAATAATAACCATCATAATCACAGGTATATAAAACCAGAAATATTTTTTACTCCTATAGAGATGTTGTTTTCAACTTATTCCAAAAGCATTGTATCCAGTTCTTTAAATTATTGCACTTCACTGTGATATTTTTAGCTTTATCAACAGCTTAAAAACACATTGCTTTTTATTTTTCCCTAAAGTGGAATAAAAAAATTTGACAAAGATTTTATTTTTCCATATGAAATGGGTTATTCAATTGTAAAAAAAATTAAAATGAAAGCTCTGCCAAAAGGTGGAAAACAAATAAAATTAGGTATAAGAGTGCTAAATTCTAGACCAAGAAATAAAATACATTATGATGCAGGAGTTTACTCTCACAAAAAAAACCAGAATAGTTTGTAGCATACCCAAATGCAGTCATTTACTGCTACATTTACCTAGCATTTTGTCTGTTTGCTGTCAGGTTCAGATTAAACAGATGATTTTAAGCCACAGTCTGAAAGGAAGATGCTTTAGTGGCCAGAAGGCAAGGTTCCTATGACTACAGATTTGGATATTTTGTATGACTGATCCCAAACCTCCTCATCCTGCCTTCCTTTTAATCATATGTGACCCTCTAGAGATGAGGAAAAGTTAACGGTCAGACAGTCCTTAATTTCTCTTTCATAGCATGGTGAAGCAAGAAACTCTCAAATGGTAATGGAGCAGACCATTGCTTTTGTTAAGCCTTTAATCTTAGTGTCAACCAAAGCCTCACCAGATGAAATGAAGTTTTTCTCTTGCAGTTGTGTGAACATTTGTACTGTAGAAGCTCACTTGAGATACTGCAGTTGGATATTATGTCTCTCCGTGACTGGCACATTAAAAAGCCAGAAATAAAGCCCTTGTGTGGCCACTCAGAGCGAATGAATTGACAGATCCATCCAGGAAAGAATTAAACTGAAGGCTTTAAATGAAAAGCAATGAATTTATAACAGGATTATACAGCACCTTGAATCAACTTTGTACAATGCTGAGCTGAGAATTCAAAGAAAAACAAGAAAAGGCACAAAATATTGTCATTTATAATTGGCTAATGAGACCAGGAATACAGGGATTTTGCAGCTGCAGCAGATTCACATGCAGTTAGAAAGACGGAAGAGGTTTTCAGATCCTATGTGCTTCACCAGTTAGCTTTACTAAAAGACAATTCCTGAAAATTCAGGTTGCATCTAGCATTTTTTTGCTCCTCAGAATTTACAGATATTTTTAGGTTGGGTGGTGGTTTTTTTGTTTGTTTTGTTTTTGTTATTTTTTTCTGGTTGTTCAGGTCCATCAGGTCTGGCCTAAATTTTGTAACACTTTTAGACCAATAGGATAGAAGCTATTATCTACTAATCAACAGGCTATAGTTGAAGCAATCAGAACTTTCCTAAATTAGGGGATTTCCATACCCAAAATGTTTGCCTCCTTATGCTTAGTTTGTTTTAAAGGTGAGCTTGGGGTTTCTTTCATAATGGTACAGTTAGATTAAATTCAATTTTCTACACATAATTTTGTATAGAGAACAAACACCAGATGATGCATTTACCAAATTCAGTGGGAAAATATACCAAGGGAGACCAAAATTGAGAAGTTAGAAAGTTAAAAAGCAGTTAAGTCAGGATATGAAATGAAATGTTGATGGAAGGCTGTCATTTCATCTATAAGGTACACATTGCTCCAATTAGCAGAAATAAAAAAATAAGTCACGTTTTATTGCACAAGATTTCAACTGAAACTGTTTACCCTTTAGCTGTCATCTCAGCTGAGTATTCACATACTGGAATAGGCTATAAAACCAGCTCTCTAGTGCTGCAGAACATCTTAAAAAGATTAGATCTTTGGGGTTTTTTTGCTGCATACAAAAATCATACAAATTGTAATGTTTTAGGTAGTAGCTTTTTGATTTTCTATTGTAAAAATATTTATATATAGTTATAGTTATTGAGTACCTCTGCTTTTGGAAATAACACACCAGTCAGAAGAGTGGTCTGAAAAATAGTAGTAGTTGCATCCCTAGAGAGTAATCCTTGCAAAAATAATTACATTTGGTAGTAGGATTTCATCATTAGATTGCATTTAACCATAACCATCCTGGAGAATATCCGTGTCATTTTCCACAATCTGGCCTGTGTCATAGGATTCTTGTCAAACTTAACGTTGCATACGGGCAGTTGCATTTGCTCAGGTTGTTTGAGAAGTGTTTAGAAGAAAGAGGATGGATTAAACGTCTTAGATTGTTTAGATCAGTCTCCTGTGTCCCAGTAGTGTCTGCTACCCCAGAGATAAACCTGTCCTTTCTCCTTTGACAGTCTGGACCACAGGCAAAAGCAGAACTCCAGTGATACCACCACCCTCTCCAAATTGACCTCATCTTCATGAATGTTTCCTAAACCACCCTGCTCTTCTCTGACAGATCACAGTTTCATACAGCAGAACAGATATCCCATATTTTCCTCTACCATGGGTCTGTGCTGATTCTTTTTACCATTTTACCTTCATTTGCTTCCTCTCTCTAAGTAACTCATCATCCTTTCTTAGATTAGCAGCTTTTTTCACAAGACGCTTTTTGTCTTCTGTGAGATTACAGTCTGTGCAGCAGCTGCAGATCTAACTCTCTCATTACATTAAAGCTGGAAGCAATCAAACCTGGTAAATGGAAACATGCTATTACATTCTGGAAATGGATGTCATTCAAAACTCTAGAGTAACCTCACTACCAAGCATTTTCAGAAAGTTGAGGAGAGAGTACAGGTACTACTGCAAATAACTTCAAGCTGTGGGCAGCTAATTTTTTTTTTTTCCCTTGTTATCTGTTTTCTCCTATGCTCCCAGTTTTTGAGAATTTGTGATGATTTGGCTACTTGAAAAAATGATTCTCTTGAAACCTGGGCATAAGGAGTGCATAAATGTTCGGTTCTGAAAGGAATATTTAGCCAAAGAAATAAAGCTGTGTTTAGAAACAAATCTGTCACTTTCAACTGTACTTACCCTCAGTTTGACACTGGTGAGGAAACTCCGGCTGCGTAGGTGCATAAGTGTTTTAAAGCAAATTATTCTCTTGAGGAATGTTAGACCCAGAGCTTTAAATATTGCTTCCCACTGAAGTGTTAATGAAAAGTGTGTTTGTCAGGTTTATTAAAAAAAAAAAAAAAATGTCCATGTAATTCCTTTTCCTTTGGACATACATATCTTGAAATCTACCTCTATATGCAGTTAGCATATCAATAAGTGATGCTTTTCTTTCACTAATGACTGCACCAAACTTGTATCTGGTGCCATACCAGCAAATAAGCCTCAGTGAAACCAGTGGCATATTTCTGATGATCCAGTGACATGAGATTGAGCTTTAATAATCTTATTCTATGTCAGACTATTGTCTGATCATTTTCACAGCACTCAGTCAAGCCTCTTTCTTTTTAATTTGTTCTTTCTTTGTCTGTCTCTGGTGTAAATTTGGAACAATCTTCTCTGAAACTGGTGGAGTTTTAATTGTGTAAGGAGAGAATAAGACCACTTTTATGTTATCTTAGCCTCCAAATAAGCAAGTAGAGAATCAAAAAACCCACCCAACAACCCTCAACAATACTGACAGAATATGATAGAAGCAGCCAAACTACTGAGAGTCAGAAACCCTGCCAGTCAGTGTGATGACAACTATGACTAATTTTTTTCCCTTTGACCTGATACATGGTAATTTTATCATGAATTCACATTACTTGTTTCTGTGTGGTAGAGATGAATTTTAACTGCCTTAATTTTTCCTCCTAAAAAGCAGATATATGGGATACTTGGCTAAATCTTTTATATTTTCTAATTTCTTTCATATTTTGACAGTACCAGTGCTTTGATTCTTTAATTAAAGTATATTTTTGATTATATTTTACTGGCTTGTAAGACATTTTTCATTGGTAATCTTAGTTAAATGGATTTATTAAACGCTTCTTTGGAGAATATGCATCCTCTCCAGGTACTGCTCCTCCTCAGTGCATTAGAAGTTGAGTCAGGTATTTAAATTACCTTCTGTACTGAAAAGCAAGAATTTTTCCAGAGAAGTGTGGACTGAATGAGCCACTTGCCTATGAAGTACAGCTTAGTCTTCTTTTTGTTACAGTGTCAAATTTTGTACTATAAAAAGATAGTACAGTAAAAATATCATGTCTATCTGATTGTGATACGCTGCTTAGGTATATCTAACTGGAACTTGATCCCCTTTTAACTGAAGTCTGCTCTATTTTATAATCTGTGCTGCTGCAGACAGAGGAAGGAACATAAAGATAACCCCTTCATATTGTTTTTTAAAACCCTGACTTTTCTCTAGGGTTTAAACTTCAGGGTGAAATTTGCTGCACAACACCTTTTCAGAAAAATACATCAGTGTTAGAGACCTCAGAAATCCTCAGAAACATTTTTGGCACAATGACCTTTAATTAAGTCCAGGTGGTAATTCCAAAGAAGCTAACTTAGATTCATGGCCATCCATGTGTTCTCCAGTGTCCAGGTTTTTTCTTCAGGGCTGACCATCTCGTCACTTTCATGTCCTTCACTATTTTTGGTGTTCACAGAAAATCTGAAAGGAAATAATTTCCACTGAGAAGCTGACATTATCAAGAAATTTCATGTTTGGTGAAAATCATAGCTTAAAAAATCAGATCTATCCAATGTCTGGTCTGCTCTTCTGCTATGGTTTTAACAGCAATTATTACCAGAATCTTCTGTGTAGGTGTCTAGCTGCTTATACAGATCTTAGTCATAGCACCATCATAGATGGTGAGAGCCTTGCCACATCTCTGGAAGGCTCAGATCCATGTTCTGAATCACAGGCAGGAATTTCTTTGTTCTTCATAAACTTCAGAAGGCCTATTTTGTTCCCCTAGCCCTGTAATAGAAAAGCTTCTGGATTTTTTTTTTTTAAGAAATGGGAAAAGAGATGATTGTTTACCACATCCTTCAGATCCAAGCAATCCTGTTCTGTGGGCTGCTGTGGAGCAAGGAGATAAAGATTTCAGGGACTGTGCTGCAAAAACAACATCCTAGAAATATTTGAGTTGCTTTAATCTTCAGTTTGTAGTTTAAATTAGAAAACAAGGTAAGGCAAATTTTATACACATTCCATTGCATGAGATGTACCGTGGCCAACATTGTGTCTTTGCATTTTGTTATTAAATAGTTAGCAGTTTTTGATAAAAGTTCAGTTTTTAATATCTGTTTACTTATTACATTGTATATTAAAATACACTCCCATGGTACCCACTTTGTAGAGATATTTTTAAAAAATCAACCAAATATATATCAGTTATAACTTTTAAGATTAGAATGAAATGAAAGAAAGTTCAATATGAAGAGTAAATAAAAACATAATTTTAAAGTGAAAAAAATGCAAGCTTTTATTATTTTGAGGGTTAAAAGTCTAGTATTGTGAGTTAAGAATGGATGGTGCTAAAAGATTAAAGAATTAAAAATTATTTTTATATCAAAATCCATAAATGGATTTTTAAAACCATTTTTAAATGGATTTTTGAAACTATTTTTAATCTTTAGACCTTATAGTTTCAGATTTTTCTGAGTAATCTTGAAAGAGAGACTTTTAAGAAAAGTTTCATGCATTCATAAGGATCTCAGATTCAAAACTACCCTAAATTCAAAAGCTTGAGAATGGAATATCCAGTGGGGCAATAATGTTTTTTCAAGTTTTATTGGCATCTTTTATGTTTTTAAAACTGTTTTGTGCCCTAGGACTTTTCATGCCATAAACAAAGATTGTTAATGAGCTTTGGATTTAAAAACTTGCATCTTTAAGTTAGAAAGCAATTAAAAGATGCTTTTAACATAGTGTTCAAATGACGATTCACTCTTCAACATGCAATTCACTGAAAAAAGGGTTTCATTGACCTTTTGGGATCTGTAGAATGTCATGAAAATAGGAACTTCTGTGAACTTCCAGAAGACAGCAAAGAAGCCTGAGGAACCCAGAGCACTGCAACTGCTGAGTCTCTTCATATCTCAGTTGAAAGGCTATGTAAAAGGTTTCCATGGCATCAGAATATGAAGACCTTGCAAGGCTTCTGTTATCCTTCATCTGGAGAAGTGTATTTACTTGTAAGGTACCAGTGAAGCAGGATTTACAGGTTCAAGGAGACATACTCATGGTTTAGAGGTCAGTCTTCAAGGGCTGTGGTTCTGCTTTGATGCCTCAATTCTGTGGTCTCTCAAATCATACTTTTTCTTCTCCGTTCTTGAAAGATTCTGAAAGATATCAGAAAATTCAGAACTGTCATAAATATTTTCATCAGTATTACTTAAATTACTGTTTAGAGTATTTTTTTTCCTCTAGTGACTGTTGTTTCTACACAAAATAAAGAATTGATGCAAATTTTCCTGTGACTCCTGAGCTCACTGCACTTAGAATAATCCTGAAGTTAGAAGCCCAGGAGATAAATATTAGGTGACAGGATACAGAATCAGTATACATGTTTGTGCTCCAAAACTGTGCAAAATGTGCATAATAGTTTGAGTTAGTACAAGTTTGGAAGATCAAGCTTCATTTTACTGAATATTTCAGTCTCTCTGAGTAATCAAATTTTAAGTCTATGAATACTCAAAAAATGCAAAAAAAAAAAAAGAGAGAAATAATATCTTAATAGCAGAATTTATTTATAAACCTTTATTGAATTTTACAGAAACATGTTGTATACTGGATTTATGTCAAAGGATAATAACTAAAGATAAAAATAACTCTAATTAAGTCTTGAAATCAATACATCACATTAGGGTTTGTAATTAATTTCATAAAAAGGGCTATATGATGAAATTTCTTGACTTATAATATGACCCTGCTTGGTTATCTATTCAGATATCTCCACCCATTTCCCATCAGTGGGGTGAAATATTCCAATACTCCTTAAAATAGACAGAATTGTATTGCACATATTAGCACAGAACAAAATTGTATTTCCAGTTTATTCACTCTCTGCCCTACCTTTAGGCTGTTTTGTTTTAGATCTGAGTTTTCTTTAGTTTCTGAACTTCCAGAATCCATATTGCCAAAGGCAATGTGTACCTGCACCTGAAAACAAGAATAGAAATAAGTAACCCATTCACATTAAAGCAAATTAAATTAAATAAATTTTATGCAGATTAATCTTGTTGTATAAACCATCCTCAGATTTTGGAGGGTTTGGTGGTTGTGGAGAGAAGGGAGAATTCACAAGTATTTCAGTCATTCTGAGGTGAAACCGCTTAGCAACTTCTTTGTTCACTTCTAAACTCTCTAGAATGAAACAACTTTTAGTTTTGTATTAGCATTTTTATGTTTAACATTAATTTGTCTGTTCTACATAAAAGGAAAAATATAATACAGATACATTTTTTTAAAAATGTTTTCATCCTGTTTACAAGTAATCAGTTTATCACTGCTCTGAACTGTGACAGTGCATACCAGATCATCAGTGTGCAAATGAGTTTAAAAGAGATTACTTAAAAACTGTCAGGCTGGATATTTAATTAAAAAAAAAGACCACGGGAGCTTCAGAAAACAGTAACAGCCCTATCATACAGTGATCAATTGTAGACCTGCCCTAACATTTCAAAGAAATAGAAAATTATGGGACTAATTTAAAATCACAGACAAAATTTATGGAAGTTTACAGAAGCTTACATCAGATCAGGGAAATAGATTTAATTTACTTTTTTATTTATAATATATAGATGTAAATTCTCTATATAAAGTATTCTATCTATCCCAGAGAAATGAGTGCACTGGAGTATAGCTATATACATGTATTCATGGGCATAATAAATTATGTGTGTGCAAAGAATTCCAGTTGCAGATGTACGAGTCAACGCTGCTAATACGACATCCTGTCACATCAGTAAGATGGAGCAGAACTCCATTTCGAAGAATGAGAGGAATGCTTCCAAGACACATAGGATTTGTGCTCATTTATTTTAGTAAACTGTTAGTCTGAAGTTAGCAGTCTAATTCATCTAGAATTTTCCTATAGTTTGGGGCACCACCTCCATTTTGGAAATGGAAAGACCGCCAGAAGCTTATGTTGGATGAATTTCCAGTTAGAGTTCTGTATTCCTGGAATGACTTGTATAAGTAGACTGAGATAACGAGACTTCTTACTTAGGCATCTTATTTCAAATTACCTACAGTTCAGCTAGCAGAGCACAGCCACAATGTAATAGTCTATGCAGCATTTTGTTTAAAAGGGTGTGCAGAGGTCAGGATCTTCACTGGAATCAGCATTGCTGGGCTCCACAATGGGGTGGTGTGCCATGGCACAACACCCAGCACCAAGTGGAACATCATTCCTTGTAACATCGGAGAGCTTGACTCAAACTGGATTCCTGAATGAACTCTGGAGGCCTAGGGCTGCAGTGGTGCCTGGGGCAGTAGGACATGGTCTTTTATGCAGGAGATGTGTCTTGTGTAGGATATGCATCACATGTCGCTGTTGTCTGCAGGGACAGTGTGAAGAACGACACAGAAGTCCACAATAAAATGGGATTCTTTAATTAATTACAGACTCGTTTATATATCTTAGGTCACAATAGAGAAAGAACATGATTGGCCCATCAGTCAACCACCTCTCAGTGGCTGAATGTTACGACACCCATTTCAAAATATCATTCACAGTGAACCAAAACAATATCCACAGTATTTCAACAACAACCTGCACCTGCAAAGTAGTTTACAAAATAGCAAATCGTTTCTCAGCTAGTTTGCATGAGAACGGAGACTTGCACAGAAGGCTGTAAAAACTGGAAAATTTCTCTGCCATCCTTTCTCAGCATCCATTCATCACCAAGTAATAGAGCTGAAGTTGAAAGTCAGACTCTGCAGGAGGAAGGCAAGTGACACGAGTGGGAAACTGCTGCAGGGGGTGGAGGCCCTCATCAGTTGATATGACTGACTTGTCAGTCATGACTGACTGACATGTCATTTGCTGCTTCCCAGGGCGTGGAATCTGGGATGTCATGGAATGACTGCTAAGGCTTCTCTGACCCTAAGACTACCATGCCTTGCTGCTCTTCCATGTTGGTACCAATGAAACTGCCATGGAACTAGAATACATCAAACATGACTACAGAGCACTTTGGATGAGAGTAAAGGGCATGGGGGCCCTTCTTGATTTTGATTTTCTTCTTGATCATGGCAATGATCAGGAGAGGTTTGAGGGAAAACGGTGGATGCTGAGGGTCAGCAATTCTTTACACAGCTGCTGTTATCAGTTTGTTTTTTTATTGCATGGAAATCTATTTGAGGATCAAGGACTGCTAGAAAGACAGTGTCCACCTCTCTGGGTGGGGAAGAAGCATTTGTGCTAACTGGCAGGCCAAACTGGTGAGAAGAACTTTAAATAAGGAGCAGTTGAGGAGAGAGAGAATGACCCGCGGTCAAGTGAGACAGGGTTAAGTAGGTTGGCAAGCAAAGTGTGATGTGAAGACAAAATAATCAATTGCTAATCAAATATTAAAGCTGAAGGGGCCCCAGGTCAAGTGTTTCAGACTTTCACAGCAAAGAAAGCCAAGAGTATCCTGGGCTGCCTTAGAAAGATCATTGCTGCCATCGGAGTTGCATTATCTTCCTCATCTTCTTAACCTGGTAAGTTATATCTGGAATCCTGGGTCCAAGCCTGGACTCTTAAGTGCAAGAAACATATGGACTTCTAAAGTGAGTCCAGCAAAGAGCTACAAAGCTGATTAAGGGTCTGGAACCTCTGACAAGTGATGGAATGATGAGAGAGCTGGCACTATTCAAAGTGAAGAAGTCTCAGGGCTATGTTACCAATGGCTAAAACAGGAGCCAAATTCTCAGTGGTGCCCAGCGACAGGAGAAGCGACAATGGAATAAATAAAACAAATTCCATTTAAACAGAAATAACACTTTTTTTTTTTTTTTTTTTTTTTCAGTTATGGTAAGTGTGTTTAAAAAAAAGCTAGTATGCCTAGAGAGGCTGTGAAGTTTCTGTCCTCAGAGGTGTTCAAACCTGACTGGACGTGTGTCGTGGGTTCGGTTTGCTCCCGGGCGGAAACACCAATTTAGTGTAGTGGTTTGGTCCAAAATACTCATTACTGTTTATCTGCTGTGAGATAAGAATTAGGAGAAATGCAAAGCAGGCACCAAACTTGAAAGAATATAAAGTTTATTAACAGACCTAAAAGGGAAGAAAAAAAAATTATACCACCTTCAGAACTCTCCTCCTCCCCCCACCTTCCTCCCTTCTCCCACTGACAATGTAAAAAGACAACCCTTAAGATGTTCAGTCTGTTTACCACTTCCATAATAACCTTGTTCAGTCCATTTAGAAAGAGAAGTCTCTTCTTGCTCATGCTATGAAAACATTATCACAACGAGACAGCCGCCCACTTCCAAATATTGTTCAGTCCATTTAGGAAGAGGAGTCTCTCTGCCTGTGTGTGAGTCCCTTCCCCCGACTTGCAGCTTTTCCCACAACTGCTTTCAAGGGTCCACTCTTGAAGGTTTTTGGGGTACAATTTTAAGGTTGAGCCGTTCAGAAACAAAAACAGAGGCCCTTCTCCTTCCCTGGGAGCAAAGGGTCTTCATCATCTTCATCTTTAGGACTATCTCTGGGAGCATCTCTAGGGACTGAGGTTTTCTCCTTTCCCGTTTAGAGCAAAAGTCCTCATCTGGTTCATCTCTCCCTGTCCAAACTTCTCATGAAATTACAGCTGCGTCAGCATCTGCCTATCTCAGCACAGGTGCTTTTGCTTATGAGTTGAACACTCCACCCCCCATATCTTCATGAAATTACAACAGGATACTCTGATATATCATAGCTTCACAACAGAATTTCAGCTTTAAGCATCTCCTCTCTCTCTTCCCTCAGGTTTTCAGCTCTTCACAGCAGTAAAAGGGTTAATCTCACCTCGGCCTTGCAGCTTTGCAGCTGGAATGTTGAATTTTTCTTATCGCAGTGGAGAGGGGGGAGAGCCGAGCCGCTCCGGCTGCCCACGGCAAGGCAGTGGGGGGGGTTCCACGGCTGGAACAGGTCCATGGCTCCAGGATGGCCGTGGCCCGGCCCAGCCTGGCCCAAGCAGGGCCTGGCCGGGCCCGCTGGCCCCCACACGGGGCCCGCAGCCACCTGTGCCAGCGCCGGAAACGAGAGAGAGCTTGGGGGGGAGTTTGCCTATTCTTAAATGTGGATCACAGAGGTGTTCACAACTTTAAGTGGTTTAGAGAATTGTCCATATTCAAACTGGCCAGCTGATAGGTTCTATCAGTTCCCAGAGGAAGCTGTAAGCACCCCTTAGCAAGGACGTCCCTTCCGGGACTATGCTTGCTAACCTATGACAACGTGGTTCTAAACAACAATTTCTAGCTAACTTTACCTTGCTTATAGAGGTTGGACCTCAGTGTCTGGATCTTAAGTAGTGCCTCCCAACCTCAAAAGTGATTTTGTGAGTGCCCCAAGTTTAACAGCATAGATTTGAGCCTTTGACAAAAAGATATTAAGAATGAAAGGAGGTAAGAGATCACAGTATATATATCTTTTCACAAATTTACCAAGCTGCTTAATGGTCTTCTGTTTTCATAGACTTTAAAAAATACCAGAAATGGATTTGGCATATCTAAACCATGGATTTTGATCAGAAACTTGTCTAGTTTTTCCCTATTTTATTTTGGGATTTACAATTCCCACAATTCTAAATCCCATTGCTACACTGCATTTCATAGATGAGAGAGATACCAGTCCTGAAACACAGAGTCTTGGAACTCCAGTCCTGAACTGGGGATTCCTATGACTCCAGTGAGGCCTCCTTCACAGGGGAGCACCTGCATTTTTTGTGCACCTGCTCCCCTCAGAGTATGGGAAACGGAAACATCCTTGATTTACTGTAGGCACTACTTACACACAGTCAAAACATCAATGTTTCATCAAGATTATTCATACTGAATCCAAAACACAGCACTGTACCAGCTACCAGGAAAAAAATTAACTCTATCCTAGCCAAAACTAAGACAGAAATCTGTTAAAGGTTCTCTAATAGATAGAAAACCACATCAGCTTCAAATTACCATGTTTTGTTCCCATAGAAAATGTAATTAACTGGTACCATTGCCAAAGCTACACTTCCATCTTTCTTATCTTTGAATCACTTTGCTCAGATAGCTGGAGCCCAGCTCTGGGGAGAGGTAAGGCTGCAGTTTGGGTGTGGAGCAGAGCATGCCGATGATTCACTCTTAAGTGGAGCAGGCACAACTTGCACCACAGGCTGAGCAACAGCTTGAAATCTAGCCTCTCTGCTAGAGAACATTAAAAATTCATGTTCAGTGAGGTGTAGCTAAAGTGAAGCACCTGCCTGGCTAACAAATTCCCTTGCATATACAAAACAGAATTGTGCAATAATTAAAGTTATATTTTAAGAATTAGGAATTGGATGGTATTGTTTTTCAGCTTAGTTGTCTATCCTATTTTCTCCATTAGCAAAATGCTGTTAGGTAAGCTAGTTGGTTAGTATTTATGAATAGAGAAAATTAGCTCACCAAATATTAGCAGGTTTAGCTTAAGTTTTCCTCAGCTTCTGGGTGAATATTCAGATCACTGTTTTGTCAGCAGATGTTAAACTTCATCCAAGTTGCTGTCAATCCACCTCAGAGAGGTAAGATATCTGGATCTTCTGTAAATCATTAAGGTCCTTAGTTTATATTAAAAATGCTGATGCATCCTGCTCCCTTTAGAGATTTTGAAACAATGGACAGACTTGGAAAGAAATCATTGAATCATAGAGTAGTTTGGGTTGGAAGAAGTATTAAAAGCCATCTAGTTTCGCCCTGCTGCCATGGGTGGGAACAACTTCCACTAGATCAGGTTGCTCAAAGCCCCCTTCAACCTGGCCTTGAACATTTCCAGGGATGGGGTATTACAGCTGGTGATGGGGTCCGTGGCTGCGACCCAGGAAGAGATGACCGGTCTGGGGAGATGGTCTCGAAAGGAATCGCCTGCCCGAAGTCCGGTATCTTCCTCTCAGCTGCTGGCAGAGGAGCCCTTGCAGAAGCTATCAGCTCTTTGGTGATTATCAGCTCGTGATTCCAGCTCAGCTCTGCAGGGCAGCCTCCAGGCCAAACCAGACCAGAGAGAGAGACGAGCAGACCCGTATGGCTGGTTCCGCACGAAGGGAGCTTTATTGGGGGTTCCCTCCGGCGAAGGGGGGAGCCAGGGACGAGCTCTCCCCCACAGAGGCGAACTTGTCTTCTTTTATAGGGATACAGGGGATCAGCAAGGGGACCAATGGGTTACAGAGGGTCTGGGAAAGACCAGTGGGTTACAGAAAGATCTGCATAGGGTCTCCCAAAAGATTGTGGGTCTACTTTTCCTCACCATGACTCAAAAGTCCTTTCCTTTCCAGGGAGTCCTGCTGGGCGATTGCGAAATCTCTTATCTCAGCAGACATCCCTCCAGGGCAGTGGCTGGGCATATCCCACAATGGGGCATCCACAATTTTTCGGGGCAACCTGTTCCAATGTCTCACCATTCTCACAGTAAAGAATTTTTTTCCTATCAGCTAACCTAAACCTGCCCCCTTTCAGTTTAATGCCATTATCCTTTATGCTATCCCTACATGTCCTTGTAAAAAGACCTCTCCATCTCTCTTGTAGGCCCCCTTCAGGTACTGGAAGGCTGTTTCCCAGAACCTTCTCCATCCTGAACAACCCCAGCTCTGTCCTCATAGGAGAGATGCTGCAGCCCTCTGATAACAGGATCAAATCCTATGAACATGACCTTGTTACTTAATTTCTACCAAAATGAGTGGGAAGTAGGAGGGTTTTATTAAATCTACCTGATATTTATTTGTGTTTTTAGGCATTTGAATTCCTAGCAAAATTTGTCTTACAGAATCTTAAAAAAAAATCATCAAAAAACTCCAAAGATATACTTTTATTTTGATATAAAACCAGCAAGGGTCTTTGAAATAAGGTAAGGAAATCTCCCCAAGAACTGCAACAATATGTATACCCCTAAAAAGATGGAAACAAAAATTTATCCAATATTATAAAATGTAAAAAAGATAGGAAAAAGAAGCTGGGGGTGAGAGGTGGGGGAAGAAGTGTTAATTACAAAATTAGTATTTTTCTTTGAGAGGGTCTACCTGCAGTCTTGCCTGGATTACTGTTGAATTAAAAACTCAGAACAGGGAAAAGTTTGGACACTTTAGTACGCAAATACTCTCTTGGGGCAATTGCACTTGCTCATGTTATGTCTTTTCAATGCAATGGGTAAGTGGTTTAATTTAGTTAACAGACTGATGCTTTAGCATACTGCTCCACTGGTTTGCACAGCTTTAATACTTTCCTAAAGTTTAAATTAGAATTTTGACTGCTGCTGAACTTTTGAAATTACTTTATCTGATATATAATTCCAGTATCTCAATGCTAGTAAAATGCTAATTATTACTTAAGTCCAAATATAAGTCGAGTTTGTAAAATGCAATATAGTCAGATTTTCTAAGTATTTTTGTAATGTCCTTTTGCAAATGTAATAAAATTTTAAGATACCAATAATTCTACTACTTGACAGCATTATGAATTATGAACAAGTCATATTCTCCTTCCACTCCCTTTTGAAGGATGTTTTTAATGCAAGTAATAAGCAAAAGTTTCAAGTTCTTAAAATACAGCTTCCTTGGTCAAACTGGCTTTAATAAAATCAAGACAAAGCCACTGAGCTGCCACAGAGTCGTACATTGGACATACATGAGAAAAAATAAAATGATGGACAGAGAGGGGATGAAAGTAAAAACAGTAGATATTTTTAATTCATGAAAATTCTCCATTGCTATAATTTACAAGAAAAAAAGCAAGTAAGGGAATTCAAAAGGAGATTATCTGACTGAGATTCATAGTGACTTTGTTTGTAGCTTTTTATAAAATTTTGTACCAAAAGAATTTACAAACACCTGAACCATAACAGTGATGGTATTAATCCCTTCTGATGTCTTTATTCACCTATTTATTTCAAGTAGACCTCTTCTGGGCTGGATAGGAGTTCATGTTGGTGTATTTCTGTGCGGTCTCTTCCTCTTCTCTCAAAAAGTAAACTAACATGCAAGGCACTGAACAAGCTTTATGCTTCACAGAAAATGCTCAGGAGCAGTAGTGAAGAAGTTGGTGTTATATGTCTGGTCCTAAAACACTGTAAATATCTATTTCAGATCTCAAGCCAGTATTGGTTAGATTTTAAAATATATTTGTATTCCTTTTATTTTTTTCTGAAAACCTAGTTGAGTTTAAACTGTGCGTCTGACCAATCTTATTCAAGCATTCCTCATCTTGCTCCACACTAAAAGAAAACAGTAATTTCAAGTGTTTCTAGATCACCTGCCTGTTTCCTTCCAGGACATAGGATATACTGTCAGATTCAGTGTAAAGCAATGCTTTTTCTTGGGATGAGACATTCAGCAATCTCAACTCCCAGAATACAAAAGTCTCTGGCCTTCCTTCCTCCCTCCAGTAATTCACCACCAGTTTCCCCACCATCCCACCAACAATGTCTAAGTACTCCAGACTTCCCCTTTAATCCTGAGGTAACATGGCAGAAAACAAAGATACAATTTAACAAAAGAAACATCACTTAGTCATTTCACTTAATTAATGTCAATGTATCAGCAATATGCAAATGTCCATGGAGCTCTGTGACTGGGTATGTAGTCAAGAAAAGTTACTGAAGCGATAGATGAGTTGGCATTTTCCCAGTGAATAGTGCAGAAGGGGTAATCAACAGCAAGCCTGCAACATAAATCTGCATACTTTGCATTTCAATATGTTATCAGCATGAAGTCCAAAATGGAGGGTTTAGGACAAAAGAAAGTTCCCAGCATGTTACAGGCTGAAAACAATCTATCACAACAATTAATGCAGTCAGATGCAAAGACAGCCTCAATTAGTCAATTTCCATGACAATTCCCAGAAGAGTTAAAATTACATCACTGATAGAAATGTAGAATTGTTTGGATTGGAAGGAACCTTAAAGACCACCTAGTTCCAAACTCCCTGCTGTGTCCAAAGGCATCTCCCACTAGACCAGATTGCTCAGTCCACCTCCAACCTGGCCTTGAACACTTACAGGGAGAGGGCATACACAACTTCTGAGGGCAGCCTGTTTCAGTGTCTCACCACTCTGGCAGTAAAGAATTTCTTCCTAACATCTAATCTACACCTATTCTCTTTCAGTTTGAAACCATCCCCCCTTGTCCTGTTATGCTTTTGCAAATAGTCTCTCTCAATCCTTCTTGTAGCCTTCCTTTAGGTACTGGAATGCCACAATTAGGTCACCCTGAAGCCTTCTCTTTTCCAGGCTGAATGCATGGCAATACTCAGAATAGACTGTAACAGTGAAGAGTAAATTATCTTGACACCAGTAATGTGAAACTTAGAGGGAGATGAATTAGCACTAAATTAGTAATTAAAATATTTATTTCCACATTTAAAGTGTTATTAAAGTTGTTTGTTGTCTTGACATGAAATGAGGTTGTTGACATATCTGTTATGAAAAATTAGCCATAAATATTATAGCTTTCAGTTCAAGAGTGGCATGAATTTGATTATTAACCTTCCTTTCACATATGCTCTTTAGAATGAACATATCCATGAATGCTCTTTAATATCTTTATTTCCATTAAAATCTTTCAGGGTCACTAAGATTAAGCTTAGGTCAAGCAAGAGATTTGAGGTTTTGATTTGGTTATCATGAGAGCATCTTAGTTTCTGACAAGTTGTAGCAGATCTAACACAATTTCATAATCTCTTATCCTGTGACAGGGTAAATTGAAAGTTATAATTTTATGACCTGATAGATACATTATTATATCAGTCTCTATTTTCATGCCTGGAAGAACAAACAAGTATTTTTCTACTTTGTTTTTGAATACCTAAGGTGTTTATGAACTGCAGCAGACTACGTATGCCCCAGCTGATATTGTTTTAATATCATAAAGCTGCCCTGGAGTGAAAATATCAATTTCTGTGGCAGATTAGTGGAAAATTCTAGTCAAAACCAATTATCTATGGTTATTTTCAGGCTTGTAGATCATTCATTATTAATGGGTGAGTTAATTAAATTAATTTCAGTGAAAATGTTGAGACAGAGCAGTTCCTGTTGAGGTAATATGCCAAGATACACCAGGAGATGTCTGCTTCTTCATTAATTTTGTCTTGATTGAGGTTAGGTAAATCCCTCTGAGAGCCTCTTAGCAAGTCTTAGTCCTTTAGGTGAGAATCAATTTCTAGTAAAGGCAGTTTTGTGTATAGCAGTGATATGTTTTTCTCTTAGCTCAAACAAGAAATTGAGAGTTACATTAGGATTTTCTATATTATAACTGCTTTTAATTTGTTAAGCGTGAAGCTGCCTTCTTGTGCAAAATGTGTCAGGAGCTGCTGCCTTTTTGTTTTCTGGTGAGCAGAATAGATTTTGTGACCTTGAATAAAGTTTGACCACTGGGTGCGTAGTTTAAGTTTTCAGTAGCTTCTATTTCAAGAACAGATGAGTGGAGACAATTATTAACAGGAGACCAATTCCCTTGAGCTCCAGCTGCTCCAAGCCATCAGGAATGTCTGAGCAATGCAGTGCTCATGATACCAACTAGAGAGCTTTCAGCATTTAAATTTCTCAGCTTGCCTCTTGTATAGCTAGGAAACATGACCTAATTAGTTTTTTCATCTTTTTCACTGTTCATGAAGAAAGACATACTGACAGCAATTTAATTAGATGTTGATATAACTTTTGGTACTGACAAGAACTGGAGATGTTCACAATGGCAGAGATTTCCTGCCCTCCTCGGTGGGCTCAGCCTGTGTATGGATTGGGATTGTATTACATGGGGTTATGGGAAGGGAGGGTTGCTATTTTTTGGTGTTTGTTTGGGTCTTTGTTAAGTGGTGTTTAGTTGTTTGTTTTGGGGGTGTTTTGTTGTTGTTGTTTTTCTGGTTTTGTGGGTTTTGTTCTTTTTTTTGTGTTTTGGGGTTTTTTTTTGAGTGAGTAAGGTATGCTGGAAGTTTGATTATCTGCCAGACAGAACCTAAGACTGTGTAGTCTTGTTCTATTGTCCTTACAGTCAATACAAGGAGCTTTAACTCTTGCTTATCAATAGAGGCGATGGAGGAAGTTCCCTTTTTTTGATCTTTTTCCAGTATACAGTCTGTTGGAGAAATATGGCCAAATAGGCCATACACTAAGATTAGTTTCAGTAGCATAATTCCTTTGTGTCACAGAATACAGCATTGCTGAGATTAGAAGGGACCACTTAAAGCGGCTTGCCCAGGGCCACGTCCAGATGACTTTTCAATACCTCCAGGAAGGGACACTCCACAACCTCTCTGGGCAGCCTCTACAGTATTCAGTCACACTCTCAGTAAAAAACTGTTTTCTGATGTTCAGGTGGAACCTTCTCTGTTCCAGTTTGTACCCATTGCCTCAGGTCTGTCACTGGTTACAGCTGAGAAGAGTCTGGCTCTGTCTTCTTTGCACCCTTCTGTCAGGTATTTGTGGATATTGGTGATATCTCTTCTGAGCCTTCTCTTTTCCGGGCTGACCAGCCAGAGCTGTCTCAGCCTTTCCTCATTAGTGAGATGCTCCAATTCATCATGTTCATGGCCTCTCATTTTACTCTTTCTGGTATGTCCATGTCTGTCTTGTACTGGAAAGTCCAGACCTGGACACGGGATTCTAGGTGTGACCTCACCAGAGTTGGTAATGAAAATTATTTTTGCTTTAACAATAACAAAATGTAAATGACGGTGATTTAATTTTCATGTGGCCATACACTAAAATCCTGCCAAGGCAGCAGTGGGATCAGCAGCTCCCTGTGGCCGAGTGAGTGCCAAGGATTCCACCACAGGAGACAGGGCAAATCCTGCAGCCAGACCCCAGCCCACTGCCCCAGCCAGGAGCAGGGCAGCTGAGGGTACAGGAGCAGCCCCAAGCCCGGGCATCCAACAACTCAATGGAGATGAAAATGGCTTGAAGCCGGGCCAGGATGTGGGCTCACAAATGAGCCCAGCTCAGCAGGACCCATGGCCAGGCAGGGCAGGGCTATGGGAAGCTGGAAGTGGGCCCTGCTGTGGCATCACTGGTGCAGGGACTGATGGCCCACAGGGCTGAAATGTGGTCCTGGGCCATGGGCAGAGTAGGAGGAGCCTTGGGGTACTGGGCAAAGGCGGTGAGGTCTAACAGTGCTCTCAAGAACATCAAAAATTCTTAGCATTGATTATGTCTTTATACGGAGTTTGGGTCAATATGGGTCTTTGAGATTGGCACTTCTATCTAAAATAATTATTGTGTTGACCTAAAGTGTTATATTCCACAGCTTTGTGTCTATTAATCAAATACGTTTTTCTAAAAAAAAAAAAGAATTGCTGACAGTAATGTCCACGATCACCCAAAGTAGAGCTCTGTGAATCTTAGTTTTCTTATGTGTTCTTGACATATTTAACTGTTTGGTATGGAGCTGTTTAGATAAGATGACCTCTTCATGGTGACTTTTGATTTCGCATAAAGCGAAAAGTGAAAAGTAGGCAAGGCTCTGCCAGAAATTAATCTTGCACATAAATTGCAAGACTTTTACATCCAGAAACAAAGACATAAAAAATATTCATCTTGGTGTCAACTTTGACTTTTTTCTTTTTTCTCTCTTTTTCAAATGAAAACACAATGAAATTTATTTAATATGTAATCATATGAAAACCTGCTGCACACAAGCAGTTAAAGCTGACGATCAAATATTTTGAGGTTTCAGTCTGTGTTGGCCAGAAACTTGGAGTGAAGCTGATAGAAGTGAAGGAGACAAAGTGTTGTTATAGGTATTATGGCAGAGGCAGCATTTTTTCTTCCCAGTGGCCTTCTCAAAAAACACTGTAGGGAGAAGAAGAAGAAACAGAGTAACTAGAGCCAAGAGAGGAGAAGCACTTTAAGGAACAGAAGAGACTCTGGAGCCAGGAAGTGAGATATTTCAGGAAAATGAATCTGACACAGAGGTCTGCACTGATGGGAGATATACTAGGGCTTTGTGAAGGCAAGAAGTAATTTCAAAATGGTCAATAAATTGCTGCTGTTTCTAAAAAATCATTCACTCTACTTCCATCATCGTCTGCTAGTCTTCACATGCTCTTCCTGCTCTCAGTCCTTTACTTTGCCAAAACCACGCTCCATTTTAAACCATCACAAGACACAGTGGGGGTGAAAATGAGAGCCAGGGAAAAGGAAAGAGGTGTTAAGATTGCTGCTTTTGATGCTGCATGGCTTCTGTCTCCTTATTGTGGTCCTGTGAGTACAGCCTTGGAGGAGCTGGGAGGAGAGAGTGGAATAATAATGGTAAGAGATGCTGGAATGGGAAAAAATGAGATGCAAAATGAGAGGTAACAGCTAGACTGAAAGACAGACTGGAGCAAAGGGGTACTGAAGAAGGCATAAGAAGTGCTTACTCCAGTGCCTCTGCATTTCCTTGATATCAGAAATAGTTTAATAGTTAGTGGAAAACATTCCCAGTTTTCATGTGCTGTGTAGTTCCGTTAAACTGTGAGACTCTGCTTATCATCTCCTCTGTTTGCTCAGAGGTTTAAGTTCTGAATATCTAAAATTTCCTAGCTTCCTGATGATCAATTCTTCCTGAGAGTCAGTATAACTGGAAAAAATTGTCAGAAACTATTATGCCAAGAATTTAAAAAAAAAAAAAATCTTATTAAAAAATGCTTAAAAGGTATTGAAATGGAGAAGTAATTTTTCAAGATTAATACTCTGATTAAAATCTTCATGTGAGGTATACACATAATGTCAGATTAAAAGCTTCTGTTATTCCTGACTGACTGCAGGATAAACAACACATGTAGACATACTCTGTTTTCTCCTTGCTCAGGTTTTATTCCTGCATTAATACATATTGTTCTGACTCAGCTTCAGTAGTGAAGTATTAATTTCCTCATGCAGTTCTGTGATGTATTCAACAGTTGACTATCACATGTTTTGGGTGGATTAATTTGGTTTTGCTTTACAGAGGGTAAGAAACAGATTAAAATCAGAAGCTGATTTGGGCATCTCCATTGTATACACACAAAGATGATAAATTAAAGGATTACTGGTGACTGTCTTGTTCTGGCTCTTGCTACCTTTTCCATTGTTTGGAAAACGACCTTTTGTAAATGTATCTATTTTGCACAAGATCTCCTTGGGCTTTTTATGCTTTTTCTATGTCATTGTCTTCTAAAAACATAGGAAAATATAAAATAATTTTCCACTCCTTTAGAAGTCTCACCAGTGTATGTGGGAGCTGTTTAAAAGCATACTACAGCAGAAGTGGTCACTGAATTAGGTGAATTCTTCTAATTGTATTGAGGAATTTCAGTGTGGTTTCAAATGGTGTGATGTAGCTCTGGGATGACTTTGAATGATGAGCTCTTTGCACATAACTGTGGAGTCAGGAAGTAGCACATAGTGCCATAGTAATAATTCACTGAAAACTTGGACTTCACATCTGCTTTTGAATACTGTCACCACATAATGAATATAGAAAGGTTATAAACATGGAAACTAACCATGAAATGAAAGGCATATGAATGTGCCAGATTTTGAGATCTTCATTCTGAAAACATGTGCTGCTGCTTTAAATTGCAGTCAAAATCTCTGCAATTAAGGTATGACGTGCCCTTCTGGTAATGAACCTTTCCAAATTATATTAGAAGCATATGATTCTCTTACAGAATCACATGAGCCCACAGCTTAGATCCTGAAGTATCATGTTTGAATTACAGGCTGTTAATTTAACTTTAATTAGAAAATCACCTTAATGTTCATGTCCAGTTTTAATGACAAGAAGCCTTCAAAGCTTCCATTCATTTGGTTTTACTTATTCAGTAGTCAGATGCATTTAGATTTAAAGCTTATAAATCCATTATCACTTAGGGAGAGCAGTATTAATCAGTTAAAAACCTGCTGTATATATTAAAAGCCTTTGCTCATTCAGATTGTAAAGTGTTTTCATTAAAACCTATTTTAAACTGATTAATAGGAATTTATGCATGAATTTGATTATGTGAATGTAGGTAACATTTAATGAAAGTAAAGATCCCAAACATTTAACTTAGATAAGGAGTCAGCTTCTTGTAAAACCCAAGCTACTTAGCACTATAATCACATTATAATTTACTACACTTTTGCACAGTTAAGGAAGAAAATCAAGAAGTGATTAATTTATGTCCTTAACTTTAATTTCTTTGCAAAGTAAATATTTCCACATTAAAAAAAAAAAAAAAAAAAAAAAAAAAAAAAAAAAAAAAAGAAACAAGAAAAGGAGCCAAAACCCTCTACTTTAATAGTCAGTATATCTCAATTAAATCCACATCCTACAGAAACTATGCTTGTGGTAGCTGGAGGTATTACTTGATTGTATCCTACTACCCACATGAACCTCACATTTCAGAGGCATCTTACGAAAAGAATAAAGCTTAATACAACTTCTTCCTTAAATGGTTGCTAAATTGGGAAGGCACCTTTGGAGAAAATCCAGTCCAAGCTTCCTATTCAAAGTAGGGCCAACTAGGGTGCAGATTGCTTAGGACTGTGCTCTACCACGTTTCTAGCATCTCCCTGATACAGCCTCCAAACCTCTCTTGTCAATCTGTCTTTGAGCACTTTCGTGGTAAGAACGATCACTTGTGTTTAGAGTCTTTCAGTATGTGCCCATTGCCCCTTGGTCTTTCACTAGACATCATTGAGAAAAAGTCTCTGTTTTGTTTTCTTCCCCCCCACCTGATATAAATTAATTGGTAAGATGTCCTCAAGCCTTTTCTTCTCGACATCAAACCGTTCCAGCTCTCTTTAGCATTTCGTCATGTATCAGATGCTCAGATCATTTTAACGTCTTCATGGTTCTTCACTGGATCTGCTTTGGTATGTCAACACTCAAAAGATGCATCTGGAGGGCTTTTCTATGCCTTCTGCCAAAATCAATCAATCAATATTGTACAGGCATTTTGTGTTTCTTCTAAATTTTCAACCATTTAAATTTGAAGTGCCTTATTATTATTATTGAATTATTTACAGTTTAGGTTTTGTTGTATGTGATGTTTTCAGAAGGCACAAGTAACCAAAACTGATTTTAAATCTTCATAAGCAACTTTATTTTGGTATTATTGTTGCTTAAAAGATTATCAGTGGTTTAAAAGAATAGCCCAAAATCAATCTATATCAGTGAAGCATTTAGTTTATATAGTGTAATTTATAACTGCTGTGATAAATTCATAACTTTGTAGGTACTGGCTTGACCTGGAAAACATGCAAGTCCCACCAATTTTAAATCACCTGTCTTCTGCTAGAGACAGTGAAGGAGTGAAATAGACTGACATAGTGGTGAATAACAAATGTGTTAAAATCTGTGATACCAACAATTCTGCGCTGTCAAAGACCTGTAATTGACCTTTGATGCCTCCTCTTTCACTAAATGTGCTTGCTATGTCCAGTGTTACTTTTATTTAAATTATTCTGTAGTTGAAGGCATACCTCTAGTGAATTAAATTTCAAATCCCCAAATATTAATTTATGGCAAGGATCACCAACTTCAGCTCAATTTAATTTCAAATCCCAAAGTGTACACTGAAATTCCAATGAATATTTCTAACGCTAATTACTCAATTTCTATATTTATAAGGGAGCTGGCACCTCATAAATATCACATTGTGCTATTATCTCCATATGTTCCTGTTCCCTCTAAATATAGCAAATCAGCAATTAGCATTAGAAATATTCATTAAAGTTTGAAGGTAGATAAATAACAAGTAGAAATGCCATTTATTTATTATCATTTACAAAGCAAAGAACATCTAAAAGCTTTGTATTTGATTAATGTGCCACCTACCACCAGTTACACTAAATGCTTTAACTGAACTAGCACTAGATAAAATTCATACTGCCTCATAAGACCATATGCTTAATGGCTCATCTGTTTTGGCATAGCACAACACCTTGTTAAGTTTGGATTAGCCTTACCTCTAACATTAGGATTGCAAAAGAATCTTAGAGGTAGGTTTTTTTCTTTTTTTTATCCCTATGTCTAGAACTGGTTTTTTGTTTTGTTTTGTTTTGTTTTGTTTTCTAACAGGAAAAAAAACCCATTAAATACACTAGGGCTATCCTCAATGTGAGGAGAGTTTCTTTTTTTGGGAAGTTTTCTGTCAAATCATGAAATCTGTGAGCCACCTGTACTGAGAGCTTAGTCAGACTGGAAGGTGAAAACTGAGGAAATTGGCTTCATTATTCAACATAATCTCTCCAAAACACATTCTTCTGATAATCCGTGCATCATGAATACTCTAGCTCATTTCCCTTTGCACATACTAACTGTTGCACATTTGGTGCTGCACTGCTTGCCATGTAGAGCAGATGATATGGAAAGTTTTCAAAGTCTGTCCAGATACCATCTTAAGTGTAAAGAAAATGTCTCCCTTTGCACCAAAACTCAGGGCAGGTGAAAAGTCAAAACAGCATGTGCAAAAACCGCTATAAACAGGGGAATCTTAAAGCTATTAAGCTGCCTTTCCTACTCTGTACTCTCTCCTTCACTGTGCTTTGGTTGTGACTTGTATGTCTTTCCACATAGCCTCAACTATTAGTGATATATTAGAAATATGAAATTACTCTTCCCTAAGCAATTCCTTAAACATAAACTCAGCAGAAATATTAAAAAGAAATACTAATCTTATAGGTTGAGGAAATAAATTGTTTTTAATTACAATAAGGATAAAGAAACATTTAGAAAATCCATTGTAATCTCAGAATGTTTTTTATACTGCCTTTAGGTTTGTTTTCTCTTTTGCCAGTGTTAAGGCTTAATGTGCAGATGCTCACGTGTTTCTGAGGAAATCATTCCAATTTAGATTAGTTTCACATCTCTAAAAACCAGCATCTTTAGGTGGTATATAGCTTTTTTACTAGAGTTGACTTTTTTCTCTCTATGTATGTGTGTCTCTGTGTGTGTTTATGTGTGTTGTAAAAGACAATCAAAATTGCCTCAAACGGTGTTAAGATCATCGAAGGACTTTGCCCACTATGGCAGACTGCAAAGAAGCAAGTGCTCGTCTGCAGCCACCTCCCCTTCCCTCAGAATGTGCCTCTGCAAATACTTGGACTGGGAGTTAAGTCACCTGAGAGCAACTTGAAACAAGATAGAGGTGGCACTATTGTCCGGTTATGTCAGGTCTAAGGACAGGTTAACAAGGCTGGGGGAGAAGAACGTGCCCACCAGGAAAGCCAACTCTGCAGCTGTGCTGAAAATCAGCTCTGGCCGGGTCCAACGGGGGGAGGCCACAGCCCACAGCCCACTCCTGAGGCCCTTCTACCAGAGGACTGCACAGGATCCATAGTGTTGCAAAAGACAGTGAAAAACTCCCCCCACCCACAGGGGAGGTTCTTGAGCATACAAGTCTAATTCATCATGTATTATGAGAGAATACAGCAATTAATAATAATTAAACTATGTTTAATTATTATTACCTGAAGGTATGACTGTCACTTATTACACAGGTAGGAAGGGAAGATTCGCCAATAGCAAGGAAGAACACAACACCTGGGACCAGAAGATCAGAATAGAGATCAGGTTGGTTTGAATAGGCCACAGCAGCAGCTCAAGTTTAATTTTTGTATGTTACTGAAGAATAATACCAGCTTTGCTATAGATGTCTCTCTTAAATTAATCTTCATTTTATGTGCAAGTTACTTTTAGTTTCTGGAGTGATACCCTATGGTATACATCTGATAAAGTGTGATACTTGCATAAAGCAAACATTTCCATACAATGATTTCATTTCTGTGACTTACCAATCTTGTACAAGCATGCTTCATATTCGCTACAGATATTCTCACCTCAGCTACTGAGATTGTGTGATGAGCTTAGCATTTTAAAGTAGGATAAGCAGAAAAACATACAAAATGGAGGAAGTTTAAGCCCTTAGTATCAGACTGTGAAGCTAATCATATTTAAAGCAGGTGGTGACAACAGTTTTTCCAGCTGAACTGAGAGTCAAGTCTACTCCAAAAGAATGCTGGATATGTGTACAGAAGCTTTGGGGTACATAATGATGCATGGACTTGTAATGTACTGCAACAACTTTCCTTAAAAATAAGAATAAAACAACTTTCCTTAAAAATAAGAGTTTAACATTACAGCTTCAAAAGGAGTAAATACTTGGAAGCACTGTATAACTTTCACCTTTACATGTACTTCATGTGGTTGGATTTAGAGAGAACATTTTATTGTGCATCAGATAAGACCGCCCCTTGACTTTACTTTATATTTATTGTCTTTTTTAATGCACTGCTGAAGGTGAATAGATGTCAAGAATGATACATTAGCTAATGTCTAAATGTATTCATGTCGAGACATTGAAGGACAGTTCTTTAAATGCATCTGGACAGCAGGAAAATAAATGACAGAGTTCTCAGAGTGTCACTTAGAATTTCATCGTTGTCAGTCACCAGAATAAATTCCATGCCTATAATGAGGACTCTAATTATATATATATATATATATATATATATATATAAAACAGGAAAACTGGTTTTCTATTTTGGCTCTTAAATTAAAAATAAAAAATCTTGCAATAGCAGCTCTCCTTATAACATTTATATATATAGCAGTCATGTGCATAACGCTCCTATATGAGGGCTTTAAGTATGAATCCTCATGTTTAAAGTACTACTTCAAGTCCATTACATAGTTTAATTATTATTAATTGCTGTATTCTCTCATAATACATGATGAATTAGACTTGTTTAGTCATAACTCTGTATGAAGATTAAATTAAAACTTTTAATTTTCAAGCACTTATATGATTACGGGCAGTTACCAGACATTACTTTTACTCTAGGTGCAATATTAATTACATTAGATCTCACAGTTGGTTGTGGTCCTACAGACTGAGTATGCCAAAGTTCCTGAGACAAAGTCGGAGGATTCAGCAACAATTAACCTAAAGGTCTCCAGTGGCCCCATGCCAGGCATGGCCAGTACCAGCCCAACGCAGGGCATGGCTGAGCCCCTCAGCCACGGGCGGGCGGGCGAGAGCCCCGGCGAAAGCCTGGCCAAGGGAGGGCAAAACGCTGCCCGGCAGCCAGGGCTGAGCGGGGGAACCGTGCGGGAAACAGCCCTGCGAGCCTGAGGGGACAGCGGGAGCGGGCACGGAGGCGGGAGAGACCCGGCAGAGAGTCTCCTGCAACCCTGGCAAAGACCCTGGTGGGGCAGATGGACATGCCCTGAAGGAACTACAGCTACTGAAAAGCTCATGCAGATGCACATTTACCTTGAAGGACTGCAGCCTGTGTGAAGGCCCCAGGCTGGAGCAGGGAGAAGTTTGAGGTGGTAGAAGGGAGAGACAGAAGAGCTTCTATGGACTAGCAGTCCCGATTCCTAATTTCCCTGCACAGCTGGGACAGAGGAGGTAGAGGAGTTAGGGATGAGGGAGTGAAGATGAGGCCGAGGAAGAAGAGGAAACAAAGAAGAAGAATATGTTTTAGTTCTTTTTTTCACAGTATCCATCTCTAATTCAACTGGCAATAAATTAATATTTCCCCAACTTATTTCACCCGAGACTGTAACAGATAAGTGATATCCCTCTGTTTATCTCGACCGTTGATAAACTTTTCCATCCTGATTAACTCGCTGATCACACAAACTAAACCATTTTCAGGGCTGGGGTCCTTGAATGTTTTCTGCAATGCAAAAGCTTGACTGCACTGCCTATTTCAGAGCTGTGAGAATCTGCTTATTCTCTGCCAGTGCTTTGCTGTGCAACAATACGCACAGGGATGCTGTTGGTGAAGTGTGATATGATGAAGTAGCAACTTATTGATCTGCTCTTGTGACTGCTGGTCAAACTACTGTTGCCATGTTCGGATGTCCAGGTATTTCTTGTTCCACTGTTTTTCTATGCATGTTAATTTTAGTAGGTGTTGGCAACCGTGTGGTGGTATGAAATTTTTAAGAGTTTGAGAAGTTACATTCCACTTTCTCTAGTCCTAGATGGGCTGAGAGGTAATTTGAGGCCTATCGCTGACTGGCAGCTACTGCAAATGAGGAGGTGCTGTATCATTCTGTGGCATAGTGTTTTTCTAGAAAGGTTTTATGTGCAAATGAGAAGGAAGAGAAAAATGTGTCAGGGAATGGTGAAAAATATATCAGAAGGTCAGCAGAGTTTCAGGAAAACATCTGTACTTATTTCAGCTTTCATAAGGCAGTGATGTGGAGAGACACAATCTTGACAAGTTCTGAGACCTTAAGCTGTCAGGTGAGTAAAAGGAATGCCCTGTAACCTTACACCACTGGAGGAAAAACCAAATGTACTGTGCTACATCCCTTAACACACACAACAGCCTCTTTCTACCCAACAGTTTATGACTTAGCTACCTTGGTTTTTCTCAGTGCTCTTGATGATTGTGACTGTGGAAACACACACAATTGAGTTAATGTTCCTAGAGGTCAAAGTTGATAAATATATTTAGGCTTATACAAAAATTGTATAATAATTCTATTTTGAATTCTACAGCTTCTTTCTAGCACAATACATTTATAAAAGGAAGTTCTTTAGCAATGTTAATGTAGAACTCTTGAAAAAATATTTTAAGCCTTAATTAGAGCTCTGAAAAATTACAGCTTTAAGTGAAATACGCTTAGCTTTCATTTTTCTGCAGAAATGTTCAGCTCTGAAGTAACTCAGTTGATTTTCAGTGTACATTTTAATAGCAAACGTATTATCATGTCAATCGGGACTTTCATGTTTTCTTTTCTTTTAAGCAAAGAAAACACTCCAAATTAGTTCTACGTAAAATATCGGCAATAAAAGGTGTGTTAAAAACTTGAAAAACTGCAGTTAGTACTGAAAGGTTTGTCTTAAAATTTTCCAAAGTTATTATTAAGAAAAACAAAACTACTTTATCTGAGCATTTCTGAGGTTGTATGGAATAAAATGTTGAACTATTTCTTCCCTGTAAAATTAAAAGACATAACAAAACACTGGTATTTTAACTTCATTTTCATTAGAGTCAACACTAATGCCCAATTGTGTTGGGTTTTTATATTACCCTGTCAAAGAAGTGCGCAGTAGTATTGCTGATTTTATCAGTCTGATAAAATGCAAAAAATTGTACCACTATACTATAGTAGTATCTTTCTTTCAGGATTATCTCCCTATTTTGTACAACTAACTTTGTGTGGTACACACAGGGTAAATTAATTTCTCCTTTTCTGATCCATGAGGAGGCACAGAGGTGCGTGCCTTAGCACAATTCATCAGAGAATCATGTCGTAACGTTGTGCTGAACTCTAGTTTGAATGAGAGTGGACGGTCTAACCTGTGTCTAAACAAGTGCTTAGGCAGGTATTAAGACCATAGCTTTGCTCATTTCTCAAGCATATGCTTAATATGTTCTGTGTTGCTTTGAGTACCATCAATTGGAAAATTCTCAGAACTGAAGAGTAACAAACCCTTTAATACTCTCTCCTTAAGGAAGCAGTTTGTTGCCAAGAAATTTGATTTCATTTTTAAATACAGTATTAACCATGTGCTTTTGAAACACTGCTTTCAGATTCAAGTGAGGAAAAATATTTTAAAATTTAATGGGAATCTTGGGTATGCTTTTAAATCTCAATTTTCATCATCTGTTCCTCATGGGCTCCCCATGACTGGCAAACATTCTGGTTTGCATTTTGCTTTTGTTTGCTACAGTGAACTTTTAGGAAAATATGTGGCTGACTGAAGAATGCAATCTGATAGATGCATGGCAGGTACAAAGCATTTTACAAAATACTAAATATTTTGATCTTATCCTGTTTTCTAAAGGAAAAATTTTAGTGGAATCAAACTGTGTTCCATCTGGCTCAAAGAAAAAATATAATAGGTAGTAAGGCTTAATATAGCATGTTTAATTCTGCTCACACAGATGATCATTCTACCATTTTTATCACTGACACTGGTCAGTGGTAGATGCCAAAGAAAAGAAGAGACAGAGCAATTCCACAGTAAGAGTTTCCCAGGTCCCCGTTGTGCAGATGCAAGCACTTTCTGGCTTAAGAACTTCCTGAGGTCATATCCCTGTTGCTGTTTTAATATCATTAGTAATTTTTTTCCCTCACTGAATGTATCTAATTGTTTGGGTTGAAACTCCCAATGGTTTCAAAAGGTTATGGCTCAAAGGCATGGTCAGAGAATTTACATAATAACTACACACACTTGCTTTGTCTAAGTATGTCCTGGATTATTAGCAACAAAGATAGATTTAAAACAAAACAAAACAAAAAGGTGTCTACTTTTAAAAAACAAAACCCTCTTATTTGCTCAAAACTATAATCTAGAGCTAAGAATCAAATAGCTGGTGCATTATACGTTATAATTTGAATTTCTTTTACCTGACAAGCCTTTTTTGGGGAGGAGAGCCTTAGTTGTTCTTTCCTATATGGTCTCAGTGGAATCCAGAGCAAAATGGAAATGGGGACATTTAGCTGAAAGATTTTTGCATACAAAATAAATGGCAAAGTTTTAAGGGCACAGGCATTTGAATACTATAATCAAAATGTCATTTAATGCAAATTCCAAAAGTAGTATCAACACAGAATTATAAACTTGACAGTGAAGTGCGTTTCATGAATAAATAGTTAAAGAAAGGTTAGGATATTGCTGTCTCTATCATGCATCTATTTGCTCTTCAGAGTTCCTGCTATTCCAATTTGGTATAAAGTAGGTAGTGTTGTAAACCACTTTTTTTCAGCTACAGGCACCAGTTTTCAGTTTTCTGCAGATATTCAAATATGTCATTGTCCTCCTAAAATGAAGAAATAGCCGTCCATGTAAAAACATAAACTCAAGAAATTACATTTAGCCATTAAAAGAATATTCAGTCAAATCACTTTAACTGGGAAGTGAAATGGATTTTCTTTTCAAGCTTGATAAAGTGTGTATTTTAAGATTAGAAAAATAAATTAGACCTGTCTTAATTTTCTGACAATACATTCACTAAAAAAGGGCAACATTAACTTTCATCTGTGTTGAATTTTCCTCACTGGATAAAAGATAAAAATAAAGGAATCACAGAATCATAGAATAATCTAAGTTGAAAAAGACCAACCATTAACCTAACACTGCCGAGTCCACCACTAAACCGAAGTGGCACATCTATACATATTTTAAATATCTCCAGGGATGGTGACTCCACCACTTTCCTGGGCAATGCATTCCAGTGCTTGGCAATCTTTTTGGTGAGGAAATTTTTCTTAGTATCCCATCCCTCCCTGGCACAAACATGAGGCCATTTCCACTTGTCCTGCCAGTTGTTCCTTGGAAGAAGAGACTGATAACCATGTTGTTAAAATCACCTTTCAGGTGGTTGTAGAGAGCAATTTGGTCTCCCCTCAGCCTCCTTTCCTCCAGGCTAAACAACCCCAGCTCTCTCAGCTGCTTCTCATCACACTTGTGCTCCAGACCCTCCACCAGCTCCACTGACCTTCTCTGCACACACACTGGCATCTCGAAGTCTTTCTTGTAGAGAGGAGCCCAGAACTGAACACAAGGTTCGAGTTGTGACCTCACCAGTGCCGAGTACAGGGGGACAATCACTGCCCTGGTCCAGCTGGCCACACTATTTCTGGTTCAAACCAGGATGCCCTTGTCTTTCTTGGCCACCTGGGCACACACACTGGATCATGATTAGCCGGCTGTTGATCAACAGTCCTCCTCTTCTGGGCAGCTTTCCAGTCACTCATCTCCCACCCTGTAGCACTGCATGGGGTTGTTGTGACCCAAGTGCAGGGCCTGGCACTTGTCCTTGTTGAACCTCACACAGCTGGCCTTGGCCCATTGATCCAACCTCTTCAGAGCTTCAGCGCCCTTTCTGTGTGCCTTTCCATGTGAACTACCTTGCCATGCCCTTTCTGACTCACCACACACAGTATCCAGGGGCTTCTTTTATGTGATGGTGCTGATAATGAGTTGACAGAATGAAAAAAGATGAACTGCATTTTTTTTCAAAATAATTGACATATTTCTGTAGATCACACTAAGATATTTTCAGATCTTTTCTCTTTACAAAACCAAAACTGTGAAAAATATTCTTTCCAACAGTTATTTTGATAAATTTGAAGTTGGAGAAAAAACTCACAAACATACATAAAAATGTTCAGTCTGGTATTTGGTGCTTTTTCAAGGGGTTTCAAGCTTCATGAAGTGATTGAAGCATTTTGAATAAATCGGAATAGCTTAAAAATAATTAAATTTTAATGTTTACATACATCTACAGCTTTTCATTATCTTAAAAAACCTGAAAAGTGAGATTTTTGTTGTCCATTTTTGTGTAAGTGTCTCCTGTTCATGGCTCCTCTGCTTAGATATTATAAACCATGCTTCTGTTTGAAGATGAATGTGGTATCTGTAGTTACTGAATGACATTACATTAATCAGAAGATAGAAAGCAGTGTTTTTCCACCAATGGCATATATTACTCTGGAGACAAGATACAGGAAATATGTTTTGACAATGATGAGACTATGGAATTCACCTTTATCACAACACATTCAGCTTGGACACTCAGTTCTCATCTTGCCACATTCTTATCTTGTTTTGCTTTTGTTGATCACTTTCAACTCCTCCAGCATGCAGGTGAATGTGATTTTACTTTCATGCAGCTAGACAGAACACAGAGGTGTCACACAAACAGGAAAATGCAGTTTAGATATTCACAAAATGTGTAATAAATGAATATGAGAACCTTGAAGTTCTTGGTATATGTTTTACGAATTGATGCTCATTAAAACTTGGTCAAACATGAAAATGTTGATCTTTCCTCATGCTTTAGAAATACATCCTTATCATAATGCCGTGTTAAAGATTTGTCATGAGATTTCTTTATTGTTTTTTCTTCTCTAGTTGCACGGTTCAGCTTCTTTGAAAAGGAGTAGTTGCCCATGCAGCTTATATCAATATCTTCAGTCTTGAAAAAACTAAGTATAATTGGTGCTAGAGAAGCTGATAATTCTTACAAGGATTGTCTTTGATACTGATTATTTAAGACAAACAATTTTCAACATAAAGTCACCATGGAATCACAGTTGCGGAGTTGTAGAATCATACAATAACTTAGGTTGGAAACGACCATTAGGATTACTGAGTGTAATCATTGACCTCATACTGTCATGTCCATCGCTAAACCATATCCCTAAGTGTCACATCTACACACTTCTAAAATGTTTCCAGCAATCGTGACTCAGACACTTCCCCGAATAACTTCTTCCAATGCTTGACAGTCCTAAAAGTGCAGAATTCAGTTCTAACAGCCTAAACCTTCCTTTGATGCAACTTTAGGTCATTTCTTCTTGTCATCTTACTTGTTCCTTGGGAGAAGACATGGATCCCCACCTACCTACAGTGTCCTTCAGGGTAGTTGTAGAGAGCGATAAGGTCTCCCCCTCAACCTCCTTTTCGCCTCCTTTCCAGTTTCCTCAGCCACTCCTCATCAAACTTGTGCTCCAGACCCTTCAGCAAGCTTTTTGCCCTTGTTTTGACATGCTCTAGTAACTCAGAGTCTTTCTTGTAGTGAAGAGCCCGAACCTGGACACAGTACTCGAGTTGAGGCCTCACCAGTGCTGAGTACAGAAGGACAATATCTTTCCTAGTCCTGCTGGCTGCATTATTTTTGATACAAACTAGGATGCCTTTCGTCCTCTTGAGCCACCCAGTCACATGCTGGCTCATGGTCAGCCTTCTGTCGACCAGCAAGCCCAGGTCCTTCTCCACTGGGCAGCTTTCCAGCCACTCTTCTGCAAGCCTGCAGTATTGCATGGAGTTGTTGTGGCTCAAACGCAGGACACGGCACTTTGCTTTGTTCAACCTCATACAGCTGGCCTCAGCCCATCACTGCATCCTGACATCTCTGTAGAGCCTTCCTACCCTCCAGCAGACCAACACCCCCACCCAGCCTAGTGTCAGACTGACTGAGGGTGCATTCAGTCCCCTCATCCAGACCATAAAGACATTAAATGGGACTGGCCTCAGTACTGGGCCCTGGGCAATACCACTTGTGACCAGTCACCAACTGGATTTAACTCCATTCACCACAACTTCCTGGACACAACCATCTAGCCAGATTTTCACCCAGTGAAGAATATGCCTGTCCAAGACCTGAGCAGCCAGTTTCTCTGAGAGAAGGCTATGGGAAATGGTGTCAAAGGCTTTATTAAATCCTAGGCAGACAACATCTCAGCCTTTCCCTCCTCCCCTAAGTGGGTCATCCTGTAACAGAAGGAGACAAGCTTAGTCAAGCAGGATCTGCCTTTGATAAATTCGTGCTGGCTGGGCCTGATCCCCTGGTGTCTTGTACATTTCATGTAATAGCATTCAAGATTATCAGACCCATGGCTTTCCCTAGAATGAAGGTCAGGGTGAAAAGCCTGCAGTTCCCTGGATCCTCCTTCTGACTCTTCTTGTAGGTGGACATCACATTTCCTAACTTCCAGATATCTGGGACCTCTCCAGTTAGCCAGGGCTGCTGGCAAATGATTGAAAGTGACTCAGGGAGCACTTTTATCAGTTCCTGCAGTGATCCCCCTCCAAACTGGCCTGTGGGGTTAACTGAAAGTTTAATGACTTTGAAATTAACAAAAAGGTAGGTTTAGATTTTCTATTTGGAAGAAATTCTTTACTGTGAGGGTGGTGAGACTCTGTAACAGGATGCCCCAATTAGATGTGAATGTCCCATGCCTGGAAGTCTTCAAGGCTTTGAGCAACCTGAGCTAGTGGAAGGGGCAGGGATGGGAGGGAGGTTGAACTATACATCTTTAAGTTCTCTTCCAACACAAACCATTCTACAATTCCATGAAATTCCACTTAGGTATGCCTTTGTAATTTTTTCTTTTACTGGTAGAGTATTTTTAAATAATCAGAACTATTTAAATACTTAGCTACTACTGACACATAATAAAACATGAGAATCTTGTTTACCAAGTTTACTTAAAAATATCTTCCCTAATAATTTTAGTTGGCAGTACTTCATGGTCTTTTCTTGATGTTTTTACTTTACTATCATGTTTTAAAAATGGTATTTTTATCTCTTAAATTTTTCATTCATTATTTAGAACAGAGATTTTTGTATGTAGAGTTTAAAGACCAATAGTGGTACTAGCCTGTCTTGAAGCCTGATTTGGAGATGACCGAACCCCCAGTCAAATTATAGACAAATATATCCTGTGCCCTCTTTCTAGCTAACTCACAGCCTAGATATTGCTGACAGTATTTGCCCAAAGATATCATACTGATGGTCAGGAGCTTATATAATTAATACATCTAGTTTTATTCCACTTTTCAAAATACAGGGGGTAGTAGTGTGTTTTGTTAGATTCTGCTAGATAGCTAAAAGTAGTAGATCTTGGCTTTTAAAAATAATGATTCTGTAATTACTGACAAAATAGGAGGGATTAATAATAAAAAATTGCCAGTATTTCACCTGAGGACACAATTTAGAAACTTTTTATAAATGCAGCAGAATATGAGAAAATGTGGTGGCTATATTGTTTGTTCATATATGCATTTCACAAAAAAAAAAGGCTGAAGTCATTAATTACAATATATGTGTTAAGACTGAATCAGTATCAACCTGTCACTGATTAAGCAAGACTGCTGTACATAAAGCACTAGAATTCCACAAAATCAAAGGAATCAAAAAGTGTCTTTGCTTTATCACATTATGGTACATTAACTTGTAAAAACATCACTGAATAATTCAATATTTCTGTGTTCAAAATGAAACAATAATAATTATGCTTACATTTCTTGGATCTGATACCTAATGTACAACTACTCTTCATAACAGGTTTCATTTCTATTTCTATTTTGCTCAGAGAAAAGTGGATGCTCAGTGAATTGTCAGAAGCTATATATAAAGACCATGGCAGCACCAGGAACAGGATGCATTTTCAAGCTCACAATATGGTTCAAGCTGCATCCAATCAAATTTATTGAACTAAAACTAAGTCAGACAATAAATGAACACAAACCTAAACTACATTCCAGCTAAAAGCCAAGGAGTATTTAAAATAAATCTGACTGCAGTTTTAAACTTCAAGTCTGTTTCAATAATTAATATTAATTAACTGTGCCTTAATTCCAAATGGAACATGCTAAGCCTATCTAGGATATTTATTCAAATGAGTGTACCTAATTGAATGATTATACCAGTGTTGGCACAGATCCAGGCTCCAAGTGTATGGAATTCAGAGACGAAGAACTGAGTAGAGTGCTTTATGTATTCAGACAAAACTTAATATCAGGATTTGAGAATTTGTTCTTGGTGCTTTCATGCTCAACGTCCACAACTCAGAGTTGTTAGATCCTGGTTCCATTCTTCCAGAGGTATCTGAATAATTGCATCATACATTCCTATTGAGCCACGTGATCGATATGTGTTGAAGAGTCATTGAGTCCTTCTAAACCTTCCTTGAGGGGCAAGAAATATTTCTGCATAAAACATTCAAAAACTCTCCAGGATGATGGATATGGCATTCACATTAAGTGGGAATGCCTGGGTCTGGTGGAAGATTAACAAAACCGAAGCAAACCCAAAGGATACCTGCCCCATCTTCACAAGCACTTATATTAGAGTACAACATGGTCGGTGGTTGAGAAGATGCCCTACAGGGGTTGTATGTGTTCAAACTTCCTGAGATGAAAAGCATTTTCCCATGTTCTTGGCAAACACAACAAATAGCAGTGATAAAAGGAAACAAAGCCATTTTAGAATATTTGGGAGGAATCTTGATAAGAAATAAAGTATTTTATTTGTAGTTCATAAACCTGCATGATTTCAGTTCAGTTTTATGAACTTGAATGTTTATGCAGAGAATGTAAAAGAAATTACTTTCACACAGTCTATTTTTCAAGAGCAATGATAATATAATTCAGGTTGATAGAGGCATCTCAAAGTCACTGAATTGCCAGCCCTCCCCAAAATAAAATTTTTCAAGTGGGTTATTATTATTTTTCATGTGCTTATCACTCAAATCAAACTTGGATTTGATTACAGACAATGCACTTATTGTGAGGTTTTTTGGTTGTTTTTCTTTTTCATTATCAGCTGGACAAATTTTTACAACTGTGCTGTTCTTTACTTTCTGATTTAGTGGAACTTCATTAAATGGAATGACGTAATAACCAAAGCCTTTTGAGATTTCAGAGGAGTGGAGTCAGGAACCTTTTCTTTATGTTTAAAAGTCCAATTACGGAAAGCAACACTGGCATCATGGCTAGACATGCTACCAGTGACATATAATGATATCTCAGGAATGTTCATGTAGCCAGTTCATGAAATTTACAATTTGATATAGGCAGTATGCTTATGACTAAGTTATTTCAGGAGATTCCTGTAGTATTGGAACTTGAGCCTTAAATCACCACTGTTTTTTGAAATGTGAAGCAATATTATGTTAATAATTGGTGACCATTCTGATCTGAGAGCATTACATGGTTACCTTACACGTGTGTAAAACATTGCAGACACAATGTCCATAACAGTCAAGATTAAAAAAGGCTTTACTTATATTTATATTTTCAGGCATCCAAGTTTGTGGGCTTACATAGTCTTTGCAAAGTGTTTCTTGCAGACCACACACAGACTAAGAAGTTCTTGATATTTTCTCAAGAATACTGAATTACTTAGGGCTTAGAAATTTCATATTCAATTGCCATGGATAGTTTAAAATAATAAAAAAATGGACATATTTCTAGAAAAAATTATGAAGTAGGAATTCTTTTTCAAGGTGTAACTTTTTAAATCACTGATATGAAAATGTGCAATAGCCAGAGAAATTACTGTGCTTAGCCTATAATTTTCTAACAAAACCTGTATTTTTTTTCTGAATAATCAATTTGTTCAATCATTAGTTCCTGGAATGCTTGAATGGCAATATTTTTACACAAGAAATGGAAAAATAAAAGAATGAAAGGTGAAGCTATTTTAGATTTGATGTTAACTACCAGGAAGGAAGTGATAGAATTCACAGTCCTTAGCAAGAAAAAAATCAGAATAAAAATAATAGGCTTCAAAAGGGTGGACTTTAATAAACTCAACACTTAGAAATAAATTTAGTGAAAAATTAGTAAAGGAGAGACAGTTGATTCCTAAAGAGATAATATTAAGGGCAGAAGTGCAGCTTATCCAATTACAGAGGAAGATCTATCATGAGATCAGATAACATAAACCATGAGAGAGATCATGCAGACTATGGAAACTAGGTCAGATAGAACCTTGGAAAGGTAAGACAAGCCGCTCATATAGATAGGAACAACACCAGGACATATATAGCTTAAAATACAGCCCGTAAGTACCATGCAAGAGTGTTGAGAAGTAATTCTGCAAGTATATTTAAGGAAAAAGAAAGCCAGGGATGGAAATGGTCTATCAACAGGGGAAAATTACCTTGTCTTTCCATCAACATTTCCTGACATACTCAACTACAAGCATAGCTGATGTCACCAACAAGTTCTTACTGCCAAACAGGAAAATATTAAGCTGGAGCATACTTGAAAAATATGAATCTGCTAAAATATTTTGGCCCTGGTGATATGTACTTTAAACAGCTTTAAGAACCAATAAAAGTAATGTCAGAATTTTTTGTCCTTATTTTTGAGAATGCATGAAAAATTAAGGAGGTTTCAGAAGCCTGGAAAATGAAAAATATAACAATGTTTTTAAGAGTTCTGTGGTTTAACCCCCAATGGCGAATAAGCACCACACAGCCGCTCATTCACTCCCACCTCCTTCCCTACAGTGTGATGGGGGAGACAATCCAAAAAGCAAAAGTGAGAAAACTTGTAGGTTGAGTTAAAGGCAGCTTAATAGGACAGAAGAGAAGGAATATAATAATAATGATGATAAAATAACTGGAATATACAAAACAAGTGATGCACAATGCAATTTCACACCACTTCCCAGGCAATGTCAGCCGGTTCCCAAACAGTGGCCTCCAGCCAGCTTTCCCCTGAGTTTGTATACTGAGCATGACACCATACAGTATGGAATATCCCTTTGGCCAGTTTGGGTCATCTGTCCTGGCTGTGTCCTCTCCCAAATTCTTGTGGCCCTCCCACCTTCTAGCTAGCAGGCCATAAGAAGATGAAAAGTCCTTAACTTAGTACAAATGCTACTTAGCAACAACAAAAACATCACTGTGTTAGGAGCACTATTCTATTAAAGCTGAAACACAAGAAATTTGCTGTAAGTATTCATTGTATTAGTTGGATAGTTTCTCTCTCCGTGATGGTCCACTTGTCTGAGTAAGTTACAACATCTTCCTTAATGCAGGTCACTCAGGAATAAGGATTAGGTAGTATTGTCTCATTTTTGGGTTCTGCCTCTTTTTGCTCCTCTTCTCGTGATGGCCCTGCTTCTTCACCCCTTACTAAACGAGCTGCAGTACCTGTCATCTCAGTTGAAGTATCTGCAGCATTTGTCGTTTTGCTGTCCATCCAGAGATCATTTCTTCCCCTTGAAGGTGCTGAGAAGTGTTAAAAATGGCTTGGAAGGCCTGGGTCAGGCCCCAACATCTTGCAGTTATTTGTGTTTCTCTGGAATTGCCAGGGTGATAACATACTTTTCCCAAATATTTTACTGGTTTTTCCAGGTTCTGCGCTTTTTCAGGGATGAGGTTCCAAAACATTGGAAGTGCCCACTCTTCTAGGTACTTGCCTATAGTATCCCACATACCCTGCTGCTCATAATTATCCAGCCTCAGGGCAGATGACTGGGTGTATTCTTAAATAGTTGTTTAATGTTAAACAAGATCTGGAACACATTCAGAACAGGTAGCAATAGGAACATTCTGGTTTGAACATCCCAAGGAGAATCAAAATTCTCAAGAGCTGTTGTAATTAGCCCGGAGGAGAAGGACGAGAAGGAGGAGAAGATGGAATTGTCCCCTGCATGTATTGCATCTCCAAGGAGAAAAGTAAAACTAAAATATATAACTATAAATAATTTCCAATAGATGGCTCCCAAAGTATGGAGATGATGGCTATGCTGAGTACAACTACCACATCAGTTTCATGACCAGCAATTCTATCATATCATAAGCCAGTGCTACAAAGTAGAACAACATGATAACCTTAGCCCAGCTCTCATGGATGATAAACAGCACAATGGGGAACATATACTGCAAGGAAGGTGTTACACATAAGGCAAGTGAAAGTACAAGCACACCAAATTTAAAAGCAAATAAATTTACATTGTGAGCAGCAATTTTTAAACTATTGCAATGAGTGCTTAAAACAAATTTATTCTAATGCCTCCTAGTCAGATTTCTTATTATCTTATTATCAACCCATCATACCCCACACCAGGCAACAAAAAGGATTGTCATGGTTTAACTCCAGCTGACAACAAAGCACCACAGAGCTTCTTGCTCACTCCCCACCTTCAGAGAAGGTTGGGGGAGAGAATTGGAAGAGTAGAAGTGAGCAAACTTGTGAGTTGAGATAAAGATAGTTTCATGGGACAGAAAAGGAGGATAATAGTAACAGCAATTAGAATATACAAAATAAGTGTTGCACAATCTAACTGTTCACCACTCGCTGACTGATGATCAGATTATTCGTAAGATTTTAAAAGATAATGAAGTAACAGCTAATTTGGATTTAGTGTTTTATGTGTAGTAGAGAGTCAAAATATACTATAATGTGGCTTTAGTAAGACTCCTGACACAGTGTAACATATTTTTGTAATTAAGCTTCACAGGTGTGGTATAGATGAGACTACCAGTGTTACAGTGAAACTGGTCACAGGATGGCATTGTTAGAGAAACTGTCAAATGGAATGAGATTTACTTAAAGCTTTTCAGTGGATCCTACTCTAATTCTAGTTTATTCTTCATCAATATCCTGGGTGATGGAAGAGCAAGTATGCTTATTGCGTTGTCCTGGTATAAAGTGCAAGAATACTGAGAGCTTCAAAATAATTTTAACAACAGGGAAAAAATTATTTTTAAATGAATGATTCAATTCAATAAAGGCAATTACAGTCTTCTCCTTCTAGATTGTAATTTCAGGTACATGAATACAGAGAATGAAGTTCTACATGTGTTGATTAAACAGCAACTCTATATCAAAGGATCTGAGGATAATCCTCAGCAGCTCATAAGCCACACATCAATCAGTGGTGTCATGCTGCTGTAAAGGAGAACATTGCACATCATGCTGGGATATGTAAATGAAGAACAGCTCACAAGAGATGCTAGGTAATTCTTCTGCTTTGTCCCTCATACATGAAACCTTGGCTGGAGTATAGTTATGTGTTCTGAGGAGCCTTTAGAGTCTACACACCAGGAAGGAAGGAAGGAAGGAAGCTACACACCAGCATTGCAAATAGGTCAGAGGAGAAAAGTGAGTATAATCAGAGATATGAACAGTTTTTATAGAGAGGGCAAATGCTACAATTTGGGATTGGTTGTCTGAAAGCACACTAAAGATTTAAGAATAAATAAATGTGTAAAATACTGATTGAAAGCGGAAAGTAGTTGCTAATTCTCTGTGTTAGCAATAATAGGACAATAAGTAATTAATAGGTTTAAATAACAAATTTAATTTGCACACTGAAGAAATAAATACAATAAATACAATATATTAAAATGGGCCAGTTTCAGAGTCTGTGAAGTCTCCACTTTAGAAAATCTTTCAGAACTGGAAAACATCTTGCACATAACTATACTTTGTATGTTGAAGCAAAGACGTGGACCAAGGACTTCTGAGATCCCTTCCAGCTCAGTTCTATAATTCTGTACTGACTAATTTAAAAACTGAGAGTTTATAATATTTTTTGTATATTTTATATTATGCAAATTACCATAAGGAAAGAAATGTTAGAGCAAATTTCTGGTGTAATTATGACACTCAAAGAAAAAGAGAAACTGACAGTTATTTCCCCAAAGAGCAGGTTTTTAAGTTGCCTAATTGATCTAGGTTTGCAAAGATGTATAATTAAATCTTAGGGCAAATATTGCATTCAAATCCTGTTAGAAAATAATAGGATTCAGATGTATAATTTCTCAACTCCTACACACAGCTTTGAAAATACCCTGAAGTCTAAACAAAAAGGTACCCACAGTGACAAAAGCAGAGTTTAAAAACAAACATTAAACAGTTTTATATCTGTTCACAAAACAAAATGCCACTTTTCATAAAGACCTGCTTTAGATGTAGAAAAAAGGGGGGCTACTTTCATGTCTGAGACTCTTTCTCAACAACCAGACAAACTCAATAAGCTGAATCTGCCCTGAAGCATATGACACAAAACTTAGCAGTCACTCTTCAATTCAGTGGGAGACCTAGCCCACCTCTGGTTGTTAATTAAAATGATTGATTAGCTCTGTTTAGCATAAAATAAATTTCAGTACTGTAGAAAAAACTGAAATATCAAAAAATGTCACTACTCTTGTAGTATCATGGTTCTCTGATTGAACTGATCCAACATATACTGTTGAATGGCATGAAGCCATAGAAATTAATCTTAAGTGTTTAAGCAGTGTGGTATTTACAGTAATTAAATCAGCTAATTAAGCAAATTAAGCAAGCAATTAAAATCTTGCAATATTAACAAGTAATTGTATAGTAGACATTTATTGAAGTTTGTCCGTAAGTTCACATTATAGGCATTTTAATGAATTTCCTAAATGTATTGAGACATTGCATAAATTAGAATCAAACTGAAAATATGGAAAAAGCCCTGGACAACACTAATACAAGCTTCTTAAGCATTTATGAACAGCTTAAAATAATTCTTATTGATTTACCGGGTTATACCTGTTACTTAATCTAAAGGGAATACTTCATTGCAGCCTGAATTGCAGGTTTTATTGGCAGTTTTAATACAAAATGTTATGTAGATAATTGATAGTTATAGAACTGTTGATACAATAAAACTTTAAAAATATTATATACAGCTTTAATAAAGCTTTGAGTTTTGAAAACTACTTTATTTGGGTCGCAATACTGAATATTACAGCACAATTGTCCATGTTTGATCATAGAGCTTAAAGCTTTCATCTTAGTCCTTTGATCATCTTAAATCAACAAGGGATTCATTACATCATGTAAAAAAATCTGTTTGTGCATCTTTTATGTCATGGGAAAGGGATCATATTTCTGTGTGGTAATGAAGAGATTATAAGGTATTGATTTGAGGAAAAAAACAAACCCTGCCTAATCTTTCTTCCTCTGCTAACTCACTTTCCTCTTACTCTTGCACTGCCTGCTATGTATTCAAGAATAAATAGAACCTATTTGCACTCTTTTTTTCTTTGGAATTTGAGCAAGTGGCCTGTTGTTGGCATGATGTACTTCCCTTTTTATAAGACATTAAACAAAAAGAAATAGCTGCATATAAACCAAATCTTTTTAAAATGCATTTTATGGAATCTGCTTGATCCTCAATGAGTCCTATCTAGTAGTAATTTTCAATATTAGGTTTTTTCCTATATATTGCTTTTGCCTGTTCTCCAAACAGTTCAAGATAAAGATTTGTCATTATACTGATATTAATCTATTGACACAAAATGCTAGTCTATTTGAGGGGCTGATGAATATCAAAGCAAATAATAAAAGCATTTAGTTTTTGAATTTTTTTTAAATGAAAACAGTATTTTTTTTTGCAATGCAAATAAAACATTATGTACAAAAGATTGAGCAAGCAGGCCGTTTGGGAGGAAGGATACTGAAGAACTGTTTACCTACAAACTATAAAGAACACTGATGTTGTAGTGGTTGAGTCCACTGCAGGGATGACCAAGGAGCCACAGAGCCCCAAAACAGTGGAGGTCTACTGGTGGGCAGGCTCAGACGTCTAAGACCACCCCCTTTTACCCTTTTTAAGTCCGTGTTCTAGATAGTTCTCCTTTCCTTGATACCCTACTGGTTCCCGGGACCCTTGTTCCATCCCTCGCTTTCCCCACTGGTCACTGCCCTGTCACCCCATGTCCTCTCCACCCCCTGGCCCCCAAATGATAGGTTCCGATGGTCTGCCCTCCCCTGGTGCCAATCTGGATAAAACCCCGGACCCCACAGTGTTCTGGGTTCTTTGTTCCTGGGTTCCTTTGAACGGGGACCCCAATAAACCCCTCGGAACTCCATACAAAGGACCCCTCCCGCCTCTTTGTCCCTGGCGGTGCTGCAGGAGCTGTCCACCTCTGGGTGTGTGAGTGGCTGTGAGTATCCACCTACTCCGGTGTGTCAGAGTGTGTCCGAGCGCGTTCGCGCGGCACCCCCCGGGAGCGGACCCGCTGGGACGCGATCGGGACGGACGCGACGCTCTGTCCATCCCCCCACTCGCGCATCGCGTCACACTGTACTGCAAGATGCACCATGCCAACGAGAACACTGAAACAGTGACTGCAATATATTGGAGAGAAACTCAGGGCTTCCCCATGTCATTTGAGAGGCCTGTTGTTTAGAACTAACAAATTAAGCAAATATCATCTAGAAAGGACAAGCCCTTCATTCCCCCAGGTAAGAATAGCTATGGCTAGTATCAGGCATACTTCCCTGAAATAAGTGACATGGGTTTAAGTTCTCTCACAGATAACTCCATGTCTGTCCTGATTTTCCTTAATTTGTGCTCAGAGATTTTTTTTTATCCTTCAATCAGTTATGCAAAAGGAGGGTTTTGTAGGTGTGGTTTGTATATGCAGGGAGAAGACTTGAAAGGCTGAGGCTCAGTTGAAGTCAAAGCTGATCAGTCTTGTTTCAAGTAACAAGAAGAGCTTTTTAATTATGTTAATAGCAAGAAGAGGTCTAAAAAAACCCCATTGAATCGACAGTGGTTGAAGATGGTCATCTAACTAATATGGATGAATGGAAAGCAGAGGCATTCAGTGCATTTTTTTGCCTGCATCTTTACTAATGTAGATAGACCTTGGGCTTCCTGGACCCCAGAGTCAGAGGACCAGGACTGTGGGAACAGTGATTCTCCATTTGTGGACACTGAATATGTAATGGACCAGCAGTACCAGCTGAAGGTTTGCAAGTGTTTGAGGCTGGATGTGATTCATCCCAGAGTTCTGAAGCAGCTAGTAAATACCCTGGCAGGACTGCTCTCAATCACCTATGAAAGTCTTGGGAGTCTGGGGAGATCCCTGCTGACTGGAGACTGGCAAATGTTATTACGATCTACAAAGGGAGTATGAGGGAAGAGCCAGAGAACTACAGTCTAACCTCAACTCCTGGAAAAATTATGGAGAAGGATATGAGTTCATAAAGGGAAAGTCCTGTTTAAATAATTTGACATACGTCTATTATAGGGTCACCCACTTCATGCATGAAGGAAAGGCAATGTTTGCAGGTTTTTTGCATGCTAGGAAGGTGTTTGATACTGTCCCTCACAGCATCCTGCTGAGGATTCATGATGCTCTGAGGGAAGAACTGGATGAAGTGCAGAGCTCAGAGAGCTGTGATGAATGAAGCTCCATCTGTCTGATGACCAGTCACCAGAGCTGTTTCTCAGGGTGCAGTTCCTGTTCCATCTGTTTAACAGTCATCTGGATGCAGGAGTTGAATGCACCATTAATGAGTTGTATGATGATCCCCAACTGGAAGGGTCTGTTGACTTTCTTGATGGACAGGAGGCTTGCAGAATCCAAATGCTAGATTCTTCACCTAGGATAGAGTAAGGCTGGGGACAAGTATAAATGAGGAGAACAATGGCTGGAGAGCAGCCTGTAGAAAGGGACCTGGGGGTGCTGGTCAGCAGAAGCTCAGTTTGAGTCAGCAGTGTGTGCCCTGCTGGTCCAGAGGGCAAACAGCACGTGCCCTGTCAGTCCTGGAGTGTCAGTCCATTGAACACAGCACAACCAGCCAGGCAAAAGACATGATGACCCCTCTGTATTCAGAGTTGGTGTGGCCCCACCCTGAGTACTGTGTGCCGTTCTGGGGCCCCCAGTTTAAAAAGGGTGTGTAGGTCCTTGAATACTTCCAGAGGAGGGTAAAATTGCTGGTGAAAGGCCTGGAATGAATGTCTTATGAGGAGTTGCTGAGGACTTTAAGCTCTTCTATTTTGGACCAGAGGAGGCTGGGAGGTGATCTCATTGCTCTCTGCAGCTTTCTGAGGAGGTGAAAAGGAAAGGAAGGTGCTGAGCCATTCTCCATGGTATCTAGAGATAGGGCCGGTGGGAATGGTTCAAATTATTATTAATGGCAAGAGGAGGCTTAGTCTGGACATCAGGAAGCATTTATTAATCAAGAGGATGTTCAAAAACAGGCTTCCTAGCAATATGGTCAATGCCCCAAACCTCTTCAAAATGCATTTGGACAATACCCTAACAACATGGCCTGAAGTGGTCAGGCAGTTGGACTAGGTGATTGTTGTATGTTTCTTCCAACTGAGATATTCTATTCTTCTATTCTATTCTATTCTATTCTATTCTATTCTATTCTATTCTATTCTATTCTATTTTACTCTATTCTATTTGGATCTTGAGATGAAAGCATGCCCTCCTGCCATTTTCTTTAAAACACAGTCAGATGAACCCCTTACAGAAAAGATCATGGCACAAAATCCTGTGTGGTTTCAGAGAGTAAAGTATTTAAACAGCAGAGCAGTAGTATGTGAAATGATAGTCTTGCATCCTAATTTTACTACTGTGTTATTTACATGGGACCTTACTGAAAAATACTGTCTCTGTGAACTGTAATCTGAAGTAGTCATTACATATTGTGAATGGAAGAAAAATTTAGGTTTATGGATCATGAATATGGCAGGCAAGTGTGTAAAGTAGCAGGAGCTAAAAGCCTGCCTTCTGAGGCTCATTTGCCCTTTCTTCATGTGAATCTTACTTTGGCTGGTGCCTCTCTTCTTCATCAGTAAAATGGAAATCAGAAATAAACAAGATATGATGGAGGATGAGAGAGGGGTAGAAGGACCAATGCGTGACTGATTTGGAAAGACAATTGCCTTATGCATTTCTTGAGTTCTTGTCTAGGAAAGATAAAATATGAATTTTATGAACTCTTCCACTATGAAGTAAAACTTCATAGGAAGTTTTCCTTTTTCCTCTGTTCTGTTTTTTTTCCCCTTACATCTTTTCCTGAGAGAAATCATGCATTAAACAGCACTGGCTAGTTCTTGAAAAAGAAAGAACTGTGTTTGCATCACAACTCGCAGAACATAAAATATTCTTTTGTCTCACTGAAGAAAGTATTTTCGTAATTAAGTCATATAAATAAATAGACTTTATAAGCTAAAGATTTATATCATAGTTTTGTTTTTAATGAGGAGGATGAGCTTTTAGCTATAATGTCTTCAATATAAAAGAATTGCAATAAAATACTGGAGAAAACAGCTGCTTTGAAAAGGATTTGTTATTGATTTATTCAAACTGTTAACTCTCTAAAAGCAAGGAGTCTGTATCAAAACATTTTGAAGCATGCTATATTTTCGAATAAGACTTCTAAAGGGCTACATATATTATAGTTAGTCATGGTTGTGGATAACTGTCAGTACTGTACCTTTCAATGAATTTCAATCTGTATCACTCATACTGCAGATAACTGCTATGCTATTTGTTTTTATAGGCATTTGTTCTGTGCTTTTCTCCTGAAATTTTATTTTGGCTTTGAGAAAACTTTCAGAATGAGAATTTAATGGAAGGAAAATAAGTACTTGCACAGTCGTTCCTTTTTCAGGTACAAAAATACCACGAAAAAACAATCTGACAAATTTTAGGCCAGGTTGGATGGAGGCCTGAGCAACCTTGTAATAGAGGAAGGTGTACCTGTCCACAGCAAGGAGTTGAAACTAGATGATACTTAAGGTCCCTTCCAGCCCAAGCCATTCTATGATTCTATGAAATAAAATTCTTACTCAAACTTAGTGCATACACCTGGAAATGTCAACAAGCAAACAGGTTCTGGAAGTGGTACATTTTTTAAAACTTTAACTCCCCTTTCCTGGTCAGACAGTCTTCATGCCCATTTAACAATAACAGGCATTCTTACATGACAGAGAAAACTCCATAGTTTCCAGGGATGTGAAAGCTCCCCTTGGACATGCCTGGCACCCTAAACCAGATTATCAGGCTTCTGCTCCATTCTGCATTAAAGAGAATGTTACTTATACTTATGGCAGTGTAAATAAATCAAACCCCTGCAACTGTTTCATAAAAGTTTGAAAAACTTAAATCTACTTATTAAATCTCTGAATCATACTGCCTGTTTCACACTAATCACATCAGGTAGAAAGAGATCATTTCAGTGTTGAGAAAACTGAAAAAAAACCTCATCTCATAAAGTGATAATAATTAAATATTTAAAAGGTGACTGCCAATATGAACTAAGAGAGCTAGATCTTAAAGTTCAAAAACTATGCAACATTTTGTTTTATAGAACTGTGAATTAATGCCTTTGGAATAGTACTTAGGAATAGATGATGAGAAAGAGAAATTGAAAAGATATTACTTAACATGAAATTTGCAATATTGTTAATATTGTCAGAGGTGCAGAATAGATTTTTCATTTGACATTAGCAAAAAACATTTTAAACTTGAGAACAGTTTAACTTAGGCTACACGGTGTCTGTAACCTGCTTTGTCAACAGAAGGCAATGGGATCCATTTTATTGACTGGTAAATATTTTCACTTGTGCTTCTGCCCTCATAGGGATTTATCGTACTGTTTCAGGCCTTTTTGTACAGGGTAAAGCTTTTATAACTCCTTCTGGTCAGAGGAGAGGTATTGATTATAGAAACTTGCAAAATGTTGCTCACAACATTTTGATAACAACAGCAAATATTGGTTGTTTAGTTGGGCTGATCTTTCAGTAAAGGTCTGATGAAACTTTAAATGTTGGGGCTATTTTAAAGTGATTTATTTCAAAACCAGAGAATGAAATGGAGTTCTGACTATGGACTGAACTTTATAAATTGACATCATATCCCATTTATATACCTTTTAAATTGAAAACAGTTATTTTATTTCTTGGATTATTTCTAAACGTTGTCTGGCATTTCTTTTAAAATATGAATCTTTCTACTTGACTGAGACTCTTATCACTGGATATAATTTTTCTACTTTATTTGACACACAGTGACATTTAGAGGAGATAAATATCAGGATTATTAATAATTTAATAGAATAATTTTGGTGTCTCCAAGTTGTCAGTGTTTGAGGGATTCATACTGCTGGCTAGGGGGAATTTTGTCTGCACATTTTGATGGTGTACAGAAAACAGTGTCAAGTATTAAGATTTCTCCAGTTAAAAAAAAAGAAAAAAAAAGAAAAAAAGAGAAGAGAAAGGGAAACTTCCAGAATTGCTGCCTGTAAAAGTACAAACCAGGTTTCTTTGTTTAAGGAGGTCGTCCCAACACTAAATCTGGAATTGTGAACTTTATTAAGTGGCACTGTTGCTCATTTTTATTATGATTTTATAGTTTTAGCAATTTAATGATATTATCAAATTATTTGGGAATCATTTCTTTATTAAATAATTATTATTTTTTTAAATCTGCAGACCAAATAGGAGGGATGGAGCTCAAAATATCATTCCATTTAAGAAACATTATAAAACAGAACAAAATAGTCAACACTGTCCTGAAAATGTTTGGCTGTTTTGGTTTTTTTTAAATCTGTGCCAAAATACAGGGCAATACAATTTTTCACCTGTGAGTCCTAAAGCTGACTGTTTCAAAAACTGAACAACACTTTTGAAATTCAGAAGCTTTGAAAGCTATAAATATTTTCAAATAATAGACAGGCATTCATTTCAGTACTACTTTCTCCTCAGTAGTGATGAGGTATAAATCCTTCATAGCCTCATTGTTCTACATCCAAAAGCTCTCTATCACTGACTTCATTATCCTGTTGACATTTGTACTTATTGTCTGGAAGTATGGATTGTCTAAGAAGTCTTAAGGTGTGTAGGTTTTCTGATTACAGATATACAACTGTGTACAATTCTTTTCAGTGCATTTTTTTCTGCCTGTATTTACATATTAAAATTATTATCACAGATAAAGTGAGTTTATTTAAATTGGCCCCAGCTGGATTATAACTAAGACTAACAAAGTCAAACCAAATCTAGGATATATATTATGTAATCACAAAATATCTCATGTCATATCTCATACTCTCCGCAGTGGAAGAAGTAGAAGTCCTTCGTATGAACGAATTGCAGTGTCTGGAAGGTTTCTCTTAAAGGGAAGTCCTATGACAAGTCAACATTATTTCTTCACTAATATTTATAATTTACAATGCAGCATGGTGTTGTAACAGTGTGCACATCTTTTGACTGTAGTTTGAGACATCAATTCCACCTATACAAATGTATAGGTGTGATTTTATAATATGCACCAGCAAGAGTAGCACGAAGTGGTGAAGCTCGTTGTAAAGATAATCATAGGAATCCACAAAGATTCCTAAAGGGTAGAACGTGGGCACTTATCTGCATATACATTACCATGGCTGATGTGTTAACAGTATCACTGATTTTCAACAAAATGCATCATTAAGAATTTCATTCATATATTGTGAGAAGTATAAACAAATGCCACTGTTTGTGAGCATCTACATTGCCTGGAATTAAGTTCTCAGTTATGGCATTCCTGATTTTTTCAAGTACCAGAAGCTGACTGTGATTCCAGGCGGATGTAGAAAATAATTATATAGACCACCTTTATACTTGAACATTCTTTTAAATTTATTGTTATTGTTGTGATATTTTCTATTGCAGTATTTGAAGAAGGCCATATCATGTAAATATGTTACAAAAAAATACTCTGTGCAAATGAAGGGTAAAATAAGATAGGATTTTTTATTATTACTATATTCCGAATAAAAATAGGGTTGATTTGCAACAATTTTGAAAGCATAGAATTCTCAAGTCAAGTCTTAAAATAATTATAGTCTGTCTGGCATCACATGAAGAGCCATGATAGGCCCCCATACTGCGCAGGAGAAAAATGACAAAGCGAATCAATCACTAGTTGCATATGGAGAAGACATCGCAGATACGACATACATTCAGATTGCATAGCTACCAGCTAAACAAAATTCTTGTCATTAATATAACTGTCTGAAGTAGTATCCAAAAGACCAATAAACAAGACTGTGTCCTGATATATTGCAGTATCCAGGGTAGTGTCTTTCTGACAGCAAGGAGTCCTAGTCATTTGAAGAACAGCAAGAGTGGGTATGTAGAATAAGTCCCACACTTTGCAAAATAAATAAAATGACATGATTCTTGATATTTATTTTCTGTTAAATAGCTCATACCTCTACTTGAATGTAAACCAATGGAAAACCCTTGGAGAAGCAATTCTTCTAACATGCAGTTCCTCTTTGTAGAGAATTTACATCACTCAAAATTCAGATACAGGTGAAATCACAGTACCAGAAAAAACACTGGTAGATTCGCCATATTTATGACAGGAATTAACTCTTAGTTTTGCCAATTCTTCTCCTACTGTGTTGGCTATCAGCGGTGTCCTGAAGATTTTTTGTTTTTTCACAAGTGACTCTTTAGACTTTTGTTGTGAAATGAAATATAAAGAGGTTCACTGCTGTTGAGGAATACATTCAGTTCCGGTAGCTCGGGGTGCAGCTGCAGGCTGAGCTCTGGGTGGGAGCCCCAGGCAAGGGGCCATGAAGTGCCCACCCTCTGCAGAACAAAGGGCCTGGGACCTGAGGCCCAGATAGGGGATTGGACACTCGGAAACACAGCAGGAGCTGAGGGCTCCAGACCTTCCTGTACTTAGACTGGGAGGGTATAAAAGCCGAGGGTTTCCATTGTTTGGGGTCCTCCTCAGAGACACCAGCTTGAGCTGGTATTTTCTTGCTGTAATTGCACCAAGATTAAATTATTTTAAGGATCGAGACATTTGAGACTCTGCTATGGGAAATCTAGGGTCTAAGGAAATCTGATCTGCCTGTGTGTGTGGGGTGTGTAGGGAGCAAAGCAGGGAACCTGTCAGCTCACTGAAGCCACCCACTCTGAAAGGGCTGCAGTCCCAGCCCAGGCAGTGAAGGTGTGACTGTCTCCTGGATGGTCGGACAGGGAAGTTTTCCTAAAAACACTCATAGAAGTGAACACATTCCTGCCTTAGTTTAGGCACAGCAAAGATTAAAAGAATCACTATATATGTACTGGAGACCGGTATCTAGATGATAATATATTAACATTTAAAGTACTAGAGGAAGCATTTTGGAGGGCACAGCCACAGTTAATTTAGGGTTTGCTGTATATTCTGCAGTGCTCTTCATTAACACAAAAGAATACTGTGCACAGAATACTGTGCTTGAAATTCCTTATATTTGTCATGTTTATTTAGGATTTAATCCTGAACTGTTTACATGTATAACTTTAAGCTTCTCTCTCTTCTAGCATATGGACGATGCAGTACCTCATAGCTCTGTACAGCACAGCTCAGTACTCAGCTTAGTAATTCACATCCCACTTTTAAAACTTCCTGTAAACTTGACTGAAATAAACCACAGAAACACAAATTAAGTCATTGCTTACTACTGTGGGTAATCCCATCATCTTCAATGAAACTATTCATACAGGTAAAAGTAGCATTTCCTGGGCTGGTCTCATGATGAACCACAAAATCTTAGATTTGGCAAGCCTTTAAGATGAAAAGGGCAACATAAGTGAGAACAGTTAATGCTACTTTATCATCACCACATTCTCATGGTCAGGGGTTTATGTCTGTGTGTATTACACACAGTTACATACATGTGTGTGCCCCTTTTATCTTTAAGAAGTGCTCAATTATATTAGCAATTAGAAGACATGCCATATTTTCCTACAAACAGGCAAGTTGAGAAATACTAGATTTCCTAGTTCCTAAAGGAGCAATTATTGTTGAAAGGAAACAACTGCTTTAGCTTTGAAAACAGCTCAAAAGCCAAAGTGATCAAGACAATTTATTGTCTCTTCCAATCTTCCTACTCACTCTGGCAAAGTATATTTGACAGAGGAACTTCTATGCTAACCACATAAATACTGGGAATGGAATTACACTCACAGTTGTACCAGTCACTGCAAATCAATGAGGAAAAATGCTTTGTGTAAACACAGTAAATCTCAACATGTTGTCCTCCATTTCCACTCTTCTTTTGCTTTATTAGAAGTGGAGAATGCAAAAGATGTCCAGTGACTCGGAGTTTGAGTGATTTCTGTAAGCAAGAATGGTGAATGGCCAACAGAAGCCAAAATCACTTGGGGCTAGTTTTTCTGAAGACTTTTTCATGTGCTTCACAGGTCTTTCTGGAACAGAATACTCTAAATTATTACTATGTAATGTGATCTGTATGATAAAACATGAAATTTAAAGAGAAATATTAAGAATAAAATGGAAAAAAAAAAGACATTTCAAATGGCTCAAACAATGAAAATTAAAATTTATTTTCAGAGCAAATTCTTAGAACTTGACTGTTTTTATATTTAGGGATACAAAAGTTGGCTTTATGCATGGTGCATTAATTCCAAGCCTCAAAATGAATATTTTTCTCTGCAAAGTTGTTACATATCCCTTTTATTTTACTTTATCTCTCTACTGATTTAATTTCCTTTAGTTTGATTTCTCCATATTTTTACTAATACATAAAGAGAGATCACTACTAGGCAAAGTATCAATCATATGAACAATATTTCATGTAGTACCTTACTTTCTTACACCACGGTTTTGGTGAGGTGATGTATTAACTATTCTACCATATTAATAAAGATAAAAGATTTATGGAGACCTTGCCAGTTGTCACTGCAATATCAAATTATGAAGATGTGACATGATTGCTCTTGGAGAAGAAAAAGGAATGATGTGTGCCTTCCAAAATACAATATTCTTTTAGGAAGAGTCACATCCAAAATCACACAGCAAGATATGTCTTGAATTTCTGGACTTTGCTACCTGAATTACCACACCTAAGTGCCTGAGTATTTGTATAGGAGAAAATATTGCTAAGCTCATTTTTTCTGCTGTGCTCTGGAAAATCTATGGAAGCCCATAATGAGGTCTCCTTTGCCTCCTGGTTAGGAAAAGGAGGAGGAGGCAACTCTCCTTCCTGAAGAAGAGCCAGTCCCATTGATGGTTTCTCTTCTCTTCTGAGAAAGTAGAGGGTGGGTCTCATCTCTTTTCTTACCTGGTCTTTTTGTGTCCCCTTCCAGACGAGAAGAAAAAAAAAAAAAAAAAAAAAAAAAAAAAAGCCAAATATTGGCAGTATATTTTGGGCATTTTTCATTCTACTCAGAGGATAATGTTAACCCAAGGGCTGGGAAGAAAAATTTGGAGAACTATACATTTCCTAGTCACACTTTTCCAGCTGTTGTTTTTCTTGCTTGAGTTGCACTTTTCATCACTCTGTGGAAAAGCAGAGAGTTGGGAAGCTGGAAGAAAAAAGGAAGGATGCATCTGCTGTTAACCCAGAGGAGACAAATAAAGGGAGTCATATTCTGGTCATGCAGAAAGTGATATACATTACTACAGGAGTGACTGTTTGTTCAAGACTGCTAATTCCTGCTTCCTTTCAGCTGATAGGATTGATTTTTTCAAAGCCAAATCACTGTTGTGTTGCCAGATCAGTAAGCAAACCTTAGATGCTTTGTATTAGCTATTTGCTTTTGTAGCAAAAGTGGCCTGCTAAGCATGGGGATCTGTCAAGACTAATCCTGTAATGTGTAGGTCACTTTTATTGTTTTCCAGTCATTTTTACTTTTATGTGTATAGAGAAAAAGAAGTTGGAAATCTCTAATTAAAGTATTAGGTAACCTCTCCTTATCAATAGTAACACATTAATGTCTCTAAAAGTCAAGCAAGAAAGAAAAGTATCTTCACCCAATATAACATGAGCTATTCTTTGATAAAAACTGTAATTTTTCATGTATCTGGTCACCATTGTCACAATCACTGTATCTCCATTTCTTACCATCTTTCATGGTTTTTTTACTCCTACATTACAGTGAATGTTGACTTACATCTGTGTTTGATTCAATTTAAATACTTTAAACTGATTTCAGCATATGTTGCCCATGGAATATGTGCTTATGGTTTGTTGCTGGAATAGGAAGTCATTTCCCTCAGGCCACTTTTATCTTTAAGGCTAGTTTCCTTCATGGCCAAATAGCTTTGGTAGTAACAGGGGTTAATTAGCATTAACATCCTTTTTTTTTTTTATTATTCTTTTGGCATTCCAAAGCATCCCATATAGAACTTAATCAAGAGGTTTAGCAGTACAAGACAGTAACACCATGTAATTACCCATCAGACTTATGAGATTTAAAAATGCCAAATGTCACTGATATTTTCAGAACACTCCTACAGTGCCCAGTCTGTGTTCCCTACTGATGTTTCAACAGCACAAGGAGTGCTCTCCCATTGCAGTAGGCACTTGCTGATTTGCTCAGAGCTTCTCATGACATCCCTCATCGGTGAGGAATAGTGAGTAAACCCAGTGCTGGTCTCATTGCAACACTTGCTGTGTTGTCCAAGAAACAGCACTGCATCTGGAAGGGAAAATGTCTGCCGTGTGAAAACACAGGAATCCTGACAGCCATGTATGACCACATCTGCTGGTCCAATGTCACAACTCCCTGGTATCTTCAGGATGGTAAAAGCCCCACTTTCATGAGCAATTTGATGATAATACGAATACTACAGGCTTTTATTGCACATTGCAGTTAGTCCAGAGTAGTTTCAGCTGTTTGGAAAGAAGAGAGCAGATGTGGCATTTCAGAAGCAATATCTTAGCCATAGAGCAGGAATAGAAGAAATAAATGAGAAATTTAAAACAAACAGAGTGACTTTCAAATACTTTTTTCCTGTCAGTAGAAGCAGTCTCTGTGCCTCCTTCTGAAACAGTTGCTAGAATTTCAGTGCAGTCTTGCAAATTTAAACAGAAATTTGCATCCAGTAGACACAGTATGATTAATTCTGTAAACTCAGCTGGAGACAACACCCATTAGAGAAAGCACCTATTAATATCAGACTGGTGATTTGTGTACCTTTTTAGGGGGCATAGAGGCAGCATCTGAAAGGACTCCGTAAGACTTCAGAGATATGATAATCAAACAGGGTGCAGGATGTGTACAATTATACACAGGTATCTAATCATGCTGGCTGTGAAAAATAGCCAGGTACAGTGATATATATTCCTTGTTCCTTTCCCCAGAAGCAAACTAAGTTATAAGGTTAACGTAACAAGCACAAAAGCTATACTGTGACCTTTCAATACAACTGTTTCACAAGGAACTATTTGTTAACTGCCACTGGGATTGAGTGCTCCAGAGCGTGTTAAGCCTTGCCAGCCCACTGGATTCACCTCCGTGGATCAGAGGCTGAACATGACAAATATGCCTATCAATGTATTCCTTGGAGCTACATGTGTTTCTGTATTTTCAGGATCAGCAACCTTGTTAAGTAAGAAGTTATGGGAACTATGTATACAGGGTGTTGTAACAAACTATTGTTGCAATATAATGTTGAATGTTTAATTTATTTATTCATTTTGGGGAGAAGTGAGAACAATTTATATTTTAAACAGCTTGGCTATAAATATACCATTATGCCAAGATAAATGGTTAAAACAGTGGTTATAAATTTTATTTTGGCATTGCAGTAAATTGTGTATATTCCTTCCTGAATGTATGTGTGAATTAGCATTTTTATGTATTCATAATGTGACCTTTATGTTTTAAACTTTCTTTAGGAAATAGTCCTCCTGGAATCTGTTTACATTTCACTAAGCTCTTACTGAGATGTGAATAAGTGAGGTCTGTGGCATCTGTCCTCTAATATTTAATCCAGTAGTTTGTGCAATCCTAGAAATCCTTCAAAATTTTCTGTCAGTGCTCAACTTTAAATAAAAAAAATATCTTTGGCAGGGAGTAAGAGGTGAATCCAACAAAAATACTGATTTTCCCCCTTTTTCCTATTCCAAGTCAATTTGGCAGTGAGCTGTTCAGATGTACAAATGGTTGAGTCCTCTTTTGTTTGTCTTCCATTGGTGGGTGTGTATGGAGCAAATCTGGGGCCTTTCACATGTCCCCATATGAAAGCACTCCGAAAGTGCACTTTTCACAGAATATTTACTGATGAAAACAGGTAACTGTGCTGGAAATTAATTTCCTTATTGTATACCGTAAATCTGTCACAGAAAGATAATTGGGCTCATATTTATCTTTAGTGATCTTACATTAGGCATCTTAATAAAAATAATAGAGTTTCAACTGAGCCTTATTTCAGCATCTGTAAAGCAACCAAATGGGAAGCAAATGAATACAAAGATTTTTTTGTGTCATTGGTTTTTTTAAAAAAAAATTACTTAAAATTTTTTGCTATACTAAAAAAGGGTGTGTTATGAATATTGTTATTTGTGTTACATGTGGAATGCATTTGAAAGGTCACGTGTTACTGATGAGCTCATTGTTTATAATTAATAAATATTTGACAAACTGGGAACAAATACTTATTTATTTTCAGAATATTAGCTAAAACATTAATTATTTTCACCTATTAGAGCATCCTAATGAGGAACTAATATTAATTCATCTAACAAAGTTCACTTTTATTTGAGACGCTCACCAAGTTAATTACTAAACTCCCTTCATTAACATTTCAAATCTCATTAAAATGTAAATGGGAAATTTTTTTTGCATATTAGAGGGTATTTATTGGCATTCATCATAGTAAGTACTTTGGTCTTCATTAATTATAAAGAATATAATAAACAGTCATTTACTTTTGTGAAAACAGCTGGTTAAAGGTTGTTGTACTTACGCTTTTTAGCATTGCAATCAAAATGGATGATTCCTTGTATAGACATAATTAATTCTAAGCACTGCACTAGGTGGCATGCAAAGTGGAGGAGACTGTAAAAAGGGTTCCTGTTTGTTGTGCAACCGTGTATGTGCAAGGGAAGTACCTGGAAGCAAAGGACTTTTTCTAACCAAAAAGATACTATTTTACATATTTCTTCCCACAATTTAGATGGGCAAGATTATCATAGGCCCTGATGTCACCAGACTCTGATATGCACACTCTACTTGTAAAAAGGCAGTTCAGAAAACACAACAAAACATAGCAAAACAAAAACAAACATAAAACCTAAATTTAATAATCAGACCTGTTGAAGTGTTGTCATACAGATGCCCTTTACACCATTCCTCTCCTCCCTCCTTGCCCCTACCTCCCCACAAAAGTTACTAAATAATGGTGAGCAACTGTTTAATCTCTACTATATATTTGTAGGTCTTTCTTATTTTCTAGACTTCCATGGTTGGGAGCATAGGGCCACCGAGTGGCCAGGACTAGGTAAGGGCCAAGGGTAATTAAAAGCCATAGACACTAGAGATTATCTGGTGGTAAACTGGAAACAGAACACAGTCACCAGCTCCCACAGTTTGGACACATGGAGTCTCTTTTTGTAGGTTCTGGTCAAGGCTGTAGGTATTTTACTGGCCACCTATTTGACAAGCTATTAAAGGAATTCTACATCAATTTTTCAGTCTTGATCAGGTCATTTGAGATTTGATTTGCATGTTAAGGCTTAATGGGATTCTAAAAGAAACTGTTTTCTGCTATCATTTTAATACAATAAAGAAACAGGATTTATGTATAATCTATAATGCTTGACCTTCTCATATATTACCTTTTCCAGTTTTGCATGTATCAGCTAATTCTATATCAAAGCAAACCATATAAATATGGAGATGAAAGAAGAAGATAAACAAAAACAATGAACTGAGACGCATAAAAGTATTAAGAAAGGGGTTTATTTACATAAGATACTGAAACCAGTTTTATGAGGTATCAACTTGAGAACCAAAGCACCTCTGGTAGGATTGGTTAAAACAATATTTCAATTAGTGGTTCAGAGTGTATGGCACTCAGTCACTGAGGGACCTACCACAATTTCAACAATATATTGAAGATTCCATCCCCTGAAGGAAGACTGTTGTTAGAGGAAAGGCATGAAGCTGATAATGAATTCCCCCAAGTACCTGTAATAAAGAGATTACACATCTTGCAAAGAATACCACTGGTGCTCTCTCACTTGTTCTTGTCAGGAAAAGTCACTAACATCTCTAAGGGAGTTTGGGAGTTGACTTAGAGGGGGATGCTGTGTTTGCAACTGAAAGGAATGGAGCAGAGAAAAATTTATGTTTTTCCACTAAGTCTGAGTTTTCACCACTTATTCTTGTTCTGCAGTAATCCTTCCTTTTCTTATAACTTTGCCTAAGTACAAAATACTTTGGTTGCCTGTACCTGGATTTGGTGAAATATTTTTATTTGACATAATTTGAATGGTTATTCCAGCCAGTGAAAATACGGAAACTGAGTACACAATCAAGAAAGTTATCAAAATCATGGCATTAGTTTTGGTAATGAAGTTAAAGATCAGTTCACTTGTTCTTTAGCTTGATCTCTGGCTTCTTGTGCCAGACAGCTGCTCACAGTAAATAGCAATAATCTCTATAAAATGACACAAATTTTGCAATGACCACACCATTTTCATGTGTGAGCCTTCCAAGCAGATCAAATCTGATGTGACAAGATATGGATCTTGAAAAAGCATTATGTGGACTTGCTTGAGGAAACATTAGCCCAGGAAATTTTGAGTTCCCCACTCTGTCTGCAGAGTAGTGTCTTACAAAACAATATACAACTTCTTTCCATTATCCATGATGTACTTTTTCCAGATTCTTTGTTCCCTTTTTTACACTGAATAATTGAGACTTTTTTCTTGTCTTCAAGACAAATCTTCTCCATCATTTTAAAGATATGCAAGCGTTTTTTGCTTCTCCATTACTCAGTTCAGTATAAATCCCAAGGGTATGTACCTGTAAGTATATAAAGCAATATGTTAGATTGAAGAAAACATTTCTTTTCAGATTACTATTTTTTTTTTTCTTTTTCAGTACACAGGAAATAGTGGTGATGATTTAATCTGCTTGAAACAAAATCTTTCAAAAAATTCTTGGATAACAGAAATTTTGGAAAACAGATTAGCAATAAAATTTCTGCCTCCAGGTTATAGAAAAAAATACACTGGGTTTTGAGGGGGTGGGTTTTTGTTTTTGTTGTTTGGGTTTTTTTTTGTTTTTTTTTAATTAATATGAGGTGAATGGCTAATTAGGCTACCAAAACCTGCCTAGGAAATGCTGTTTGGAAGGATATGTAGAGTGATTCCCAGACCTTAAGCCTAACACAGGCTTTCGAGGCTCAAGCTCCCAGCTTCTGTAACAAAGAGCCTGAACACCCTGATACCTTTGGTTCTTGTGACTCTGTAGGTGCTTCCAACCTGTGGCAAGGCTGAGAGACAATACTGCTGTAACTGTGTGTTCCTTGCCTGGTGGCTTTGGGTTTGTATGGTGGTTGCTCTAAGATAAAAGGAAAGGTCCTCCCACCCAAAGGAAGCACAATAGGAGGGTTGCCCAGAAATGACTGATATCCATGCTCCCAGGCACAATTTAAATTGGAGATATTTCAAATGTAATATCTTTGTCTTTTAATAAAGTGAAATATTTCATAGCAATTTTGTTTTTTCTGAAAGTTTCCATTTAGTTTTACATCTCTGGAGACCATCAGCAGTGCAGCGTTCAGATGGTACAGTGCAGTCTGTTAGCAGCTGATGGAGAAAGAAGAAATTGTGAAGAGCTGCTACTGAGAGGCTGCCAGAGGCTGTTTCCTATGACTGGGGGAAAGAGAAACATCTCCTGTTTGTTCTGGTTTTAGTTTTCCTTCTCTTCACCTTCAGTATAATTCACAAAAATTTGTTAGTTCTTTCCGATTTTTTTCTGAATTTTTGGTGAAGATCTGAACTAGTTTTGTTTCACATTTTTATGTGAAACCGTTAGATGTAGAATTTGATTTTGGAATTTGAACTGATAACAAGATCTGAAATCAACTTTGTCCTTACATGATTCCTGTTAATTTGTGGAAAAACAAAGGCTAAGAAGCATTCTGCTGCACATATGTGAGGGAAACAGAGCATTTTTTTTGTCTCTATGCAGTCCATATTCTACCATCTTCTAAGAAACAGGCAAAGAAGGATAAGAAAGTCAATGTTGCATCACACCTAAGGATGAGAATCAAAATACGTGCCTTGAATTTCCAGCACTGTCACTGACCTGCAGTGGGAATTGATAATCCTTTCCATAAAGGGCATCCAGCATGTTTGGAGTTTGACTACCTTTGTGCATTTGTCAGCAGTTCCTGCTTCTGCCCAGCCATGGGCTGCTACACATAGCAATGACATCTTTTTCCCAGGCTTAGGAAGAGTTTTCCATTTTGCTTTTTGATTAGAAGGCTTTTATGGCTCCTGAGCTTCCTCTGGGACACAACTCCTAGTAAAGGGCTGTACTTTAAAGGCCAAGACAGAATTCTTGATTTTAAAATAAATGTGATTTCCCTCTAGTCAAACTTTTTAATATCCTGACAGAGCCCAAGGATGTTAAAACATAACAGAAGGAGAGTGAACTGCTTTACTCAGAAAAGCAGGCTCTGGTGTAAAACCAAAACTAAAGTACTAAGCATTCACCTGTCCTAATAAGAATCGTATCAGATAATACAATAGAAATAACAGCAGGAAAAATTTAAACCAGTGTTTTTAATGCCTACTTCTAAAAGGTGCTTTTTGACAAAGAAAAGAAATGCTATCACATTTTAAAAGCAGCTGAAACATGTTTTCTAATCAACTCATAAAGAAAGGGAGTAATGAGAGGAAATTACGTTATAGCTTTGGTTATGTTGGTCCATATAATATACAGTATACACAATTTTTTTTTGTTCGTAAAAGTAGGAATGGTTACTCTTCCATCTGTTTGTCCTTACGAATATGACAAGTGCTGACAGTCATCAGAAAACGTAGAAAATAGGAGGTAGCATAGTTAAAAACAAGAACAAACCATGAACTTTTATTCCTTAAAGCATTCTACATTTAATGGATCTAAGCAAATTTCATTTCAAAGTACACTTTAGATGTTGACACCACTTATTATAGCAGCTGGTTCTTCGTCAAATTGGATGATATTCAAAACAGGATTTTGTTGTTCTTTTTCTTCTTGCCATCTGTTGCTGTTATAGACATTTTTCAAGAAATAGCTTCTAAATTAATTAGGTCATATTGTAAATGTGTTCTTTTTATGAAATGTTTAAAATTAAAAGCATGAGGAAAATTACGGTGTAACTTAATTTTATAGTATAATTTAATTCCTATACAAATTTTCTATCAAAAAAAGTGAACAACAAACATTTCTTTTTAGATACATGTTGAACTGGTATAGCTTGTGACTTAATCTCATAAGAAATCTGATTGCTTACAAACCTGTAATTCAGTTTTCTATTTGAACACCAAGCAAATTACATAAAAGTTAATATTAGGTGTTGAAATACAATAAAGGAAAAACAAAGGAAAAATATGATCCTGAAATCTGCTTCTTTTATACAACCTGAATCTTATTTCACGTGTGCTTCAGCCTCATTGAACAAAGTAGATAAATTGCTTTAGGTCCTGAGCTCGGCAAATCTTACCAGCATATGTGTTTCTAAGCAGGCAAGTAGCTTGTTTTACCGCACTCTTCCTGACTTGAATTCCTACATAATTTAATTATTTTAAGGATCAACTATTAAATCATACTGGAGAGGAGAATTATACAAGCAGAAAAATTAGAGGGTTTTGTATCTTTTTCTATCACAGCTAACTAAGCATTTTTTTGAAAGAAGAGATAGGATTAGTCCGGGTATTTACGGTCTGACCAAATATATTTATTTCCTCCAGAGCGCAGAGTACCCTGAGACTTAAATGAAGCACAAAGATGCAGAAAATGTATTTGAACCTGTTGTTAAATATGCTGTCATACTGCACAAATAAAGAGTGAGCCAAAATCAAGTGTGTTTTCTAGTTTTTAAATACTTGTCATTGCAACTTTAAACAAACTTTTATGGTAACATTGGCAATATATACTGAAGGAGACAATACGCCTGAGCTGTAACCAGCTTCTTGGAACAATGTTCACATTGTATGCACGACCTGGGTCAGTACCCAAGGCTGCATTTTTAATGCTTTCTGCATACCAAGAAACAAAAGGCATCTTGCAAAGCCCCTATGAGTTGTAACTCATTTACAATAGCTCATAGATGTGATAAATGCCATTAATGTACTCTCAAAAATTGATGCATGTTCCAGATGTTGATCAATGGTTGGGAAATAATTGCTTTTATAGCACAGAATAGGCACACTTATGTAGAAGATGGAATATGTTGCAAAGGCCAAAGGACCAGCTTGGCCAATTGCTCCTTTAGCCAGTATTTCCAGCCATGCTCCATTTAGTGAAACTACTGCTTCTGTAGCAGAAACTAACATTTCTTACCAATTAGTACATATTAATTATCATAGTCCTTACACAAGCAAGGGCAAGCGACATTCTTCTACTTTCTGGCTAATAGTTAATTTAAAGATGGGGGTTGCTTTTCTCCTGCTTAAATAATTATTTTACAACTGATGAAGTGTCAGATGAGTAAATTATTGTAGTAAGTCTGGAAGTATCTAAAAGTGAAGGAAGATGGGTGGCAAACTGCTGACTCCTAGCAGCATCAATTCTGAACAACATCAGAACACAAATACCTTAGACTCATTTGCAAAGCCTGTGTTCATTGATTACAGCCTGGACCCAAAAGGATTCATTGAAGTCTTGTTCTGCTAAGCAAAAAGTTTGGAAATGCAAAGTCAAGAGACCTGGATCCTACTATTCAGAGTTCAGGTAAAGCCAGGTAAGCACTTAAGCCTTGAGATTTGAACTCCAAACAACCTAAAATGAAGAGTGTGTTGGGACAGGCTCAGTCTCTTGCTCCCCAAACATCCCCCTCACATAATTTCTGCCATACATTGGTGAAACTGCAACCTTAAAATGCTTTGCAGTTTTTAACTCCCATTTCTCCTGGTGGAACACTGTTACAGTAATTTATTACTATTGTGGCTTTAAATCATGTTCCAATTATCAGCCTAAATTCCTCATGGCCAATTTATTCCCATTTGTGCTGTACCAATGTTGTTCTTTAGCTTAAAGAGTTCTCTCTCCCTGGAGTTTTATTGCCCCAATCTATTTATTAGATTTAGTCTCTTTAGTCTTTGTGTTGCTTGCTAATTTTTGTTACTATAGCTTCCTTATTCCCTGATGATCTTACTAGCTTTTCTCTGTATCCTTATTGAGGTTTGATTTTTTTTTTTTTTGTTTGCTGACAAATGATCATCACTATATACAAAAACCATATCAGCCTGTATTCAGAGGTCTGCAGGTGACATACAGAACAGTCCTAATTAGCAATCCTAATTTGAACAGTAACATGAGAACTCAGCTCTGTCTGTGGTTATACTGATAATACAGTAAATATTTTAAGAGCTACAGATAGTGTGTCAGTCCACAACAATTTGGATTTTGGATGTATACACCAGTTCATACTAATTTTTAACACTATCTTGAACAATGGCATACTCTCCTGTTAGGCTTGAAACACAAAATCTGATTCACTACTGTATATAGTTTTACATATATGATATATATATAAGTAAAATACAAATAAACACACATATATATATTTTATGTATATAATGACAATTGCACTATTTCAGATTTATAATTATCCTATTGCTAAGGATTTTTTATGGGTTTTCCTCATTCACTGACCCTTGCAATTGATGAGCTTAACCATGTTTCTTGTTTGTCCACATGTGCACAACCTTCCACATAATAATATTGAATTTTGCTGTATTTGGCAGTGCAGAGTTAATGGTTGGACTCGATGAGCTTAAAGGTCTTTTCTAACCTAAAGGATTCTATTATTCTCTGAACCTCATCCCATCTATATTACTTCAGTCTTCAAGGTCATCTTGTTCTGTCTGTGTGGTTTTCTCATCCCCTTTCCCACTGGAGAGGACATTACAGCCTTACATTGTCAGCACATTTTATTAGTCTGATTCTTTTTCTGTGTCATGGCCAATAATAAAAATATTAAAAATGATAAATTTCAAACCCCAAACTTAAGAAATTGTCCTGATCACCTCCTGTCAGCCAGCCAGCTGTCCTATCACCACAATCTGACTCCCTAGCTACTTTTGCATTTCAGAACTCTTTTTCTAACCCCTAATTTAGAAAATAATATCCCATGAGGAGCCATATCAGGTAATTTTCTGAAGTCCAGGTAGGTTAGTTATATTACATTTCCCTTGTTACTGTGCTGTCTGCTGGGAGCCAATAGTATATTGGCAGTGTAGTCCTTGCATGCACCTTCCTGCTGCTCATGGGAGTGAAGGCATTTTCATCATTCATATTAGATGTACTTTTGCTTTCCTAATAACTCTTGCTGTTATAGGTATCTGGCATTTTGGGAAGGATTTCTTGTATTCCTGAAACATTTGGAAAACTCTGTTCTTTACGTAAAATTACCTTACTGGTTCAAAGCAATCGGATAAGAAGTGATAACAAGGGGTAAAAAAAATACGTTTAAAATCTTAATTTCATTTTTAAGGCTCAAGTATGTAGAGTTTCCCAGACTTCTGATCTTACTAAGGTAGGAAGTAAGCATTTTTCAGACAGAATTAATCTTGGTAAAAAATCTTTTTCTTTTCAGAAATCAGTTCTTTTCTTTCAAACCTTTGGAGTCCATACTGCCAATTTTGTTTCTCTGGAACAGCTTTTCCATCTGCAATGAAAAGGCTGCCTATTATAAAATACCTAGATTTCTCAGAGTTTGTAGGGGCTTTGGTTTCCTTGGGGGGATGAGTTTTATTTTCAGGGGGATGAGGAGGGCGGTATTGGCCTTTTGGTGTTTTTTGTTTTGTTTTGTTTCATTTTGTTTTGTTTTTTCTTTGTTTGTTTTTTGGAGTTTTTGTTTGATTGGTTTTCATTTGGTGGTTTTTGGTTTGTCAGGTTTTAGTTTTTTGGGTTGGGTTTTGGGGTTTTTTTGGAGTGGGTTTTTTTCTGTTTTTTTATTTTGGTGTTACTGTTTTTTGGTTTTGTTTTTTTTTTCCCCTGAAATGTAATTCTTGTTTATTGGCATATTGTTTCATTACAAAATTCTGTTCACCCAGCAGGCCTTTTCACCAGATGAAAGCAAAATTATTATAGCCGTAAACTATTACAGATGCCATAAGGAGATATAAATTGCCTTCTACCAAAGATTTTCCTCTTATGGGGCATAACACTATTTTTAAGAGCAAATGAAATCTATCATCTTTTTATTCTGTGGCTGAAGTGCACTAATAGCCACTGTAAACATCCAAGGCTGATGACTAAATGAAGCCGGGAAGATCCAGACCCACGGAAAAAAGTGTGCAGAAAGAAGAAATATTTCAGGGCAACCAGGAGCAAAGGATGATTTATTTTCTGCACAGAATAAAAAAAAAAATATTAAAGTGAAGAAAATATTATTAATATAGAAGACAATCAAATAAGAACAAAAATGAACAGGTTCAATTGTTTTGCTTGCTCTCCAATTCGAGTATGTAATTATTTTGATTTTTCATTCATTAAAGTCTATTTGCTAAACTATAAATGCAGTCATCTGCTGGACTTGCTTCTCTGGCTGGTTGAAGGACTCATGCACTGGTCTCCATGATGTGTCTATTTACACATCTGGGTGAAAATTCACATCTATGTGCTGTTGGTACATATGGTGATAGGTACACAGCTGATGTTGCTTCACATCTGGCTTCATGTATTTGCTCCAATTAAAAAAAAAAAAAAGGTTTTCTCTTTTGCCACTTTTACTCTGAACTTCTAAGCACCGCCTATGGCCAGACACATGTTGAGACACTGGGATATGTTTAAGGGGGGGGGGTCATTCTGAATAATGCTCATTTATAATTTCTTATTCAAAATTTCTCATCATAATCACCATTCCTTCTGATGGCCAGAAATGATGGTGATTGAGCTCAATCACAGGTCATTTCTGATACTAAATTTTCAGTGCCTGTGAAACAACAGATAGAAAAATGCTTTAAAGGATCTATCTTCTCTTAGCCAGACGGGTTGTTTGGCAGGTGCATGTATATGTTTGTGATGTGACATGCCACTTTTCTGACTTTTCACTTCATATTTATGATACACAGCACTATGCTTAATTGCTTCATAAGGAGCCTTGTCATAGTAAATCTTCTTAATATAAAATGCAATGCAGTGTAGCATATCTAGACACAGAAATGCAGAATACAAAACCATTATATGCTACAACTTTGACATGATTAAGTACAACACTGATAGCAGCAGAGTATGTGAAATAGAATTAAAGATACTATTCATGAAAGACGTTGTTCTTCAGGAAGTTTCATGGATCCAATATATTAGGACGCAAGTTCTTTGTTTCACGGAATTTTGGTACATACAACACTGGAGTTGGAATCAGGAAATCTGACTTCTTGCCGTGTCTTCCACAGCATTGTTGGATAACAGAAACAATATAGTAGCAATATTTAGGGAGTGTATTCACTCTCTTGACTCTCAAGTTTTAACTATAGCTATTGAGGAATGTCCTCCAGCAACTTCACTTAAACATCTGCTTGAAAAAGGTTTAACAAATATATGATTTTTGCATTTGTTACACTCCTAACTCCTGCAGACCTGAAGAATTGAAAGGGAATTCAATATTTTTCCTTAATTTCCTTGAACTTCTAATTTTTCAAAGTTCCAACAGAACAGGATCAATATCATAACAGTATGTACCAGACCTTGATGTAAGTTAAAAACAAACCAAAGACACATTATTTGGAAAAAAAAGAACCAGAAGAGAGTAGAGATATATTTGATGTGGCATGAGTGGAGCACACTGTGGCTCTTTCTCCATCGGAAACAGGGTGGAGGTAGTTCAGAGAACTACTCTGGAAGCATCCCACAGTGACTGCCAACAGTGAGTTGAGGGGCATGTCCTCCTCTACTTTGCATAGTTGTAAGTGGGGACAAAGAAGTCAGAACTCCATAGACTGGGCAGATACCTTACTCCTCTCATGCCTAGGAACAGCCCCTAGGCATTGTCTGTGTGATGACTTCTCCCAGCTACTGCGGGGAGCTTTGCCTCTGTCATGAGCTGGAAGAGAGCTCCTCCCACTGCTGCTCCCAGGGCACATGGCAGACTTTCTGTTCCCAGGCTGGATCTACCAGAACAAGGTGTCCTGAGGCAAAAGAGAAAAGTCCAAATAATGGCAGTTCATCCTGCTTGTCTGTCTGCTTGGATACAGAAATGTATCTCACGTACAGTCTTCTCTGAATCCCCGTGGCAAAGGATATTGGATTGCTAGGCCGCACGGAAGCAGGACAAGGGGAAAGCTGTGATCCTGTCATAAATGTTTCTCTGGCTCAAATTTTTAAGTTAATATTTAAAATTTAAAAAATGTATAAAAATAAAAACAAATAAATGAAACCTAAAAGTACAGATACACACACATACTCCCACCCAGAAAAAATAAAAGTTCTGTCACCTCTGTCAGGTGACAACTGACAATATTTCTTTTCTTGTCAAGTCTATCAGATTAGCCAGGTAAGTATGTTTCCCTTAGGCCTTGTCTCTGTTGATTTCCTACTCAGTTCCTAATCATATGGAAATATTCAAAGATGGAAGAGGATATTTTGAGGAAAGAGAAGCAGCTTAAAATTAATTCTTAGGTATACTATGTTCAGGTATATACTGGCCCTAAATTATGCAACTGATTTATACATTTTAATTACAAGTAATTGATATTACCATAAATAAGTATTCCCAAAATATCTCATCAACAATAGGCAGACGCTGAACTGAACTGACGTTTCAAATGGAAATTAGTTTCACCCTAAGAACAGTAACACCTGTATAGGAAAATGTACTGTTCTTGACCTTCTTGAAAACCACTTCACAATGAACATGGAGGGGAGAGGAACAGGGGGAGGATATGATCATCAAAGCTAAAACAGGAATCATTCCTTGACTTCTGTGAGAAACCACAATCCCACTCTTAATAAAGATACATCCTTATTTTTCAGGCCTTTAGCTACCATTCATTACACAGTTTTGTGACAGTACTGCATGCCTGTCATGTGTGAAGTAACTCATTAACATGAACTCGATTTAGCAAACCCTGTGCTATTATTTTTCAGCATTGAGTATTGCACTGGTTACCTTTACAGGAAGAAACATGCTGAATGGTGTTTTGGTCATTTTTGCATTATTTGTGGTACATCTGCTGCATGTGTTAATGCCAGTCACAAATGACCACCTGCCTTTTTCTGAGTATGAATTAACAGTTTTCCTTATACAAAGAGATATAAATGTAGATTCTATGAAATGAATAGAAGATATCTTATAGAAAATTAGCAAAAACTAAAAGAGAAAACATTTTAAAACATTTTCATTGCTCATGTTCAGCTAAGTCCCTTATTCAGGCATGGGATTTAACTATATTGGTTATGCGTCAAGTAATTGCTCTTTCATGTAATTTGACTTGACTACCAATAGCTTTTTCTTGACCATTAGGAAATTTAGTTATTCTCTTACACATTACTTAAGAGATTCTTTCTTCAAGTACATGGGCTGAGCCTGGCAAAATAGCTTTTTTAATGTACAGGATTTAAATTTAATTTAAATTTTATCATTTAGAGAAGGTGTAAGCCATTCTTGAGCGAGGCAGAGATCAGAAAGTGTATTTGCTCTCTCAGCTTTAAAATATTGACTTTTAAATTCCATAATTCTGGAGACAAGAGTTAAAATTATGAAGACATGTCAGTAAAAACTACCAAGGATTATTTCTTTCAGAGAACCTGGTTTATCAAATCAAGTAAAAGTCAATTTTTCTGAGGCAAAAATACTTGTATTTTAATACAAACAGTTTTTGTGAACAAAACTCCATCAGCTTACTATTTTCTTCTGCATTAAAGGATAATTATTATTAGCTTATTTCTCTTAATATGTCCGGAAGGAATATATTCATTTAGTTTGTCCAGATGGATTTAAACAATTTTACTACACTCAATTAAGTTTGCTGTCTGCTTCAGACATGGTGCACAAGGGATACATTATGATTTCATGTTCACAAAAACCCCATTTAAACATAATTCCTCCCAAAATAGATCACAATAGCTAAATATAGATGCTGCTTTAACATTAAACACGTACAAAAAAGTACTCAATCATATTATGTGCAGTTTTTTCTTTCCTTTTTTTTCTTTTAGATCTCCTAATCTTCTGTCCAAATAGTTGCAGGGGAAAGGATGGGCAATATAGTGATTATTTATGCCTTCTACCAGGTAGGCACATTCAGTAACTCAACATTCCTGAACCGCCACACGTTGTTTCACTACAGTGTGTTCAGTAAGCATTTAAACCAAATTTTATTTACATCAGCTCAGCTTGTTGTAGTTTTTATACTATAGTAGGAAAGTTTCCATGGATGTAGAACAGAAATCTGCCATAACTAATACTTGCAGTCTCAAAGATACCAAGGGGTAAGCATCTGTGTGATTAAGAAAACCCAAAACAACAAAAACAGCCAAATGGAAAAATGAAACATTACTCTACACAGAAAGTAAAGGCAGAAAATGGTTCATTTACTCTCTTTCCATTTGCACAACAGTAATAAAAATGCCAAACAGACTGATTTTCAGGTAAACTTTACACTGCAGTAAAGTCAAGATTACAAGAAAAGATTTATTGATACGGCATATATTTCTTGCAATACTGCATTTTTATCTCACTTTCAAGGATAGGCCTATGTCTTTGTTCAGTTTAGTTTTAACTGGATACTGGCATTTAGTTTTTAATATTTATGAACTGATCTGCCTTTCTCTGAGATAGCAGCAGAGAATTTATATTTCACAATTTTATGTATTAAACATTATTTCCAGAGCTGTTAAGACTTTATTGTTAGAAAAATTCCACACTGCTGAAGAGAGGAAAAAATACCTGTTCCAGTGAATAGGTGACCTGATGCCTTGTTTCATTCATGTGTTCTAAAGCTTTTAGAGATCATTTACATATTCTAAAGCTGTTACAGATTCAAGTCCTCTGGAAGGCAGAACATAGCAGAAAATGTCACTGGTTTTTGTTGTTGGTTTTTTCCTAGATAGACCTCAACTTTGTCTCAACTAAAATTTGGTTGGCAAATCTAAAAGGAAATAATTTCTTCTTAAACATGTTACAAAGCAAGACTTTTCCCTCAAAATGAAGTGAAAAGAAAAAATATTAGGCAACACGCCTAAACCAAACCCTCCTGAAACCCAGAAAGCTCCTCTAAGATAACAAAATTTGAAGCACATAAGAATTATTAGGCCAAAGGCAGAGGGTGAAACAGATATAGTAGCTCCTAAAAGTAGCCCTACTGAGGCATACTGTCAGTGAGAGAGGTGATTAGTTAGGATCTCTGCATTATTCCTCACGGGTGCTTCCCTCTCTATTGACTAATCCTAGGAAGACCATAAATCTACACTCTGAGCCACTGTGTTTAAAGAAAACATCTTCTTTCAGGCATTGTGAGGCTTGGATCCTCGAGATGGTCAGAACTTGCCACATCATAGCTGACACATATCAGCCTTTTTGAAGTGTGATGTGACGGAGTCTTCCATGACAAATTATATTTTTTACAAAATTTTAATGCATATGACTCTTCCTAAGACCAGACTGTGTCATTATTCACTTTGAGGAGTACCTGATTTCAATAGGCCAATTGAAATAAACAAATCATACAGCTATTTTCAAAAGCTAGACTGCAGACAACTAACTGTTATTATTGAGGAGCTGGAATAAATATTTTTAGATGGAAGACCCTCATTATGTTTGTACATTTATTATTTCACACTCTCCTTCATTCTAGAAACTGCTCAGAGTGTTATAAAACAAAGTCATACTCAAGGACATCCCTCTAGAAAGAGACAGGCCAATACTTCTGCCAGAATTGATGCTCCAGAAGTGACCATCCTGTTGAAGAGAAACAGCTAAAAGGCAAATTGTTTAGCTCATTTCCAAGAATGGAAAGCCACAGTCCTGAACATTTGCAGAAATGGGGGAAATACCAGATCTTTACTGAAACAAGACCTAAAGTTAGCAAATATTCTGATGAGTACATTCACATGAACACACACAGTCTTACGCTGGCATGTATTGTGACATTAACATATTTTATGTAATACTATGAATTAAGCAAATTATGATACAATACTGACCAATGGCCTCTCCATGATAATAGGCATAAAAATGCCTAATCAAGGCTCTAGTTTTGAAAATGTATTACATTTTTAACCATTGATTAATGTGCCCTTTTTATGACACTGCTTTTTCTTTAAGTTAATCAAATAAAATGCCTAAGACAGGAAATTTTAACTTTTTGAATAGCTCTTTGTTTTCCTTTGAGTAGTAACAGCATAGAAATGCATCAGGTATATAAAGTTGGCAGTTTTCCTAGAGATAAATCTCTAAACAGTGTAACTTTTTATGTTCATGGACTCTGACATCAGCATGTGTTCATGTTTTCATGTTGTCCTCTTACTGAAGGCAGACAGACAATTGAATTGCACAAGGCAGAGTCTTTTAATGTAGTAAGGGTATATAGTCAAGGAGATAAATCATGATTAGGTATAAAAAAAATACACTGTTCAAATCAAATTGAGTTATTTAATGGACAACTTCAGAAAAATGGATGCTATCCCATCATGCCACTCAGATATATTGAGTAGCTCAACAGAAAATGTTGTGTGTAAACTTCAATTAATTTCCATTTTTGAAACCTCAGAGACACCAAAGAAAAAAAATCTGACACATGCAGTTCACAGCACACCCAAGTTCCAAGGACATTTGAGGGAATACAGGTATTATGGTGATGAAAAAACATTTTCATAATCAACTTTGACATTCTAAATGAGTGCATGTTAAACTATTATTTTATGTGCTTTTCATTGGAATAAAGATTTTTTGTGTTTTTTTGGGGGGGTGTGTTGGGTTTTTTGGGTTTTTTTCTGTTTGTTTGCTTTTTTGTTGTTTTGTTTGTTTGGTTTTTTGTTTGGTTCTGTTTGTTGGTTTTGGTTTGAGTCTTTGTTTGCTTGTTTTTGCTTTTGTGTTTTTTTTTTTTAAATTTCTAATCTCCATTCAGCACATTTTAGTACAGTAGCTCAAGCTTTACCTTATTATGTACCAGTGATATCCAGTTTTGGAACTACTTCATCTCTTTTTTTTTTTTTTTTTTTTTTTTTTTTTTTTTTTTTTTTTGGTAAGGGAGCACACTAAGCCAGAAGAGTCTCATCTCTAAGGCTACATTTTACTGGAAAACAAAATAATACATTAGAGTAGAGAAACTGTTTAAGTAAGGAAACTCCAGATAAACTCTGTGAGCAGAACAGAACAAATTGAAATGAATTTTAGTACTAGGAACTGTAATCTTGCAGGTTAAACTTTTCCACCAAACTTGATCTCGGTCCAGCAAAATTTACGGGTTCCATTGATCATTAAGACTTCACTGCCCCCTCCCATTAAAGACAGTATAAGTTTGGTTTCTAAAAAAGACAACTGCTCATATGCTAGCTGATTTTTTTTATGACTTATTCTCTGAAAAGAGGAAAACAGTTTCAATGGAGGGGAAGAATAGCTTCTTACCAAAAGCTAATCCAGTGGCAATCTACAGTACGCTAAAACTCTGTTCAGTTTTTCCTTCCCTCTCTTTCCATCCTTACTCTTAATAAGCCTCTTCTGCCTCTGAAGATTACATACATCAATGATTTTAGGAGTTTTTAGTTGTTTTCAGGAGGTCTGAATTTCCAGTGCTAGGAAGGTCTTTGCTGAATTATGGCAAAGTTGCATGGAACCTTAGAGGGTAAAGATCTATGTAGGTTGGACACATTCCCTTGCACATGATTCACAAAGAGAAAAGCAAAATAATTGGAATGTGTTACATATTCTCATTGAAAGAGAGGGTTTTAAAAATAACATTATGCACATAATGTAAGTTTCAGTATACTTATTTCCTGGCGTTGCTCAGTGAAAGGTACAGAAACAGACATGATACTGAAATCACACTGAGAGGATCAGCCCTGTATGTTTATATGAAACACTTTCATAGAGACCCTGACACCTCTTAGGACTTTTCAGAGACCTGTTGTTTGTCATAATGGCATACCTAATGCTTTCTCTACCCTTCAGGTTTTTGCCTTAAAGTAGAGCTCAGTATTAGCTAATATGTATCTAAGTACCAATTTTATGGTATCATTCAAAGCTTCAATATTCAAATGCAGGAAAACAGAGGCCTGGCCATCAAATATATGAATATATTATTTGGTTTGGTTTGGTTTGGTTTGGTTTGGTTTGGGTTTTTTTTAAGAAATAAGATTGGCAAGAGTAAAATTTGCAGATTTTGGACCACAAACTCTCTGAACACTTAAGATGAAGTTACAAAATATGTTACTTTTCAAGTAGGAACTTGCTTCTTTCAGGTTTATTAGAATTCATGTTTCTAATAAAGGAAGTTTTAGCAGAGCTGTAACAAATCCTCTTTCATTCATCTCTGCTCATTGTTCAGAAAAAGCGTATTTTCCCCAAAATAGTGGAACAGTGTATTATTTTTATTCACCTGACATTGAAAAGTACTATTGTGTCCTATCTCCAAAGCAGTAAACTTCTGTAATATCAGCTAGGTTTCTGTGTCAGCCGAGAGCCATCCAAATGTGCGGAGATTAGGATAATGTCTGTTACATAGCAACTGAGAATTTTTCTATGAATATCTTTAAAATTATCTGTATTCATCATGAATTTGCTCTGACAAACAAAATCAAGTTTTGTCAGGTGAAATTTTATCATGCAGTAATTGTGAAATGCTGACCTGTGGTAGCTGTAAGAAAAAAACAAACAATGACCTTATGAATTATTAAATCTGCTACTGAATAAAATTTTCAGTTTGTATGACTTGTGCAATTGACTGATGTGCATTAATCTGATTCCATAAAAAAAACTAAGTCTTTTGAGGAAAGAGAGAGAGTGAAAAGAAGGAATACTATGAATTCATATAACATCTAACCCTGCAAAATGAAGAGCACATTCAACCTCCTTGGTAAGAACTGAAAATTTGAGGTACCATCTAAAAATACTCAATAACTAGCAGAATTTTGCCCAAGGAAAGAAAAAAGAATATGGCCTTGCTTGAGCGTGAAATAAATTTAAGAATATGACTATTCAGAAGAGTAATTCAGAAATGTCATTGTCTGTTCAATCAATGATAATCTTAAACTACATTTTAAATATGACAAACTTCTAGGTTTGTTCGTTTTAAATAGTTAAAAAATTAACTAAGTTTTTGTGTCTTGTTTCTGTATCACAGAATGAATATATTTAATACAAAAAGCATATTTAGAATTACAGATTCCTAGAGTAGCTCAGGATCTTGAAAGATTACCTAGTCCAAATTTTTGTGGGACGGGGATTCTAGACAAAATTATCTAGCACCCTATCCAATTGCATCTTGAAAACTTCAAGTGAGGGGGAAATTTGTCACATTCCTGGGCATGTTGTTCCAGTGAACAACTGTAAAAATTTCTTTCTTCTGTCGAGATAAAACTTCTCCTTTGGCAACTTGTACATGTTGCCCCTTGCTTTCTCCATGTGACGCCTTGTGAAGCAAGAGCCTCTGACCTTTCTGTATTCACCTTTAAAGTAGTGGGCTTTGATGAGGCTCCCCCAAGCTGTCTCTTCTCCAGCGAGAAGAGAGCTGTAAATGTACACACATTACATCCAAGAAAGATACCAGATAAAGTAAAGGTCATCAAGGAGTTGGGACCAAGGGTCCAGCCTTCATTAAAATTTTTATTAATTGCTTTCACAGGTGTGATGGACAAAAATATATGATATATAAAGATGTCTCTTCACTCAATGTTTTTTCTTGACAGTATTTTAGTGGTGCTAAAATTTTAAGAAATCAAGCATAGAAGATGTCTGACATCTCTGTTACTTTGAACGAGGTCCTTGAAAAGAGATCAAAGAGTGAAGAAATTCACAGGAAAACACAGATGGTCATGGCCCTCCTGACAGGTCATGGGTCAGCCCCTGTGGGGGGCTTGCTCACACACCTCTCAGTGAGGTGAAGTATGGGAACTGCACTGATCTTACAGCAATTAGATGGAATGCACGTAAATAGATGTATTTTGTAGCATAGAGGAGAAGTGTCCATAGAATTAAAAAATACAGCACTAAGGATTCCGTAAGAATTATCACATCGTGATTATATAGCAAGGTGAATGATAACTTAGTCATGGAGGTTTCAAGATGCAGTTCTTAAAGAGCAGTGATTACATGTGACTATTACCTTATTTGGGTTTTTATTCTGTTTTCATTTGGGTTTGTTCATTTTGATTCAGTTTTGTTTTGTTTTAGTAAGATGTTCTTCTAATTCTCTTGGTTTTAAGCAAAAAAAAACCCAAAATTTTGACTGTAGTGTCCTGTTACAGGCTTAAATATTAAAAAAATATAAAGATATATCATGCCTTTTTTTAAAAAAAACTTAGCTCTTAGTTGAGAAGCAGCCCCCAATATTTCGATACATCTTTCTTTTATTTCAAATTTTTGATACTTGAAAATTCTCCACTGAACAGAGAAAATGTTTAATCTTTTATTCTAGGCAAGGATCTTACAAGGTATTTTAACCACACATCACATTTTCTTAAGCCACAGACTACATTTGGCTGATTTGGCATTAGGTCTCATAGATACGGTGGAGAGTAAGAAACTTTCCCATACACTGTAATTATGAATGTTTCTGAATTTCATTCTATTTTTTTTGAATAAAATATATTTGTATTAAAAAACTGGATGATTAATATTGGATGTCCTCTGAATATCAAATTCAGCATAAGGAAACTGGAGAAATACTTTTTACTTGTGATATAGATGTCTTTAGACTTTGAGAAAATATACTTTGTGAGGTGATTCTCTAAGAATAATTACTTTGTATAGCTCTTACCCCTTGAAGCAAATAAATCATTAGATCATGCTTATTGTTATAAAGCATGCAGTAAGCATCACCATGAATTGATTCTTTTTTTTAAATTATTATTATTTATAAGGAGCTGGAAATAACACCTACATATTGCCTTATTTTATTTTGACAACTAGAGAAAAAAACCCAAAAAATAAAACCTCCCCCAAGCACCAATGACTGCACCAATCTACTTTCATCCACATATCCTGAATCAACCAGGGAGAAAAAGGACACAGGAAAATACACACAGTCTTCCCATGGGTAAAAATCTCATCATCAGTCTCTCTCCCCTGAAAGGTCAGAAAATAATGAAATCTGCACAGTCTCTTAAAGCTGGCCTGGGTCCAGAGTCACGGGAAAACAGTGTACTAGCAAACACTGAAAGGATTTGAACTCAGAACGGTTCTTTGATTATAACCGTGACAATATTGTGCAAAACGGGAAATCCTTTTTTGTCATCATGCAGTTTTATGCTGATGCTACAGTTCTGCTTCTAGAGTTTGATCTAGCCAAGTTTTTCAAATAATCTTTTACCTCTCTATCAATCCTTTTCCTCTTAGGAGTGACCTTGACAATGTTTGTCAGGACGGCCCAGTGGCTGCTTCTGTGCTTGGTGCAAGTGTGCAGGATGCTGGGCAGCCGCTGGCAGCACGGGCAGCTGGAGCCCCTGCACAGAAGTTGAGGACAGGATGGTCTCAAGGGATATCACAGAAGATGGGAAGGGCTTTAAAGAGACACAGAGTCCTAGTTTATGTGTCTGTGAAACAACTTTTATTCTAAACACAACTTTAGAATTTTCTTTTCTTTCATTTTTCTTGACCATTCTTTAATTTCTCTTTCAATTCCCTCTCCCGTCTTGTATTATCTTTTTAGAACATTTCTTCCCCAACAATGCACTTTTTCCAGCCTATTGAGGTCACAATTTCTATCTTGTTTTGGTTTGTTTTCTGCTTTAGGACATTGCAATTAGGCCTATGCATTGTGTGTTCAGATACAAAATAAAGAGAAGGGTATATACACTCTTAAAGGCTGGCAAAGTATTTAATTAAAAAACATTAAATAAGCATGAAGCATTTCATTTAGGGAAACCCCACAGACACTCCTCTTGCTCCCTGATATAGTTTTGGGGCGACAGGAAGCAGGGATATCCTGTTAGCTGAATTGTTCTGTAGTGCTGGTCTCTGCTAATAAACTAAACTGATGCAGAAAACTCCTTCTTGCCTTAGACACAAAAGGTACGCAGTTGTATCACAGAAGACTGCTTGTGCAATTTTGTTTTATTATAGCACTCACAATGCCTTGTCAGAAAAGCCCTTTACAGTTCACAATGGAAGTAATGGGATATTGTTGAGACCAACTGTAATCACGAAATGCTACTCCACTTCCTACCATTTGTCAAACACTTATATCTGCTTTTTTGGAAGCAGAGCTTTGAAATGTACTCTGTGATTTGCTGTTTAAACCTTTACTTTCGGGATGGACAAACCAAATTATAGATTTGTGAAAGAACATTCGATTTACAGGTTTCAATAAGACAAATCTTGCAAGATAAAAAAGATATATATAGTACATCTAGGAAAGAAATAAAAAAACTCTGAATATATAGGAATGTAACTTAACCCAAATGACTCAAGCATTCCAGAAATGACTGAAAAAAGATAAATTTTCATGATAAAGACATGAAATGAAAAGACTTAAGTGTTCATGACCACGACATTTAAATTGTTTCAAGGCACTAATGATAAAGAAAGGGAAAGTGACTCACTGAAGGTATAGGGAACTTTGAAAGCATAAGACAAAATGCAAAATGAAAAAGAAAAAAATAAGAAGTAATTTATGTAGCTAACAAGCACGTAGTTTAGTACAGGTTAAATACGAATATCAATATGATTTTACTTGGACAACTTTTAAATAGATTTCCCTATAACTCTTCTACAAAAAAGGTAGAATTAAGTCTAAAATAAAGCAAAATAGTTCAAAGAACTATTGTTCACGATATAAAAATAAATTAATAAGTTGTCCTAATTCAAACTGTGAGCAATAATTAATATTTCAAGTAATGAGTCTGTTTTTTGATGTGATCTCCAGACAAATTTTTGCTACTTTTAAGTTTACCTATGAACAGTAAACATTATCTTCTGCCATATTTTTGTCTATGCATATTTTAATTAGATATTTGGTTGTTTATACTTTTTTGTTTTCTATTTGAAAAAATACCGAATGTAGCATCTGAAAATTTTCCTTCAATTTATTTGGAGAATAAAAAAGCAATTTATCTAATTGGTACCTAAACTATGACTGTGACTTCAGGTAAAAGCATAACTAACCTTTACATTTTTATGCTCATTCCAGTCTGTGTTGTCCTCTGTACCCCGTATCATGAGGATCCAGTATTGAAAAGTCTTAGATAAAGTTAGCCTCTCAAATTCATCCTGTTGTACTACCTTAGAGTTGTAGAAAAAGAAGCAAAGCTCAGTCAGGTTAAAAAAAAAAAAGAATGGAGATTGAGGTTCACTGAAAATTGCATCACCAGCTTGTGTGCATTAGTCAGGCCTGAAGAAAGGAGGCCAAAACACTGTCTGACACCTATGTTCACCATCAAAAGGCTGGGAAGAGTTGCATGTTACATAGCTAGCTGGTCATTTCAGATTCTACCCCTTAAGAACAGAGCAGTTAAGGGTAGGATCAAAAATACAGTTTTTTAAGGAAAGAAACCCCACAAGATAAGAAAGCACATGGCAATTAAACCATTGAATGATTAGGTGGACAGGAGAGATGTGGAAAACCGAGTTTTAGTTATCCTGCCTGATGGATGACAGATGCACTTCTTCCTGCCCTCAGAGTGCTGTAATAACCAGAATATGAGCCATTATAAAGGGAGAAATGGGACTCTGCTCTTTCCTTCCCATTAAAGCTGTTGAACTCTGCAGAAAAGGACTAAAGATTGTGCAAGAAAGTAGTAGTAAGATACTTGGATTTAGAGGGTTTTTTGGTCAGTGTTGTTGCTCAGCCAAGAGGATTGTGTGAGAATGCTTATGGAATTAGCTCTGCAAGGAGCGGAATGTGTCTTTCTGGCCATGACAATACGTCAGCTGTGTGCTAGGACTGTCAAGACTGAGGGACTTTTATGCATGCTCAAAAATGGGTTCCAAGGCAACATTAATATCAGTGTCTGATGCACTTAGACTTGTCACATTATTTGCAATTGTAGTTTTAATTTTATGCACTTAACTTCAGCTTGAGATCTTCTTTGAGAGTTTGGGTCCAGACCTAAGCAATTTGCCCAAAATGATATTGAGAGGTTTGCCAGGGAACAGATTTGAAATTCCTAGAAGTGCTAGATAAAAGCTGTAAGTGAGAGAAACATCTTTGTTTTCTTGCTCTGTATGGTAAGTCGTGCTGTGTTTACTCCATAAAGATGAGGCTTGTATGTGGTTATGCATTCACTAGGAATTAGGAATTCAAAACATTTCTGCCAAAAGCCTTCTGGCCCCTACTGAGCTTTACATAATTAATGTAAAAAATGCATTCTTTTTGAAATCAGTAACTATTATTACTGTTATTTCCAATATTGTTCAAAGTTCTGTATGTCCCAAAATATAGTATGGTGATATTGGGAAGTGCTAATCATTTCTGGCTTTAGTAATGTAACACTGAGAATTATTATGGATTGAGAATTGTTAATCATTGCCAAGCAAAATATTATCAGCCAAAAGAAAGGCTTGCTTTCTTTCTTTCCAGTGAAAAATCTAACAATTAATGATCAGCTGCTTTGCACTTTCAGACAGAAATATTCTTCTCGGATTCTTTTCTCCTTCAATCACAAAACATATTTGGCTTGAAGCATTGAGATAATTTTGTGTCCACTCATAGGAATACACATTTATAGCAGTGGCAGAACAAGTCTAATATGAAAGAGACATTTTGAATCATTAACATTTCACTTGAGAGATAACATTTTCACAACAAATCGGGCAACTGACAAATGTTTGGTCTCCAGATCTCAGAGAGTAAGTTAAAAATTGTGATCTCAGGATACTAAGGAAAAACAATTAACAGTACTTGGCTTAAAGCTGAACCATTTGTTATAAATGCTTGTTATGAAAATTCATGTAGAGGATTCATTTTTCATTCCCTATCGGTATTTTCCCACTTTTCTGCAAAGTCTTGCTTTTTACCAGAATCATATTAGTTCTTTCCCTTGAAAATCCTTTGAAATACAGACATCAGTGTTTCACCTGAATGAGTTGTTACAAAATTTCTATTATAACTTGGGGAAAAAAACAAAGGTTGTTTTTTTTAAAACTTCTACCAAAACAACTTTAAAGAGTACTCAGGAACAGAAATTTTATTACAATATTTTAATAAATTTTCCATAAATTGCAATGATGCTGTTATTGCAAAACCAACAGCAAATATACACACCGTAAACAAACAAGGTGTTGATGTTGGCAAATTAGAGAAAACCACTTTCTGTCAGTTTCTTTTTCTATCTCTTTTACAATGAACAATGACTATTAAAACGTTTGCTGGTTGCTTTTTCTCAACATTTGCAAAATAACTTCATTGTAGATCGTGCAAGGTATAGGAATAGACAGGTTCAAGCATCAGAAAATCTCTACAGATATTTGCATCTTACTCTATGCATTAAAATCCTGTGCAGCTCTTTTTATCTTATTCTTTGATCCTTGGTGAAATACTTCCGTGCTCTGCCAACATTTGGTGTTGGAATAGATGCCTGTTTATTTTATAACTTCTGGCTGACTTGGGAATGGAAGTAGATACAAATTCCATTGCTGTAAACCTATTTATAATACTTTGTGTCATAAAATATCTGCAAGCAAGCTGGAGGATGGGTCTTTAGGATGAAATAGAACTAAAATAATCTTTAAGTGTTCACTGATGAAAAATCTAACACTGATTTGACAAGATATTCCAAGGACTTATGGTCCTAAAAATGTGCCTTTATCTGTAGTGTGATTTGTTCTAATTTTAGCTTTCATTATCTTCTTTTATCACTCTGCCTGATAGATTTGAGAAGCATTGTATTATAGAGATACTCTAAGTCCAATCAAAATTTTCTTTGATAAATTAGTAAGATTGAGGTCCCTTTGATATTTGCTAGAGAAAAGTTTCCCAAAATTTCAATTATTCCTGAGCAGTATTTCACTTGAGCTGTGAACATTTGCAGGCCTATAACAGTCACACTATTGCCAAAGTTGAAGAAAGCACATTGTTTCTCTGTTTCTACTTCTCTTTTTCTTTGAATTGCTGGAACACAGGAAAATAAATACCTTGTATGAGAGAACATGATTTTCATGTTTTCTTCTAGGGATAAAAATTCTTTTATAGCATTTTTAATGTTCAGATTTCCTTGCTCTGGCAGAGGAGTGATCAAGCATTTCAGAATTATATTTTATAGAAAAAGCTATCCAAAGCTGAAACTCTACATCTTACTTTAACTATTTAATTTATTAAGTGTCCTCAATTTAAATCTAAAATAGAATTTTAGATCCATTAAAGACATGTGTGTCAGTAATCTTGTTTTTCACTATAAAAAAAAATATTAAAGTCCATACTTTATTTCCTGTTCTTCTTCCTTCAAAAGAAAGACTTAAAAAACAAAATCACAACAAAAATATCCAGAAGATTTTAAGTCATTTTGTCACAGAATTTATATTAAATATTTAGCTTCTACACAGAAATGTGTCTAAACTGACCACAAAAATCTATCTTTCCTTTTAATTCTGCCAATTATTGTTTTTTTCTATTGCTGTTTTGTTTTTTTTCTTGGAGTCCCTCTCTTCCTCATCTTACTTCATTGTTTCAAATGCTACTTATTTTTATTACCATCAAAATATTTATTTTGATTACCATCAACCACTTTTCCTCTTCCCATCTGTAGTGTCTACAGAGGTGGCATAAAAAAATCACTACAAAGCATGACCAAAAATCTTCCATGCCCACAGTTTTAGGTTAATGTTACAGAATAGTTCTCTATTTTTGTGTTTGCTTTCTAGGTCATTTTGAGCATATCATCAGTGAAAATTCCCTCAACTTCTTCCTTCCTTAATCCAAACCTAACTTCTGCAGTTAGACTGGGAAAAGCAGTTAAAATTGCTTTAAGCACTCAGATAGTCCCTGAAAATTATGAAAGTGTGTTAGAGTAAGTATGGGCTTTAGAGGTATGCTACGTCCCAGTTTAGTCTGGTGTTCCTCCAGCAGTAGTTAACTAATGTGGAATGACTATATGGTACTCTAAAGGGACATTGTGTTCCTCAAATCTGCCAGAAGTTGTTAATGGGAAGTCACTGCAGGAGGGAAAGTTCCTTCCTAGGTGTGTTCCTCTGTTGGTTCACTGGGACAGGAGCGGTCTGCTCATGCCTGGGCTCAAGCTGAGGAATATTGCTTTCACTCTCAAAACCCCAGTAACAAGGGATCCATACTGGGACCAATGCTACTTAATAACTTCATCAATGACATAGTGGGGCTGGTGTCAGGACAAGGGACAATGTTCTTAAACTGGAAGAGAGTAAGTAGATTTAGATTAAGGAAGGAAGAAACACTTCACGGTAAGAGTGGTGAGACACGGGAACATGTTGCCCAGAGCAGTTGTGGATACCCCATATCTGGAGGTGTCAAATCCAGGTTGGATGGGGCTTTGAGCAACCCAGTCTAGTGGAAGGGGAGGCTGAGTAGATGATGTTTAAAAATCCCTTGCAACCAAAGCCTTGCTATGATTGCATGGTCCTATGAAAACTTCATGTGCATTCGGGGCCTGTACACAGCCCAGTCGCAGCGACAGTAATTGAAACAACTTTTTCATATTTTTACTCCTCCAGACTTCTGTATATGCTTGTGCTAAACTCCGATGCATTTCCTTGATATCATCCTGACTCTTTAAATAGGCACACAGGGGAATGTGCTAGCAAGTTCCATTGAGTCAAGTGCTACTTTGGTACATCTTTAAAGGCCATTGTTGAGAAACCTTGCTTTTTTTTTTCAGGCTGCAGACCTGAGCTAGGTGAGACTCTCAAAGTGAAATTTGCCAGGGCAGTTTACATTTCTTTAAGCACGATGATGATCCCTGAATTGATAAATACCCCGTACGTTAAGATTATTAAAATGATTCTCTTATTGCATCTAAATCTGTACAGAAACATGGAAAGGATAAAAATGGAGTTTTCTGATAGAATAAGGGAAGGAAGACAACTTGATTTCATGCTGAATACCTAGATTTCTGGATAAAAAACTGCCTCTCCTTAAATATTGACGTGATCATTCACAAGATTTAAAGCAGAGATTATTCTAGTCTGGTTGCATTGTCAGAAGTTTAAACTGTGTAGCAGAAGGCTTTGCTCTGGTGTACACATCATTTGAAAACTGAAGTTGCTCTCTGATTCATTTTGCAATTTCAAAACAAAGAGTAAAACATCTCTCACACAGGTCCACAGTGATCTTGAAGCCCATTTTAAGATTGCAAATCTTAATTATGATCTTCAGGTAAACCATGAAGAGAGAATAAACCTTTGCAGTATCAGAGAGAAGAGATCAGAAATGGTCCAGACAATCTCTGCTATGCCATGCACAATATATTTTCATTTATATGAAGCCATCAGAACAGCTGGCTTGATTATGTCTTGACTGCAAGCTGTTTCTTGACTTTTGCATGAGAAAACCCATTTCTTTCCATCCATTCAAAATACAGGTCAGCTTACCATGTCAGCGTCCCTTTTCATATCAGCAAAAGTTAGGCTGTTTGGTCTCAACCCTTGACTTGGATTTACTGAGCTGCAAAAACAGTTCAGGTATCAACATGACATAAATGAACTGTTCTGCCCCAAATATGCATAAAAATGCTGAATATAAGTAAGGACAATCAGTTTATTTTTCTTTGAATGTTACAGATTATTGAAAATGTTAGATATATTTATACAGACACCTACTAGTTAGGAACCATTCAAATGCCAAGAAAAATAATAATGACATAACCATAATGAATTCTGAAGGGAAAAAGAAAATGAAGGTTTCTGAAAAAAAAGAAAATAATGCTTAAATAGAGGTTTTCATTTTATAATAATCTGAAATGGAGTTCACCCAGAGGCATTCCATAAATTGGCACTAGATCATGAGAAAAGCAAAGAGTTAGATCTCCCAGTACCCACTAAGGAAACAAGAGCTGCTATTAAATACCTTAAAGCTCAAAAAAGGCTCCTGGGCTTGAAAGTCCTCTGCCTGTTTTGCATTTTCTGTAAGGATGTGTTTTCTCTAAACTCCTTAGGTTTTTAGTATCAATCCCCACTTGGCTTGCTCATTGAACTGTTAATTATTTCTATGAGAAAAACAGCCAGAATACATTTAGCAGACTGAAAAAAAATAAAGAAAAGAAAAAGAAACACCATGTTTTTCTATAGAAGATATGTGCTGTGGTTTTTGCAGTGATGTTGGATGCTGCAATACAGGGTATTTTATATCCAGATCAATTTATTTGATTTATAATTCTCTGACTCTATAACTGCATTCAAAAGGGCATCTTAAGCTGGAAAAGGGCTTTGGCTATGTTGTAAAGACAAAACCACCATACTTTTAAATGTTCTGACTAGAAGCAAAATTTCCCTGACCCCATTGTTGTATAATTGCGGTAGAACAACAGGTAATGGATGGGATTTATCTTCATAGGATACTTATCAAATGATTCTCTTCACATTTCCTATTTACTCAGGAGTCACTGGATTTGGCAATTAGTTACAGGATGACTGATTTACTCGGAACAAACCAGATTTCTGGTCTTTTTGTTCTGCTGGTGATATTCAAGTGACACCTCGCTGCTTTAGTGAATCAGTGTAGTAAGCGGGTAAGGCATCTTCATCCAACACTGTGTCTGTGTGCCAATCCAGTTATGGCTACCACGAAAGATCCCAGATAACAGCTAGTCAGAAATGAAGAACATGAACCCAAAAGTGAAAATAAACAGGGGAGTGGAGCTATCAGGACTATGGAAGAAGAAGGTACAAGAGAACAACATCTTGAAACATTCCAGGGGGATACAGTTTCTTATCAGTGTTTGTCTCAATTTTGAGTAACCCACAAAAAGAGAGTGAATTTTCTCCCATGCTTCCAGCTATGCAGGTGATAAAAGAAGTTTTTCCAAAACTTTTTATAAATTTAGAAAAAATAATTTAAAAAGTGCATTCTGTATGGAACATGAAAGGCTCACTTTGTTTTTTTTGCTGAATATGATCTGCTCATCTCCAAACAGGAGGTATGTATTATCATTTAATGCTCAGAGGAATTAAGTGTTTTGCATTTATACACCAGGAAAACTGAGATGATTTATATCAGATGTTCCGAATTGGATTCGTAAGAATAATAATGTCTGGCAGCACTATTTGGTAAAAAACTATGCCCCCTTAGGACCAAAATAAGTATTGTTTCTGACTAAACAGTGTAGAGAAGGTTGCAACAATTTTTGAGAGATTCATAAGTTTACAATCTGAACCCATTAGAATGTATATATTTGGGCAAACTGTATGGCCTTTTTTTTTTTACAATGCAATGCACAATTATATCTAGTATAAAATTATTTTACAATTAATTACCTAGGCCACTAATAACTTTTAAAAAATGGCAAATTTTTAGCTTTATAGAAAAGTTTATTCCAGTTTTACGTCAGCTCTATCTTTCTGACTTAAAATTAATGCATGTTCAACTCGAAAAGCAAACATATTTTTTGCCCTGAAATAGATTTTTGTGCCTGAAGTCATCAAGATATCTTGATGCACTGTTAAACCAGTCAGAAGAAGGTAAAATAAAAAATTGTACCAATAATATTACATAAGGTGTTTCTTCATTGTATCTACCAGCATTTTGTCAAGAACAATTTGATTATTTTCTTTATTTAATCCCTAGCAGCATATTGTACCATTTAATCTTAATTAGCTTGTCACCACTAGGAAAATATACAATACTTCTAGCTAAAAACATTAGCTGATTATCCAAAAGTGCCAAATCTACCACGTATTACATTTTTACAATTTCAAGTTACTTCCTTATTATTCTGTGACTGTGTATTTGAGTATGTTAATAGAATATCAGTTTTCACCTAAGTATCTTGGAATAGTTTTTTTTTTTGTTTTTTGGGGTTTCTTTAAATAAATTTAAAAAGAAGACATGACATACAACCTTCAAACCAGTTCATTTTTTTTCATTTGAGAGTTCCAGTTATGGATGTTTGTGTACTGTAAGGACAAGCCACCTTAAAGCAAATTGTTGCCTTTATGTGTGTATAAGTTTGTCTGCACACACAGAGGAAAGCTCAGGAATCAATAACCAAGCCATCAAAAAAACTGAAAATAGAATGTTTGTTTTAGCTCTGGGTATGACATTTTACTTAAAGTGCATTTGTTGTGTGTATACAATTTTTTATATATGACTTGAATGTCTCCTTTTTCTACTGCAATTTGTTATGTTTTTGTGAAAACAGACAAAATATTAACTGTTTGCTGACAGCTTATTTAAGGTATTGTTTTAAAGTCTAGTTCAATACATGTTGACACACAGGATCTGTGTAACATATGTTCAAAAGAATAAAAATACTTTATCAAATGCCTACATATAATTTAGTTGCTCTCTATACTTTTAATTGTAAAATCTGAATGAATTTCTACATGGTGTGAAAGAATTATAGTAGGCCATATGAGAAAGCTGCCATTACTGTGAACATCAACCTTTAATGTGCAGAGCAGAGATATGACATGACCCAGAACTTTAAAATCTTTCTCCCTCTCCTTCTCTTGGGAAAGGGATGAATGAAAATAATCACACCTTGCAGCCTAATACACCTGAGCCTCTCTCAGACTGTTAGGAGAAATTAGTCACATCAGAATTACATACCTAAAATCTTCATTTTACATTCAAATGTAAAAAAAATATCTTTAGAGTTGGACTTCAGCTACTACAATACATAAAGAATATAGATGCATTTCAGCAGTTGAGTGTTTTAAGTAAGTTATTTACCTCTAGGTGAGCAAAACTCCATGTCATTCTTGAAGGACTGGTGAAATACATAATTTGAAAAATAATTACAGCATTCTGTTTCCTGTAGAAGCTTGGAATATTTAAAAATCCAGGGAAGAAATTTAAAATAAAAGAAGTGCAAGAAGAAGTAAATGCCAACAAAATGACTAAAAATAGCTGCAGTTGCAAGGAAACTTCCAGAAAGTGAGCATCTTTCCTGGTGATTAAAAAAAAAATTCTTCAGCAATGAAAAGAGAAGCATTCTCTTATCGTCTTAGAAATGCCTTTCTAACTAACATCAAAAACTTCTTTACCTCTTCTCACATCACACTGCTTAGCTTTTGAAAAAATAAAGACATTGACTTACCTGAGCCTCACAATATTGGTCTGAGGAATGTGGGAATTGAGATGTCATGGAAGCTGCCTCCATGGGTACTATGAGTACAGGAAGGAAAGAGCCTGGAGAGGGCTTGATCATTGTTCTCTGGAAAAGGAGGATGGTGAGGGAGAGGAAGGTTAGAGACACTTAACGAGGAATGGGAATTTCTCCCAAGGCCGCAGAGGAATCTGCACTCCAACGCTCAGAGCCCCTCCGTCCCCGCTCCCGCTGTCCCCTCAGGCTCGCAGGGCTGTTTCCCGCACGGTTCCCCCGCTCAGCCCTGGCTGCCGGGCAGCGTTTTGCCCTCCCTTGGCCAGGCTTTCGCCGGGGCTCTCGCCCGCCCGCCCGTGGCTGAGGGGCTCAGCCGTGCCCTGCGCTGGGGCCGCTGCAGCCGCTGGCACCGCCTGGGCCCGCAACCTCAAAGCAGCGATAAACACTGCGAAAAGGCTCACAGACAGATTAACAGGTATCAAAGGAAAACAGCAGGATTTTCAGGAAGGTGCTAAAAAGGGAAGAAATACATAATAATAAGCAATGCTGTGTAGATTATTGTGGTACATTAACATTTCATTTTAAGAATTGTGAGAAGTACTTCATGTAGAATGACAAAGAAGGGTTAAGCAGAGAATGAAAACAGTGGAACTTGACGTTGTATTACTTTATGAAAGCATCTAAGTCATCAGTTCAGAGCCCGTGCCTGTTCCTCATTTCTAGGGTTTTCAAAATTCACAAACTCCAACAGTGTTCAAAGTATTAAAGCACTGGGGTTTGTAATTTTTCCAATGGCCTACTCCATAAAGACACTATTAGCAGGAGGAAAATGTCCAACCCCCTAAAGTGAGATCTCTAATGCAATGCAGGAATCTCATTTGGAGTTTCTCCAAGGTGCCAGGGAGGAGTCTTTAAAGTGATATTCAGTAGACTGGGAGATTTAAGTCATCCTTGTACCAGTTTTGTGAAAACAAAGTTTTGTGTTTAAAGTCCTTTGTCTAAAGAGTTGTTGAATTAGGACCTTGTGATACCACATGCTAGTTTGCACATAGTTTTCAAATATTTTCATTTTTAATGACCAAAATCTTCGCATTCTGTGCTTACTATAGATGTAAATGTATTTCAGAAGTCCCTTATGGGGTGAAAAAATTTGACTTAGAAAATTAGATTTGAAAACATGGGATATAAGTTAGAAATGGATTCATGGTGAGAGGACAGTAAGTATAAAGAAGAGTTAGTGAACTAACAGAACTTGTAATACCATGTCTGTATTTAAAAGAAAAAAGACTGTCCAAATCTTCATTCTACTGAAAAGAATTTAATTTGCTTTCTGAATATTTATTACAGTATGGTTGTTTGGAAAATGGAAACCTTACAAAATCCAGCATTTTAATTGCTTCCTAAACTAAGCACACATATAATTAATCTGTTTTGGGATTTCTTTAAGTAATGCTAAAAAAGTAATCCTATCTGAATGATAATCATTACATTCTGGTTGTACATGGCCCAGCTAAGTAAACTGCAGACATTAAGTTTGAAAATTCAGTCCTATCCAATAGGACATTTTGTACTTTTACATTTATCTGTTTAGAAAAAATTTCAACTTCATCATAGTCTAGTTCACTGCTGGAATTTATTTTAGCATTTTTCTTAAACTGTTGCTAGTATTTTCAAAGGTGCTAAAGAAAGATAAATACTCATTGGGGTTTAGTGTTCACATCTGACTTGTATGGGGTCTTTTAAAATTCCTGTCTTTAGATACTACAAATTTTGTCTGCAGGTATCATAGGAGTCCTGGTGAGATCTTGAAAACCAAAATCCTGACACCCATCATAAAGCTCCATACTTTAAAAAAGGAAGTTATGTTTTTCATGGGATCAGAAGGCATTAATTGATTGAAGTAAGTTTTTACAAAGAACACTGAAAATGGCATTTACGTGAGTGCTACATGAAGGAGTCCATACATATGACCATTTCAAGCCAGCAATCATGGTAAATAAATACACAGTTTGAAAGAGATGGGAGAAGGAGGGGGAGTAGTCAAATGACATCTACAGAGCTGGGAATATTAAGTTTAATCTGTAGCTGTAACTCTTGAGGGAATTTATGATGAGAAACAGCAGTAATTATTAAAAAGGCTTTGTAGAGTGTGGGATTACTTTGAATGAAAAAGTGATTATGTTAGTAGAAAAAATGAGCTGAATTTCACAGCATAATGTAAGCTGTCAGCTTTCGTTATTTATTTATTTGGTTTGTTGTTTAAAATAATGCATTTTGCACTCATTTCTAGGAATAATTTAGTATATTTTATTACATCTAGCTTTTGCTGTGTTTTAGTAATGCAAGTAGTATAAATATAGGTTTGCCCTCATTTCCTTTAAAGATTTCTGTTTCCAATTGCTTATGACTCAAGTGAATCGAAAAGGAAAAATTCTTCACTCAGACTTCAAGTACTGTGCAAATAGGCTTTTGCTTAGTCAGGGACTTCGTCCTGTGGTCCCTGCCATTGTGCTTCTCAGTGACTTGTGCATTTGCTTTTGCTGTACACAACAGTGTTTTAATGATAGGCATACACACGTAACATTCCTAGAATTCTCCTTGCACATGTAAAAAGGTACAGACAAAAAAGAAAGCTGTGTAAAACTGAGTCTATGGATGTATGTACACTTGAATAAAAGTCTTACTTAAAAAAATCTTGTGAAAGATCAGTGAAATTTTCAGAAGAAAGTAATAAGTTCATGGGTTTTTCTACCAGTTTTAAGGTACCATGGTGAAGTGCCCCTGCAGCCCATGCAGGTCCATGCGGGATGCAAATATCCACCTGCAGCCTGTGGAGGAACCCATACTGGAGCAGGTGGATGTCTAGAGGAGGCTGTGATCCTGTGGGAGACCCATGGAAAGAGGGGCTCTGTTTCCAGGCTGGAGAAGCCTGTCCTTGGAGGACTGCACCCTGTGGAAGAGTGACCCACGCCACAGCAGTTTTGGGAGGACTGTTTCTCATGGGACGGACTCATGTTGCAGCAGTTCACAGGGATTTGCTGACTGTGGGTGGAGCCACTTCAGAGAAGTTCACAGAGAACTTCTCTGTCTCCTGTGGGAGGGACCCCACAGTGCAGCAGGGGAAGGACTCGTCTCTCTGAGCAACAGGAGAAGCTACAGGTGATGAACTGACCATAACCCCCATTCCCTCTCTCCTTGCCCCACTGGGTTAGGTGGTAAGCTTGGAAGGGGGGGGGGGGGGGGGGAAGGTGCTTTTAAGGGCTTTTTTTACTTCTCATTATCCTGCTCTGATTTTGTTAGCAAATAATTTACTTTGTCTCTCTACAGTGAGCCTGATTTGCGCCTGATGGTATTTAGTGAGCAATCTCCCAGTGCTTAACTCATGAACCTTTCATTATATTTTCTCGCCTCTGTCCAGCTGCAGAGCGAGGTGAGCAAGTGGCTTTTGTGGGTGCCTGGCACCCAGCCAGCCTCAAACCACACGACATGAGCAAAAGCTGCACACACAAGCGAAGCAAAACAATTAATTCACTATTTCGAATCAGCAGGCAGGTGTTCAGCCATCCCTAGCAAAATGCACGTCCACCACTCCTGATGGTGATTGGGGAAGACAAATGCCAAAACTCTGAATGCTACTTCCTTATTCCCCTTGCTTGCTCCTTCTTTCCCCAGGTTTCATTTTTGTTTTTTTTTTTTTTTTTATCATATGATGTGAGATATCCCTTTGTCCCTTTGGGATCAGCAGTCCTAGATGCATTCTCACCCTACTCCTTGTTCACCCCTAGCCTCCTTTCTGGTGGGGTGGTATAAGGAGCAGAAAAGGCCTTGACTCTGTGCAAACACTGCTCAGCAATGATTACAACATCCCATTGTTATCAACACTGTTTTGGTCACAAATCCAAAACAGAATCTTATCATCTTCTGTGAAGAAAATTAACTCTATACCAGACAAAATGTGTGTATGGGCAATATGGACTATTGTCACATTTACCTGCTTTACATCCCACTGACTTAACTGAGACAGTTTCTACAAACATACCAGAGAATAACCTGTGAGGAGTATGACTGGAATCATTGTAAGACACTCAGCACATTAATAATGATATCCTGAACTGTGTCATGAGTAAGCTGTGTGCTCCATGTGCCTCTGTTTCTAGGTTTGATGTCAGGATGATAACAAATATAACCTTGAGATCATTTGCAGGGTGAAAGTACAGACATTCTCAGTAACAACATGCTTTCACTAGCTGTGGTCAGTAAATATTGAAGACACGTGATTTCAAGATATGTGGCAAATTAATTGAACAATCTGTTCTACAACTCTTTATGGAAGCAAAGCACTCCTACTCACTTATTCATCTCCATCTCAAAGCACTTAGGGCTGTAAAAACTGTCAATAGTGTTTCTTTCTTCCTTTCAAAAAATTAAATCTTTAATTAGCAGAAAAAGTGAACCATATACTGTGGTTTGCATTAGTCTTCAATATTAATAAGTCATTTAACAGTCATAAATAAAAGATGTAAACAAAAGCTTTTAGATGAAAGAAACTATTGAAACCATTGCACTTTAAAAACATGACATTTCCCTAACTTTTAGCCTTGACAGACTTTCAAGGAACTTTCCTTTTTTTTACCAGCATAAAACATTATTGCCAGGGCCACTTAGGTTTATTTAAATTTCAGTGACCAAGATTTGATGGTCAGGGCCTCATCTGCTTTTAAAAAAACTCAGTTGCACCACAGCTGATATTTCACTGTATTTACTGGTCCTGGAGAAAGAAAGATCCTTTTCAGATATATTATTCTTTATCTTTATGGACTCATATAGAGAAAACAAGTTTAAACTGAAGTTAAACAGAGTTCTGTATATTTTCAAGAGAAGAAAATAAAATGTTTACTACACAGTACACTATAGATTGCATTGTTCTTAATTTGGGGCTAAAGCATTCAGCAGATTGTATAAACTACAGTATCCTTGAATGGAAAGTTGCTGACTCCTGAGTGTCACTCTGGAAGCTGAGCTATAAGTCAGGAGGGGTATTGAGAAGAGAGCCTCTTGGACTTGTTTCTTTGCTCTCAGGAAAGTGCACATCTAAGGACAGCTCTCAAAGATGACATGCTTTGTTATGTTACATTATGTAATAACTTTTAGCACCTGTTAGGAACAGAGATAACTTCAGTTTCTGTCTCTGTCTAGCCAGGTAGAAAAAAATAGATTAAAGTCAAGTGATTGAAATATTACTCACCTCTGTGCCTAGTCAAAAGATTAAATAGTTGGCAAATGTTTTTATATTTGACCACATATGGAGAATGATATCAAATAAAATCTGTTTGCTTTTCTGTCTTCTTTCACTGTCATCATTATGGCATGAATGTCAAATGTTATGTCAATGTGCCTCACTTCAGTAAACACAGTCTCCAGTGGCTAAAATTTTAATACTATGTGCAGGTGTCAGTATTTTACAGGTGACTGCTGCTGTATCATCATCATCATTGAAGTCAATCAATTGTTTTCCCACTCTGATAATTCAGTTCTTAATGAGTTCATGGCCAGCAAAAACAAATGTTTGAGATGGAGCATGAGATAGAAGATGACACTTATGACTGTTGAGCCTTCCCATTACATCTCATGTCTGAGACTTTAAATTAGTAAAATTAATGCTGAGTGCAGTTTGAACAGAAGTGGAGCAGTTCATTATGATACTCACTATGGGATGAATTTTGAAAGCATGCCAAATCTATTCCAGCTTGAGCAAGCAGTGAGCAAAATGATACATCATTTACACTGCCCACAAAATCCCAGGAAAATAGCAGTTTTCAATTGCCTTCAAATGGTTTGCATCAAGCCCAGAATGCAACAAACAAAGACAATATAGATAGTGTTTTATTTTTCTTTTACTAGAGCTGAAGGACTTGCATAACTTATTATGTGAATTAAAACCAAATAATAAATTAAATTGTCTCAGCAAATACTTCATTATGCAGAAAACAATAGAAATTCTTGCACCATTTATTACTATTTGAGCATATGTATGTCCTACTAGCATGCTTAGAAAAGCTGCAGAGCTTTTTTTTTTTTAATTTGCCCATATGGTACTACAATTTCAGAACTAACAGGTATAGTACAGAAGAAAAAAACCAAAAACTCTGTGCCTTTGGTGTTTGAGCTCTTGAAATAAACATAGAGTTGTGAAAGCTCTTCAGTAGTGCTTTTTGTGGTAATATAATTGTCTAAATAGCTATTTTGAGGAAAAAGGAAAGGAAAAGAAAGAAAATATTTCTCATTTGTGGACACTGAAAATGGAAGGTACCAGCTGTATCAGCTGAAAGTTCACAAGTCCATGGGACCTGATGGGTTTCATCACAGAGTTCTGAAGGAGCTAGCAAATGTCCTGGCAGGACACCTGTCAATCAGCCCCAAAGGTCTTGGGAGTCTGGGGAGATCCCTGCTGACTGGAAGCTGGCCATGGTTATTCCAGTCTACAAAAAGGGTACCCTTCTCTGGACATGCTCCAGCATCTCAGTGTCCTTCTTAAATTGGGGACCCAGAACTGGACACAGTACTCAAGGTGAGGCCTCACCTGTGCTGAGTACAGGGGAAGAATCACATCCCTAGTCCTGCTGGCCACGCTATTCCTGATACAGGCTAGGCAGCCACTGCTTTCTTGGCCACGTGGGCACACAGTTGGCTCATGTTCAGCCTGCTGTAAATCAGCACCCCCAGGTCCCTTTCTGCCTGGCCACTTTCCAGCCATTCCATCCCCAGCCTGTAGTGCTTCATGGAATTGGTGTGGCCAAAGTGTAGGACATGGCACCTGGTCTTGTTTATCCTCATATTGTTGCCCTTGGCCCATCTATCCAGTCTGTCCACGTCCCTCTGCAGAGCCTTCCTACCCTCCAGCAGATTGACACTCACACACAACTTGGTGCCATCTGCAAGTTGACAAATGATAGGCAGGAGGCTTGCAGAGTGATCTAGATAGATTGAAGCATTGGGCTGTGATTAATGGATGAAATGTAACAATTCTAAATGCCAGATTCTGCACCTAGGATGAAGTAAGGCTGGGGACAAGTATAAATGAGGAGAACAGTGGCTGGAGAGCAGCCTGTAGAAAGGGACCTGGGGGTGCTGGTCAGCAGAAGCTCAGTTTGAGTCAGCAGTGTGTGCCCTGCTGGTCCAGAGGGCAAACAGCACGTGCCCTGTCAGTCCTGGAGTGTCAGTCCATTGAACACAGCACAACCAGCCAGGCAAAAGACATGATGACCCCTCTGTATTCAGAGTTGGTGTGGCCCCACCCTGAGTACTGTGTGCCGTTCTGGGGCCCCCAGTTTAAAAAGGGTGTGTAGGTCCTTGAATAGTTCCAGAGGGGGGTAAAATTGCTGGCGAAAGGGCTGGACTGAATGTCTTATGAGGACCTGTGGGGGATGTGCTGAGCTCCTCTCCCTGATATCCAGCGATTGGGCATATGGAATGGTCACTCAAAACTGTCCCAGGAGAGGTTTAGACTGAACATTAAGAAGCATTTTTTTTCCAAGAGGGTGGTTGAACACTGGAACAGGCTTCCTGGAGAAATGACCAATGCCCTTAACAACATCCATTAATTTTTGGTCAGGCAGTTGGGCTAGTTGACTATAGAAGAACCCTTCCAACCAAAATATTCTATTCTATTCTATTCTATTCTAGGCTAGGCTAGGCTACACTAGGCTATGCTAGGCTATGCTTTCTATTCCATGAGCGAGGTGAGGACCAGCTTTGTGTTTGATTATTATGTGACACAGTAGGGCTTCATTCATGGCACTAACAAAAATAAATAAATCACGGTTCTATGCTTTCACCTCTACATGAAGATAAAGGAAATTCAAGTCTAATCTCTGTCTGTTTCAATGTAGTATTTCATAACCTTCAAAAATTCCTTTCAAATCTTTGCATTTTTTATAAAATAATATACATAATGAGTCATTCCAATTGCTGTCTTAGAGTGATGTTATAAAGGTTCATTCGTTAAAGCTTTAAAATACCCCATCCATTCTATATACACACACACACACATATAGTATCTATAATTTATACAGAAGAATATGAGTAACACAGGGTCATAATATAGCTTAATGAAGACTATGGCAAAAGTGAAAGTTAAATCCTATATTCCTATTCTGAGAAACAATTTTATGGCCATTAAAAACATTTTAACTTTAATGAGACAGTGAATAAGTTTTAATACTTCGAAAGTACTTTAATGTACTTCTGAGATCGAAAAAATTTTATAAGTGAATCCCAGGCAAAACTTAAAAAGTAATCTTGACTGAAATATTAGGCTTAAAAATATTAAAAATAAAATGCTCTGCCTGAAAATTATGAACGATGCTGTTGTGTGTTTTATTTCTGTGGATAACGGCCTTACAATACTGAGTACTTTATTTTATGTATGATATACTGGGCTAATTAATTAAGTGGGACATATTTGAAAAAGATCCATAGTAACTGAATAATATATGCTTGTGATAGACAGATGCAGAGGTCATAGTAGAGTATAAAATTTTCATTGAGATTCATTTTGAGAAAATTATATTCCTTTTAAATTAGATAGTCACAACTGAGTTCCATCTTTTTCAAAATGTGGGAACTAAACACTCTACCACAGAACAATTCTATGTACTCTCTTAGGAAGTTTTTGTCAGAATATGTTTCTGGAATTCTTTTAAATCTGTTTAAGACATTTCTATTTAGACTCTTATACACACATCCTTTCAATTGGATAGCTTTACTATAATGAATCCAAGCTGACAGGTCTTGGAGACAGAGTAAATAATTAAATATCGAAATCTCAGAAAGAACTTAAAAAACCTCTGCTGACATTAAAATATGCATACTAGAATGTTCTGTCCCTTTCTCCCAATTTCCATTTACTTGTATCAGTTTTGAGACACCAGACAATATATAAAATGCTCAAAATGCTCTCTTTTTGAAGGTTCAGTGTTCAACACTGACCATGCTGCACTGCAGGGATTGTGTCTAAAAAAAAAAAACAAACCAAAAAAAAACCAGAAAAGATTAGATTTTTGTGGCTGCTGTCTCTAAAAATACAGATTATTAGTGAAATTTGCACACTGGAAAATGTGTTTGAGTAGCTTAAGAAAGAAGCCTTTCAGTTAGTGGAATAGAAAACAGATGCTCAAACAGGAGAGAAGTTTACATCATTGCATGATCCCATTAGGAAGATAAATGAGGAACACTCTAAGTTGCTTTATACTCTATGAAATGTCTTCTTTTTCCTTCTGCTTTTCAAAGGAGTTCAAATATGATACTAAATGCTTGGAGTCTTCCAGAGAAGCAATATTATGGAAGATATGAAGTTAGTTTTCCCAGCTGGTTTTGAGTTATGTAAGTAGAAAAGTTTTGACAAAACCCTTTATAGTACATTTCAAACATGGATGCTGTACATAGGAGTAAATAGGATGTGCTTTTAGGTTTTAAATCCCTGATCATTTTTAGATGTCACACAATCTAAGATTTAAGGAATTGATAAAGAGGGAAAAATTCTTCTAGGAACTTAAAATACTGAAACTTTATTGAAATTAGATACATTCATGACTTAATTCAGTGTGTGCTTTAGTGCTGGTGTGTAACAATGGATCAGTTACGTAGATTTATATTTATTGTCTTCTTTTGTCATGTCTGGTTTTGTTCATGCAAGTCTATTGTAAAGTTGCAAAAGAAAATGTAAAAGGGACAAATAGCAGGAGACAGAAAATTGACTAATTCACTTAGATATTAAAATGAATAGCAATCAAGAGGATTTCTAGGCACCAGAGTGAGTACAAAGTGAGTGACAGATTTTTTTATGTGCTAAAATTCAACTGCATGCCTTTCATATCATTGCATTTTAGCCAAATACACATTCGGAAGCATAGTCACTTGGCTGAAAATGGAATATGTTTATTTGATAACTTAAAAGGCATATGGATCCCAGAAGCCTTTCACTTTATGTAATAGCCTGAATCTTATGATATTTAATCTCTAGCATAAGTCAGAGGCCAACATCTGATCACTTCAGTATCTGCAAATACAGGTACAATTTGCACACCTATTGAGATTTGGGACTCTGAATCTGTTTTCTACTAGAGGCCATAGATGTTAAGAAAATACTCTCAATTATGAACTAAATTTTGTTTCTGTAATGTCATAGAATGAATACGGTTTATGGGGAGTTCTGGAGATTTTCTTGTTCAATAGTACCTGCTTACTCTCTTCACTACAGCAAGTTGACCAGCATTGTCAGTTGGGTTTTGAATATTCCCAAGTACCGGCAGTCCGTGACACTTCTACATATCTTGTTCCAGTGTTTAACCACCATCACAAAAAAAAAAAAAAAAAAAAAAAAAAAAAAAAAAAAAAAAAAAGCAAGCATTTTCCTATGTTTAAGTGGAATTTCTTGTATTTCATTTATTTCATTTTTTGCCCATTCCTTTTTGTCCTGTCACTGAGCACTCCTGAGAAGTGTGACACTGTCTTCTCTACTCTCCCTCTCAGATATTTATACACATTGATAAGGTCTTCCTGAACCTTCTCTTCTACAGACTGAACAGCACTCTCACTTGTCTCCTCACATGTCAGATGCCTCAGTCCCTTTGCAGCCTTTCACTGGACCTGCTCCATTATGCCCAATTTTCTTGTACTGGGGAGCCCAGCACTGGAAACAGTGCTCCAAGTGTATGTCAGCAGTACTGAGCAGTGGGGAAAAAACACCTGCCTCGACTTGCTGGCAGTGTTCTTCCTAAGGCAGCCCAGCTTCTTATTGTCCTTCTTTGCTGCAAGAGCACACTGCTGGCTCATGTTCAACTCACTGTCCAGCAGGACCCCAGGTCCTTCTCTGGAAAGGTGATATCTGGCTGGATGACACTTACCCCCCTGGCCGTGACTCTATGTTCCCTGATGCAGGAGTTTGAACTTCTATTTCTTGAACTTCCTGATATTCTCGTTGGCCCATTTCTTCAACCTGCACAGGTCCCTCTGAATGACGGTGTACCTATCTGGTATATCGACTTTTCCATCCAGTGTTGTATCACCTGTCAACCTGCTGAGGGTTCACTGGGTCTCATGACCTAGATCATGATTATCAACTAAAGGAAGTTGATAAACTAAATCAGCCTTGCTATCATTCCCTGGGGTTTGCCATTAATGACTTCATGCTACTGATCGTAACCCTTTGGCAGCAGCAGTTCTGTCAGCTTTCACTCCCATAAATGTTCTTTCACATGATCTGCAATCCACCAGTTTGTTGGTGAGGATGTTATAGGGAAACACCTTTAAAAGCTGTACTACAGTCAATATAATCAACACCTACTGGTCTCCATGCATCAGCCAAACCAGTCATTTACAAGGCTATCAGGTTCTTTACCACTCTCTTAAATGAGTTTTTTCCATAAATGATTGCTGCTTTGGTACTGAGATGCACAGACATGGCCAGATCTTTGCTTAATTATGTGAACAGATATTTAAAATGCTTAAAGGTAGCATGCATATTAGAGTAGGCTTGTGAATCTGAGAAAAATAATACCTAACAGGACACTTGAAATGGGAGCTTGGGAGCAACTAGGAAGTAGTTTATGGAAAACAAATTTCCCATAGCACAATAGATCCAAGAAAAACAGTTTGTGGGATAGTTCTGGAAAGGAGAATGTGAGCAGTCCTTGGGAACCATCTGTTCCTACCATTGGTAGGGAGCAAAATATTTTATTAGGCCAGAAGGATGGAAAGAAGTACCTGAAATATCACCCCAAATCAGAAAATACATATACTTTTTCAAAAAAAAGGCATATTCTGTAATGAGTTTGCATCAATTAAAAAAAGAAAACAAAACAAAACAAAACCCAAACCAAGAGCAAGCAAACAGAAGAAGGAGCTATGTCCAGGAAACAGGAACCAAGTCAGTGGTTGTATAAAACCAAAGAGCAGTACTGTTTATGTGAAACTCACACAATGGAAAAAAACCCCAAAACCAAAACCAAACCAAACCTGCATTAACCACTATCCAGTTAAAGAAGATTTGATAAATCTGCCATTCCAGATAAAGACAGTTAAAACTGCTTGACTAGGCTAATACACATAACATGAATATTAGCTGCTTTGCCATGGCTGTGCAGATGTTTCTGTGCATTTACAACCTGGTTGATTTTTAGTCCAATATTAATTTCAGTTTCCTAACAAAAAAATAAAAATTAGCTACATGCTTGATAGAATGAAAAATAATTAGTCTTGAGGCACATTTCATAAAAATAGAAGTTTTTATATAGTACTCAATTTTCTCCCTCTTGGAAACTTGGCACAGATGCAGTAACGATACAGAGAAGAGTAGAAGGGAATATAACAGAAATATGTAATGCTTAAGAGTTTGATGTGTGATCACTGGCTCGTATTAGACCACCATCTCAAGGGATGGAATCAGATTAATATTAATTCTCTCTTTGACATGGTATGGAAAATATCCACAGGTTGCTGGATTATTTTGGCAAAGTTGGTGAAAGTTTGACATTTGCTTTGGGTATTTTTTTGCTTCAGCATATATAGAGTCTTCTGAGTTAGCAAGGGCAGTTTAGAAATTATTTCCTTGTAATTTTCACTGATAATGAAGAAGTTTGCAATGCAAGTTATTTGCATAATGACAATAACAATAAAGTAATAATGTAATAAAAATATAATGGCCAAATAAAATGGAGTAAATAGTGGTAAAGTTATCTATTCAAAGTTCATAACAATAACAAAGAAATAAATAATGTATGATAGTAATTATGATCTCAGGGCATCCGGACCAAGTTGTTAATAATAACTATGCCCATAGTTGTAAATGCATCTTCTTCTAGTGTAAATATTCTTATCATATTACCATATTTGGTGGACAGTTTTGCCATAAATTCTGACTAGCAGTCTAAATGTGTGTATAATCCATGTACCACATGTATTAAATCTTACAAAGCATATCCAAAATGTATTTATAGAAATAAAATAAAATAAACAAGGGAAACTGCATGAATATTAAGTATCTCTCAACTTTCATAGTTACATCAACAGAGAGATCTAAACACATGAAGTCCTAGTGAATCCTTGTGTCTTGTTTGATTATCAATAAGGTCTGAAGCTTGAGAAGTTTTCTACCTGAAATGCAAGTGAATTACTAAGAATGTGATCTAACACAATTTAGGGAGATAGAAGACACTGATGTCTTGGAGAAATGAAAGAAAATACAGACAGCTGCCAAAGAGCAGGTGGGAAGATGACAATTGTGTCTTAGTGGTTGTGAACTGAGCTTCTGCTGAACAGCATCTGGATGGACCTACATAAAAAAGTAGTGAATTCTGGGAACTGTCACAGCAGCTGGGAAGAGGCATTGGCAAAGATCAGAAAAAGCTTTGAGAAAGGAACTTCACTTTGGGAAAAAGATGGAGTTTTATAGCATTTCTTCAGGATGTGCCTGAACTGAAGCAAGTGCATAAAAAGTTGGGCCTTATTCTTAGTGCAGGCTCATGATCTTTCACAGAGCATTGTGCAGACACAAGTAACAAGTAAACTGCAGGAGCAGGAAGATAGGGCATACTCCTTGTCTACAACAACCAGTTCCTTCTGTATCTCTCTGTCCTTGTAATACAGAGGGAAGAAGCTGAAGAGGAAAATATGGCAAGATGGAAATCCAGATAGCAAAACTGAGCATCACTGCCCATTTCTCCAAACTCTTCATACCATTTTGTTTTTTCACAAAATTCGTAGTGCTTTTAGGGTGTTGTAGCGGGTTGAGTTCGAAACCAGGCAGAAACACCAATTAAATGTAGTGGTTTTGGTTCAAAATATTCATTACTTACATATTTTCCTTCTGTGAGATAAGAATTAGGAGAAAAGCAAAGCAGGCACAAACCTAAACAGTTGCAGTACAATGAAAGAGTTTTATTACTAATAGAATTAAAAGTAAAGAGACAATAACAAAACAAAATTAAAGCAAATCCCCCTTTCCCCCCCCCCCCCCCCCCTCCAGCACTTCTCTCCTTTTACCTAGCTCACACAAGGGATAACAGAACATGGGATGTTAGTCAGTGTTCCAGTTCTTGAAAAGTCTCTCTCTTATGCTTAAGGGAAAAAAGGGTTTTTCCTTCAGTTGCACGTGGTTCCCAAACTGCCACTAACAGCAGATCCGCCCGGAAACAAACAATCTGCTGTGTGTAGAACATCTCTCCCATGAAAAATCTCACAGTTCCTTCACACTGCAAAACATGGGCCATCACATGGGGTTATTCATCTTTTTAAGGATAAGTTCTTTTGGCCTGCACACAAAGGCTCTTCTTCGCCACAAGTCTCTAGCAGCCTCTTACTACTATATAGCCTGGCATAGGCATTCTTCACAATCTTCACAGGCACACGAAGATACTCCATCCCCCCATGTTCTTCAAATGGATTAAAGAGACAAACAGTTTGTGGTATTACAGTTTCTTACCACGGCATGCAAGAAGGTTTCTTTTAAGCTGCGCGCCAGAATCGCGGCACCGCCCTCTTTTCTCCCGTCGCCATTTCCAGCTCCGTCCCACGGGACTCACTTCTCTTTCTCTCTGACTCTGACGCCGCCATGTTGAAGGGTGTTCTTGTTCAGCCTTTACGGTGGGGAAAGCCTCGCTCCCTTTGTGCTGCTGGCTGCGTGGTGTCCTCTTCAGTTCAGCACGAAGTGTGCTGGCTGCAGACAGGAGGCTCTGCCGGCTCCCGTTGACTCCGCCGGCTCCGCATGGAGAGGAGAGGGACCCGCCGGTCCCCAGAAGCCGCGCTGGATGGGTTTAGCTGTGAGCAGTCCATGGCTGGTTTGAGCTGCCTGTGGCTCTGGGACAGTCCCCGCCAGCCACCCAGGGTCCGTGCCGCAGCGTTGGGAAAGGGGGAAAGGGGCAGTGGCCCCGGCCCGGCCCGGCGGGGCCGGGAGGCCCCGAGCTGCCCCCACCTCCCAGCAGGCGAGCTCCGACCAAAAGGGGAAGTCCCGCCTTTCTGTGCAGTTTAAATATGTAAATTGTGAGAAGCGTAATTGGTCTTAAAGACTGTCCATCAACTCAGGGTCAACCCAATACAGGTGTTTATTTAACTCTTTTTTCTTGTTTTATTTAGAACTATGGTTTTATTTTTACTTTGGTTTGCAAATGACTGTGATGTTTGCATGCCCATTCCAGTTAGCTACTCTTCTTAAATAGTTTACTGAACTTTCTTGTTTTCTAAAGGTCTTACTTTTATCCACTAAAATTTAGAGAAAGGGAACCCTAAAATATTTAGTTGAAATACAATAGTAAATGAAGCACTTCACAAAGCCTACTGAAGTGATGCCCAATTAGTCAAAAGTAGTTAGCATAAAGAGATAACAATTAAAATCATTACCCATATCAGCAGACAAATCAATATGGTACCTATAAAATCAGTTAGTTCTTCTCAATCCATAAAATTATCAAGGACAGAATGGCACTTACTTCACTCAAGAGATGCACTGAATGTTTAGAGGAAGTAATTTTGAAACAGCCAGAGTGTCCAAGCAATTACTCTTCAAGACTGTCATGTGTGACATGAAGGTAACAGTTCTTGGCATGCCTTTTCCTTCAGCTTTCTTCATCAGTGGTGCTCTCTGCTTGCAGGTCGAGCTCACCATTTTACTCTAAAGTCTTTTCTAGCTTTATAAATAGGTCATAGGAATAATGTTTTTCATACATTGGCTTTCAAGCCATTTCGAAAGCAAGATTTTTGTCATCTTCTGTTTTCCAGATGCTCATTTTCAGTCAATACAAGCAAAATGAAGGGTTTATAGCTCTTTGAACTGTAGGAAGTTATTTTCACATGTACCAGGAATAATATCTGCTGCCAAGAAAACTGGGGAATTAAGGAACATCTGCTATCTTTGGTTCTGCCTTTTCAGTGTTTCCCATTATAATTACCTGGCCCTACTGCTGAATGCAGAGGAAGTAAGAACAAACAAAGTCATATATCATTTTAGTTCTTCTGATTACTCCAGAGAAATATATTTTATCTAGAATACAGATATAAAATAGAGTTCAGTATGAAAATCTTGGATTCACATTGAAAGAGGAAGCCAGAAGTGATACTAATTCCAATGGCCAGCATCTTCATCAGTATGATAGGCACTGAATCATGGAATCACAGAATATGCTGAGTTGAAAGGGACCCACAAGGATCATCAAGTCCTATTCCTGGCCCTGGACAGGACCATCCCCAAGAGTCACACCGTGTGCCTGAGAGCATTGTCCAAATGCTTCTTGAACTCTGTCAGGCTGGTGCTGTAACCACTTCCCCGGGGACCATGATCCTGCCCTCAAACACCCTCTGGGTGAACCCTTTCCTAATATTCAAACTAAGCCTCCCCTGACACAACTTCAGGCCATTCCCTCGGGTCCTGTCGCTGGTCACCACAGAGAAGAGATCAGTGTCTGCCCCTCCTCTTCCACTCACAAGGAAGCTGTAGACTGCAATAAGGTCTCTCCTCAGTCTCCTCTCCTTCAGGCTTAATAAAAGATCTGATTCATGTAACATTCATGTAATGCATAGAGTAGTCCCATGTGAATTGGGGACCTGAGGTTTGCTGCTGCTGTTCTTACTGGTTGAGAGCTGGTAGAGAGGGATGCCAGAAAGAAGCTTGCACAAGTGAGGTTCACAGTTTTCCTATGATAAATGGAATCTGCATTTTTCTCTTGTGCCCCACTCCACGCCCATTCCTTGCTGATGCAGTTTCTGCCTATAGAATTTGAAATCTGGAGTGCATATGTGGGAAGTTCATCCTTCCTGGGCAGTCAGCTCACAGGAAACTGTGGCCAGAGTAGGATATCTGTGGCAGGGGAGATCTCTCAGAGGACTACCAGCAACATTACTACAGGAAAACCCAAATGGTAACCTAGAAGCAACTCATGCAATTAGGTTGCACCAGTTGGTGGGACTACTAGAAAAAGCAAAAGCAGCATTTCTGTCTGATTCCTTGGAGTCACCATGAGGCAAGTGATGACCAGCACATTTAGTGCTAAGAACCATTCAGCACAGAAATTCTCAGCAGGCATTACTTTCCTCTTCTCCCCTTCTCTGTGCCATTGTAATGTGGCAGGCTGGCTAGCTCTCAGTCATTGCCTGGCCAAAAAGAGTGTAGAAAACGGGTAAAACAAGATGAAGCACTGCCTTCAGTGAAATCTTTACTTGAAGGAGACCAACCATAATATTAGTCTGCATGCTTGCTTTATTGTCTTAACCAAAGTACCTCTTAAATTAACTGCTAAACAACAAATATGTATATAATACTGAGGTCTTGCAATAGGTGTATCTACTATTCTCATCAGTGGTTGTAATATCATGATAGGGGAAGGCATTCATGAGCACCTAGGTGATTTAGGAACATGCATTCCATTGTCTTTTTCTTTCTTTGCTCAATTCTTGTCTAAATATTTTTGAAAACTACATTCAGCCAGGCTACGGGCAAAAGTGGGATAGAAATAGTAAAGAAAAAAAGGCCAAATAAAACTCAAAAATAGGATAATAGTAAAAAAAATGAAGTGGCAAGTTTTAAAAGTCTTTGAGTAAGAGGCTGCATAACTATGGCTTTGCAGGAGTCAATGTACATACCTAAGGATACTTAGGAACTATCGTAGGAATTATTGTTCATTTAATGTGAGCATGGATTAAAATTGCAAATGTTACTGTGTAAAATAGGTTATTTAATAATTTACCTTCCTTGCTTCACAGTGAAAAAGAGACATTTTTTGAGAAGATAAAGGGTGATAAAAAGGTTTCATTATACAGAGTGGTCAGTACAGAGGAAATCAGTATCTCTGAGAAAGTAGACAGGTATTTCATTATTTATCTACATCTAGTTTTTGACAATGCAAAATCATATGCTTTCATCTCTGTTGTTCATCTTTTTTATGAAAGATAAGCATATGACCTTTAAATCTCCACACTCGGGGAGAGAGGACAATTTAGAATACAGTATGAAAGAAATTAACAAGGTTATATTTGCCATATTTCTAACAGGACAAATTGCTCAAAAAGGCTTGTGAAATCTTTGCCTTAATTTTTTAATCTTACGGAAATGTATTTATCCCATCAAATTGGATTAATATGTTTTTCTTTTATTTTGCTCTCTACCTTGTGGGCCAGAATAACACCTCATTCATAGAAATAAATTATCTACCTTTGCATTAGCACTGGGTAGCTTTTCTCAGCAAAATTCTTCTTTGGAACAAGTAGAAATCTACATCAGTGGCCTCAGAGCAAAAGTAACTATTAACCACATAGTTGACATGCTGTGTAATAACAGTGGTATCTCTCAATGGGGATATTTCAGAAAGCTGCAGGCTACATCACCCCTCCTGCATACTAAGCATATATTCATGAGGACTTAGGGCTAAGAAAGTAGTGCTCTTTAAATTCATATCCTACCTTTCTTCATGGTGATTCTTCCTGCATATTTCTCTATGAAGACTCAAATCCTCGTTGCTGTGGAGTCCCACAGCAGGTTTGTGTCAGCTTCAAGTCAAGTTACATGACTGATATTGAAGACAGTTCACTTGATGGAAAGAGATAGAAGTAATTTGAATTTAGAATAGAAATATTATTAATGAGAATTAAATTTCTGTCTCAAAACCCCTTGTCATATTTATTTTCTGTAAATATTGTCTCTACTCAACCAGTGAATTCTGCTGATTTAACATCTTGAAAAGGAGAATATTGAGGTGACAAAGGACAGACTCTGGAGCATGAGAAAGAAAGAAATAAAACCAGGTTCTGAATGAATTGAAATTAAACATATTATCCTAGAGAAGTTTTGAATAACCCTGAAGACTTCTGTTTCTTTATCTCACTTGTCTTGAACTCATGTAATTTATTGGTTGTTCAAGCATTGTCTGGAAACAAATCACTGCATAAGAACAAATCCTAGACATTTATCTGTATGGGATTTGCGTTATGGAGTGTGTTGATATATGTGTACGTGCATACATATACATATAGAATGATCTACAGACACTTAGCTTAATTTTTGGTTTGGTTTTAGCATGTCCTTGTATATCAGTAAGAGTACAGGAACATGAAGTGTTGCAGAGGAGGAAAGCACCACAAATTCTCTGTGAATTTCAATAGGATGTCTGTCTTCTTTATGACTAAAAACCTTCCTGCAGTGTGTAAAACTGTGTAATCTATTCAGTGTGCTCCTCACATTTGTTACTTGTAGTACTAAAATTCCAAGACACTGCAGTAATGCAGTAAGAAAGGTTGGGGTGCCATGGTTGTTCTTTTTAATTTATCAAAATATTTGTAAGTCTGACACTGATTTGGAGTATGTACATTCCTCATAGGTAGGAGGACACTATGAAGTGCAGATTTTTCCCTAGTACATGATTTATTTTTCAACATAAAAAAATTTAATGATAGATTCATAATTCTCAAGAGATTTGTTCTTTTTGTTTTCTGTTACATTTTAAAATGACAGTATTTTGTGTCCTTAAATTGTCATTATACTCTAATAGTCCTGTTAGCACTTCTTTCATATAATTGTATGGTATCCTGAGTTTCTTATCACTGGAAAAATTGACACTTAGGCACTGACAAAGGAGTTCTTAGAGCTTTAGTCTTACACTAGTTCGAACAGTTTTATTTCCACTAGGTGGAGCATTGTTATCACACCAGAACTTTTTTACATTAGAAAGACTCTTTTGAAGTCAAGGAAGAGAAAAAAAGAGATTGAGCTGGAGAATTTGGATCCAGGTCTAGATAAGTTTTTTGAAGTGTGTGAGGGTTAAAGTATGCAGACATCTGTATTCCAATCCAGTTTGATTGGTCTGCCTCCTTATCTTGTGAATTCTGTCTCCCCAGTTCATCATTATCCTTTCAGGCTTTGACTGAAAAACTGAATAATTTAAGGTAAAAGACATGAGGTTCTTTGACAATCTCACCAGGGGAAGTGGAGGGGCAGGTATCAATCTTTTCACTCTTATGACCTGTGACAGGATTTGAGGGAACGGCACAAAACCAAGTTGAGGGACGTTTAGGTTGGGTATCAAGAGAAGGTGTTTCACCAAGAGGGATGGAACAGGCTCCCCAGGCATGTGGTCACAGCACCAAGCCTGTCAGAGCTCAAGAAGTGTTTGGACAAAACTCTCAGGCACATGGTGTGATTCTTGGGGTGTCTGTGCAGGGCCAGCAGTTGGACTAGATGAACCTGATGGGTACCTTCCAACTCAGCATATTCTACCATTTCTATCATTCTAAAATTTCTATTAAAAAAAAAAAATCAAGGTGTCTGCTATGGTGCAGATTTATATGTCTAAAGGATGGATTGGAAAATTATGAAATTATGAAGTTTTAGGAGTCTATATTTAGTGATTAATTTAGTAAAAACATAATGAATTGCATACCATTTGGGGTGTAGCAAACTCCAAAGTGAGTAAATTCAAAGATAAAAATTCACTGCTAAGATTTACCTTTTTTGAAACTGGGGAAAGAAGAGTATTTTATAGAAGAGTAGCCTGGCTGAGGTTTCTCAGTCCAAAATATAGATGTTCAAAGGCTTAACAGATTGCAATCAATGTTAACCTCACTCAGAAGCACAAAAGTGCTAAGAAAATTGCAACAAATGTGTGACAAAACACCAATGATATATTTAATTATAGCAAAAATTCTGTATCCATACTCATGGTTATCACTGTCCTCTTATGTTTTCAACACTATTCTTAACTGAAATTGCACAAATAAAAGCGGTAGATCAGCTTTTTCTGATGTCTCTGATAAAGCTTCATATTCCCAAGAAAGTCTTGTTTAGGCTTGTGTGTTTTCTTGCTTTTTTGTAATTGGTGTCTTTTTTCTTAATTTTCAGCCAAGTATACAAGAGGTGAAACACTTTGCAGATATGTAGAATTCTTCAGGTGCATCCAACCTAACACTTTGTCCCACAGGAAGGTACAAAAGGGTCTTCAGTGCTGTAGTTGGGTCAACACAGAATTTAAAAAGGGCCTGGCCACAAATGCACTTTCAGTTTCCAGTAGTTTCCATCAGAAAGGGCACCTGTGGCAGAAGAGCAATTTAGAGCAGCTGTTTTGGGTTGTGTTTGTGTCTGAGCTGTTCTGCATGCTCAGGTGACAGGCTGTTACAGCTGAAGCAGGCTGTGTCTGCTCTGCAAATGAGAGAACAGGTTTCTGCTTGTTAATACTGGTCATATATATACAAGCATCTACACTGCACTAAAATATCAGTGAGCAAATATATACAAATTAGCCTAAAGGCAATTAGTTCAGCTATCAATGGCAGTAAGGACCTCAGCCTTGTTTAGGTGAATGAATGCAGTGTCACTGGGGTGCATCTGAAGGCCTGTGCTGATAAAGATTGAAGGCTCTTATTCTTTGACCTTGTGGCTTTCTGACTCTAAGTTAAGGCATCATTTACTCTAATGTCCATTAGAGGATACTTTGTCATGTTTATGAAGTTCTAGATGTTTGACGTAGGGTCCAATGTTAAAACTGAGTATCCTTTTGAAACTGGCTGTCTATGGATCTTCTTGAGGTAAACAAATAGTAATGAAATAGAAAAGTGAACATTAACAGACTGAGATGTAATGATTTGTAAACTCAAGCAATACAACTTACTGATTACATTTCTCCTGCACATTCTTGTGTCGGTGGAAATGCTTCAAATATGTCTTAGAATAGGCAACTTTAACCTGCATTATGACTCTATGCATAACACAGGTCCACTCTGAGGGGTGACTGACTAGATTGTCAGTACTCTAAAAATAACTTCATTAAAGACAGCTATGTGTTGTAATCAAAAGGTTTGAAACATAGATTTAGAAGAAACATAAAGATTTTTGTTATAGGCTAGCTGTGTTGAGATTAGTTGGAATAGGAAAGAATTTGGGCCCAGTGAGAGTTAATTAAAATAGTTAGGAGAGCTGGACCTGAAATAGGGTTTTAGATGTTAGTAACTGATTACCAAATAACTGATGATCTGTCATTTGCATGTTTGCCTAGCTGTGCTTAGAACGAGGAATAGAAACATTGATAAGTTGGTGTATGAAATAAGGATAATTACTAATTTCCTCCCTTTGTGGGAACTCGTCCAAAAAGTCATGCAAGAAGAAACTTAGAGGTCACTAAAGTAATTAGGATTGTTAAAACTCAGAAAGGCAAAAAGGTCAAAATGAGGAAGATGAGTTACTTCATCTTCCTTAGGACCACTGGCCCAATTCAAGACCACCGACTCAATTCAGAACACACACTACGCATGCTTAATGACATGTAAGCTCATTTCCATATGAAATAGAGAATGGGAGGTGTTAATGCTATGAATATACATTTGTATTTTGGATATTCATAATATTTTGAAATAAAAAGTGTCATATTTGCTTGTATCAGGCCCTGCATCTTAGGGAGCGATCCCACACAGTGCCTGGTGCCAAATAAAACATGCACTTTCTAACTCTAAACTGTTAGAGAGTTTTTGTCTGTCTCAGTTGGATATCGGCATTAGATCGATATTCAGATTTTGGTAAATCAGGTTGATACAGTAATAGATACCAGATTACAAGTCTTTTTTTAGGTCCATGTACTTTTCTGGGATACTAATTTCTACAGTTTACCTGACAGCCTAGCATAACAGAGGGCTGTTGAAAAGGAGAGCAAAATTTTCAAATGGTTTCTTTAGTTATGGTTTTGTAGCTCACCTAAATTGCCCTAAATTTCAGGAAAATATCTATTATATATTTTTTAAGTAGTAGCCCAAACAAGATATAGATGGAATTAAAAATTAATGTTTTGCCAGATGAGAGAAGCCCAATGTGAAAAAGATTTACTGCAGCAATCCACAGACTAAAAAGAATACACAGCACTCCAGAAACTTGTTTTGTCCCTGACTTTCAAATCAATCACGCTATCAAATCAATAATATAATTTTTTTTTTTTGTGAGACCTAATGAATAACACATAGTTGGTTAAGGAAAACACTCCAGTTTCTGTAGCCAGTGGGTTGCTGCATGCATAGCATTTTGCTTGTTATCTAATGAGAATTGAGAGCTATTTTTTTTAGTGACATGGAATACAATTAAATCAATAAAGTGTTTATGGGCAGTGTTAAAAGAGTGAAGTACCTTCCACCTGTTGAAAAATAACTGACAAATTAAAAGTTGAGTGTGAAAGACAATAGCAAAATACACTGCCATTAATTTTTGTCTGAACCATTTCTAAATGTGCCTTAAAATGTGTGAAATCTGTGTCATCTATCCATTACCGGGGCAAGCCAGATGCTAATTTATGTCATAAAGATACCATATAAGAAACCACATAAATATATAGCCTAAAAGACTTAAGACAAACCCATTTTTTACACAGAATGACTAATCAACTACAAATTTTACTATGAGGTTGAAAGATCAGGTGGAGCTGCTGAAAAATGTTAAGTGTTATAGTTTAGGGGGGATCATACTAGTCCTTCTTGGCTTTAAAATATTACTTTATAGGCTGCCTTAGGTGTGACTGAGTGTTGTGTATGGGACAAGTACTATCAGTAGCAGTGGGGTTTTTTAATGTCCTGGGCTCTAAGGGTACTCTACTTCATCCCAGCTCCATACTGGAAGGGAAAAATGACTTGTATGTCCAGCTTCTCTCATAGAGACATGAACTAGAGCAAGTGCAACAACAAGGGAAATGTGTTGTTCCAGTAGATCCTCTCTGGGATACGACAAGAACATTAGTATTTCAGGACACCCTAGAATCTGGGGACCGAATCATCATTGCCATTTTCCTTTTTCCTTCACCCATAGTTTACATAGATTTAATTATATCTTGTATTTCTGTTTCTAGTGAAAAAAACAAATGTTACTCAGTCAAAGCCATTCTCTATTTTTTTTTTTTTTTTTTTAATTCTGGGTATTTAATTTCAGAATTTTTATTCTCAAGCCCTTTACATTTCTATTTCCCCCTTTACTTTGATCTTGATCAGGACTGTTTTCAGATTTTAAGTGATGAGAACTTTAAAGAGCAGGCAACAACTTAATTACCCTGATCAGGGGTCCCAGCTCACTGGCAGGTAAAGGAAAAGGCTAACAATGAATAAGACATTTTTACATGAGGTGTTTTTGAGGCTAGGTAAGAAAGACATTAAGATGATCAGAGAAGTCTTTCCATCTTAGTGCCTAAAACATGGGAGCATCTTGTATTTTTTTCTTTACCTTTTATTCTGAGAAAAAGAAAAGCTCTTCCCTTCCCTTCCCTTCCCTTCCCTTCCCTTCCCTTCCCTTCCCTTCCCTTCCCTTCCCTTCCCTTCCCTTCCCTTCCCTTCCCTTCCCTTCCCTTCCCTTCCCTTCCCTTCCCTTCCCTTCCCTTCCCTTCCCTTCCCTTCCCTTCCCTTCCCTTCCCTTCCCTTCCCTTCCCTTCCCTTCCCTTCCCTTCCCTTCCCTTCCCTTCCCTTCCCTTCCCTCCCATTCCCTTCCCTTCCCTCCCATTCCCTTCCCCTACTAAAGCACAGAGAGTCACAGTAGCACACAGGTGGCATCAGTGTTGTAGGTAACATTTTTTTTTTTCTGTAGAGTCAGAGACACAAGACATGAGTATCACTCCACTTGGCTATAGTAAGTCAGTAGAGGGCAGCAGTACATGTGCCCACTAAGCAGTTATTACAGTATAATGTACATTTTACTGATGTCTTAAAATGGATGGCTTGCTATATTTATGATAACATTTATTACAGGACATAGAGTTCATCTTGCTGGAACAAACCATTTAGTTCATCTTGTCCAGTAAGCGCTTGACAGTGGCAGTGAATAACTGATGTCTCAGAGCAAGCATAAAAATAAACAAGATGCACTCAGCCAATTGTGCAGTGCCAAACCTCTGCAGGCGATTAGATAACACCCTCAAGCATGAAATCTGATTACCTTATTATCATCTTAGCTTGCATAGGCACGGATTCTAAGCAATGCTATTAGTTATCCACTCCTCTTTAGAATGTAGCTGTAGTGTTTTGCTTCAATGAGTTCCTGTGGCAACAATTTTCACAAACATATTATGCAAACTTTTTTCCTTTTGATCAGTCTTGTTAACTGAATTTCAGCAGTAGAAACATATGTTCATATCTAAAATATAATAGCAGATACTTGAATAGACAGTTTAAATACATTTTTAGACTGAGAATTTAGTCAAACCATTATTAAAAGTCATAAAAAAAAGGCCTTAGTGTTCATGATTTTAAAGATAACAGAATGTGGGGGTTCTTTTCTGAAAGGGAGATAAAGAGCTTTTCTCCATTACCTAAATAAATGAAACTCATTCTACTTTTAAAACAAATCCTGAGATTCTCATGTACTCACATGGAACTCAGAGCAGAGGATTTAAGATAATGATGAAACAGGATAAGACTTGCAAAATTCTGCAAGTCGATAACAGTGGGTTTATAGCAGCTGCATAAAAGGGAGCCCATCCTAAGCTACAATGCCCTTGACAAACCTAAATGCATTTAGTGGTGCTAAGGAGGCTCGACTGGTTAACCGCTGACAGACCTGCCAAGGCAAATATGATAAAAACCTAGCAGGACTCAGTCTGAACAGCTAAAGTGTCTTGACTTCAATTCCTTCCCTCCTCCCCTTTGCAAGCAAGCTGGGAGAAGAGATACGGTTTGAAGAACAGCTTATAAGAAACTAAGACTTCTGTGTTATCAAGCTTCTCACATTACTGCTGATGAAATTTGCATATTAGGACTTTAAAGAACATGACTTACTGTCTGCCTCCTCTTTGTACACTTTGTTGGCATATGCCCATGACTCAACAACCCCCACTCTAAATCACCCATGGTCTGCTAGGAGTTTGGAATCACTCATGGTTATGTGGTGGCTAGACCCTGGCCGGACACCAGCTGCCTACTGAAGCTGCTCCATCCCTCCCCTCCTCATCTGGACAGAGGAGAGAAAATATAATAGGTTAATGGATTTAAAGTCAGGGAGAGAATCACTCCCTTATCTTTATTTTTTCACCTGACAATTCACTTAATTCATGTGCCAATGAACTACTGTCACAGGTAAAACACACTCGACTTTGGGAAACTTGTTTAATTTCTTATCAATCAAATCAGAATAATAAGAAGTAAAACCAAACCTTGGAACACCTTCCTCCTACCCCTCTCTTCTTCCTGGGCTCATCTTCACTCCTGATTTTCTGTACCTCCTTCCCCCACAGCAGTGCAGGGAGACAGGGAATAGGGGCTGTGTCAGTTCATCACACATCTCTGCTGCTACTTCCTCTGCAGGGGGAGTACTTCTCATACTTTTCCTCTGCTCTGGAATGGGATGTTTCCCATGGGAAACAGTCCTCCATGAACTGCTCCAACATGATTCCTTCCCATGGGCTGCAATTCTTCATTAACTGCTCCAGTGTGGGTCCTCTCCATGGTGCAGAATCCTTCAGGAACATGCCATTCCAGCATGGGTACCCTGCAAGCCCTGCCAGCAAACCTGCTCCAGAGAGGGCCCCTCTTTCCACAGGGCCACAGGCCCTGCCAGGACCCTGTTACAGCGTGGACTTCCCACAGGGTCACAGCCTCCTTCAGGCATCCACCTGCTTCAGTGTGGGGTCCTTCTTGGGCTGCAGGGGGATCTCTGCTCCAGTGTGGATCTCCACAGGCTGCAGGGGGACAGCAGCTTCACCACAGTCTTCACCACAGGCTGCAGGGGAACCTGTGCTAGTCTCTCCCCTTCTTCACTGACCTTGGTGTCTGCAGCTTTGTTTTTCTCTCTCCTCTCTCTGGTTGCAGTGGTGCAGGATTTTTTTTTTTTCACTTCTTAGATATGTTATCCCAGAGCTGTTAAAACGATTGCTGATGGGTGCATACTTGGCCAGCTGCAAGTCCAGCTTGGAGCTGTTTGGCATTGGCTCTCTCACAGAAGCCACCCCTGTAATTTCCTTCCCCCACCGATATCAAAATATTTCCATGCACACCCAACAGTTAATTACTCTTTTCACAGGTCTCCATATGCTATATCCTCTCTTTTAAATACCTGTGAAATAGCACTTTACTGTAGACTTTACTGTACTGCATAAATCTGACATCATTTTCTGCTGTAACCTAGCAAGGAAGTGTCAGATGTCAGATTACATTTAATGTTATAAAAGGACCATGCAGAATAGACAACAGTGAGTTAAGCATCTGGTTATAAAAATCTGGCATTTTAGTTTTCGTTTCCTTTTATTTTTTTTCACTTTTCATTTCCCATGGAAGTACTGCTCAGACAGTTCAGAAAATAGGTATGAGAATGAAAGAGGAAGCTCTGTTTGAATTGCCCAGGGTGAAAGGGCATCAGCATGCTGAAATGAAATCTTCCCCTCATTGTACCACATTTCACAGCAAAAAGAGAAGCTGACAAGAGCAGTGTTTGCAGTATCCCAGAAATAATGGAGATATTCCCAGATGAGAAGTTGAGGCACATTAAAGAAAAGGGGAAAATGAACAGTGTACATCCCTGTTTTACATTCTATACACCACTGCTTTCAGCAGCACAAATATCATAAGAAAAGAAACAGTCTTTTTGCTTATTTTTCTTGCTACTGCTTCCAGAACTATGTGCATTTCTCATTAAGCTGTTGTGGATTAAACACAAAAGCAATCCTGAGTGCTGGAGCCTCCTACTCTTTCACCTCTGTGCGCTTGGCACTGATACATGGAGTCATATGCTCCTTTTCTCAGCTTGCCACAGTGAAGACTGGGCTGTCTTCTGCATATCCAGGTATTTGTACCATAGTATGTTTTTTGGTTGGTTTTCGTTTGTTTTTTTTCAGTTCTGAGAGCATATATTACTGTGAAAACATAACTTTCTAGTGGCCATGGGGTAACTCCACTCTGTTCTCTGTCATTATTTTCGATATCTATATTGTTTGATTTGGTCCTTTTACAGCCTAACAGACAGTATTATGTCTGTTGCCACAGTAAAATTCCATGCCAGCATGAGGTCTTGGTTTCTATAGGGTTTAGTCAGCTACATATATAAAACTTTGTCCTCTGGTCTTTCCCACTGTGCCTCAAATTGCAAATTAATTTATAGTCTTTCCCTGGAATGGTTTTGATTCTCTGGGGGTGATGGGTACGGGTAATGTTAGGGTTTCAATTTTTCTTTTTTTAGGGGGGTGGTGGGCAGGTAGCCCTTCCAGTAACATAGAGATTAGGGGCTAGATACCATTAGGATCTTTCCTATTAAAGACAGACTCTGGTTGCTATGGAGTTACTTGCTGCCTTTCAGACTGGAGACGTCTGACTTCCTTGGCCACTTCTACTTGTGACATTTGAATCACATGCTGATGCCTTTGCTCTCAGCACTGTGACCCTGAGCCTGGTGTCCCAGCTCCTTGCCACTGCTCCTTTCCAGCTTACAGATCCACTCCATCTCACTTCTAAGTGTAATGACTTTATTAAGCAGCACTCAGCTGCTTTAGGCTGCAGAACAGCTGTTACAAGGGGATCCTGTTTGAAAGAGATATGCATTCCTCAGGAGATAAGACCATGCATTTCTAAACAAGGAAGGATTTATATAGAAACAGAAGTTAATTTCTAAAATACTGTTGTTGTGTTTTTTTTCTTTATTTTAATGATTTGATTTCAAATGGAACAGAGAGATAGGAAGGATATAACATACAAAACAGAAAAACAAGTGGGAACAAAGAGGGTTATTTGAGAAGAAAATTGAAAGCTTTTCACTTCTGTGGCCTTGGTAATTATCTTCGAGAATGTAAATGCATTTGCTTACCTTTGAGGGAAAGAGATGTCTTTTTAATAAAATTTACACCATGAAAAAAGTCTTTTTTTTTTTTTTAGTAAATAATGACTCTTCAATACTTCAATTTATGTCTTACATACCAAATAGTCTCATCCTTCCATTATATTTCATACTTGTGCTGAATGGTTTTCATTTGCTAGCTTGCTACTGTAAATGGAATTCATTAATCTGAGGCAAAAGTAATTATAAAAAAGAACATAAAATATCAGATTATTAGGATGATATCTTTCTCTGTCAAGATGGGTTACTTCAATCCATTCATCATCTCATAGAAACACTAAGTTACTTTAGAAGGAATGTGCCCTGAATTTAAATCTGAGGACACATACAAGAGTATGTCTAGGACTTAAAAAAAAAAGAAGAAGTCAATGCCTGATATATTAAAGTCTGGTTGTTAAATGCCCAGATATTTCACTTATGTTTTTAAAATGTGACTCTCACATTGAATCAAACCTTCACAAAAGTGAATTTCATGCCTGTCCAGAGTACTGAAATGAAGCATGACTGATGTGAATATATTCAATGGATTGTGGTAGCAACTCTTTCCCTTGTGGGAAATGATCAGTATTTCAACCTCTACCTTCCAGAGAAGGGTAGAGAATCTTCTTTGCAGTTCAGGAGTGTCCAAGGACTGCCTGATTTCTTTGAATTTTCTCAAAACTGGGCAGTGGAGCCCACTTCACTTCTGCTTCCTTTCATGAGTGTTATAGAAGTAATCTTTCCAACCTCCTTCCTTTTGTCACAGTGAGGACCAGGAGAGAGAATTCAGCAATACACAGAGGCAGATTTGTTTTCCCAGGACCTTTAGACTCTTTGTGTCCAGAGGGAGGTGAATCTCTTTCCTGGGGCACAGTACATGTGGATGCTGCTACTGCCGCTGGTGCAGCACAAGCAGAATTTGCTGTGGGTGCCTTTTGCTGTGATAGAGACCAGCATGTGTGTACACCTTCCTGCAAGATGGAAATTGTTCCCTTTGTCACAAATTATTTTCATCACTGGAGCGTCTCTTCATGGCAACCACCTCAGCTGAAAAAAAATCATATAAAGTATAATTCTCTGCAACCTTTTTTTTTCCTCTTTTATTTAAATTCTAAATAAATTGCATATATAAGCAGGGCACAAGACTCTTCTTTTTCTTGTACTCAACAGAATGTCAATAATGGTATGGACTTTCTCACTGCAAAAGTGAACTACAAGTTTATTTCAAATATCCCATAAAATCTGATAAAAACCCCCTGATAAAACTTTTGAAAATATTTTTAATTGTAGTTATCAGTAAACCATAAAAGCTGTCTATGTACTGTGTATCTTAGAGGTAAAAAATAAAAGCCTCAAAAATATGCTGCTTCTGAGAAAGGATAGCTCTGTATTTTTACCTAAGAATGGATAGTTCTGTGTTTTAACATATCTGTACATATTCAAGCATATTGTAAAATTCAGATGGGTGCCCTTGAAATGTGTACCTTTGAAATTGTTGCTAAGTGTAACATTGCCAAGAGAATGTCTTCAGGAATGCTTGACTCAACATTTTCTTGAAAAATATTTCTCATTTTTCTAGAAATGAGGCCTGGTTTTTAAAATGGAAGTGACTACAGAAATAGAGTGTTCTGCCCTGTCACTTGACTTAGAATTAAATTCTTTTGTAGAAACACATATTTATATGGAGCAGACTGATAAAGCCAAGATATGAAGAAGAAAGTATCTCACTTTAAGAAGATATTCAAAAGAATATGAAGTGCAATTCTAGCAGAGAATGTCTTGTTTGTCATAGAATATGTTTGTTCAGAAATGGATTTACAATGCTACAGGAAGCAATGTTACCTTTCTAGCTAATAGGAATCTTGACTACAAAAGGAAAAACTTATCATCTTGAAAAAAAACCCTGCATTTGATTTTTTAGGTGAAATTCTAAATTTTCATGACATATCAAACAGAACAGGAAGTATCATTACTCTATCATTAAATAACAAACCGAAACTCTGTGGAGTAGGTTAAATCATCTAAAACTTGGGTGTTTTGTTCTTTGGGGCTTTTTTCATTGTATTCACATGCTCTTACAAATTCTTGGAAATATGTTATGGATTTAAGGAAAGGTTTCACTAAAAAAAAAAGAAAGTAGGCATATTTACATTTTTTAAAGTATTCAGTTTACGGTCTCTTAATTGTTTCTGTATTGATAGTAAAACCACAATGCAGCTAGTGTGAAGTCTTTTTATCTGTAGGCAATGGTCTGTAATCTTCTATTTTCTGTCCCCAATTGTCAAGAATAGACAGAAAAATATCAACAGCTTCCAGTGATAGTTCAGCCAGGCAAAAATCAGAGTGTAGTCCCTTAGGAAGTCCTGATATTGTGACATTTGTGTCAGCCTAAGTCAACTACTCAAACTTTTTTGTAGGACAAAATATTCAGCGAGTTCAAAAAGTTTGCAACTTAAAAATGACAGAATTCCTTGTTTTAATTGGGTTTGTTGTACAGCTGAATATCCCTGTGCTGACACATCAATGAGGGCATTCTTTATGCTTTCCACCTCTTTTTCTTGTTCTACATGACTTGACTTTACCAGATGAGGCATTTATCAATGTCATAACCTGTCCAGGAAGGTATGGACCCATAGGAAACCCAATCATCAGTGTAGGCATAACACCATGCCATCACTAGTAGATATAGCTACACTGTGAACTACTCACGAGAAAACTGTACTTGAACTGGGCAATTTAAAATGTTTTGGTTAGATTCAAATTTATTAATCTAAATAAATTAATTAGTCAGTTTCAGTGAGAAAAACAAATTAAACCTCCATGTAATTTCCATAGAGAAATTTCACTTAGAGAATTCTTTATTTGCTATTCCTTACCTAAGTGCAATTTCTTTGTCCAGCTCATAGGTATCATAGTATCTAGCTGTAAAATGAAAAATAGTAAATTGAAAGCTGTGATTGGAACCGAGACTTTAATGCAATTTATTGAAGAGAGAAGGGAACCTCCATCCATTTCTGGCATCAGAGTCTGCTCTGTGCTGGATATCAGTAGAATTATACTGGTACTCATGACAGAAAGGGGGGCAACTGTCAAACTGAAGGGACTTCAGGGACAGTCAACCACGGTGCACCAGGAATTGTGGTCTGTAAACATGCTGTGGGCCAGCCAAATCCATGCCAAAGCAAAGGTCGAGATTCTCCTTTTGTATAAAAACACTAGCAGTAACAGGTCTCTACAGGATTTTCTGAGGACCATGTCTGTGCCAAGTTACTTAGCAAAATATTTGATGGTTGTTGTTAATTTTGCTGGAAAATGGTTTTAGCTTCAGTCCATTGACTGGACCAAAGAAAAAAATCAAAGTTGACTGTCAAAACTTGACTCACTGCTACCTGTGCTGTAAACTTATGCTATGTTACTGAAATACATCTTCTAAATTAACAATACAGTGTGTTTCCTTTTAGTCTTTCTGTCACAGGTATATCTTAAGGAAAAAAAACACTGAAGAAAGAAAATATATTAGCTGAGAAACCTCATTTGCTACTGTGATTATTTTGAGAACAATAGAAGGTTTTTTGATTTATTTTTTAGCTGAACAATCTGAAAAACTCATACAGCTCCCCATCCTAGACTGGCTCCAGAGCCATTGAGTACAAGTCCAAGTGTTGATATTGATATGGAAAATTTTAATATGGAGCTTAATTTTGATGGGGAAATATTAACAAATATATTAAAAAAAAATCATCCCACTAGATAAAAGTACTACACATTTAATAAAACCAAGTACACAATAAGATAAAAAATTGCAATCAACTCTATTCTTCTGTAAATATTCACGAAGGCCGTTATTTTTAAGCATGATTTGGTATTATCTCCAAACCATTGACAAATAATTATTGAGCTCAAAACACCAAGGAGCATTTGCAGTGAAATGCTGACAAACATCTTAATTGTAAATCTCTGAAGATCTGATTCATATTAATATGGAAATTAAATATTAAAAGGCTAATGCTGGACTTTGCAGTCTGTTATCTTGCATCCTAAGCACTTGCAGTTTCATAGATCAAATGTTTCTTCATATTCCAGAGGAAATTGCCTTTATTTTAGTTCAGAAAGTAATGATCTATTTGCTTAATATATGCATATTAGAGGTATTACTGTTTCCGTAAAACACTGGAAATTGCACCTCTGGTTCAGCATCCCTGGAAACACTTACACCTGGGGTATTATTCAGTGTGGATGGGTCATACAGGCCACACTGGGATTCTGGAATAGGGGTTACCTGTGCCTATGGTTAGGTGTGTGCCACTGGGATTTCTTCCTCCAATTCATACTGGATATGGCTACTCTGAGGACAAGGATTACTCTGCAGTATGTTCCAGATCCTACTAGTCCCTTCCTTAGCTGCGTTGAGTACTTGGCCTGACAATGTAACATAGTGGTGGTAAGACCCTCTCACCCTAAATCTGTGATGCATTCAGCAATTAGGATGCCCTCCCAGTTCCCACTCTTACAGTTTTAATTATGCATAGGTTGGAATAATTCTGATAACTGACTTTAAAAATAGGAATATTTTTATGCAAATCTCTTAAGCGAAGCTTTCACCAAAGTAGTCAGCCACCTGCATATTCCTAAGAAATAGTCTAATACGGCCTTCTTGCACCAAATTCTTTGCTAAAAATATTAAGACACCTTGCTAACAATAGGATTCTGGTGTACTTGGTGCTTGTGTCATATTGAAACCATTACCATCAATGTATATATTGCACTGTGTAGGATCAGAGGTACAAATCAGTCATGCAGACTTAGATGGCAATGGCCTGCATAGTTTCACACTGGAATGGAGATTTGCTGGAGGCTAAGATGTCTTCATGTGGAAACACTACATCTCTGCAGGGAGCTCAGACCTGCTGTGTCAGAAATGGTGCTACATGAAAACACATGCATTGCTCGAATGAATGCATCACTATTATGTACCAAACAATGAATCATATTCCAGAACCCATTCAGTGGGTTAAGGAGCAGATGGTATTTTTACCCCTAAAAATATTCAAACATTCTAAAGCCATACTTTCTAGCAAGGACCATATTTTACTTGGAAATAAAAACCCTGGAGTGTTGCAATTATTAAAGGATCAGGGGCATGGATCATTGATAGAATGATGGGATCAATAAAAGAACTATACAAGCAATAGGCCTGGAAGCAAAAGGCCTGTGTGTGAGAAAAACTCTCCATGAGAAAATCCCTGTGTGACAGGGCTGGGAACAAAGAGGGAATTTGAAGATTTGCAGCTGTTCAGATAAGACCCGGAGAAGGAGAGGTAAACTCTGAATTCTTTTAATCATAACATAACTGTAGAAGCTTGCCAATGTAAGTCCAGTTATGTAGAAGTAGAAATTCACTTTGATAAGTTTTTAGCCACTTAAGAGTTAACAAGCTGGTATACTATATAAGTGCCTCTGGATTGCTAATAAACGGAGTTTTGCTCTTATCAACCATATTGGCTGTTCTGCAAGTTTCTCCCCCCGCCAGAGCCCGGACCTCTCTTCTTTTTACAATTCCAACACTGGAGAGATTTTTTGTTTTCAAAAAGAGAAGCATTGTCATTTGAATTCACAACTTCATGAGAAGATACATATTTCAGAAGGAGATGCTTCTAAATGTTCCTCTTTGACTGAAACTTTAAGTACTCTGTAGATTCTAAAGAAGTATCTCTAAAAAAATATCAAACATAGTCATTCAGGCAGGTAGATAATATACATATTTTCAAGGCATATGTAATTTTCGGCCTCAAGCCATTTGTTTCTTCAAGATAGATATTATATTATAGTTCAGGAAATCCTACTTGAGGAGTCATTATAATTAGCAATCCAGAGCTACACACTTGTCAGAAGAATTGTTTTGCTGTCACCTAAGTCAAGGTTTTTTTTCTCCTCTCTCTTTTCCTCAACTGAAGCCAAAAATTTCCAAGCAGCTTGTCATTAGATGTGTCTAAAGTACAGATATCCCTTGTGGATGGCATCTGATAAATTATTTTCAAATATATTACAGTAAAGGGCAGCTACAGCAAGCAGTTGCAATTTGTTTGATGTTGTTCATCAAGGTTTCATTGAGAACAGGTGGCACATACCCAGGATGAGTGCATATTATCTGTCTTTAAATATTCTTGATAATAGAGCATATTTATACTGCTGGATGACATTACATATAAAGGACGATTGTTTGACTGGGTAATAGGATTTATATAAAAATATGCTAAGCTACCTCTTCAACCTAAGATTGGTCTGGGGAAGTTTCTTTAAATATTATCAACTGAAGTAAGATTTTCTGTAGAAAGACTTAAATAAGCAGTCAGGACTTAGAGGAAAGAGCTTATTTTCCTAAAGGGAAGCTTAATAAGAATTTCAGTTATCTTAGTGTCTTAAAAGCTTTGCAACCATTTTTAAGGAATGCCGTTAATCAGATTTTCCTGTCTATTTGCCTGTATGCAAAGTGACAAGGAAAGGTGCATAACAGTAAACACCTACAATACATAGTAATAGCATTCTATAGTGTTTTTTAAAACAAAATCAATAACTTGAGAACAGAAATTTTACTACCTGAGGTGGTAGTAAATGAAGACCTACAAAGACGTGCCAACAAACTCTTTAAAAGAGATTCTTTGATCTGAATCCCTGCTTAGCAGATATTTTCTTACCCTCCTGTTTTATATTTTTTTTATATCATGACAGGCTTGACATACTTATTGCTCAAAAAGTAATACTTAAAATTAAAAACATACATACTTTGCTTAAACGTATCATCAGTAAGGAGAGCAAGCATTTTTGTACTTCTAAATGTGTGTTCAATTGACTGGTTGTTTCAGACAGAATTACTCTTCATCTTCCTCTCTCTGTTCTCCAGACCTTTACTTAATCAGTTTCTTACACTCTCCTCTTCATTATTCTTATTTTGGCTGGCACACAATTCCAGCTTGATATTTCTATCACCTAATTACATTACTAGTAAATAATTATTCATTATTAATCAGCACAGATATGTTTCAGATATAACACTAGATATGGATGATGCAGTTATCCATTGTAAATTGACATTTCTGCTGGCTTTAGCCATGACTTCTTCTTGTACCCAGTATGTTGAACTCACATTGTGTTTGTCTCCAAGATTCCTCTTGACAATCCTTATGTGGCAATGAACTCTTAATGGCAGAAATTGTCCACAGTCAGTTGTGGCACTTTGTCCCAGAAAATCTAGCGATACATTTATGGTTCTATCCACTGCTATGGTTCTAAGAATAAAAAGATAAGTAATGACTTCCTAATTCTTCCCCAAAAGGTTGTCCAAACTTGGAAAGGCCTGGTTTCAAGCTGTATTCTCAAGTATTATATTTTTTCCTGCAGAATCACTCAAGTATTATATTTTTTCCTGCAGAATCACTCACAATATCAATCTGGAAAAAATGTGTTTTGTGCACATAAATCCTAAAGGAAGTCCTCTGTTTTGTTAATTTAAAAACCTTGTCTGGGTCTATGTTCTAACATCATTACTAGTGTCAAGTTTAAAGCAGTAATTATGATTGATTTACTGTTATCATTTGTGCCATGGCATATATGCAAAGTAACATGAGTTCTCTTCTGCCTAAGATTTAGAAATTCAGTTTTCCAGGACTAGTCCTTTTGTTGGTCTGCAAGTCACATGTGAAAGGTCTTTGACATGTAATTTATCTCTGTAATTTATTATTTTTTTTATCAATCAATAAATAATTTGATGAAGCCTGCTTTGTTCATGAAAATGTACAAATTATTTCACTATTTCTGGATCTTTTGAGTCACAGCTTTTTTTCCTGAAAATCAATGGCTGTGTTGGCTTTTTGTTGCATATCTCAGCATCTTCTGTTAATATCTCCCAGTGCATGCTGAGGTCTATACTCATTGTTTGACCTACGGGATGTTCTTCTCCTGCTAGTCACCAGGCATGTTTCAAAAGTTATGGAAGTGTTTTGCTAGCATTCCACAGCTAGTGAACAAAAGGCCAGGGAATGGCTTCTATAGGTTTCAGAATCCATACTATCTCTTTACCCAGAAATGTCTTGGTTTTCAGTGTTTCACCTAATATTGCTGATGCCTAGAGAAAAAGATAATGCAGTTTTTCTCAAATGTCCCACCATCTGCTTTGAGCACCAACAAATATGTTTCTAAATATATTCTTATCTGTTTTGAGTATAACTTTCTTTCCTGAGATATTTGCAACTCTTTTTTTGAGTTGATAACTGAAAACATTTTAAGAACATCTGATCATGTAGTTTCTGCAAAGAGGATGAGAAATATCTCACATCTTAGAAGCTTATTTTAAAAATTATTGTATGTTTTTATCTCCAATGACTTCATTAAATCATCAACAACATCTGGTGAGATTAGTTGACCAGTTGATAGACTGGCAAGGACTTTCTGCTAATATTCACTGGATTATTCAGTTTTCTCAAGTATTTCATGTAAGATTTGAAAGTGTCCTTGAATTTTTTTTTAAATTAAAAAAAAATTATAATTATTGCAGAAATTATGAAGGTGTTTTTCAGTTATCTTAGATTTCCCAGCAGTCTCATAAAAGGACTTCATTGCTTAGGAATTGAGGTGCACCTATTACAAAATTCTGTTTAAGAACTGTAGTCTGAGTGGTTTTTGTTTGTGGTCTCTTCTATTGCCAGATGTACTGTGATTCTCCAGTCTGAGCCAACAAGCTTCCAAACTTGAGCTAAAAAATACATCCATCATCTCTTCATATAGGGTACATAGTTTGGATTACATGTAAAAGTTCAAGCACTCATGACACAGAGCATCCGCAGCCTTTTCTAACTCCTCATAAACCTAAACAAAGTTTCAAATCAGTGTAAGAAATCAAAAGTAGTGAAAGGCTTCCATTAGCATACTCTTTTTGATAACTGAGGTGCCCTTCAAATAGACACATGCTTTGTGAATATGAGTAATTATAAAAGACTTAATCAAAAAGCACTTAGCAGATGTTATCTCAAGCACTGCTGATACTTTTAAGTGCATCTCCAAGTGGGCAACATCAGAAACGTAATTATCTTGAAGGCAAGGAGAAAATTCACTCAATGTTAATCTAAGAAGTGTTTTTTATACAACTTCAGCTCTTATGTGTTCTCCAATGACTGGTTTGTAACAGGTGAAGAAGGACAGGTTTATTTTAGGGGACTGAGCAGGGGAACAAATAGAATCTTTTATCGAAGTTCACTAAAACAGTACCACAAACCAGCAGAGAGATTATCCCATAAACTATTTTAGTTTGGAAGTAGGCAAACAGACATAGTAAATAACATATCAATTTTTTTTTCTTTTTTCTTTTTTTTTTCTTTATTCCATATATCATGCTGACAGTGTTATTTACCTGTACTGGAAATGGAGAAGGTTCAATCCTTTCTGAGTACTTTAACAGGACAGAAACAATATAATTGCATTGATTATTTTGTACTTACTTCTTGCTCTATTAGCAAGTGTATTTGCAGATGCTGATCTAGTAAAAAGAGACAGAAAAGCAACTTCCCCTAAATGAGACAGCATTCCTTCCTCCTCAGATCTGACAATTTTATTCCAAGATGGAGTTTCTTCTCTATAGAAAAGTTTGAATATTTCTTGTGGAATGAAAAGTTTGTATCTGTCCCTGTAATAATCCAGTGACACTAAGAATGTTTCAGATGTCTGAATGTTCACAGTGTTCAGAACTGGGTACTTCCTCTGTCCTTCCTCTGTCCTTATGACTTTCTCTTTGTCTCTATGACAAAGATTCCCTATTGAATCTTTGTAGAGTTTTTAGAGGGAAGGACACCATGACTCCTTCGCTCTTTCTACTTAAGTGTTACCATTCAACCATAAACTTGTTCCACCTAAAATTTCTTGTATGGCTTCAATTTTTTATTTTGCTAATCTCAACTTTATATTTCATACTTTCAGAAAGGATTCTTGGATATGCAATGAAATCCCTTCTTTTGAACAAAAGAATGTGAATGTGAACAAAAGAATGTAAATGGGAGGCATGTCTGTAAGCTTCCTTTTGGTTTATGATGTGTATTCTTGGATATTTTTTTTAATTCACTGACTTTCATATGTCTTCTAACCAACACTAATCCTTCTGTAAGAATTCTTAATATTTTCAAACTAGAAAAGAGATTATTTCTAATGAACAAAACCATTTCTTCACAGACAGTGTTTGCCAGATTGTTCAGTCTGGATTTTATCACTCTCTTCTCTGCTGCTGTTATTTTGACTTCGCTGCTACCACACAAATGGGCCTTTTTATGAGAAAGAGGTTCTTCACCAACAGTCTGCTTACTGTGTAAGTTGAGGAACCCATCTACCTTTTTCTTTGTCATATAGATTTGCCTCTCTTCACCTGCACATAAAGTATTTTCTTTAACTGGGTTCTTCTTCCTTTCCATTTTATTTAGGTGTTGTAACCGCTGGACTCTGCCTAGCAGGCTGCTGCTCCCTGAGAGCTCAGCGAGGGTTTCCTAGGGCCATGCGATCGGTCGCATCCTGGAGTCCATTTCGGACAGCCCCGCGATCTGCCTCCGGCAGCCAGCAGTGTTACAACGCACTGGATGGTAAAGAAGGTAGAGAAGGGTCTCTCATGAGGGTTTGATCACACCTTTTCCCCACAATGTTCAGAGGTAGAGAGAAGTGGTCGGCGTGTGGGATGGTTTTGTCAGGGGCCCAGGGGTAGTCCCTGGGCGGGGTTGGGGTACAGGAGCCAATAGGGAGAAAACTGAGGGAGTGGCCAAGGCTAGGGCGGGAACAGGGGGAACATACAGAATCAGGGGATTAACAGGCCACCGCATTTAGTACTTGCTTTTCTTAGCCAAAACATCTCACTTGTTTTAAATCACTTGGAGCCTCCCTGGCTTTCCCTAGCCAGCATCATTTTCTAGTTGCAGTTTTGACAGAAGAGTATTCAAAAACTGGTTAATGTGAATGCCTTTGCTTCTGCTTATACCATATCTGCATTATTTCTCCCTTGCTGAAGTTTCAGTAATGCCAAAACTGGAATATGACTGTGAATCTCAGAAGAGGATGCTGTGAATTTATGTCCCTAAGTGACATTCACTTGACATATTAATCTTCTGAATTTCTGTCAGTATTCATGTCTTTCATGCACATTTAAAAAGATCTATCTTCACTGCCTAATTTCATAAATGAGACACTTATGTTTCAAATTTGCAATAAAATATTGCATTGATTATAACTTACATTATGCAAATGAGAGAGATACTAGCAATATATAAAAAGCCCATTCTAGTGTTGTGACATCAAATTTTAGTTCACATAAAATAGAAACTCTATTCATACATAGAAATAATCCTTCTTGACTCGGAGTTTGCCGCCTCCAATGATAGTTGTTATGATCACTTCATTGCCTATAGCTCTGAGTTAGAGAGCTAGAAATGGCATAACCATAATGAAATTATATTAATATATTCAATCCAAAAACATGGTAACAGAAGCAATAACCCTCCTTATGAAAAATTCCTTGGATAAGATTCCCAAATTCAATTTATTTCTCACAATCTAAGGAACTATAAAAAAACCTGGAAAATCTGCTTATCTGAATCTGAGCAAGTATGGTTTCATTATATATTGGAAAGAACACAAGCTCAAGTAAGGTATTTTTCCCTTTTGCTTGTAACTCCTATGATGAAGGGATAGGTTTTGAGCATTGAAGTAGTGGATTTTTTAATGTTTGGCCCAATTACAGTTTGTTTTGGCAGAACACTTCTATTTGACAACAAATATATGTTTTCCATGTCCTAAATGATTGGTTTCCACCTTCCAAACATATTACTTCACAAGGCATCATTTTTCTTTGCAATAAAAATTATAGGAGGTAGAGATGTTTACATGGTACAGAGGAAAATAGTCAATAAAAGGGGGCTTGCTGGCTACCAACTTGCAGAGTACAATTGCCTGAACAAAAGACTTAGGCCTATTACAGCCATCTGCTGACCCGTTAGGTAGCAAGGCTTTTCCAAAAGTGTCCGGAGTAATCTTTTAGTTGCAATATCTCTTTTCTTGGGGACAAAAAAAAAAAAAAAAGAAGAAAAGTTCAGAATCTGTTTGTTGTACTGTTTCTCTGAATTTCATTACTCTGAAAGCCACACAGTGAGCGATGTGCTGTTGGTGACAGCCCTGCCAAAGCTTTAGGCTTTTGCTGCTCTAGGTACAAAAAGTAAGCCCACAGTGAGAGCTGCCAGGGGCATCAGGCCTCCCTGTGGACAGCAGCTGACACACAGCAGCTCCCTCAGGAACAAGAGCCACCACAGTAGCAGCATGTTCTCTCAGGGCTCTGGCATTAATGTTTTTGTAACTCCTGTTTCACAGTGTCTGGACGCCAGCTTGCTCTGATCAATTACTTCTTATTTTGCCTGTGTGTAAAGCTGGCACTGAAGTGGATCTGCACATTTCTGGCAGTATGATAGCAAAAAAGGTCTACTTGGTTAAGATCTAGTCAGGCACAAGTCACAGACAAGGGGGACATTCATTGTGTAAAGTGCATATGCAGGGTGATGAACTTCACTCAACTAAGCCACAGAGATTTTCCCTGGCAGCCTTCTTATGTCTGAGCTTCCAAGTTAAAAGACGTCATGGGCAGCTGCTGGGGTTAGTGAGATCAATCATGGAGTAAGTGGGGTTTTTTTCTCTTCCCTCAAGATGTGACAGCAGAGAGCAATCTGTGGGTTAGTTATGAGTACAAGCCTGGGCAAAATGAATAGGGGAAGAAATTCCACATGGAGATCATTGAGAGGTAGGTGGGCACTATCTCTTTTGTATTTAGATCTGACACTAATTCAAAGCTTCCACTGCAATGAATGGAACCTAAGATACTATGAATTTGGGGATGAAAGAAACCCAGTCATTCATTTTAGGAAACCAATTAAAAATAATGATTGCACATACTCAGACAAAATGTGGTAACATGCGGCCTGCCTGATTAGTGTTTCATAAACCACTGTTGTATTTGGTCATAAACGACACATAAAAGGAAATGTTGGTTTAATCCTTTGTTCCTAACTTACATGTTGCATATGATCTTCCTATGAAAGAAAGCAGAACAATAGAGTCTGGTTACTGCCTCCACAACAAAAAGTGAGCTCATATGAAATTCTAAATCAAGAAAACAGATTTTATTGGCAGCCATTTGTATGAAGTAATATACTCCAAGAACATAGAATTCCTTATTAAGGATAATAAAGAATGTAAGACTGTGAGTGTCATATTGGTCAAGAGAAATGTAAATGTATCTGAGAAAAGGATGAAAAAAAAAAGAACAAATGGATCAGTCATGAAAAATTTGAATATTATTTGGGTAAACAAAGCTCTTGTTAGTCAATTCAGGTGAATGTTCTTGCCTTTACATATTATTGTAGCTTCATAGCTCAGTCTTTGGAGAACAGGCTTAGCTCTCTGGTGGTGACTTGCATTTGAAAACTGAACTAAACCATATGTTTAATGCAGAAGCTTCTTTTATATAAGTGAGATTTTCAACTTTTCATATGATATGTTTGAATCACTAATTGCTAATTGCAGATTCCCTCACTGTTCTTTTTAGTGACATATTTGTACCAACCACTGAAGGATTATATCGAGAGCATCAATTGGTGCATAAATATTTATGAATACTTAAGTGGAATAATCAAGTGTAATAAACTCTCCAGAGATACTCCTGGTATCTGAAGCGAATTTTAAGAATCATATAATATATACATATATGCTGTGAAAAAGGTTAACATTTGCCTTGCCAGAATCCCTCTTTTATTAGAGGAATTAATTTGCTTTTGAGCTTTCCAAACAAACTTCTCACTTAAAATAGTTTTTTTTTGGGGAAAAGAGATCTCTAGGCTAGTAAGAATAATTTTATTCCCAGTTTACTTCTCAAGAGACAGCAGTGCCTCTTTAAGTTTGTGACTTAAAATTTTGTTAGCACTGTAGTTTTTCCCCTTCAGAAGTACAGAACTTCTGTAATTTCTTATGGCTTTATTAGCAGCAGAGGCTGAAAGGAGCCCTGCTCAGTAAGAAAACTAAGCACAGCAGTAGGCACCTACAAGGCACCTTGTTGCACCCTGTGCAGCTTTTCAAGTGGAGAAGCCTCAAAAAGTGCAAAGGGAAGAGAGTTATTCCCCATTCCTGCTTCCATTTAGGACAAGATATTGCTGCTGGATATCTAGAGGAATTTGCCATTGTTGTGGCAAATTTTGTGGAGTTGCCCTGTTTCTCTCCTTGGACTGAAAAAGAAGTACTGATTATGAAGTTTTATATTAGGATGTCTCTGACAACTCACTGGCTGCTCAGAAGCATAATTACAGGTAATATGTGTAACACATAAAAAACTGATTCTGCATAATGGTGACATTTTTAGAGATTTTTATGGAAAAAATAGGTTTTTTACATATTTTGACAGAAACTGAGACCTGGAATGCAGATATAGCCTGTTACAGCAGGGATTACTGCAACAAGCATATTTCAAACCAGGAGTGCCGTGGAAACAAAGTATATATGGACAGATTCGTGGTAGATGTTTCAGAGATGTTTATTTCTCCAGCCGCATGGCCGAGGCTCTGCTCAGGAACCCCGCAGTCACGGGACCCCAGGGTCCTTGGCCACACCAGGGAACACAAAACAACCAATGGGAAATGAGACTGAGCAGGGGCAGGGAAACCCCGTGTCTCCCCCCCAGGGCCCCTCTCCCAGGGCTCCATAGCAGGGGAGGAGACCCCAACAATAGCCAATCCTACATATTCTCTCTTGCTGTCAGGATGCTAAGTCTCTGCAATTTATTATTTTAATACTCCAGTCATTCCAAAATCTTTCCATTTACTCCTAACTTCCAGTGAACTTAGTCTTGACACACAAAGCTGTATCATGTCAGCCTCACTGGAAAGAGAGCATTATCTGGGAATCTTGGCTTTAGGCTTTGTCATCACCATTCCTGAACCACAGCTTGGTCTAAGGGTTTGGACTATAGCCCTTTACATTTCTTGTCTTAGCAGAGTGATATGTTAGAATTTAAATCTAAAAGTAAGATATTTAAGAACTAAAATTATTATAAATTCTTTTAAAATTTTTATAAATGAAGTTCTTAATCTAAATTTTACTAGTGATTTCCTCCAACTTTTTGTGGTACGACAACTGGAATTTTAATTCCAGAAATTAATACTCTCACGTCACCTCTTAATGCACAAAAACTTCCATGAATTAAATATAAAACTAGGAATTCATTCAAATTAATCCTGTGTTACTTTTTTATGAATTCTATTTCACTGTGGTTTCAAGGCTTCAAGCCTTGAACATTACTTTTTTGATGGCACATAACAAACTTGATGGCCCAAATACCCTGATTCAATTTCGGCAGTTCTAGACTATGATCTTGCAATGAATTCAGTGACAACAGAGATCATTACAAAAGTCAGGGATCAAGACCTGACACAAAGAAAAAGCTAAACAGATCAGGGTCAGTGGTGTGTATGCACTGAAGAACTGATTCATGTGCTCATATCCTATTAACTGTTATTTAATGCTGAAGTGATTTGCTGAGTATTTCCCTGGAAGATTTGCATTTCAACTCATGCAAAATGAGAAGCACCACTGGATATTTCCAATAGTCTCACAAGAAACTGGCAAAATATTGTCATTCCATCTGAGGCAGATCACTAAATCAAATGGAACATAAAATGCTGAGGGGTTTTTTTGATAATAACATAATCCATTTTACACCACATCCCCTCTCTCTATTTCATGCAAGTAGGTATTATAGGTAAGGAAGGAAGGAGGAAACGGTGTTATCCCTGTTTACTGAATAAAAGAATTCATCATCCAAAGCTTGGTCTTGCATATTTCATTACCATTAAACACACAGAGATAAAAAAAAAGAGTTCTGATGTTCCATTTTGATTTTAATTTCCAAAGGCATTTCATAAAGCTCTATAATGTATGTTCACCCAGTGATAACATTCTCTTTAAATAACTTTCAATATTAGTAGCGACATGATGATCTTTTTTCCCATTAAAAATGTTTTCCTCAGTGATAAATAATCAATGTCAATTATTTTGTCTCCATTTTGTGGAGAGATGAATAACCGAATAACCAGGCACAGCTAAATACTGCTGCAGAACAGGTTTATGTAGATGTATAACTTTATTCTATTAGTATACATTCATATATAATAACAACAAATGTATAGTTGCAACTCCTTTTTTCCTACTCTTCATATAGGAGAAATACTATTTAATGTGTTGCTGTAAAAGAAAGGAGCAGAACTACTTACTAAGTAGGGTTTTAAGCCTTCATTTAATTTCCTTTTTCTCTTGGGCCATAAAATAACTCATGAAATATGAGATATTTAGTATGACTAATTAATCCCCATCTGATGTTTTTTTCTAATATTATTACCATATTAATTAGCTAATTAGCCTAACATTGCCAATGGTAATAAAATGAAAGCAATACTGGAACCACTCTTGTTGAGTTGTAGTCTGGCAGACTTCATTGCATTTAAAGTATTTCTGAATACTTTATTTAATATAAATAATATTATAAATACTTTATTTAATATAAATAATAAATATAACAAATTGCAGTTCTAGGGAGGGAAGGTAAGAATTGCACCCTGTATCAAATCTATTTGACACCACCAGAAAGTCTACCAGGCAACTTCAAGGCAACAGGCCTTTTATACCAACATGTGCAACTCGAGATACTGATGTTCCCTTTCCTTTCTATGAAAATAAAATAGTACCAAGTAAGAATTTTTAAGACAAGGAAGAGATGGTTCAAAAATTCAGCATATTTCAATTGAATACACAGATCAGTAGACAGATAGATAACAGTTAGGTAATCAGACATTATTGTGAGGGAATTGTTTAGAAGACTGACAAACCAGGCCAATTTTTGAACTTCACTGAATGAATTAGTGGTACATTTCTTGCTAAAGTTTTACTTGTGAATTATTAATCACAATCGCTACACATGCAACACTATTAGTCTTTTATACCCATGTGCTGAATTATCTCTGAATATACAATAACATAGGGCCAATGATCTATAGTTGCTAACAGTGGCCATCCTTCTTGGTGTTATTAGTCACTAACGTCCAAGTGATCAGGCTGGAGAACTCATTGATCAAGGGCCAAAACCAAAGGGATTTTCTCATCTTTCTTCTTGATTTTTCCGTACTTATGTCTGATGGTTTTATGTCATCTTCCTCTCCTCAGAAGGGGAGTCTAATCCATCCCAATCATGTTTCTACGGTTTCCTTTGTTTTGTCAGTCATCCTTTTGTGTATCCAAGGAATGCTATTTGTACTCCTTTAGACTTATCTTTCTCTGTCTTGCACTTCTTCATTAATTAGACACGTGCCTTTACATGCCAACACACACCTCTTTGCTTGCCACTTTGGTGGACCTACTGCCCATACACTAAGTAAAATGCTTATACATTTTTTTCTGATGACACCATGACACAAAGTATCATCAAACTGTTTTAAAACTATGTTAGTTTTCATATAATCATATTAAAGGCAATAATATTATTTATATCCTTATCATCACACTGTTAATTTGTAAGTGCTTTAGTTACAAGAGTTAGGCAGCAGAGTGCCACCTCATGTTGATCGCAACTGAAAACAATTTGACATTTTTCTATGGTAGCTATGCAAAGCATGTTTGGTTAACTCACCTCAGAGAATAATGAAAAAATGTTTATGTATATTCAGGGTCTGAGTTCTGAAATATAAACTCATTACATTACAGCACTGGCAAAATAAAGAGGAAAGGAATAAAGTTTAAAAACCTCACTTTTCTTTCATTAATAAACACCACTTAAAAACTGTTTTCTTGTTAGACTACATCAACACTATTAGCATTAGACTTGGTTGGAGTTTTAAAGTTGTAGCAAAGTAAAGAGCCTCTCTGATGAGTTCAATTTGTAGTCTAATGATCTAAACAGAGTCCATGAAAGTAGTCTGATGCAATCCTACAAAAAGGAGGCTATGTCAAAATGAGGCTTATCCTGGCATCAGTTATTGGTTCCATGCAATCTTCACTCAGTACTCTGTCCAAGCAGTTCCTTAGATGTGCTCAAATTGCTTATACAAACAAGTGCTCATCACAGTGTAAAAGGATCAAGACAGTAGAAAAATGTTCAATGTTTACTTCCCAATTTTATAGCTGTCCTCAGAGCAACTCAAATCTCAGCAGGACCCCCTGAAGTGGGTGATACCACTTTATCACCATAGAACACATACACTCACATTAGTCATGCTACAGTGACATTTAAACTGTGCTTGCTTATCTGAAGAGAAAGAAATCATAAATCCTATCTTAAGCTTTCCTAGAACTTTTTGCTTGTAGCTTTTTCACTGCAAGTTCACCTTTATTATCTTTTTTCCTCAGGTGCTTGTTCCCACTGGCTGATCCTAATCCTAGGACCTGATATACCACCTCCACAAGTGCCTGGCAAAACTTGCTCTAAATCAAATGTTTTGTTTGGATTTCTGTTCCATTCTTGTGGATAGCTAAAGGAAAGTCTTTGACTAAAAAGTGTTATTTTCTTTCATTATGTTCTGCAAGACACCTTGAATTATACTCTTCTGTGCCAATGAATGCATTCAAAACACCACAGGAACGAAGGAAGCAGCCTGTTTCCTGAGTTTTCTCTGGGATAACTTAGGTGAAAAAATGGGAAATCTTGACTAATTGTTTGCGCAAAGCTACTTTATATTCTCACCACAGTTGAATCTCATTCATTTATGGCATTGAGAATTATTTGTGAATAGATTTAAGAACCAGGAAGTAAGGGAAGTTAATCTTATAGCATAAGATACACAGATTATAACTTTACAATGTATTTAGTGCTTTAATCAATGATCGTGTTTTGCAGTTTCTAAGTTGTTGTTGAAGTGAATTGCTTTTGAAAGGTACAAATGGTTTTCAAAAATGTATTTATTAACATATTTTCTCTATCTTTAAAATGAAAAAGCTATTACCCATCTCATATGGGCATTTCCAGAGAAGTTACCATTTCACTCATCAACAGTATAGTAAATGCAAATCGACTGATAGATGAAAACCAATACTTTAGCTAGCACATATATTTCTCAAATTCACATCTATTGAATGTCAGCTCCGTGTTATGTTTATTTCTGTACAAGAGATTTCTAAAATGATCTTGGAAGTTGTTCACCTTGTTAGATAACTTTTGAAGTTGAAAGAGTTTTTCTTCTCTGCTTGTTACTGAACAATGTTCTTATGTTTGTCAGTGCAATTAATATAGTTACATATCACATGTTTGTTGATTACACCTCTTCAAATTTTCAGATGTCATGGAGAATGCAAAAAATATCTTTTGCAAATGGAGGGGAGAAGGGAAGTAGATATTACTAGAGCTGTTAATCAGAATATTGTTTACTGTCAAGTTAAAAGTTCACTTCTTTATCAACTTGAGGAAGGTCTGTAATTTACTCCCATGCCACATTGGAAGCCATTCTCTCCCAGCTCTTTTATGCCAGAAGAACCCCCAGACGATATCTCACTGGGTTGGACAAAGGATCCATTTCGCTCAATATCAAATCTCCACAAGAGACAAAAGAAGTTATCACTACTGTATGCATGCTCTGTATGTACTTGTCACCACAAAGAGCATACAAGTTTGAGGGCTGTGTACAGCCCACTCCCATCACAATTAATACGATCCTCAGTTGTTGAACGAGAAATCAGAGGGCACGTACCTGACTTTGCCTCTTACAACCTATACATGGGCCTGTTGTCCGTGAAGTCATTCAAATGATTGCTGAACCTGCATATGCTATGTTCCTCCAAAATTTACTGCTGCAACAAGTTCCAGAAAATTGCTTATTGTTAGATAAGATTTAAACATTTGTTTAAACCCAATCTCCTATTAGTTTCCATTGTCCTCTGGTTTTACTGTTACATTTTCAATCTATAAATCAATTTATGATTTTGTAAATGTTAATCCTATCCCTATCAAGCAAAAATACAGGCTGGAAGAAGAATGGATTGAGAGAAGCCCTGAGGAGAAAGATGTTGGGATGTTGATTAATGGGAGCTCAACATGTACACTTGCAGCTCAGAAAGCCAACTGTATCCTGGACCTCATCAAAGGAAACATGGCCAGCAGGTAGAGGAAGATGGTTCTCTTCCTCTACTCTGCTCTTGTTAGACCGACCCCACCTGGAGTACTGCATCCAGCTCTGGAGACCCAACATAGGAAAGATGTGGACCTATTGGAGCAAGTCCAGAGGAGGTCCATGAAGATGGTCATAGAGCTGGAGCACCAGTTCTATGAAGACAGGCTAGGAAAGATGGGGCTGTTCAGCCTGGAGAAAAGGTGCAGGGACACCTTACAGCATCTGGAGAGGGACTTTTTATAAGACCATGTAGTGATCAGACAAGTGGAATGACTTTTAACTGGAGCAGGGTAGATTTACCATGAGGGTGGTGAAATACTGGCAAAAGTGGCCCAAAGAAGCTGTGGATGCCCCATTCCTGGAATTGTTCAAGGTCAGGTTGGATGGAACTTGGAGTGACCTTATCTAGTGGAAGGTGTCCCTGCAGTGGCAGGGGCTTGGAACTAGATGATCTTCTCGGTGTCTTTCAACCCAAACCATTCTCTTTTCTAAATTGCAATTGCCAGCTCTGACTTCAGTCTTACTTACATCTGACTTAGATACTTTCTCCTAGATGCATTACTTTTTAATTTAATAAGCTTAAGTGAAGCGAGCTTGCTACTATTTTGTTGAAATTCTACCTGATATCCCTCTGACAGACAGTATACATCAGTTCCATACATGTTTAATGATGAGGTTGACTTGTATTCTTCTTTTGGATTAGATTTTGATTGGTTGTTGTTTAAATGATGCAGCACATATATTCAAGGTGGGTTTTTTTATTGCAGCAGTCACTAATAAACTCACTTTTAAATGAACAAACCATACCTAGCTAATTGTAAGAAAAGGTACTTTACATACTTTTCCTGTAGGTGTAGTATAAAAGTCCTGGTTCTTCCGAATATCAAAGCAGAAGCTTTGTTTTACTGTAGGCTTGTAATGTGCCTTTTTCTTAGGAATAATTGGAGTTGGAGGAGTTGGAGGAATGACATATTTTTTACTTGATGATAATGCTGCTTACAAGCCAGGCTCTAGACAAATTGCTCTTCCCAGTCGTTATAGAGAATCTTACTAAATCTTCATAAACATAAGTAATCCAAGAATTTCTGATGACTATGAACTCTTCAGACCTTTTCACACTCAACATAGACACTCATTTGTATCTGTGATCCCCTTTTCTCTTAAGCTATTAAAAATTTACCTAAAAAAACACTCTCAGACTTACCATATATTGCAAGTCTACCAAAGTCAGGTTGTTATATGTGCTTCAGTGTGTAAAAGGCACTGTGACAGAGGCTGTTCAGTGACCACTTCCTCTTTCCCTGGGGAGGATGTATTTTTCAGGACCTGACAAGTATCACTTACTCACAGAACCAAACAATCCAGAAGTGCTCCAGCTGAGAATTAATTTAGCAGTGATATAAGATACCTTCAATGAGAAACAGGAAGATAAGTGGATCTAATCTTAGTTACTCCAAGCATCTTACTTAGCTGCTGCTAAGGTTAGGAACCTAGGCTGGCCAGGAATCACTGAACTCCAGACAAATCTGTCTCAACAGCGAATACTAGTACGGCCACTCAGTATGAACAGCCATTCCTCCTGGAATTGCCTTTGGATCAGAGGTGAGAATAATTTCTTATCTAGTTCTTCTTTACAGGATAAGTATGTTCTCAGATCCAGCAAATACACATATATTTCCATCATTATCAATAGCAAAGTGTCTGGTTGAAGATGCTTTGTTATAAAGCAAACTTCTGCTTCTGTACACTGAGGTAAATCCAAAGTATCACACACAGTAAGCTCCTTGAGACCAGAATCTGACCCATGCTTTCAATTACCTAGTATTTTTTTTTCTAGTGGAGACTGTACTACAACCTTCAGTATTAAAACTGAGCATTCCATTATTCCATTTTTATGAGTTTATGAATTAATGTCTCATTCAGTAGCTCCAACTACCTGTAAATTATTAAATGAATGAAGAAAATATTTCTAAATCCTTTGAATTCACTAAAAAGAAAGTCATTAAAGTTTAGAAGACAAGGGCATTGTATCTATGAGGGCAGATGAAATCTTGGAATCTGAGCCTAGACCTCTCAGCAACATCATACAATGCTCTTCGTAGAATCACAGGGTCATAGAATACCAGGCTGGAAAGGGACTTAAAGGATGATCTGGTTCAACCGTTCTTGGAAAAAGCACAGTCTAGACAAGATGACCCTGTACCCTGCCCAGACAAATCTTAGAAGTGTCCAACACGGGGGAATCCTCCATTTCTCTGGAGATATTATTTCCATGGCTGATTGTTCTCGCTGTGAAAAATTGTCCTCTAGTGTCTAATTGGAATCTCCCCAGGTATAACTGAAACCCATTACCCCTTGCCTGTTCCATGTGACTCCTTGTAAAAATGGAGTCTCCATCTTGTTTGTAGTCACCCTTTAAACAGTGGCACATAGTGATATGGTCTACCTTAAGCCTTCTGTTCTAAAGGCTGAACAAACCCACTTCTCTCAGCCTTTCCTCATGTCAGGCTTCCCAGTCCTTTGATCATCTTTGAGGTCCTTCTCTGGACCCTTTCCAATCTGACCACTTATTTTTTTGCCCAACAGGGACTAAAAGTGAGCACATTATTCCAGGTGCAGCATGACAAGTGCTGAGTAGAGTTGGATAATGGCTTCTCTGCCTCTGTTGGTGATGCCCTTGTTGATGCAGCTGAGCATCCCACTGGAATGATTTGCTGTAGCAACACACTGTTCACTCATATTGAGCTTGTTGGCCACAAGGACCCCTAGGTCCCTTTCCAAAGAGTCACTCCCCAGCTGGGTAGACCCAGTCTGTGCAGCAGTCCTGGATGGTGTTTTCCTAGGTGCACTTGTCCTTGCTGAACTTCCTAAGATTCTTGTTTGCTCACTCTTCCAGCCTATACAAGTCTTTGTGCAGGGTGGCTTTCCCTCCCAAAGTATCCATCAACAAACTTTAGAATAACTTTGGGTGTATCCCATGTGGCCCCATAGATTTGTGCGGGACTGCTTGGTCACAGATCATTTCCCCTTGGATATGGAGGGTTCCATTCTGCTCCCTATCTCTGTCTTTCAGCTTGGGAAACTGGATACCCTGAGAACCACTGGTCTTACTATTAAAGACTGAGGCAAAGCAGCCATTAAGTACTTCTGCCTTTTCTTGATCCTTTGGCACTGTTTCCCCCTCCATTCAATTAAGTGCGGAGATTCTCCTTAGCCCTCCTTTTGTTGCTGATGCATTTGTAGTAACAATTCTTGTTATCCTTAATGACAGTAGCCAGATTAAGTTCTAGCTGTGTTTTGGCTCTTCTAGTTTTCCCCTTCATAACCTCACAACATCCTTGTAGTCCTACTGAATTGCTTGCCTCTTCTTCCAAAGCTCATCAACTCTCTTTTTTTCCTTGACATCAAGACAAAGCTGTCTGCTCCACCAGGCCAGTCATCCTCTCCACCAGTTCATTCTTTGCTTGGATACACTTGATCCCATCTTGCAGGTCACTTATGAACATGTTAAAAGGGCCAATAACAATCCTTGGGGGACCTCACTTGTGACAGGTTGCCAGATTGAAAAGGGGCATTTGCCACCATTCTCTCACCCCATCCACCACAGAGACCCCTTGTCTAGACCACAATGCCTCAGTTTCTCCAGCAGGAGGCTGTGAGGAACTGTGTTGAAAGCCTTGACTTAATTGCACTGGATAAAAAACCCTTTCCTAAAAGGAGATAATGGATCTGTTGTTGGTTTCAGAACAGTTCTTGGAGGCCGAGTGTCTTGAACTGTCACAAAATGTTGCATCCATCTTATCTATTAACAGCCTAGGGAAAACCATTTCAGAATGCAAAAAGTTTGAGACTGGAGTTCACTTCTCAGGGTTACAGCTTCTAATGGACTGACTGTCACTGATAAGAAAATGATGGAGGAGCACAATGTTCTTGCAATCTCATTAGCTGGATATATTGTGTGATGTTAAAGTTACCAACCTGCAGAATACTAACACACATCAGCTGCAAAAGAGTGTGAAGGAGAAAGCAATTTAAAGTTATACATGAAACTTTTATACTCTAGTTGTTTCTCTGAAATAACAGTTTGCAGGGCTGTTTTGTTTGGTTTTGTTTGCTTGCTTGTTTTGTATTCTGTGCTTACCTCTTTTAAGACACAGCTTAGTTGGTGTTAATATAGTAAAAAAATAGCCCTCAACACCAACCAGTTGGGAAACCAACCAACCAAAAACCCGTCAGTACAAACAGAGAGTATTTCTTGGATGTGTTTTCTTGTTCCAAGGATTTTTTTTTCACTTTTTTTGTGTCCCTTATGCCAAATATTTCAGTGATGTTGCCTTCTTTTTCAGAAAAGGATTTGAAAATACCCAATAAATTACAAATGGGATTCACTCCTTACAATTGCTTGACTGTCTAATACAGCTATTAGAATGTAAATCTGACATTTCTTACCTAGGGGAAAATCTAAACAAAGAGGCTGACCTTCAGTTATTTATACATTTGTAATAAGCCCACCAATGCTATTTTGAAATTGGATGTCACATGGATTGCTAAATAGGATGTAAATACCCCTCCATACATCTTCAGCCTAATCAATAATTTTCCTCTTAAGGTAAAACACTTTTGATGTAATAGAAACTGTCATTCATAAGTCTTTCAGAGACAACTCAGTAGAAGAAATGTGGACTGAGAAACAAGAAACAATGAAATATTTATGGCTTTTCCTTCAAACTACTCAACCTGGAGTTGTATAAAGTGGGCTAAGCTGGTCATAATACTTTGCAATTGTTAGCTAAGAACTACTTGTGATAATCTTGTCTCTGCAGTAGCTTTAGGACAATTTTGTGACAGGTTTGTCTGTGTTCTTAAGGACTTTGTTTCTTTGGTCTTGTTGGATCCTGTTTCATAGGTAAGCTAAATTTCCTCAAGAGTCTGGAATAATTTGATTCTGGCTGTTCCTTCCCCTTACAGGTGTTGCCATCTCCATCATATATGTACTTTTAATGAAAAATGTACATGTGCTAGAGATACTGTTCCAGATACATTCAACTGCTTTCCCAGCAGCAGGAGCTACCATGATCTCTCCATGTAGTTCAGGAATGACCCATGGGAACATGCTAGACTTACGGCATAACACTCAGGTTAGAAGCAGGTAGGGGATTTTGTGTTCTTTGCTGGTAGTTGGGAACTCAGAGTCACCATGAGGTATATAAACTTCTCTTGCCATAGAAGGAAAGGTACATACATTTCAAAATGCATCACTTGAGACATCAGGGTAATCTGTACATCCAGATCTCTGTGGGGTTCCGAGTATGGTCAAGTGCTGTTTTTAGCCAAAGAATTTTAAAGACTTACCCATGCATTTTGCAGATGATTCATCAAAAGCTTTTAAGCGTGTGGTGACAAATTTCTTTTAAGAGTGTTGTAGTCCATTGTCTCTGGGGTCAGCTCAGGTGTTTGTAAATACTTATTTCATTTTCCATATGCAACAGCACAAATTGCACATATGCATGCTAATCTGCATGTCAGTGAACTGTAAAGGTGTTAACTTTTCTATAACATAGATGATTTTGATAAAGAAATAGAAAAATGCTGCACTCAAATTAGTGATATCAAGCATGAGGGTACACAAAAATGCATCAGAACACACAAATAGTTCAAAGAATCATAGATTATTCCAAGTTGGAAGAGTCCCACAGAGATCATCGAAGTTCAGCTCCTTTCTCTGCATGAGACAGCGCCAAGAATCACACCATGTGCCTGACAAAGTTGTCCATGCTCTTGTCAGGCTTGGTGCCATGACCACTTCCCTGGGGATCCTATTCAGTGCCTTGTTCAAGTTCCCTCTTGGTGAAGAATCTTTTTCTAGTATTCAACCACATGGCACAACTTCAGGCCTTTCACTCATTGGTCACCACAGAGAAGAGATCAGTGCCCACCCCTCCTCTTCCCCTCATGAGAAAGTTGTAGACGGCAATGAGGTCTCCCCCTGAGTCTCCTCCAGTCTGAACAGACCAAGTGACCTCAGCCATCCCTCCAGACCCTTCTCCACCTTTGTAGCCCTCCTTTGGACTCTCTCCAATAGCTTTATATCTTTCTTATATTGTGTCCAAAACTACACACAGTACTCAAGATAAGGCTGCACCAGCTTAAAGTGGGGAAAATCACTTCATGTTTCCTTCCTTTACGGTTAATGAAAGATCTGTGGAACTGCAATTTAATTTTCCCTTTTATTCTCATATGCATCACTGTACATTCTATATCAATGCCAACAAGGGACTCTAAAGCTTAGCTTTGTAGAATAAAATTTCTCTACCCTTTGATTTAGAGTGAGGTGACTATCTAATTCTGTTTTCTAGAATATTCTTTGCAATATGTGGAGCTTTTGCCACCAAACCCATCATACTGAACTAAAAATAACCATCCTGCTTCAGTACAGTGCTTCTACTGGTATTTCTAAGGTAGTAAGTAAGGAGTCATTAGAATAAATTGCAATTATCTGATGACAGAATTACCAGCAGAATATAGGTCTTAAAAATATTGCTTGTAACTTTTTGTTTGTTTGGTTGGGTCTGTTTTATAGCCAAGTAGACATGGTGAGATGGATTATTGTTCTCTATAGAAACAAAATAAAATGAGAGGTCTCTTAGTTATAGATGTCATAAAAATTTTACCAAATATATGATAATTTTCAAATCACCCTTTTCCTCTTTAACTAGAGAAAATCATGTTCCTCAACTGGCACAGTAAAGACATAGGTAAAACTTAGGAAGCCTTTCCATACCTGTAACACAACCCTCTTCTCCCTGCAGATCCTTTGGTTGTCTCATGCAGCTCACCACACATTTATGGAAATGTCATGGCATACTTGCTTCCTCATTGAACCGAGGACTGGAGGAAGGGTTTTTCTGACAGAAACTAGAATCTCAAGTTTTAACTACACAACAGAAGTAAAGAGCTAGAGAAGCAGAAGCTAATATTTTCAAAACTGATTTTTTTTTTCTTTTTTTTGGTTAACTCTGTTCAGATTTCAATACCTAATTTAGGGAAGGCTTCCATGGTTTTCCTACACAATGAAAATGCTGTGATCTTGAGCAGAGTTTTAGCTAAACAGAATCAAATATATTAAGCCTTCTGGAGGTAAAGCTAATACGCAAAATATGTTTACTCTGGATCATTTGTTTGATTTCATTACAAACCTTAATGCTTCCTTTGAATATTTTGAAAAGTTACCAAATTTCCTGAATTCCCCCTTCTTTTGAACTTGCCTTTCTGGCTTCCTCTTTCAACAGAATTTGATTTAAGGTTTTCAAGGGCACATTCATTCTTTTCTTTGAAATGAAGCCAAAGTCCTTAAAGTCTCAAGTGAGAGAATATATTAGTTAGAAAGAGCGGGAAAGAGTAAGAGTTTTTTGATATTCTAATCAGAAAGAGCTATAAACCATTCGCCAAATGCACACTTCAAATGAAATATTTAATTTAAGTTTTAAATTTGAAAAATGCTGACAATTCTTATTCTTAGGATTCAACATTTGTATATGTGCTCTTGTTTGTTTGTTTGTTTGTCTGCCTGTTTAAAGGAGCTTTGAAAACCTTGTGGGACTAAGATGAAATGCCTAAACTGAACGTTAATTGAAACTGGTCACTGCATTTTGTGGAGTAAAAATCCCAGCTCAAACATGTGATTAAAAGTTTCAACTTTACAATTGCATATCTGGATGGCCATAAATACATTTTGAAATCAAACCCTAGATTGATGATAGAAAGCCATTTGCACCTGTCACATGTGATTGGACTTTTATGAGATAATTTTGTCTCTAGCTTTTGAAGTGTTCGCTCTCTTGAGTGCTTATTGTCTTTTTGCTTGGCTATTTTTGCCATGTAGAACCATTTAATTCAGAAAAAACATGATTGGTTATGCTGTAAAATGTAACAAAATTCAATGTCATATTTTAGTACATGGTAGATGTCTTTTAATGAGAGATGCATGAAAGAGTCTCTGTGAAAATTGTTCTTTAAAGCATTTTTGGTTTTATTCTTTTTATTCTAGATTGGTTACATTTTGAAAATATCCCTCATGCCATTAAAAAAAGGAACTCAGAAATGCTCTGAGATGTTTTTGCAGGAAGTACAGCTACAATTCTAATTTCACACTTAGCTTTTTTTTTCTTTTTTTTTTTTTTTATAGTTCTGTTAATCAGTTCTTCCCTTGACAGAGAGTGGAGTAAATTCATCCATTACATTGTTTCAATTTTTTGTAAAAGCTCATTGTATATGTAAAGAATAACCTTTGTATGGCAATTCTACTTTTTAATCTCTTAGCTAGGCTATTGTATCTTGGTATTGTAGATTTGTGCCAGCTACTGGAATAGCCCAGCACATTCTGACACTTGGATTTCCATCATGGAAGGTATTTTATATACTGCATGAAGTGTCATCACAAGCTCTTGCTGCTTATGAGACCTCATGTCACCAGGAACAAAGCAGCTCCTGTCAGACACCAATGATGAGCTGATTCCTTGCCTCTTTCCTCAGCTCATCATTCACTTGCAAGAAAAGTGGAATTATCCCAGCTATTTGCTGCTCTCCAAGTCACATTTTTGTGACTAATTGACTAGGATCGCTGTGAAGAAATATCATCAGTGAGTTTTTATTGCCTTTAAAACCTCGTTTTTGTAAACCTGCAAAATATTCAGGAAAAAAGAAAAGTGTATTGTAGTATCATCTGAAGGACAAACAAAATTTTAACCTTCCATCTACATGCTTGAGACACATTATGTTGTTGTTAGTAGGACAAAAAAATCCCATTTTTAAGCTAGTGTAAATTATCCCATGGCAAATACCAGTAAGAGCAGCTTCATCTAACACGATTATTAAATGTGGATTTTTAATTAAGAGATATTTGCAATATAAAAGGAGCTTTCATCTGTGTAGAAAGGATACCTAAAATATTTTAATTTCTATTTTTTACACTGTTCCATTTTTTAATTACTATATTTTCTTGTACAGTGAATTTTTGCAGTATATAGAATTCAAAAGGTACTTTTTAATAACATCTTTTTCATATTTACTGTAGTGAAAGCTGGGCACTCTGACCCTAATTAACATTGTATGCTATTTTTCACGGCCTGAAGGGACCAGCTAAATTTTCCTTGCTGATCATAATCAAAAGCCTGTTTGTTTAGCAATCATTATTATAATAAAAAGAGAGCGAGTGAGAAGGAGAGAGAGACTACTTATATATGTGTCTATGCCCATACCACAAAGAGGTCTGCTTTCAAAGCAGAGCACAAAGAAGAAGTCTCTCAGCTCCCAGTGATGTTAATGGAAGTTCTCCATCTAAATCCCTGAACATCCCTTTGAAAACATACTAATGTAGATAAAAGTGTAGGCTTCTTCTTTATTTCAGCAAAGAGAAAATCTGGTCAGATTTATTTTGCCCCTCCTCTCATTCTGGTACACTATTTTAGGTGGGCTTCGTGAAAACTCTGCTGAGAGACATATCTACACTCTTCCTTCAAAAACAATTCTCTAGTTCAGAAATAAAAGCAGGCTTCATCAGCTTTTTTTTTTTTTTTTTTTTTTTTTAATGCTGCTAAATTCTCTTTTTTTCTTACCCTGAAGACGCTATCTACAAGAGAGAGGTGAAACTGTGATATAAATTGCTCTCATGCTTGGGGGAAGGGAAGTCACTCAGTTTGGACCTTAGGGGCTCCAAAAGGGAACACTCTAGGGCAAAAATGTTCCTGTCTTTATCATTCACTTGCAGAAAACATCTTCAGTAAGTTGTTGAAATGAAGCAGGGCTGAAGAGCTTGCTCTTCGTAACTTGTTGGGGTAATCTGCAGTGTCAATTCCTGCATAAGGGGAAGAGCAGGGTGCCCACTGGGACTGGCCTCTAAGGAAAGGCTGGGTCAGAAGCCAAATGTATAACCAGAAAAGAAGGCTTACTTTTCCTGTTGCAGAAAGGGACCATTTGAAAATAAAATTGCACAAGGAAGTTGGAACAGGTTTTCACTAGTGACTCAATTTGTACTCTGTTTTCCACTCAAGAAGGTTTTTAAGAATATTGTGCCATTGTTCTTTTCATGTGTTTAATAAGGTTGTATAATTTCATTTCTGGCGTCAAATTCACTTCTTGTTATAATAAATGTATTCAATTATATTAATATTTTATACAAGTATTCGTATTTTATATGTGTAAAGCAGTTGTTTTAATATTTTTGTTTTCTTTTTAAGAAGACATATTAAAACTTCAGCTTTCAACTCCATCTTGGAGCCAAGTTAACCTTCTAATTGACAAATTTTCCCTGGAAAGGTAGTTCTGGTGTTTGGTCTAGTTCTATTCTCTATGACTGAGATTTGAATATTTGTGCCAAGAGAGTAAAGTTCTAGCACTTACAGAATAATTGATTATCTCAGCTAAGAAGTCAGAAAACGTGTAATGATTATGAGTACAAGGAAGGAAAACAAAACGAAAACATTATTTTCCTTAAAATTAACAAAACCATGCATTTTTAATGTCATAGAGCTTCAGAAGAGCTACATTTTTGTAAGATAAGAGCTGATTTATTCTGTTTATATCTCATGGTTAATTCAGAAAAACTGAAATATTACAGAGGAATTGTAATTATTTTCTTTTTTTTGATTCAGTGTTAACTTCACAGTAGAAGGAATATGGAGACTATATTTTCAAAGTTATAATTTCCTGTAAGACTAAGCTCATGTATTTAAGATAAACTAGGATTAAATGCATACAAATAAGTATATACATGTAATATCTCATTTCCTTTTTTTTTGTCAATATTGTGTGGAGGTGGAAACCTTACTTTCATAAGAAGCTGGAGACAGCTGGGTGCAAAAGGCAGCATTTACAGCCAGTTTCTCATTTCTGCTTCGAGTTTACAGAAAACAGCCTGTACCTTCCACAGATCACCACTATAATAGAAATGTCTTTTTTCTTTGTTTTTATTCATTTCCCCTTCGCTAAAAAGAACATGATCTACTCTTCAAAGTGAAGAGTTATATTCTTTTTTTTTTCTAGTGATAGCATGTTTGCCACTCAAACTTAGTTGCAGATCATCACCCAGATATGTCAAACTACTGAAGTTTTTAATTATGGAAACTGTTCTTGACGAAAAAATATTCATGACATGGTTTCAGAAGCAATTTTCCATTAGAAACCCTTTACTGTTTTCTATCAGTTTTAAAGACTTAAAACTGATAGAACTTAAGATCATTTACAGTATATATAAAAAACATATTTAAAAACTGTAAAGACATTCAGAATATCTGTTACAAATCTTCCAAAATACTCTCAAAATATTTAAAGAATGTTAAATCTGTATATTAATATTAAGTATAAAAAGAAGAAACCCAAGAATACTTCAGTGCTCTGATTCCATTTATTGGACAATCCAGCTATGGTCTGACCTGTAATAAGATGAGACCTCACAGTCTTTTCTTCCCTCCTCCTGCTCTCCACCTTCCACTAGATACAGCCAAAGCATCTTACCTTTACTTAACTCTGACCTCATGAAGTGACAGCTGACTAAAAACTATCAAAGGGACTAACAACTATCAAAGGGACTAAAAACCATCAAAAGACTATGACACATAGCCAATGGCATATGATAACTTTAAAAATTTTCATCCTCCAAAGGCATTAAAAGGCATTTTAAATCATAATGAATTCCACATATCCTAGTGGACCATAAGTATTTACTCAGGTTAAGGAGAGATGGTGAATCAAAAGCACTCTCAAAGGCAGTTTAGGCCATGGCAAACAGTATTTTATCACAGACTTCAAGCATTTTATCCAGTATGTTAGCTTTTCATTAATTTTGCAAGGAGGAAAGTGTTCTTCAAGTTTATATTTTACTTTTGTTCTCTGGTAAACAATGATGAGTCAGTCTGATTAACTGAAAGAGCCCAACATTTATGGCCTGTATCTCTAAGTGGAAATATGCCCACTTTTCATTTATGGAAAACTTACCTCTATTGTTTTTATTGGCTTTTCTTATACTGAAACTCAACATACTGTATGAGTAGTGCATAAAACCCCAACCCGTTGCTTTCAATCCACTGAAACTTTATCAACTTTTCTTGACATTTCTCTGAGAACGATGAACCTTTCAAAATGCATAAGTATTAACATTCTAAACCTTCTAGCACCAGAAACAGTGACTGTCTTCCCCCCCCCCCCCCCATCTTTGATTCTATAAAACATTGCCTAAAACAATAATGCACTCATCACTAATAACGGAACCCTGTTTTCTTAACACCTCCTGCAACAGCAGGTCAATGACTGACAGAATAAGATTACGAGCCATGCCTTCTCAATACTCATCAAAACACTGCCAGGACCTGACTGCAATCACTAGTAATGACAAACTCCAACACCTGCAATCTTATCAGGTGGCAGAAACACCACACCAAAAAACCCGGCTTGTCACCATCCCTGCAAATAAATGTGAAAGGAGAAATCAGACTTTTCTCAGTTCCAATTTTTACAGAAAGAGTGACAATTTCCTTCTCGAGTTGTCAGTCCAGCTTTTATTACATCACTTTTCAATTCTTTTGGTTAATGTAAAGGTGTAAAGGAAACCCACCATTTGTATGTAGGCAAAAGATGAAGTGTTCGGATCTAATTTGTTGATCCTACCTCAAGAAATAGTCTCCCTTGAAGCCAGAATTAGTCAATATCTGTACCTTTGCAGCTTAAATACTTCTCAATTAATCAGTCACTTCTACTTCAGGATGTTTGATTTATTTTGTTACATAGTATTTTCCTGGTTTTCTCTTCTCCTCTTTATATCTTATTTGAATATTTAATGCTTAAATTTGAGAAGCAACCACAAAAAAAATCTCCCTTTGAAGGAGATATATATATAAATTAATACAGAAGCATTGTTTAAGGAGTACAAAGAAAAATATGTCCCCTATTATTTTGGTTTTTATTTGCTAAAATAGAATATTATGTTCTCGGCACAAGTAAATTATCTCTATTTTCCTCAGTTTCTGACTTATAATTAACTCTTTGCAATTTCATGCAGATACAAATTTCTAAGTTATCTACCTTATTTGTATAATGGGAGTAAATTTAATTTGTACTACAGGGGTTCTTCTCCTCATGCAACTCTATTTCCCACAGGATTTTAAATTTTATTATTTTTTTTAAATTCCAACCTTTTAAATACATACAGCAGACCTAGCTAAATCAAAAGGAGTCTTTGTACAAAGTACTGCCACTCAACTCACTGGAAACCTTATAAGCCTTTTCATAAATCTAAATTGCAGCATTTTTTGTCAATGCTTCAAACCTTTGGAAAACATTTCCCTTGAAACTTTGTCTTACCTTTAGCACTAAGGACAAATGATACCAGTAAAGACACATGGTATTACAAAAATGCTACATGGAGCTGAGCAGGATCATTATGAAAGACATATCCTACAGCAATGGTAGTTTGGTCTCGTGCATGGTTAGCCCTGCAATTTTCCTTTATGTCCTCAAGCAACTTCTGAAATTCTAGACTCCTATTCTTACAGACCATAGGCGCAAGGTAGTCCCTATCTGAAATAATGAAGCTGAAGGAACTTTTTTTCCAACAATACTGTTTACAAGCAGATTTTAGAGCTATATGAGTTTATTAAAAACTAAATTAGTCCTTAGTTACAGTGAATATGAGTAAATACCTCTCTTCCTTTTTCTGTATCTCTTCCATTTTTTATGTTTAACCAATTTCTTTCATGAACAATGAACATCTCATTAAATCTTACTAGAATTACACTTGTTGAGAGAAAAACAGAGTGGTGAGAGAGGAGAAAGAAACTTTGTTCATAAATTTCCAACGTGTTATTTTTAAACCTCCATGAAAAATCCACAGAGAGAAATCTAATGGTTTTTCACTGTGCTGGATTGCATAACTTTTTTCGGAGTTTGCCATTTAAAAATAGACAGTTCCAGTTATGCTACACATTTATGCACTTGTGTTTCACTTACTAAAATCTTGTCAGTATCTACTTCCTGATTTGCCATGCTTTTGATTTCATGTAGCAGGTCATGCATTTAGGGTAGTATGGTGGCTGCTCACAGATGAGTCCATGGGACGTACACTTATCTGCTTATTTCTCTGTAGCTGACTCTCTTTTTTCCCCAAAAGTACTGCAAGAAGCATTCAGTGAGAGTTTTACTGGTAATGTTATCTGGAGTCTGATCAGATACTTGGTTGCATCAGCACCAGAAAGGCAAGGTGTCTGTGTGATTATCCCATGTTCTTATGCTGTACGCATAAATAACACTGCTTTTCTTTCCTCAGTTATGTAATTAACTTCTATAAGTGGAGCATATCCTTTTCAAAAACAACAGTGCAGGAGCCCTAAGCAGGATCTTAAGACTTATTGTCACCTCTTCCACTCTTTCCCTTCAGTCAAATTCCCATAATGTTAGGACTATTGTATTTCATGCCTACACTTCATAACGTAGTTTTTAATTTGACATTTTATATCTTCTTTCCATACTCTGACTTTTGAGGGGTTAAAATATTGATTTGTTGGGTCTTTCTTAGTAGCTCTACCAGAACAAAAAAATCTCAAGCTGAATTTGAATATTTTCAACAACTCATTTGCCTATCCAAAGAGATGGAATTCTCTTCTTGCTGCCATCTTATGTTTTTATATTATAAAATATCTGAATGGCAGTGTAAGGAATGAATAGCCTCCCTAAATTGTAATCTGTTCAATCAAACAGAAGCAGCAACTCCATAGTAAAATAATATTTTTCTTCAGAATCTCAGACCTTTATTCATGTAATTTCTGTAATAATTTATGACAAAATTCCATGTCTCTGGTGACCTCTATGGCACATCCTCTTCCCATCACAAAAATGCTTCTATTTTCTTCAGTTTTTATCTGGAATATTTTCTACTTTCATGAAGGGAATATTTTCTTTATTGAGTGGAACAATTTTTTTTTTTGCTCTATGTGAGTATATTATGGACCTCACTGAAGCTTAGTAGAATATCTTCAATTAAAACTATTAACTTTTCTGAATCATAATTACTTTTCAGTGACCCTAAATCATGTGTTGTTTTAAAAATAGTTCTCATGAACACTGCAACAAATTCTTCAAACCTGTGTTTGTTGCACTTCATAGAAAAGCTACAGTTTCTCTTCACTCTGTATGGCTGTTTTTATTCTGATTGACTTCACTGTTATGCTCTCGGATCAAGCACGCAATTTCTTTAGGCATGCCTGCTTCCCTCATTACCTAGGACACAGTGTCTTAGTACAGGGCAAACCAATGTGCAAACCCAAGTTAGCTAGGGAAAAGCTATTGTGGATGTCCTGGTCTAGAGACAGACTAAATATACTTGAAGAACAAAGAGCAGAGAATAGAACTGCATGAGAATTCCACACATGAGAAGTCTATATGCAGTAAAATGTTTTCACCATGGAGATGATCTTTTCTAGTTTTAAAAGACATATGTGGTACATGATAAAAATAATTCCTTATTTTTCAAAAATAGGTAAAACAAATCAAATGAGTAAATTAACATTTCATTTTTTATTTTTCAACAGAATAGAAAGAAAAATCAAAATTTGAGCTATGCTAAAGAGATATTTCTAGGAAAAAAGAACCCATAACTGAGTACTAAACCAGAAATGTTTTGGGAAATTAGCTAGAGTGATTTCATTAACTGAAAGAGGTACAACTGCTGATTTAGTGACATGGTGGCAGCTTTTATAGGTGGTATTTGTTTAATCATCTGGATGTTGTTTCAGCATTTCTCAGTGGACAGCTCTTAGCTGCCTTAGTTGCCTATATGTAATTGTGAGGAAGTAGAATAGTAGTAAGCAAATTCCTTTTATATCTTTCAAAAGAGTTAGAATTCTTGTGTAATGTGAACTTGAGGTGTGTGTGGGGTGGTGGTGGTGGGCATTGTTAAACAAACAAAAAGGGCAAGAATTTCAAGGAGCCTGGCAAAGCATGTGTTTGTTGTACATCTGGTTGCTCCTGTGTGTCTTATTATTCCCTTGATATTACACTGACAAATCAAGAAGAGAACACTATCTCCTAGAAACTGAAAAAAACCCCTTAAATTGGTGAGTAATTACTCAGAAGAATGTAAAGCAGAATATAAGAAATAGTCTTCTGAAAAGTAAAAGCATCAACCTGATTTTTCTCTAGTATGAAGTTGCTTTCTTTCCTCTGTTGTTTATACCACGTTTCCGGTAATATACCTTTTGCTGGAATTCCTTTTTACATTTATCAGCTACTCAGGTTTTCCAATACTGTGTTCCAATTTTCCTTTTATTATTGGATACTAGATCTACCCTGTCAAAATTATTTCTTTTATAGATTATTCCAACTCTAATTATAGCATGGGACACGTGAATTTATTCTATTAAGACTACCTCCAAATAATATCTTCTGTATTTTCTGGAATCATAGATTTTTGCTCATCTATAGGCATTAATCACAATTGCAGGTTTTTATTGACTAATTTTCTCTCATTTTACAGTAGAAGACAAATAGGTATTGGTTCGGGGATCTGTTTCTTCTAAAGCAAATCTACTTAAAGAGCCTACAGCTGCAAGATCAAGTTTAAATTATTAGTCAGGTGACATCTATTTTTCAAATCAAATATATTACTGAATGCTTATAAGTAAATAATGAATACAAGTTTGCATAGTTAATTATTCTTTTCTCTACTTTTAAATTATGTTTTCTTATTATTTTCATACTTACAGGTTCCACAAAAAAGTGTTCCAGGTAGAAAAAATTCTTTAAATGCTTATCATGAATTATAGCTTTTTGCAATAGATTAATTTATTGAAACTGAACAAGATAGTTTATTAAATATTAATTTTCTTCTATCTGCACTGATATTAGTGATTTAAGTTTTGCTATAGTATAATCAATTACATGAAACATGCTGTGAGAAAGTGAGCCTAGCACATCAATTTAATCTATTTTAGCTAGTCCTGCTGTCTGCAAAATCATTTCTATGGCTACAAGGCATTTGTCAAGGATTTCTAAAAGAAAACATCCTGTGCTGCTGATTCTTCTCTAAGTAAGGCTAGCATTTTATTATTCTCTTTTGAAATACCTAGTTTGAGATTTCTGTTTCTCTAAACATTTCTACCTCAGTAGAAGAGAATTAAAATATTGTCATCGACATTTTCTATAGACAAAATGCATGGTAGCTGCTTGTAAAACAGATACATGAAACATGCGAATGTTTATAAGTAGCTAGGAGAACTTGACATATCTCATCTGAGATATCAAAGTACTCAGTTTCTTTTCACCCTTTCAGGAGACATGTTGACAGAATCCACCATGGGTTTGAGCTGTAAGAATTTAGTTGTAGGCTGACATGAATATAATTTGATACCTATAATATCAAAAAAGCAGGAAGGACTGTAAATTGTAATCTCTTAAATATGAACCTATACCAACTTTGATCCTGAATTTGATATAGCTCAAGTGTGGTCCCAAGTGGCAGAAACTTTTAATAGGAAGATTCAACTCTTAATGCTTGAATGCAACAGGCATCACCCTTATATGGTATAGATTGCCTTTTAGAGAAACACATTCTTTTCAATAATTGTGTGAGAGAAAATAATACAAGTTGCTCTGAGACTTCAATAAGAAGTATCACCAGAGCTTGAAAATAGGCCATGACTATGGCCTACTTTTATCTCGTATAAATTTGCACTGCTAAGTGCAGGCAAACCCTGCCTCTTCCTCTTGTTTCCTTCCTTATGCCAGAACAAGGGCTCATGAGTGTCCATGGCAAACTGGTTCTAAAGCCTTAGACTCCATGATTAAAAAGTCATGTGGCAGTCCCCCTCACTGACATCCACACTGGAATGTGGCTCTTTTGTCCTTTATTTACAGAAACATTGAAATTCCATTCTGCAAAGGAGTGTCTCTGCTGGCCATTCAACACCAAATAAATAGAATTCATTATAAACTTCATCAGAAATTACCTCTGCAACACCTAATCTATCCCTTGTTCAAAGCAGTGCTACCTTCGAAGTTATCTTGGATTGCTGGAGACCTTCCTCAACTGAAATACAAAAAGCTTCAAGGATCGAGATTTCATGGCCTTTCTGGGCTCTTGTCCCAGTCTTTAACCACTTTCATGGTGTCTATTTTTTGGCTTGTTGCGGTGGTTTGGCTTGTTGACCCTGACTGGATGCCAGGTGCTTAAGAAAGATGCTCAATCAGCTGGACAGGTGAGAAAAACTATAATGAAAGGCTCATGGGTCAAGATAAGGGCAAGAAGAGATCCCTCACCAGTTGCCAATGTGGGCAAAACAGACTCACTTTCTAAAACTACCTGAAAGGAGTTTGCAGGGAGATGCAGGTCTGTCATGTCTTTCTAGCAACAAGTGCTAGAACAAGAGGAAATGGCTTCAAGTTGTGCCAGAGGAGGTTTAGATTGAATATTAGGATGGATAATAACCAAAAGTGTTGTCTAGTGTTGGAACAGGATACCCGGGGAAGTGGTGGAGTCACCATCCCTGGAGGTATTGAAAAAAAATTTAGATGGGTCACTTAGGGGCATGGCTTAGTGATGGACTTTACAGGGCTGGACTAACAATTGGACTTGAGGATCTTTAAGGTCCTTTCCAACCTGAATGATTCTATGAGTCTATGAATTAGAACAAAAATATTTTAATTTATTACCAATCAAACCAGAGTAGTACAATGAGAAATTAAACCAAATCTTAAAAAACCCCTTGCCTTCACCCCTCCCTTCATCCCAGGCTCAACTTAATTCGGAATTATTTACTTTCTTCCTCTGAGAGGTGCAGTGAGATGAGAAATGGGGGTTGTGGTCAGCTCATTGCGCATTATCTCTGTTGCTCCTTCCTATTCATGGGTAGAACCCTCACACTCTTGCCCTGCTCCAGCATGGGGTCCCTTCCATAGGAGACAGCCTTGCATGGACTTCTCCAAAATTGGTCCTTCCCATGTGCTGCAGTTCATCACGAACTGCTCCAGTGTGGTCCCTTCCATGATGTACAGTCCTTCAGTGTGAGTCCCCTGCAAGGTCACAAGGCCAGGAAACCTGCTCCAGAATGGATTCCTGTCTCTAAAGAGCCACAGGTCCTGCCAGGATCCTGTTCCAGCACAGGTTGCCACAGGGTTACAGCCTTCTTCAGGCATCCACTTGCTCTAATGTGGGGTCCAGGGGCTGCAGGTGGATCTCTACTCCACCATTGACCTCCAAGGGCTGCAGGGGCACAGCTGCCTCACCATGGTCTGCACCACAGGCTGCAGGGGAATCTCAGCTCTGGTGCCTGAAGCACCTCCTCCACTCCTTCTGCATTTACTTTTGTGTCTGCAGGGCTTTTTCTCTCAAATGCTCTTCTCTCCAGATACAGTTTGTTGCAGATTTTTTTTCTTTTCTTACATGTGCCATCACATCACAGAGGCACCACCCCTGACAATGACTGATTCAACCTTGGCCAGCAGTGGGTGCAACCTGGAGCCACCAGCATTGCCTCTATTGTACACAGGGGCTGCCTCAGGCAGTACTCTACAGGAGCCACCCCTGTATTGCCCAACCCACAAAAACCCACCATGCAAATCCAATACATATATCTCATTGCAATTTGCCATTTATAACTAATATCTGAAGTCTGTTGCTTTCTTCTTTGTGCCAACTCATTATGGTAGTTGATTGTAGCAAGCCGATCCTCTCCTGCCTAGACACATCACCTCTGCATTAAACAAATCCATTTCCCTTTTCCTTTCCTCATCTATCACATGCTCCATTTCCCTAACCATCTCAGCAGTATAGTACTAATGAATATATCACTGTAAAGCAAAGATGATCAAAGAAGAAAGAGAAAACTTAAAAATAAACAAAGTGATCAAGGTAGCTCTAGTTACATGTATCTGGTTGCAGTGAAGAACTACTAATGTAGTATTTTTCTAGGGAAAAAAGGGTCAGACACTTCAAATCTTCTTCTAAAGGCAATCAGCGATGAAGAAATTAGGCATTAACTCCCAGATTCTGGGCAGCATGCTCTTTCCCCTTCTCTAAAAGGTGTTGAACCCTCCATTTTGGTATAAAGAACTCACTATTTTCTCGAGAAATCTATGTGGAGCTCAAATTCCTTGAAAGATTAGGAAATTGGAATAGTGATTTTCCTAATTGTGGTGTGGTTATAGATTACAGTAACTGCTATTCAAAATAGAAGAACTAGAACCTTTTCATCTGCTTCTTAAATTTCAGGTATGCAGTTTGCAGGAAAGGAGCAGTGGCAGTAAAGTAAGAAACTGATGAGGATGAAAGTAAACACTTTCAGTATGGGTGACTTAGAAGATAAAACTTGCTTCTTTTCACTGTGCAAATTCCAACTTTAATAATAAAAACAAAAACCCAAACCAGCCCTCCCACTATGTCTCATGAAACAAGCATGAAATGTACCTTCCACATTTTAACTGGCCTATTGCCTAGATTAATGTTTGTTCTAGAGATCTAAATGCATGTTAATTTTTTAATGAAAATTAATTATTTCTTTGCATTATGCACACAGACCTATGGCTCTGTTTTGAGATCAGGTGACAGTAAGACAATGAATAACAAAATCTATCAAGAACAGCAAAGAAAACTGTAGCCCCTGTAAAATGGAAGTTTTAAATACTCCATTGAATGTGTTCTGAAATACATGAAATATGGAAAAGGATATTAATTCCTCGAAGAAAGCTTGCAATAATGAAAGTATTATCTTCCCTTAATATTATTCTTTTTTTTCAATGTAAAGATTCCTGCTTACTAGTTGTAACTGAATGCACATAGCCCCAAGGGGAGGTAAGCCATGACTTATCCTTCAAAGTCTGCTGCCTTATTCTATATGATAAATGTATTATTAAAATGCAATAAGAACCACCACTCCAACACTGGAATTTTAGCAGCAGCCACTGCAGAACTTACTGTCCTGGCCATATATTTGTTCTATGCTTTTTAGTTTAATTTTAAAGGCAATTTTCCAGGGGAATGGTTATGATTAAGAGTTTCCATAGATGCAAATGTTTCAAAACCTAGCCAAACCATTAAGTTACAGATTTGCACAGAAGTGGGATCTAAATTTGTTCATCCTGGTTATTCAGAGAATGAACCTAATAATTACAGATTGAGATTAAGAATTTGTTGGGATTTTCACAGTCTATTGCAAATATATGTCTACTATTTGTGTGAATAGGACATATACTGGACATCTCTGGCACCAAGAGAAAATTAAATATCAAACACTTTGGAAAATACTATAAAGTGCAGTTCATTTAACATTTTTATTATTTGTGTGATTTGGGTGCATTACCAAAAATTACAAAATCTAGGACCTGCATATTTTCATTTAGAAAGACCCTGGTTCCAGGCAAGGGAATTTTGCTTGAGGAATTAAGTCAGACATCAACTCTCAGTTCTCCAACATAAATCTGGTTATTTAAATCTCTGTGAAAATAAAGATACATTTTTTTTAGAAGTGAACAGAACTGTATAACATGCAGCAGAGTAAGTCGGAATTCTATGGTGGAGTAGAACGTTTTGTCTAGATATCTAGATTTTCTACTGTTTTATGATTTTAACACCTTTCTCTTTCAGTAAACAGTTACACTTATGAAAACACACAATCACATTGAATGCTTCACCACAGTACATTGATCACAGAACAGATTGTTTCCTTCTCTCTGGTCACTGGCAGTGAAATGCAAGCTGAATGTCAAGGCAAGCCACTGCTTTTACCAGTCTCCATGTGCTGCACCAGAGACTCTGAGGTTGCTGGTCCTCAACTACCCTGATTTTTAGCAATTCCTTACTTTCTACTTCAGTTGGTCTTTTTTTATTTTGTTTTGGTCACTGAATCACTTGTAAAGTAAATTGACGCTTGAGAACTGATGGAGAACTCATGGATGTCACCTAAAGGCTTTTGCATTGGCCCCAAAAAGGGCCAAATTCCTGTATGGATTGACCCATGAATTATCAAGGGTTCCATAAAAGACCCTGGCAAAATATATTTTCTTTCAGTTAGGATGCAATCTTCAAAGAAGATGTAATTTTCTGTCAATTTAATGTAAAATGTTCTCCATTTTATCAACAAAAATGCAAAAATTCACTCATTGGATTTGACCTGAATGCAACTAGGAATCTTGATTTAAGATTACTAATTGCTTTATGACTCAAAACTCAATATGAAAACACTGCAAAAACAAGTTGGGATTTTTTGGGTTTGATTTGGTGTTGGGTTTTTTGCTTTTTTCCTCTGGCATTTATACACTGTGAGAAATAAACAGCTGGGGTAAGCAGCAGGCTTTTCAATATGTTTTATTTATTTATACACAGAACTTTAAGCATATGTCATATTGATGGCATTTACATCATAATATATGTTGTTCCCTATAGCTGTGCAAATTCATCAAAATTGTCTGAATATCTACTGAATGTTAAGGGAGGAACAGCTTACCAAACTTTTTTTCCATCTGGTTCTTACCCCGCAGGCTCAGCTTTTCTGCATAAAGCACTCAGAGAAGAAAATATATGTTTTAAAATGTAATAGTCTGCCTCTGAAAGAAAGTGTTTCTTTTTCTCAGTCCAAAGGAAAGAAGAAATAGACATAGGAATTTAGTTTGTTCCAGCCAGGAGAACAAAAATAATAGAAGGAAAGCATGCACGGGGAGAATGAAGTAAGAGGATTACATCTAGATTAAATAAATTACATTAGAAAATGTGGGTTTGTATGGCAGCTTGTACAATACACCTTTTCACTTGTACAATTCCATTTAAATTTATATGTATTTGTCAGAGTTACTGATGCAGAAGTTCTGTTCTTTTGGTTTATGCTAACATTTTAAGACTTTGTCCTTCACTGAACTGTGATTCTAAGGTCTAAGATGCTAAGCCTTATATGCGTCCACACTCTAAGATATAATATCATGAAAAAGTATCCAGGGAGTTCCCTTGATATGTGGGACTGTAGTCAGTCCATGCACACTTCACTCACAGGTTCCAGGCCTGTCAGCTCTTCTATCAAGGCTATGTGCCTCAATATGGAAAACTGTCTACTCACCCAAATTAGAATAAGCAAGTACTGATTTCTCTGATCTTTGACATTGTTACGGTGTCTGACGATATCCACCAAACCTTTCTGCTTGATTTGTTGGGTCTGGGTCAAGCCTGTTACACGTCTACCCAGATAAAATAAACTTCAATAAAAATTGCAGAATTTCAAAAAAGTGAATGTTTTTTGTTCAAACCATAATGTATCCAAATCCAGTGTTGTATTTATTTTTTGCTCTAGAAGATTCATGGAGATCTACTGTCTGTATTCTACTGGACAGTGAGTGGAAATTTATGCTACGTTTAGTGGGATGTCTCCAAAGATGGAAAAATTAGTTCTCAATGACTAAAATGACTGCACTAAATTACTAAGATGTTTCCTTTAAAGTAGTAGATATACTTGAAATATACATTACATAGCACCATAATATTGTTTGCTCTTAGTTTTCTTGCATAAACACCACAGCAGTAATGGTCCACTTACTTATACAAACCATGGGCAGAAAACATTCAGAAAAATGGAGGCAGTGAGTAGTAATGTAACCATGGCAACAATTGTCTGGTGTCTTGCACATGCAGTATGGAATGAGAAGACACATGCCTTTGGACTCAGGGGGATATGCTGTCCAAACACCAAGGACTCACCTTTTGCTTTTTCCCAGCACACCCAGAGGAGTGATGGGTAGTTTTTTGTTGAGAAAAATATGACAAGTCTGAAAAATGACAGGTGAAATGGAAAGCTAGATAAGATAGCATCTCGACTTTATTCCCAATAGATAAAATCTATTTATTTCCTCACAATGTAAAGATTTTCAAGAATGAAGATAGCATATACCCTTTTTATTCTTTGTAGCCTGGAACCATGAATTTTCTTAAGATATATGCTATCTTCTCAGTATAAGTTAGTTTTGTGATATGCCTACCACCTAAGCTGTAAATAACTGGTGTTAAAAAAAAAAAAAATTTCTTCCCACAGTAACTTTTAGAAAACATACAAATTCTAAAACATCTTGATTTTTGAATTTATGACAGAATTTCCTGTGCCTCCAGTAGCCATTTCAAGAGTATATACTTTTTACGTAACTCACTCACTGGTCATATTAAAATGGTTCAAAAAAAAAAAGAAAAACTACAGAAAAAATTGGGTTTGATTATATGGTTGGCACCTGAAGTTTTCTTCCTTGGGCAGTGCTATCCAAAATTATGTTGTTATCTTGTTAAACATTCCCAAGCTCGCTGGGAAAGCTGAAAACAAACGTGCCATTTTATCCTTGGAAAGGCTGTTAATAAGCTGGAAGAATTAATTTTTATCATTCCAAAATCATTCTTTGTTCTCTACCTCATGTTTATTTCTGCAAGTAATAAAAAGAAAGAGCTCTAGTTTCAAAACCATCTAGTAAAGTATAGAACAAAATGCCAGCAGCCAGAGGAAAGATACCAAGTCCTTGAGCACAGTCAGTCCTATAGTGATGTAGCTGACTAGAATCCTTTCAAAGATATGAAAGAGTGCAAATAAATTCAGACATAATATGAAAATACATGTATGCTATAATTCAGTGTCATCATCATAAAATTATCATGAAATTGACTTCTCTAATGAAAATTGGCTGGTATGCTACCATTTAATAGAAACAAGAAGACATTACTGGAATTGGTAAAACTGGAGAAATGGGAAAATGCTGGCATGTGAATTTTTCTGTTTATAAATGCAAGAAAGCATCCAAAGGAGAGAAAAAAAAATTGGCATTCATATATTGAATTTTATATATATCAAAAGAATTATCAGTGTTCCTGTCTATATTGCTCAGCAAAAACATTTTTGCGCTCTGCAATGGTGGAAATGAACCACAGAAGGATTAACAAATAATAGATAAAAGCTAAAATGAAGAATAAATAAATAAATAGGTCTGAATACAGTTTACATAATGTATAACATAGAAAACAATAGCATATTCCCACTCAGAATAGTGAATTTTATTGTGGAACTTAAATATATGTATTCAAATAATAGAAATAACATGATTGTATCAGAGGCTTGATAAGGACTGCCATGTAAAAAGCAAATAAAATGACTGAATAATTTGATTTGAAACAGGACAGGAAAGAAGCAAAAAAAAAAATAGACAATTTCAAGAACATAAATGGAATCTTGCTCTCCTGGAATAGTAATAATAAAACATTTCAATTAAGTTCATCCTTCAGAACTTTTTTTAAAAATGTATGCTTGTGGCAGATAATTATTTGTGGAACTTTCTACCACAAAATTTCATTAAACCAACAAAATTTGATAGTATACCTGTACCACTGAAACACATATTATATTAAAATTTCCATACCTATACAATACTGAGTGAAATCTGAATTCCCTGACTTCCTGTGATTCAAATTATGCCTTGCCTTCTGATTGTCAGAGAAGCAACTTCAACTAAGTATGAGTTCAACTATAGATGCCTATTGTGAATTTTCCTGTGTCTTTCCCAGAAGTAAATCCTGCAGACTGTAAAAAGACACAGAGGAGCCATGAAAACCAACACTTACTCCAAACAGCAATTGCTACTGTATCTTATTTTTATTTTCTTAACTATTTATTTTAGGTAAGTTATGTCCATTCATATATCATTTTAATTTAAAAATGCACTTTTGTTGACATCCAGATGCTACACAAAATTAGCTAAATCTTGCTCTGTTGTGCATTTAGAAAAAACAAGAATCAAGATAAAATCAAAATAAATTTACTTTGGTTTTCAGCATTAATTTCATTTTACTGTTGTTATAACAATTTTGCAACTGTTTCAGGCAAAAATGAAAGATCTCCCTTCTGGTCTGGAAAAAAAAAAAAAAAAAAAAAAAAAGAAACAAAACATCCAAGATCCAAATAATACTTTTGAAATTCACAGAACAGTAATCTGACATTTAACATGGTAGATGTTTTTAGTAGGTATTTGTTGCCATTTCTTGCTCCACATTTACTCAACCTGTATGGTAGGATAACCACCATAGGTGAAATTATGAGAAGTAAGCAAGGAACTTCTCAAGTACTTTTTCCTATAAGGACATTTAGATATCCATGCAGCATTTTTTTCTTTTTAGACCCTAAAGAAAGCCATTGCTTCTTGTGTCTATGGCATTAGACTAGTGAAAAATATTTGTTTTGGCTAAGCAGTCTGTAGGGATTCTACAGGCATCAACAGTAGCCAGAAAGCAATTAAGCTTCTTCAGAGGCATAAAAATTAAGCGTAATCATAACTTGATTTAGTTTGTGGAATTTTAACCAGGGACTCCACAGAAATCCCAGAGGTACCTCACTATTTTAATTGTTTAATTATTATTTGTGATATGAAACAGATGCTTTTCTTGGTGACCTCATCTACCTGAATATCACTTTGAAACATATGCTAAATGACCCCCTTGCAATTAGGTCAGGTGATTAAGAATACAGCCAGATGGGTGTTTAATCTAAGTGAATACTGTTAGGAGTTATTTTTTTTTTCTAAAGCATGTTTAGTAACACTTACAATTTTTGCATATTATGATATTTCAAAGTCCGACCAATATCCTTTTGGTGTTGATGGATTTTCAGTGCATCAGGAGAGGGTTAATAATGGTTTACCTGTAGCACGTCCTGTCTGATACGAATGGTTTTTCTCTTTTTCCATTTTGACTTTTGAAATGATGGTGGAAAATAAGAGCGCTAAGAAAAATAAGTATATTGATACATTATTTTAGAAAGCTAATGGGCAAAGTTCATCCCCTTGAGCATGTGAGAATAATAAATATTCTGTTTTTTCCATAGCAAAGACACTTATTACTCACATGAACATTGTAGAGCTATTGGTCCGACAGATTGAAAAAAATTATTACTCAGACTGTATCATGAGGAAAATTAGGAAGTTAAAAAAATATTTTCAAATATTTGTCTAGGGGTTTTTGTTTTTATTTGATATGTTTGTGGTTTTTTAATGGAGGCATTAATTTCGTATGGCTTTCAATCTGAAATTAATTCTTAAATAGTCCCATATAGGTTCAAGTTTTTAGAACTGTCTTCATTACTTAGTTTACACTTTCTTAACCCATGGACTTGTTGCTTTTGTATTTCTTTCAGTGTTGCTCATGGTTACTCAAGACTCAAAAGGGCTGTTTAAGTTGCCTGACACATTCCTTTGTTCAGGCAGATTTTGAGAACTTTCTATCCATATCTGGCATTTCCAAATGAGCAGCTGAGAAATTAACAGCAATTCCAGACAACCTGCAACTGCTCTGGAAGTGACAAATATGAATGTGATTGATTCGATTGCCTATTATACAAATAACATACAATTGCTCTGTACATTTGCAGTGTGATCAGCATTTCCTGAACAAAGCACTAGAGCTGTCCTTCTCGAATAGAATCTACAGGCATACTTGTCCAAATGAATCAGAATTTACAGAACATATACTCCATTACACCCATGCACCTTTATCTGCTGAGGTTTCTAAAACAGTTATATTTAGCACTCTTGTGCCTTTACTGTGAAATCCATGGGGGAAAAGAAAAGTAAAAGAAACATTGAATTTAATGTGGTAATTAATTTTTCTCTTTTTAATAAAAAGTAGACAAATGAAGTAATTATACTCTCTTTTTTTTGAAACCAATTCCCTACTCTTTTTGATCTACCAATAATACAGTTTTGTCCTAATACGTAAGTAGAAGCCTGAACCTGTGAAGCAGAAATTGTCTCATTGTTAATCAAAGCTGTGGTTTAATATGATCTAGGTCAAGGAAATAAACCTTCTCTGTGCAGCTTGATTGCTGTTACTGACATCACCACTTTTATTACTTTCACTGCTTTGGAAACCAATTGACATTCAGTTCAGAAATAACTCTGTTTGCTCAGCCAAACTGACTTCAATACTCTCTGTGTGAGCTGACAGCTGGCTTGCAACAGATGATGATGAGTAATCAGCTGATCGTGTCTGAAAACAGAACCATGCACCTGGAACCATCTTAAATTTGCATTTCCATTGCATTTGGAATAGTTATGGAGGCCTCAAGAATTGATATAATATCGTCATATCTCTGTTCAATATTAGCTTTTGCAAAATTGGTTTCTTCCAGCTGAATTTGCATAGCTGAGTTTACCTGTGCATATATGTGAAGCTCTTTTCTAGTTCTGTAAATTAAGCATTCACACCATCCGTGTCATCCACAGATTTTTTTTCCCAGAAAATGTTTCCTCACACTGAAGTGAAGTGAAGATAGTTCAGGGATTCAAATAATCAGAGGTTAATGTCTCTACATTCAAATAAAAAAAAGGCTCCGGTAGGCTTTGGTCACCAACCCAATCTTTTGCTTTCAGGATTTTTTAATAATTTCTCACCGTCTCCTCCATAACTATAAAACTTGGTTATATGGGTATAAATATTTATGCCTTAGCCACAGAAATGCTCACATTGAATACTTTTCTGTAAGAGTTGTACACATAAAATGGAGAAATTATTGGCTGATTTTGCTTGTTGACATACCAGATGACAAACAGAACAACAAGCTTTTCATTCTGTGAGATCATTGTTCAGTGTTCGTGGTCATATTGCTGCAGCTTATGTCTAGTCACAGGTTCAGAAAAAGTAGTAGCTGAAGATCAGGATACATGCCCCACTATGTGATACAACAAGAAAGATCTTTGGATATGTCTGAAGTCAGGAAGGCAGAAGCCTACAGAGAAATGAACTATCTGATCTTCAGTTATCCAAGGACATTATGACTGAGGGAATGGTCAACTGACATTATTGATACTACATTATTCAGAGGGTTTAAACACAGACTAGTATAGTATATGCTCCCAGGGTCCTATGTATAATCTCCCTTTGTAAATAAGCAGTAGGTCTGTGTCTTCTGAAAGTGAAGGAGCCTTTCTAGAAACTCTAACTGAAGGTTACACCACAGGTAGACTTTGTAACTGATCTTTATCAAAATGTAAAAAGCTTTGTGGAAAGGATTTCTCTGAGTGGACACATAGTTTCTGGTGAAGGAATTAATTATTTATATTGGAAATTTTCAGATAAGGTCTGAAATCAGAGTGTTTCAAAGGACTTCGGAAAACAAACAAACAAACAAACAAACCCAGTCTTTTATAGCATCTATATTTGATTCTCAGTTGTTCCCACTGATTCCCCTTGGTGTTTTACTTCATTTAGAGTAGTGAGGTTTTATGGCATGGTGACTTTGTCAATATATAAAAGTACCCGATTAAAGAATAAGCAGCCAGGCTCTTTACAGTGGTACTGAGTGACAGTACAAAAGACAAGTACAAACTGAAATACAAGAAGTGCCTTTGAACATGAGAAAATTATTTTGTAGAGTGGTCAAACAGGTTATTTGGCGTGACTGTGAAGTTTCCATTTTTGGAGGCATTCAAAAGTAAACTGGACCCTGTCCTGAGCTGGATTAGACAGTCTTCAGAAGTCCCTGTCAACTTTATCACAGACTGTTTGGCTATTATGGAAGGACCTCTGCTTTGGAGGAGGTTGTAGTTTTCCTGGGAAGCAAGTGGGTCTGCTCATGAAGACGAGCTTGTAAGGGATTGTAGGATGTCAGGAGAAGACATGAGACAGACAAAGGTCAGCATCTCCCAGAGGGCACGTGAAAGAGGAGAAGGGAGTGAGTGGTCAGTAGCCAGGTCTCAAGGATCAGGGAAAGGAAACTCCATGGAATACAAATACTGGTACTCTGAGTTTGGTTTGGTTGTTATAAATAAACCTACACATTTCATTTTAATGAAATCATCACAGAGATGATTTTTTTAGAGTTGTTCACTTTCAGATTTATATAATCATATATTTAAATTCTAGCTGCTTGTGCAACAGCTACATTATGTAGTCTAATCAACTCTTCAGACATGCATATCATCATCCATACATCACAAATACAAAACTGCTTGCTTTCTTACTCATGACCATCTTTTTTATTGCTGCTTTATCCATTATCATTGCATGTCATGTACAGAAGCTTTCTCAAAAAAATCCCATGAGATTTTTGAATTTTGAATTTGTCTTTTCTCATTTTCAGTCACTTTGAAAAACCAGGATGTGTTTTGCATACAAACAAAGCAGCTGGAAAATGTCTCAATCAACCTCTATAATCAAGGGTGTGTGTTTTGCTTGTTCAGTGCAATGGCCCCACAGTGATAGCAGATAATATTCACTGCTCATTTTTTTAGCGTATTTCTGTTTTCTTCTTTGTTTTGAGAGTAGATTAAAATTTAGCCTGTCATCAGCATACACTTCAGTATTATGAAGAATATAAACTCTTTTGTAGTGACAGTGGAGAAGCTTTTCTCTCCCGCAAATTTATCTCAATGCTTTTTTAGCAAGGGAATCCCAACTGTGTGAAAACTTCCTTTTTCTACTTAGTGGAGAGTAGATTGCACTTAAGGGATGAACAAAGAGAGGAAACACAGTGTGCTGTCACAATCTCTAGAATATAGGTAATCACTGTAATGCGGCAAACCAGAAAAAAAAAAAGTCATCTTTTCCAAAGATATATTCAAGCAAAAATGTAAATTAGAGCAGATGACAAATCTCAGAAATAGGAATACTGTAAGAAATGAGCATTATGTACTTGCTGTGGGCAGTACCAGAGTGCTCATCCTCATCATTGGAGTTGCACAAGGTAGATTCTAAAATATGACACCTCCTTTCTAGAACAAACACACTTTACTTGTGTTTGTTACTGCTTAGTGAGTAAGAATAGCACAAGATTGCAGAATTAAAAATGCATACACATGGAAGAAAAAAGGTGAAAATAGATAAAAGCAATTAGCAGCTGCCTTTGTTTGATATGGCCATGGTAAGCCTTCAGCAGCAGCTCAGAACAGGGCAAAATATTATATATATTTGTTTGAAAACCAATTGCTTCTGACTCTGCTGTCTCAGAGAACCACAGATGTTTCTCCTTGATTTTATGCAGATATGGGGACAATACTGTTGCCATAAAAAAAAATTTGCAGTGGATGGCTCTGTACTTTCCAAAAATCATGGAATTCAAATAATGGTCTTTGGAAGAAGAGTTAGTGTCATAAGATCATTTTGTCTGGCCTCTTTACTCAGCCCCTTCTTTTTCTCTCTTAAGAGTTACAAAGAAAGCGGGTGAAAGGTGCAAAGAAGATGACAGAAATGAAGAAAAGAGGTGCCCTTACAGAAAAGTCACTAATCTCAGCAGGAAGATAGGGTGGGACTGAATCAAGAGCACAGAGATCCTTTTCAGAGGAAGAGGGCCACACTTGAGCTTTTCCTGGGTTTAGGGGAAAAAAAAAAGCAAAGAAAAAAGAAAAATATGAGGAGAAACTTTAACTGTCTTAGGCGTGTTAGCCACCAAAGGAGAACAGAAATGAGAAAGACAAGGATGTCAAGCATCTGGGGATGTCAAGAAACTAAGGATAACAAGTTGTAAGTTAACAGAGGGGCTCACCTTACCTAGGGCAGCCACCTTCAGTGTCCTACCTAGTATGAATATACTTTCCCCTCCAATAATGGCTCTCTTGCCTGTTCCTGCCAGAACTATAAGTTCAACTTTGAAACTACTCTTCATCTGTTTTTCTTCCAAATTCATGTCTACAACTCTCTTTCACCTTTAAAACCATCAGTCCTGATCCTGCTTCTTGTTTCCTCCAGGATTAAGTCTCTTTCCATACACCTTTAGAATTGCTGAAATATTATATAGGAAATCATAACTTTAATCAGTGCCTGGATAAGCTACTTTGAAGAGTATTCTTCAACACTTAATTTCTTTTATCTGAGAACATGCATATGGATCCACTAAATTGGAATATGTACAGGAAAACAATTTTATGGATTAATAGTTCTATTTCTGTAAATTCTTTTATAAAATTCTTTGTAGTATTTTTTAATTTTTAACTTTCTTCTAGGACTTGGAAGTTAGCTAGCATTGTACCCTCTCAGTGCCTGTAAAGTTTAACTGTTTATTATAATTACACTATTGCTGTAATCTAAATACTTAGAGAAATACCTTTTTGATTGTAGAACACTGTTTAGCATGTCAACAAGTAATCAAAATTCAGGTTTTTAATGAAACTTAAGCAAACTTTCTTCTGTTTGGCACTTATGTCAGACGATATGCATTTTCTGTGCAAGATCCATGAGGAGAGCACAACTATTTAGAGTATGCAAATTATATGTAAATATGCCCTTGTTTTCTGACAGAATCATTGATGCTCAAGGATATCCTGCCTTCCCCTAATGAGATGCAAAGAATGAAGAATTCTCTCAAGTTCAGCAACTGCCAAACTCTATGTCTAGTACAACGGTGTCTGGCTTTCCTGGCCTTGCAAGCTGCATACCAAAACCTCTGCATGTCTGAAAAGCACAAGACATTTATTCTGTAACTAAGAAGGGCAGATAGGTTCCTGTGAATGGTTCAAAGGTAGAGGAGAACAAAAGATAGAGGAGACCTCCCTAGGAGATCTCACTGTTCTATTACTGGAGGGAGGATGGACGCACACCTTGATCATTGAATGACCTTTTGATTTCAGCTTCAAAAGAGCTTCATGTCTCCGCATAGTCAGGGATTTCAATCAGGCAGAAGCCCAGGTGCTGCATGCTATACACTGCTGCCATGGAAGCTTCACTTGAACTTATATACTGCTCTTGATCCTTCTCCAGAGGTAAGACTTAAATGAAAGAGGCAATTACATGGCCAGCCAGTCAGCAGGTGTCAGATATTTTTAAAATAAAATTTAAAAAGAAAGGATACCATAATTTTAACAGTTAGGTTTACTTATCACAGGTTTTGTCTTTCAAACCACAATTATACAGGAAAAAGATATATAGCCAATAGCACTATAAGCAAAAAAGTATGATTTTGAACAAACAATAGTGACATCAAATTTTCAATGTCTGTGAGGAAGTCTAGAAGTAAGGTGGATGGGAATAGTTGTGACTCTTCTTCCATGTTTAGAAAAGCAGTAACGTATAGAGTATATGAAGTGTCCATGACATATTGTTTTTCTTTCTGACTTATAAGTAAGAATGCAAGAAATATGAGTTTATAGGTTAGGGAGCAGATCCTGTGCTTGTATAGCATTGCTAAAGTTAATAGGAGTCAGCTCATTAACCTCCCCAGGGATTCTTGTGCTAAATTAGGGGTTCTTGTGCTAAATATTTTATGAGCTGCTTTATGTGTTCATCTTCTATGTCTCAAATACTTAATACAAAGGAAATGTAAGCAGTTTCTTTTTCAGATTGTATTCAATATTTTATGTCCTGAACAGAGACACTCTGTTTCTTCACTTTTCCTCAATCTTTTCTGTTTTAATATAGCACCATTTGGAATAATAGGTAATATGGGGAGTGGCTGTATCTTAACAAGGTGCTTCTTTTTCCAGCAGCCACATACTACTTTAGATTTTACAGACAATATTTTCTTCATCATTTCCAAAACTGTTTCAACAGTAAGACAAAATGCAATTATTTTTCGTACATAATTGAAGGTGCAGTAATTATTAGGTACTTATTTTCACAATGATTTATACATAAAGATATTTACTCATTTATCTTAGTCAGTTATTAGTCGTATTCTATTCAATTTCCACCTAGAAACTACAAGGAAGTTGTGTCTCAAATGTGCATGTGATTTGACAGTGATGTTCTGAAAAATGCTGCACACTGAGCAATGCCCTGATTACTGCAGCCACACACTATGCAAAATGCACACTTGTCTTGGGTCAACTGTGCACTAGAACTGCCTGCAGCTTGCAAAATATTGCATGTCCACAACACATTTCTGTATAACAGACTCAGTTGAACCAGGTACACACCCAAGTTCAGTGGTTATTCATCTCAGTTGCACACCAGATTTTGGGAAAAAGAGATGGATACAAACAACTCACCAACTACTACTACCCTCCTAGCTGAAGAAACACTAGAGACATATTCTCTAAGTTGTTCCATCTAATTCTTTCTCCCTCATATTCCTGCCCCAATATACTTAATCAAGAAAGAAGATTCAACTCAGTTTAATCTCCACTTACTCACATTTTCTTAGCCCCTTCATATATCTTCTTTTCCTGCAAACTTAAAATACCAGTGCTTTGCTATCCACAACTGAGGCTTTGCTCCTCAGTAGAATTCACAGAATCACAGAATGGGTGAGCTTTGAAGGGATGACAGTGGCTAATTCCAACCTCTGTGCTGAAGCAGGGTCATCCTAGAGAGCATCACACAGGATGACATCGAGATGGTTCTTGAATATCTTCAGTGAGGGAAACTTCACAGGCAATCCCTGGGCAATCTGTTCAGTACTCAGTCACCCACACAGTAAAGAAGCTTCTCCTTCTATTCAGGTGGAATTTCCTGTGCATCAGTTTCTGCCCACTGCATCTTGTTCTATTGCTCAGCATCATTGAGCAGAGACTGGATCCATGCTCTTGACACCCTCCCTTCAGATCCTGATAGAGATTGATTATGTCCCTTCTCAGTCCTTCCTTCTCGAGACTGAACAGGCCCCTCTCTCAGCCTTTCCTCATAAGACAGATTCCCTACACCCCTAATTATCTTTCTCACCCTCCTCTGGACCTGCTCCAGGAGCTCCATGTCTCTCTTGTACTGTGGAGCCCAGAACTGGACACACCAGGACTGAGAAAAGGGGAAGAATCACCTCCTTCTACCTGCTGGCAATGCTCTTCCAAATGCACCCCAGGATACCATTTACCTTCTTGAAGACAAGGGCACTGCTGGTTCATGGACAGCTTGTTCCAGGGAGAAGAACCCCCAGGTCCTTCTCTGCAGAGCTGCTTTCCAGCAGGTCAGCCCCCAGCCTGTCCTGGTGCTTGGGGTTATTCTTCCCCAGGTGCAAGACCCTGTATTTGCTCTGGTTGAATTTCAGAAAGTTCCACTCTGCCCATCTCCATCTCTCCAATCTCTTGAAGTCCTTCTAAAAGCCTGCACAACACTCTGGGGTATTGGCCACTCCTCCCAGCTTTGTGCCACCAGTGAATTTGCTGAGGAGGCCTCTGCCCCTTCATGAATGTCACTGATGAGTAAGTTAAACAATACTGGGCCAGCATTGAACCTTGGGGGACACCACCTGTGACTCCATCTTGATCCTATGCTGTTGATCACAACCCTCTGGGATTTGCTGTTCAGACTGCTCTCAATCCACCTCCTGTCCACTCATCCAGTTCACACTTCTTGAGTTTGCCTGTGGGAATGTTGTGAGAGACAGTGTCAAAAGCCTTGCTGAAGCTGAGGTAGAAAATATCCACTGCTCTCCCCTCATCCGTCTAGGTAGTCATTTAATTGTATAAGGCAACCAGGTTGGTCAGGCATGATTTACCTTTAGTGAATCCATCCTGACTGCTTCTGACCACCTTCTTGTCATCCATGTGGATAGAGATGGCCTCCAGAATGAGGTGCTTGATCACCTTTTCAGGGATTGAGGTGAGGCTGACTGGCTGGTAGTTCCCTCCCTGGTTTTTTTTGAAGACAGGGATGGCATTTGTTTTCTTCTAGTCCTCAAGCAACTCTTCTGATCATCACAACCTTTCAAAGCTCATCTGTAACAAAACCATCTCCATATTATTAAACCTGTGTGCAGCAAAATCTAAAACACAGTCCCGTTCACTGTGACAGAAATTAACTCTACTCCAGCCAATACCAGCATAGAGCTTTAAGAACCCTTTGGGACAAGGCACTGTAATTTGTCCCTTCTGCAAGGTGAAATCTCCATGCAACATACTGGCTTTTGTGCAACTTTCAAAGAGACAATTCAGTACCACCCTGCCACTGGAGTGTTGTAATTGTCCATTATGTTGTAGATGAGTTTACGGACAGGATTAATTTACTTTCCATTTAATCTGCTTCTATAACCTCTTAAAAAGAAATGAACAAAAAGATCTCAGTGCTTAATGAAAAAATGAAGTATGAGCTTTGTCAGAGAACTATAAGCCTTTCAAATTTTATATTTTATGTCTAGGAAGAAAAAGTATTTTTCCTTTCTATACTGCATTCCCATTTCCATAAAAAATTTACACAGCATGCAGTAAATCAGCTTAAAGATAAACTGTTAATATACTTTGCTTGCAAAGGGCAGACTATTAACAGAAAGTTTACTTTAGGCCTTTAAAATTCTTTGCCTATCTTCTGCTCTCTCTGGCTCTGTAACCTCAGGGGATGTAATCCCTTAAAATGCAGCTCATCTTCAATTAGCAGAGAGAACATATGTACGTTCTTCACTGAAATCCCCAGGTATCATGCAATGCAACTCACTTCAGATTTTACGGTTAATTAAAGCCTCATACACATTTTCTGATTCTCCAGCTGGCACTGGAGAGTTTTAAAGCTTAGACCATTTTAGCTATTACTCTGCTAAAAATTTACTAATAAACATCAATGTCCATGTGCCTTTCTTGTTGACCAACACACTGTAATGGGAAGTTTATAAACACTGATCTCCTCCTACAAAGAGGATGAGTAGAAACTGAGATTGCTGGAGGGACCAGAGTTTGAACTGCCTGTGTAAAAATAATCCCCCATAAAGATCAGAATTCTCTGAGAAAACATACATTGAAAATTAGCAAATGAACATTGAAAAGAGGTTAGAAAGCATTTCCAGGTTATAACCTTGAAAACTAGTAAGAGAAAAGTCACCTATTCTGAATAATAAGCTCAGATCTTGTAGTAGACAGATGTAGCTTGCTGATATGAGAATAAATAGCATGCTTTTTGAAGGAAATAAAGCACATTGTTTTGTCTCCAACCCCTTTCAACAGTCACTAAATTTACAGTATGTTTTCAAATCCTTCCTTTTTATTTAGTGTCCTATGTAAGGAATATGTATATAATAGTTGCCTGACATACGGTTTGTTCTCATAGAATGAAGATTTAATACTATTTTTTTTTGTTTTAGTAAACAATTTCCTAATCCTATTTCTCTGCAGAGTAGTAATTCTTACAAACTCAGTGTTTCTTCCTCCTTTCTTTTTTCTTCCTCAGCTAATATTGATCTTTCTTTTACCAGGTTGTTCCAATCACTGTTTTAATCTGTCATCCTCTTTCCCTCTTCTGATTACTGCTTCTCTTTGCTCCACTTTTCTTCCACCTTCCTTCAATCTCCTACTTTTATCTTCTTAGCATTCATGAACTCCTCCTGAACTTTCACTGGACTGAAGGCCCTTGATCATGGCATAATCTCATGCTTCAATAAGTTATTATCTGAATACTGACTATAAAAATGTCACTGCACTCTTTTTCTCCCATGCATCTCAATAAGAGGTTGATCTTATCAGATCAACAGGGCTTTACAAATGAAAACATTTTTGTTCCTTATGTTTAAAAATATCACAATAAACCAGGTGATTGCAGACACAAGTGTTTCTGAAATGAATTCTTTTATTTTATCTTTTTTTGATTGAAGTTCTTAACACATAAATTTTGCCAGGTACATTTAGTGTCTGAAGAACTTCATTCTGTTTCTGATATTGTTAAATTGCACTCTTGATCCTTGTCTAAGAAACTGCTTTGAGGTCAAAGAACATACAAAAATATAATTAAAAGCAGAATTAGGGCCCATGTTTCTTCTCACCTGAGTGGCCCCTGGGCCATGAGAGACCTTTTTTTTTGTTTTTTAATAAAAATGCAATTGGGGAAACCATTAGAAAATTAGCCCAAACATTCTGTGCTCATGGGTATTTTGCTCGTATCTGTTGAGGTACCAACCTACAACAAGCTTTCTGCAAAGACCATCAGGAGACAAGTCACCATCTGCCAGCATTGGTTGCAAAACAAGGGTTCTGCAAGAGGAATGTACACTGCAAAATAAATGTGCATTCTTACATATCCCACAAGATCCAGGCGCATACAAAGCTAGGCCCAGCTTAATGTTCAACCTCTCTTGAAGTTTTGAAAGCTTAGGACAAAAGAATGAAGAGGATTTTTTCACATTTGAAAAATTTCCATTTGTGAAACTGTCAATAATAATGTATTAATAATTGTATTGATACAGGAGCAAGATGCATTACCCTTTCCCAAGGCTAACATTTTTCCTGTGGTAAAAGGCATATAAAAGGATGTATTTTTCAGAAGTAATTCCTTTTTTGTCAGCAACATATACTTGACTACTTTGACAACATTGTTCTTCATAATTTCTTCTCAGATAAACCTGTTGCCTGAAAAATACCTTAGCTCCCTGGGCATTCCTTCTTGAACATTTTCTGGATATTCATTATTTTCACACTATTTCTGTGATTCTAATTTTAAATAGTTTATGATGATTATTTTCTTTTAGTTCCTGTCCCTTACTCATTCTCTTTCAGAAAAGAACTGCATGTATTACTTTGATATAGAAAGGAAATCTGCATAAGCTAAGAAAGATTCATGGCTAGAAATACTGGATGATAAAAATTAGCATATACCTATTAATTTCACTAGGTCTGTGCACATTTAACTTGACCTGTTTCTACATTTGTAATAACATGATCTCATTTAATATTCTAGATAGTTTCTCATTACTTGTGGTGGATTTGCATTTCTGTGTGTCTGTTTACTTTGTGGATGTATTTGGAGTTGAGAGAGAAAAATTACATTATTCTATAAATTTGAAACTATTTAAATAAGAGCAATTCTTCCACAGAAAAAATGACAGTACTCTGTAATTTTCTCTTTTATGAAAGCTTATAGCTCTTGTATGTTATCACATAAATGAAATTACTTGGCCCACTGCTGGTTACGGAAATCAAAGAAATAACTCTTTAATTTCATGATTACTTCCTGTCAGAATAGCAACCCAGTGTAACTTGACAAAGTGAAGTAGAAATATAGGTGAACTGTAAATACTCAACCTTAACAAAATAACAAGCTTGCAACACAGGTGTTTCTACAAGGTCAGGGGAAAGAAATTAAAACCACAAAACCTTAGATTTACTGATAATATTATACAGTAATATAATTTCTTACAACTCCTCTGCCGCAGATTAAGAATGCTGAGCTCCATGAAAAAAAGGTGTACCTTTCTGCTCACTCACCTATAAAATTATTGTTGAGTAAAGAGAAACTGCAGAAAAAAATATATTACTTCTTTATCAGTCCATGTCAAGGTTTCACCCATATAGAGAGCTGGAGAACTTTCTATACAAGTTTTCCTATTAGTCATCTTTGATTTTTCCAGATTCTGGGGAAAATATAAGATTTTTCTTTAAGAATACATTCAGAATTTTATATTTTGGAATTTCTTTACTAGAATGTAAATTGATAAAAATCTGTTTAACTTGGTGGTAATACCAGATAATGGGCTAGATTCTCAATGCTGCAAATAGTTTTGGATTCTTGGTTTTTCATTTTTTGGTTTTTTTGCATGACATACATAGAATTTTCCTTTCTCAACAGTTTTTAAAAATTAACATATTCATTTTAGCATTTTAGTGTCTTTTTGTAATTGAGTGAAAAAACAGTAATTACATTAGTGGAATTAAGAAAAATCACATGGGTAAATACTAAATGATGAAGAAAAGCTTAATATCATTAGAAAATTATAAGACCTGTAGTATCTCAGGGTTAACAGAGAAACACATTCAGATCATTAAACTATGCTTTATTCGAGTAAAATAAAATCAGGAATCACTGTACATAAATTCTGCATAATCTATAGAAACTTGTCTTAAGGGATCTTTTAAAACCAGTAGTTCTGTCAAGAAAAACCTGCCTGTGTTTTTAAGATACACAGGGGAGTATTTATGATTTAAGCTTGGATTGATCTATATCAAATACATTTGTGAATGATGACCTTAAAAGCTCAGTAATTCTATAGATGACCATGATACGTTTAGTAATGTACATGGACTACACGAGATATTTTGTTAAGGGGGTGTCGCGGGTTCGGTTTGTAACTGGGCAGAAACACCAATTTAGTGTAGTGGTTTGGTCCAAAATACTCATTACTGTTTATCTTCTGTGAGATAAGAATTAGGAGAAACGCAAAGCAGGCACCAAACTTGAAAGAATATAAAGAAGTTCATTAACAGACCTAAAAGAAGGGAAAAAAATTATACCACACCTTCAGAACTCTCCTCTTCCCCCCACCTTCCTCCCTTCTCCCACTGACAATGTAAAAAGACAACCCTTAAGATGTTCAGTCTGTTTATCACTTCCATAATAACCTTGTTCAGTCCATTTAGAAAGAGAAGTCTCTTCTTGCTCGTGCTATTAAAATAGTATCACAACGAGACAGCCGCCCACTTCCAAATATTGTTCAGTCCATTTAGGAAGAGGAGTCTCTCTGCTCGCATGTGAGTCCCTTCCCCCGACTTGCAACTTTTCCCGCAACTGCTTTCGAGGGTCCACTCTTGAAGGTTTTTGGCGTACAATTTTAAGGTTGAGCCGTTCAGAAACAACAGTTCTCTTCACCCATCTCTGGGAGCATTTCATCTCTAAGAACAGAGGCCCTCCTCCTTCCCTGGGAGCAAAAAGTCCTCCTCATCTTCATTGTTAGGACTATCTCTGGGAGCATCTCTAGGAACTGAGGTCTTCTCCTTTCCCATTTGGAGCAAAAGGCCTCATCGCTTCCATCTCTCCCTGTTCAAACTTCTCATGAAATTACAGCAGCGTCAGCATCTGCCTATCTCGGCGCAGGTGCTTTTGCTTACGAGTTGAACACTCCACCCCCCATATCTTCATGAAATTACAACAGGATACTCTGATATATCATAGCTTCACAACAGAATTTCAGCTTTAAGCATCTCCTCTCTCTCTTCCCTCAGGTTTTCAGCTCTTCAGAGCAGTAAAAGGGTTAATCTCACCTCGGCCTTGCAGCTTTGCAGCTGGAATGTTGAATTTTTCTTATCGCAGTGGAGAGGGGGGAGAGCCGAGCCGCTCCGGCTGCCCACGGCAAGGCAGTGGGGGGGGTTCCATGGCTGGAACAGGTCCATGGCTCCAGGATGGCCGTGGCCCGGCCCGGCCTGGCCCAAGCAGGGCCTGGCCGGGCCCGCTGGCCCCCACACGGGGCCTGCAGCCACCTGTGCCAGCGCCGGAAACGAGAGAGAGCTTGGGGGGGAGTCTGTCTATTCTTAAGTGTGGATCACAGAGGTGTTCACAACTTTAAGTGGCTTAGAGAATTGTCCATATTCAAACTGGCCAGCTGATAGGTTCTGTCAGGTCCCAGAGGAAGCTGTAAGCACCCCTTAGCAAGGACGTCCCTTCCGGGACTATGCTTGCTAACCTATGACAGGGGGAGTATGTGAATGCTAGTGTGAGCATCAGAGAAATTTTAAGACAAATTTGTGCTCTAAAAGAAAAGGTATTTTTTACAGTTTGTAAAAGCATTTATACATTTTGGAAGGGGTGTTGTTTGTTGTCATCATCATCATCCTTTTCCCCATGCAGTAAGCTCATACCAAAACAGAACTATACCTTGGATCTGGAAGGATCTTGGGCGCAAGAGAGGGAAAATGTGCTTGGAAAGCAGTAGCTGTGAATGTCAGCATTTGTCAGGGGCAGACAGCCATCTGATAAAGCTTAGCTCTACTCTGTCCTTCTGATTTCTACTTTGGTTCTTAATTTGTGTCTGCTTGTCTCTTTTTCTTATCTGTGTTTAAGAATAAAACAGCACTGTGACTTTAATAAATCTGTTTTATTTTTTTTGTTTGTTTCATCTAGGGTTACCTATAGATGTGTGCTATATGTATATTTTAAGATTATCTTTAGAATACAGCTCGCAGAAGAGCAAGGCACAGGCAAATTCCATTAGCAGTATATAATAGCTCACATAATGTATGATTTATAGCAAATCCCTAATAAACAATATGTTAGAACGTATGATTCTTAATAAAAATATTTTTTTGCCAGTGATTTTTTTTAAATTTTTTACTTTTAGGCCCTGCTTTAATCTTCCCTCCATAGGCAGATTTTTGTGTTTTTTAAAAAGCATTACAAACACTTTCATCTGCACCTCATTAAGCATTTTAAATCAGTTCGTTTTGATTACACTGTTTAACCATTTATCACAGCACTTTCAAGAAATCATAATCTGTGCAGAATGAAGTTGAAGGTATTTTCAATCATCTCCTGTTATATTTTCTCTTAATCAGTTATTTAATGTAGAGAAAAAGATTTTATTTCATAGGGAGACTGATTTGACAGTATTAGGTCCTAAAACACACATAAATTTCCATATGGTATATGTCAAGGAGAACTTGCATATCTGACAGATAAAGACATGGGATCAAGTTTCCTTTGCTGCAGTAATCCAAGCATGCTGTCATGCTCCCCTTGCAGTGCTATCCCTTGAAATATGTAGGATAATAGCTGAACTTAAATATGTCAGTCTGTTTAGATCCTAAAGATTAGTTTCAGTGACTAAACAGAGATTCTTATAAAAATTCTGATGTTTTCTTCATGTAAATTTACCAGATGTTGAGTCATCTAATGTAGGAGCTATATTTATTATTTATTTAGATCATTTGTCTGTCATTACATTCCCTTATGCCATGAAAGTTTGTAAGTAATAAAAAAGAGTGTTAGAGGAACATAGTTTTTTCTGAGAAAAGCAACTTCATACCATCTTTTTAAAAATCTTTTATGAAAACACAGTCAAATCAAGGGTAGGGCTTTCTTTTTCCTAAGATATACAAATGCTTGATAAATAATAAACGCATGCAGATTGTGCAGTTGGATGAAGACATCTGCTTTTTTCTGAGATGTTTTTTGATGGCATTTCAGATTGAAGGATTGATCAAGAGTTTCCACATCTCAGAGTAAAGATCACTGGAAAAGCCAAGAGAAAAAAAGACCTGCCCACACTAAGAAAGAAATCTCAGCCACAGAGGGTGCTGGGAGACTGCACGGGCAAGAACAAAGTGCGGTGTTTCTCTGTTCCGTGTCAGAAGGTTTAGCAATTGTTTAAAGAAAATGGTCATAGACTAGACAATACTTGGAAAAGAATAAGACTATAGGGCAAACTACATGATGGGAAAAAGTGAAAGGTGGTTGCTAAAAGAAATGAATTTTCTTAAAAACAAGTTATTACCTAAAATATTATGAACTCAAGAAGATTATAAATTGTTTATTAAATCAATTTTATGTGATAAACTATAAAAAACTTCTTTCTAGTCTTTTTTTCATATACTGCTTCCATAGGATTATGTCCCATAATGGGGGATGGGGAAGGAGAACACAAATAATCATCCCTTTTGGTTCGACCAGGCCTCTCATTAAATAGAAAATTCAGGATTGGTCTTTACTAATCCATCTATAATAATTACTCAACAGAAAATGGTAACAGTGAGATTTCCAGCAAGGAAAAGAAAAAAGAATGGTTTAAATGACAAGGCATATTTATAAGAAGATTGACCTAATATTCTAATAAGCTCTACTGCCTGAAGATAAAGATGGAAAAAAGACACTTTAAAGATGAGCTCAGCTTTAGGGGAGAAAAAAAAAAAAAAAAAAGAGGAGAAATATTCTGAAGTCTGCACTCAGTCTTTAGCAGTCTGTCTTCTAATTTATACAGTGTGAGCTAAAGTTACAAGTGTAAATAGGGCACAAAATATACCTTTTACAGAACATATCAGCATTCTCAGGAAAGCAGATTTAAGGCTTATACAAAGATACACAGTAATCTATTTCTGAAATAATACTCGGTTTCCTACTTAAAGGTAAACAAAAAAAACAAACCACTATTCTGAAAATGAAAAAGGAGGTGATCCATTTCCTGAGAAATAGTGTCAGCTGAATGAAAAACTTGCCATAGAACCTAGTAACACAGAATGTCAGAGCACCAAAAGACACCAGCCTGATGTTCCACACATATTCCAGAAATACATTTCCTGAATGTGATGGCAATGATGACAAGAGTTTGTCCAGCTAAATATGATGGTACAGTAGGCATATTGGAACAGCTAGGTGCTACAATGAAGTATAAAGAAAGCTGCTATGAGAGGAAAGTGAGGGGAATCCTGAAAACCTGGAATAATAAAAAGTTGATTGCTACCCTAAGTTTTACGTTGAGCTCAGCAGTTCTTAAAATAAGGTTGTGGACAGTGAGGACCCATAGGAGCTGCTTGTTCTTCAAAATTCCATAAAAATCTTCATGGGTCACAAACTACAATGTACTAATAAAGTCTTTCTGCCATTTCTCCCCAGTAGAAATTAACCATCTTATATCAACATCTAGTATTCCTATTGAATTCAATGAATTTCTTATTACATTATTGAATTATACCTGTAATTCTCTTCCTCATTATTTCAAACACTACCTCAGAGATTATTGGGGTTGAAGGTTTGCTGGAAGCTATATTGGTGGTGTTTTCAATGAACAAGAATGGGTCTTGAATTTCCTTCTGCTAGCCCAAATAAGCTTCATATGAATATAATAAACATATTTGTTCCATAAATTATATAGTAGTACCACTAATTTATTATTCCTTAATGTTGGTAAGATCTTCCCAGAAATATTGTTTGTGTCTTATTTATTGGTGTCATTCATTGGGGTGAGATTCTGATGAACTGCATGCATGAGAAAAAAATCACACAAAAGTATATGCAACTATTTTTGTTTTTAAGAATCACTCTTTTACTAAGTATGTATGTAATGGGAAACTTACAGGATGAGGCCAAATATGTATGAGATGTGTTTCAGATAAATATGAACAATAAAGAACTGAAAAAGTTCATTCATGGAAAATGCAAAGCTGTTAATTAGCCAGTGTGATTAAAGACTGCATAGAGCTCTAAATTTCTCACTGAAAAATCCATGAGTCTCAAAATGAAAAAGAAAAAAAAAAAAATTACCAAACTGTAGATTTGTCAATTCTTAAAACATTACCATTTTACAAAATAGATTATGTTTCCTCTAATTAACACCACGTTCTGATGACAACACACCATGCTGTCCATAAGCTGTATTTTGACAATAAATGAGACACTAACTCCTCCTGCTTGTAGTATTATGGCAGATGCTACTTTCCCATGCCTTCTTGTGCTGTCTTCAGTTTTTGTTTTGTTGTGTTTTTATTTTCTTTCTTTGCCTTTAAGCAGGTTTTTTTTTTCTTTTTTTTCTAATCAGAACATTGTGATTTGAATGCATAAATAGGATAAGGAAGACATAAGAGAAAGGGATGGAGAAAATGAGAAAAAAAATTGATAAGGAAAATGGAAAGGGTAAGTGAATGGAAACAGGAAAGATTATGATGAGTCAAGGCAAGCAAAAATTAATTCCTTATTCCTGCATTTTCTTCCTAGTGCCACTAGAAAACTTAATGATAATAAGAGTATTATTAGACGTGTCTCAGTTCAATTTAGAGGTTTTGGTGGCTTTTTTAAAAGTAGAGATTCCTTGGTTTTTGTTTGAGATGTGTCCTTTATAATAATGCATAACACTTAAGCTTCTCAAGCGTGAAAGCCTCCTGACTCAGAAGAAATGAGGAAGACATGAACTTGGACAAACAAAAAAGATATATGAAAAGATGGCAATGAGGAATGGTAGGAAGATAATGACAGGTCAATATAAGGTGACTCAGATACTGAATCACTGACAAAGCTCACTGAAGGCAAGGATAGTCTCTCCATTCATTTAAAGGAACTTTGGATGATGTCCAGAGAAAAAGAAAATGAAAATAAAATACAATGCCTGGAAAAAAGGAAAGTTATATTATCATATATTGACTGGAAAAGTAGAAAACATTTTATAACAACAGGAAAAAAAATTGTGAACAATACATGCACACTAACACTTACAAAAAGTCTTTCTAAAATCCTTACTGCTTATTCCATCATTTCATCTGTACCAGCACCAGCAATAATAGTTTTAAAACTATTACTAAACTATAGTTTTAGTAAAACTATTACTAACTATAGTTTTAGTAATATAAACATGTCTTAGCAATGTGGTCACTTCTATAACCATTTTAGCTAGAAAATTGCTACTGATCTCATAGATAGACTGGAAATCTTTCCTGTTTTCCTTTTTAATTCATTAAGCATCAAAATCAAAGGAAATATCTCAACATCTAGAAAGAGAAATTATAAAGAAAAAGGTGGAACAAGAGAGACAAAATATAATGAAAAGCAGATATTCTGAAAAACTTGTGTTCAGGCTAGGGTACTTTTGACTCTACTGGTGGCTTCTGCACTTGTTTCTAGAATCCTGAACAATAGCTCGGACTTTCAAAAGACAAAAGGGTGCGAGGGGGGAAGCATTACAAATCTTTTTGTTGCAGTCTTATTTTTAAAATATTATTCACAGATTTTAGACTTTTTTTATGACAAAGTCACATTTAGAACCAAGTTGCCCATTTTGTTAAATTTAAATTTATTGTTACATTTAAATAGATAATGTAACTCTAAATTTATATATGAATAATTTCTACCTGTTACCCTACAGTGATATTTTATGGAAGAATTAACATTGCAGGAGGTAATGGCAATATTTCTACTTCCAAACACTATCACACAGCTCTATAGTCCACAGGGACTTTACAAAAAAAAAAAAAAGGAGTGAAGGTCAATAATATCAAACTGTCCAAATAACGGCAGGTGTTTGGTCCCAAGGTGTGATTCCATATGGTACACATGCTTGCAAAGACAACACTTTTGTGTTTGGGGATTTTTTCCCTTCTGTGGGTGCTCCTGGCTGCAAGCTGTGGTCAGAATTGATCTAAAGGGCTGACTCCTGACTGGTCAGGTGAGGCAGGTTTTCAGGCCAGTCAGAGGGTTACAACATGCTTTGGGACAAACAGAAGGGATGGAGCTCCTTGGGGCAGGCAACCACCCTGCTGATGCTGCACAGAGGCTTCCCTGAATTTGGGCTAGCCAGCAAGACCAGCGCAGCCCACACTCCAGAGCCACTTCTACTGGCAGCCGGTTTTTGTCATGCATCTGAACCATCTTCAAAGGTACAGCAGCAAGAAAACAGAAGTAAATGCACAAGGTTATAAAAGTAGGTAAATTTCAGTTGGTGTCTGTGTAGATGAAGTTATCAAAGAAGCAGAAATATATAGGGAAAAATATCTTATCCTGAACCAATTGGTACTGTTCTGTGGGAAGGCATCATCAGAGACACTCACGCCCTTTGGAAACTGAGACAGTGTCTAGACTTCAGCTCAGGAACAAGACAGTAATTCAAATGGCAAAATGCAAAATACTTTTCCTGTAATGCTGTTCAAATAAATTAAAAAATGTAGATCAATAACATGAAATTGAATGGCTTTGGGAATATTTAGAAGTTCCTCTTTTCCCAGCAGTCACATGTTTAAGGACTGTTACAAATTGTTCCAAGTATTAGGGGTATCAGCTAGACCAAACAAGTTTATTATTTCCAAAAAAATATGTCCTAAAGTAACAGCTAAATGTAAGCAATATTAATTCATCCTTTGACAACTGCATAGCTAAAAAATGAATAGAGCTCGTTCTCTTTTTTGCTCTGGTCCCAACCTGCCCTCAATGTAGATTATTCTAGAAAACTTGACTCTGCATGGGGCACTTTGTCAGTCTTTGATTTTCTCAAGGACTTTAGTGAAACCAAGCTTTTTACACTGCCAGAAGTATTGGCAAGGGTTTCTGTAGCCTAATGTGACCTTTCTTCTGACCTCTGGCTTCTTAGTTTTGGGGTTTTTTTTAATATTTTACGTTAGTCTTTCGAACTGTTGCAGTCAAAATACTTGTATTCCTCCCAAGTACAAAATACAGTTCCTTCCTTTTCCTTATTCTTGTCAGAGTGCTTCCCATATTTATCTGAGTCTATATGTCTGCAGTGCTGCCAATTATAATTATTATCATAAATATAGGCATTATGGAGTATTTTTTTGAGTTTTATGAAAGGCTGATACAAGCTGTTAAATTTTATTCACCATGGATGCCATCTCACTTTAATTAATAAAAATGCTACTACCTGCTTTTATTTTCAATTGTGCTAACATAATTCATGACCATATACAAAATGACTCTTCCTCTTTGCAGGCCGGGAAGGAGAGGAGAATACAGACTAGAACATTTGTTCTCTAAGAGTTAGAGAGAAGCGCTGCTGATGCTGCAGGTGAGTGGGTAAGAGGAGGAGAAGAGATGATGTCCAAAACATGAAGTATAGTAAGTATTGCCAGCTGAATTCCTAAAGTAAGAAATGTTGGGATGTTTTTGCATCCATGTTTAAGATGGCACTTGTCCTTTAAGAGATTTCATATGGCTTTAGATTAAGAAGTTTTCCTTAAAAAAAAAAGACAGAAAAACCAAAATAAAAACCTGCAGAAAATAAAAGGTCTGAAAGGAATTATTTTAGAAAATTTCATGATTTTTGATTCATTTCAAGTCTCACAATACTACTTTAGGTTTTCCTTTTGGATAACCTGTGATTGATGTTCATGGCACTATTTCTGTTCTCTTAAGTTAAACAGCATTTGTAGGAGACAGAGATAAATGAATCAAATAATTTTGAATCAGAACCACTGCAAGAGGAGCGAATAGCTTTCAACAAAAGATAACTCCTGCAGTTACTATTTATGAGTCAAGATTAGATATCATTCATTCTTGTGCCAGTGTCTCAGAAATTCTGTTGGCAGGTCCCTCACTCTGGTTCAGACTTCCAAGGGATCAGAGATACATTAAACAGAAGGTTATTCGTCTAACCTGAACCTCCGCGCACAATTACCACAGAGACATGACTCTATTAATGTAATTACACTTCTACCACTCTAAAATCTCCATTGTACCATATGTTCTGGTGCAGAAAACATTTATGTAAAACACTATCCCTTGGTAATCAGCCTTCCTACTTCCTTCTAAACAACCTTGTAGCACTCAGTATTTTTAAAAGACCTGCTTCAAAGGATGCCCTCTGAAGCTGCATGCAATTTTGCATCTGCATCTCCTGTTTTATATAGAAACTTTCATGTTAATTCAACTGCTTTTCAATAAAGCTTTCCAAACTAAGAAAGTACAGTGCACAGCACTTAGGTTCTCAGGGGGATTTTAAGACACCTGTTTGGTTTTCGTTCTTTTTTTTTCTTTTTTCTGCAAAGAGCCTCTGCTTCAGATAGGGATACAGGCTGCTAAACATTTTACATAGGCATATGCAAATTTTTCCTGTCAAGAATCATGCAAGATATTCTAAGATCACGAAACAATCCAAATCACAGAAATTCAGATAATGACATTAGATATTAATAATTACATGTATCATGACAAAACACTAATACACTTCTATATTAGGAGAGTAACCCAGGTACACTGAAAAGCTAACTGTCCTTTTTCATTTTCTCAAATGTAATATCCAGACTGTGGAACCTGATACAGTGAATGCCAATCTGACAGAGCTTTTTACAAGAGTTTTGTTTATGCACAAGAGTCAAATTACTTGGGAAAGCCACTCTTCCACCTCTTTTTTCTTTCCATTTGCTATACCCTTGTCCTTTTTGCAGTTCTTTACTTAATCTTTGTAAATGGTATTTGTCAGTGTACTGACCAGACTTGGAATAAATTGGATGTTACTAAGCAGCATCACCTTGTCAAAGCTGAAAATGCTCCCAAGCCATAACATGTTGGATGGTTGGTGAACATGGAACACCAACTCCACTCCACTCTGTGGGCTGTTTCTCACAGTGCTGTTCACTTAATCAACCTTCAGGGAGTAATTAAGGGTGAATACAACTGACAAAGGCTTGGAAAGCAGGCAGAAATGCTTTTGCCAAGCATTTTTTTTTCCATTGTTATTAATATATTTATTATTTCTTTCCTCTGTGCTTTAACAAAATAAGTTGCTTCACTTCCCCTCCAGAGCTGTTAGTCAAAACAGTGAGGTGAAGGCAAATCAAGTAAAGGTCAGTTCTGTTAACCAGAGAAAAGCCTCAGGTCACTCACTACTGTGATCATAATTAAGCAGTGTATCTTTGTGCTAGTTAAAGGTTAAATGAGTGGAAAGAAGGGGGATAAGTGTGATGAAAACAAGGAAACAGAAAGGAATGTAATCTTTTCAGCAGGTTAAAGGTGAGACATGGCATGGTTTATAGTATGAGTGCATAGGCACAGGGTTAGGGAGCCCTGGAATACAGTGCAGAAGTTGTCCCAACACTTCTGAATTAGATACAGAAAATAAATTATTTCTACAAAAAACCAAATTGATGTGCATTAGTACATTAGCACACCAGTCAATTAGATTTGCTAAACATTATTAGCCAGTGAAATTACATCTCCTTTTATGTGCCTAGTGGACAGATACTTCCCAGAGCTTAAACTAACGGAAGAAGGCTACACTGAATTAAAAATATATGGATTTGCTAGAGCAACAGCTAAGGAGACTGTGGATTGTCCCCCTATACACACAAATAGAAACACCCTGTTTTGCATTAACACAATCTGGTGTGTACACGACTTCCTAAACCTGTGAGATTTTAGCAGGACTGGATTCCCAAATACAATGCAACCCTCGCAGAATAGCTGTGTGGTTTACTAAAAATACTGTGAGGGAAATGGCTGTTGCTTGGTTTTGGGGTTGGGGGTCTTTTAGTTTGGGCAGGATTGGTTTTTGTTTGATTTTGTTTCTGCTTCAGTGGAAATAGAAAAACCCTAAGCAATGACTTCTTTGAGCACACCATGGCAATCATGTCTTCTTTTAACTAGTCTCCTACCCCATGCTAACTCTTTATTGTGCCTTTGCCACAAAACAGGCCTCTGTTCTAAAGGATAATCCTAGTGGGCCAAGGAATATCTCTGCACATTTATTTAGTCATCCAGAAGTATATGTGTGCTAAGAAACCCACCTGGCTTATATGCTCAAATTTCCATGTCATGACAAACAGATGAAAAAAAGCCTCAATAAAGCTAAACCTACCTAAGGTACAGCAATGCAAATAATCAGAGCCATCACTTGCAAACTAAATACTTTCATGACTTTCTTCCCATGCTAGCATTATTAAGTATACCTGTGATGAGTTGGAGCATAAGGTTTGCGGATGAAAAAGTGAAAGATATGGTTGACACAAAATTTTCTCTGCTGTAGCTGAAGTGACAGTGAAAAAGATTTTGCCCATGGAGGGAAAGGAGGGGAGCTATAGAGCTGCTGAAAGCAGCTGAAAGAATCCAGCTGTAGTCAGTGTCTTTGGGGGAATCTCATCCTACCAAAGCTGAGTAAACAAAGTCTGGGGAGTTCATTCTTCTGCTGCCTGCAGTGTTCAACCTTTTGCTATTCCACATTTCATCTCAAGTACTTCCTACACCCCCATATGCTGACCAAGCCATCCTTTGCCAAGCATATTCTATGTTTGACTTCCAAAAGTTCTTTCTACCAGTGCTATGGTTATGGAACCTTCTCCTTCATGTCTTCCTGATCTTGTAATAAAAGTTAATTATGACTGACTTCAGGGAAAATCTGTATCTTTAGGTCTATACACAAGCAGTTTAGAATCACATCCTCTTAAAGCAGAGAAATTGCATAGGCAAATTGCACCTACAAAAGTGTCTTTAGGATGAGGCTCAATATTTTCTTCTTTCCTTGCAATTTAGAAATTTTGTAGTACAATTACAGGGGTACCTTGTTAAATAGACTGTGGTCCCACAGAAGTGGATGAGATAATTCTTTCCTTGTCCTGTTTTTCCAGGTGATTCAGTTTTACCCTGAAGTTCTCACATCGACCTACATCTTTAAGTGTAGTGTAGACTTGGCACCTGTTAAAACTGGTGTGCTTACCCAGTGAATGGCTACCACTGGAAAAGAATGATTATTTGATTAAATTCATGGTGTGGACATGAGTTCAGTGTTGAGAAGAGGGTAGACATAAAACATTCTACAAAGGTCACTAAAGAGCCAATTGGAAAGATTAAGCCTTTTGATGACTATCAGCTATATCACTGTAGAATACAGTTAAACTGTTTTTCTGACATGAATGGAAAACTTTTTTTCTTTCTTTTTTTACAGAAAAGCTTTTAAAGACTGCAATTCATAAATGATCAGAGCTACTTTCAGCACATTTTAATTTACTCCTAATTTAAATGTAACAATTAAAAAAAATTAAGCCTCTAACTGGTGCTCTTGAGATTTGCATAAACCTGTTAAATACACAAACTGTCTTTTAGCTGAACTCCTGACTTTTAAGCTTCTCTTATCCTCTCGCTTTTTTAATGATAGCTCTATTCTGTAGGGAAAAAGGAGTTTCCAAAATTCTTGTATTGCTTTTGAAGGTGATTTTAAAAGAGGATAATCACTATTCATCCCTGCTAATAAGAATACAGAGACACTGATTAAAATGAACTTCAAAATTTTTCAAAAGAAATTTCAGAGCCCATGTCTTGGTTTAAGACATGGTAAGGGGTATGGAAACTCCAACATGCACCATCTCCCCTTTAAGTTTTAACAACACCCTTTTTCACCAATAAGGAGAGATGAATGAGAGTAGATATAAGTGAAAAAATAACAGTTTACTAAAAAACTGAAACAGCAACGTATTTCAGGCAGAAAATATCAGTAAATAATCAGTAGGTACAAAGTTGCTAAATGTCACAGACTCTGTGGGAGCAAAGAGAAACAAAAATGGTGGAGAAGCCCCTCCACCAAGATGGCTCCCTCCACGGTGACCTTGTGGAGAGAGACAAAGTGAAAATGGTGGACAAACCCTACTCGGCTCAACCTTTCCCCTGGAACAAAAAAACTGGGAAGATAGCAGCTTACGAGAAGTTTTGGTGGCAGATGGGAGTTGCTGGTGTTGCCTGGGGAGCTCTGGCTCCCACAGTGTCAGCCTCTGGTTCATTCGGTGTCGGTGCTGCTGTTCCAGGTTGCTGTCCTGATAGGGGAGGAAGAAAATGTCCCCTGGAGCACTGAAGAATGGTGGCCTGATCTCGACCAACTCTGGCTTTGTGCTGGGGACAAGTGTTGCAAAATTCACTATGAAACCTTTTGGAACTTGTGAAGTGCAGCTTCTCAGGTTGTTACTCAGAGACGTGCTTGAGGCAACCTGCTCTGCATCCCAGAGAGAAAGGGAGGCTCCTGCCTTGCACGGCCCCAGCTCTTCCCATGAGAATGCCAGGGAAAAGCAAGAGCCAAAAGGGCTTCTTGAGTGCCCCGACCTTAAAAAGACTTGGCACCCCAAACGTCAGCAGTTCCGTTTCCGTATTTTCCACCCCTTATTCCATACCATGCCCAAATGAATACCTTTCAACTGTACATATATACCTGTAACTATATACAAATACAATTATTATTTCAGTAGCCACTGACCATTGCCCAGGATATGGATTTAGTTCATTAGTCCATGCTGGGTTATGTATTTGTTGTGAGGGAACTTCCAAACTATTGGGGCAGAGTATTTCTTCAGAACCTGACCTATATCCTCCCACATTCCATGCCACTCAGGATTTTCTGCCGCTGGGGCAGCTCTCCAGACAACCTCTCTGGAAATCTCAGCCCTGATTCTAAATGTGTTTTAGGCCATATTGAGGTGACATAGCAGAATTAGCAACAAAAATACATTATTTTTTAACATTCAGAGGGAAGTGAACATTCTCAGAGGGTGATGTGTCAGACCTGAAGGGGGAGAAGGAGGTGAAAGGGTAGGAAAAGTCATTCCCTCTTTTTCTTCCAACAGTTTGGAGGTGATTATTAATAAACCCCCAATAACATATTGGGTTACACAGGATAGCCCAGTAAAAGGTAGCATTCCTTTTTTCTCCAGATATGAATATCCCTTTCTTTCTCCCTTTCATACAGCCGGGGTTCAGAGCAAGAAGAGAGCAAATGAGTAAGAGAAACCTACACTGTATATAGGACCATCAATATTTAATCCTGGATTAGTGACAGGTTTAAGTTTTAGTATTTCATGAGCCATCTGACTTCAAATAGATGCTTTTTCACATTAGAAAGAGGAGAGTCTTCCCTTGCTATGAGAGATGGCAATCCTTCCTAGGTCTGGCAGGCTGGAAGATATTGGTTCGTAAAATCTTGACACTGGAAAGCAATCATAGGTAATATTTAGAGGTCTGCATGGCTCGTTGTTTATAACTTTTCTCTCCCTCTCACCCTGCAGAGTTCAATTCAAGGTTCAGTTTTAGTCTAGAACAAATAAAAGAATAGCCATAAGATTCAAAAAAATTTTCATGCTATTCTGATGAAATATGCGACAGAAGAAAATGAACCACAATGAAAATATAGGGGACTTATTAACATTTATGTTGCTTTATCTTTCCTCTTTGGAATAATGCTGACTTAACACCTATCTCAAGGTGTACAAGAGTAAAACGAAACACACATACCTAAAAATTATATGCCTCCAGCCACTAGCAGTCAAAAAATGTACCTCATAAAAGATTCAGACTTGAAAGACCTACATTTCATTTCAAAATTCATGGAGCAGCATTTAAAAAATATTAAGGTTTCACATCTTATATTCAAAAGTTAAGAAGGAAAAGTATCCTAAGATGAAAAGAAAGGGACATAAATGTGGTAGCAAGAAAAGAGATATGAGCAGAAAGAGAGCACAGAGGGAAACAAAACATCACAACATCACTTTACTTGTTAACTGGAATTAGTTCTGGAAGCACCAAGAGATATCTAACATGGGCTCTCTTGAATTTTTTCAGCAGCACTGCTTTCTAATTGATAAGCGCACTGATCCTTATATGAAATCTTCTTTTTTAAAACTGGAGATAACCATGTACGAGCACTAACAACTCAAATTTTAACGTAAATTTCTGGTCTAACAAGAAGCATTAGGTACTTCACGGCAGAGGATATTTTATTAAAATATGAGACAGACATGAAAAAAAGGAGATTTAAGGAAAGTGTATTCTTAGCCAGAGCAACTCTATGATTCTATGAAACTGTGCTGTGATAACAAAATTTGAAATAAATACATATTATGATAAGTTTAAAAAAAAAAAAGAAAGAAATGTGGGTTCATTTGTGCTTATTATTTATGCAATTGTACGTATCATCTACATGTATCAAGTACTGGAAATACAAATGTATGTATAGTCTAATCAATATAAAAGATTAAATATTATTTAGTTATCAAATTGTATATGTTTGAGTAGGCACTCATATGGACACTATTAGATACATGTGTAAAAGTAATATTAAAAGACCATTATACTTATAATGTATTTCAAATAATATTTGAAGTGCACAGGTTTAGATAGTATTTCTTAGCCAAAGTGATAAACTGAGAGGCCAAATATATTTGAAAATGCAGTGGACCAAGTTCTGTTCTTGCTAACACTGACACACTTTCATTTAGATAAATCTGGAAAGAATTTCACGCCACTAATATATCTTTATTCAATTAAATCTCTTTAATAGCATTACATCTCATTTAGAAAGTTCACAATCCATAATTAGCTGTTTCTTTGAAACTGATTGCTAAAAATGTAGTTTCAGAACAGCTTACAGTTCAAATAATATATATGCATGGAATTATTGATTTGTCCAAACTTGCCAATTTTAGACATTATTCACTAATTAACATTAAAATTCACATGATTTTACTATTTGTTTTGATAAGAGCACCAACTATTAAGTAATATCCTGACCTTTAGGAAAAGTTGCGTTCAATACCAAAATTAAGCTCAGGTTTTAAGATTCAGTCACTAATCTCTATAAAAGGGCAGAAAGAAAGCAAAACAAAATCCCTTGAAGTTGCATTCTGTCAGTCTCTTTCAACTATTCTTCTGTGTTTCTGCCTGTTACATTTAATTTTATTTCATTACATGTAACAAGACTAATTTTTCAACAATCCATTTTGATTCTGCTCATTCATTTTACCCCCTTTGACCATTAACTTTTTAAACCCTGAGGTATTTTGTAACAGAATTAATTTTAATTTAATTTGTTTTATTAAGCCAAGGTTTTCCAATGTATCAAATATAAGTAATATTAAATGGTGCTACTTCATCTTGTGAGGTTCAGGCATCCTGCAGAATACTTACATTTTACCAGTGGTATGTGAAAACCAGATTTTTTTTGGTATGGAATACTATGAATTGATTTATTGCAATACATTTTATTTTTTCTAATATTTATTTTTTTTAATGTTGCAATGAGTTTAATTTTCTCCTTTGCTCCATAGAAAGTTAATTGTAAGAATTTTCAGGGAAGAAAAAACTCCTGTCACCTGAAAATACTCATAATGAAAATATCAGTCTAGAACTGAAGTTAAGAATAAACACATGAGAAAGTGTGACAGGTATAGTAAGGGAAGAAAAGCCGCACCTGTTAAATCTAGAAAGAGTAAACTGAAGAGCATGAGGAAAAGCCATCATAACAGTTTTCAGAGACATGACAAGATACTGCAAACAAGGATGTCCTCTGTGACCTTCCTGTGTGGTCCTCTATAAACATGTGGTTCCATGTCTGTGATTGAGAAGACATGGGATTCAACAGCAGCAAAGGTCATTCAGGCTAGATGAGACAAAATCTTCACAGCAGTAAACCACCATTACAGATTTCCTGGAAATATCATGGCTACGTTAGATGAAATCTGAAATGACACAGATATATTTCATTTTAGCTAGTACAGCGGATCAACAATGTTGCTATTGAAGTTGTTATCAGGTCTGTATTCTTGCAATTTGTATGGATTTACAGAGTTTTCAAATGAAATAAAACCATTTCTATATACATCAAATCTTCAAATATATAAGAAAGCAGAAAAAAATGCTCACAAATCTCACTGAAGAAGATCTTACCATTTTCCAAATGATTGTATCACAACTGTAGATCTAGAAGCTACATGTATAGAGTCCAAATAGCTTAGCTGAATTAAATGCAACCAAGAAATAAAGGGAGTTTTGGGATATGTAACAAATTAAAGTTTTGATTGTAGAAATACATAATGAACTATTAAGCCAGAAAGTCTAGTCTAGGATAAAGTAAATCATACCTGCACACAAAGGAAATCAAGCGTCTCAGCAGTATCGGGTTACATGGGTCTCTGCAGTTTGCTGCAACAGGTTTAAAGATGGAATTGCTCTTTGGAAACTTTTCTACACTTACACATACCATACTGCACCAACTTGTTTGGCTGTGGCTGAAACTTCATTTTACCACAGTGGAAGTCATAATTTGCTATCACTATGTGCAGTCACTGGTGCCTTGCATCAGTGAACAAGAGAGCAGTCAGGGACGAAAATGTGACTTCAAAAACACTAAGGTGTTTGAAGTGCCCTGAATTCCTCTACTATTTGTTCTGATGATGTGTTGCCTTGGGAATACTCAAAAGCACTAAACAGGTTCTCTCCAGCTCCCGTGATCTGCTTGACACAAGGAGCACTGATTAGCTATCAGGGAGCTATGAATCATCTCCCATTTCTATTGATCAGTTAATATTCACCTTAGGGGAGGTAACATGCCACTGGAGTTCTAATGTACACGAGAAACTTACGGCCTGCCCGTTCAGACTGCAGTACTCCATCCCCTTCCTATGCCCTGCTTTTGAAATACTCCCTATTCAGGAGCCAGGGACTTGGTTCCATCAGCTGTAGAAGTGACGGCTTGTCCACAGGGAGGATACTTTGAGTTTGCCTCTTTCTGACCCAATTACGCTGCTTGAAGGCAACCGATATGGCTGTGTGCGTCTAAAATGTACCCACTGAGCTTCTCACAGACCTTCAAGGACTCTGAGCAGTCAAGGTCTGCTGCTAATGGTTTTAATAGGTAATAGGTCCTCCATTTGGCCTGTCACTTAAAGGAGGAAGAAGGAAAGCAGGTAACATTGAAAAAGGATTCTTATTGGTGCAGAAAAAAGGAGAATTGCTCTTAAATGGGAAGAGACAGACTGTAGCTAGAGGGAAAATCTGTAAAGTGGTCCTGAACCTGGATCCAGCTGCTGCAACTGGCAACATGGGTCCACCCTGCTCCAGAGGCAGCTTTGCAAGAAAACAAGGAAGAAATTATTCCTTAGGGACAGGAGTTCATGAGTACATTTTATAGTTACCTGCCTAACAGCTAAAATTGTTACAGTTAACTGATACTCCTGGCTTTTAGGCTACATGGTATGTCTCTGAAAATCTAATCCTTATTCAACATTCGTATTTTGTCTTGTGAAACACCAAATATATGAAGCAAAGAAGCTAGGGCACATTATATTTGTTGTGTTTAACATATTTACAAATGTTGTAATAATTTACTAATTAAGTTGTACTACATTTAAGAGTGAGAAAAATAGAGGCTCAATGACATTTTTCACATAATACACAAGTCCTTTGTACTTAATACTTCAGTTTGCTCTAACTTTTTCTTTGTCCCTGCTGTCACCACCATGCATTTTAAAAGCTTGCATGGGATTTATTCTTTTTGTTTCCATGGCAACAATGAGACTGATCCCTCAGATATGAAAATCTCCATTTATTCTGAAAATTGTTTCCTGGCAGGATGTTCTTGGATCTGAATCTTGCAATTGAATATACATGAATTTTATCTTTACACATATCATGTATATTGTATGTAGTCAGGGATAGAGATATCTGGCCTGCTTCCTAGGCTATTTATTGTACTAGCTGATGGTTTTGTTGGGCTTTAATTTCTATCTGGAATTAGGAGTTAACTATTTTGCTGGCCTTTGAACTAATATAACCACATTTTTGGCTGTGAAGCCTGTGACATTTCTGCTTCCAGAAAAATGAATGCAAATTTTGTTACTTCAACAGAGGAAAGCAAGAGCACATCTGCTACTTAGCGTATTTGATCATTTTAGTTGAATGATGATAGACATTGCAAAGAATTGTTTATCAGGGTTTGTGGATTCATCTTCCAATCAGTTATTCAAAAAGTTACAGATGATAGTTTCACTATATTTATGTTGGGACCCATTTTATTTTACAAAGCTCTTAATTAATCTTGCAAATCAATAGGAAAAAAATCCCTGTGCCTTGTTTGCTAAACCGTCTACTTTGTTTGCCATTCCTTCTTATCCTTGATTAAATTTGAAATCAGATAGCTTCGCCTGCAAGCATGAGGAATGTTAAGCTCAGACACCTGAGTAGAAGTGAAATTGGACCAGAAATAAATGCCTCAAGATTTGTGACTGCAGTGAGACAAATAACAGAGCTGGTGGTAAAGAAAGAGAAGTACTATGATGACGTCCTCAGTGTTTCCCACATTCATCAGCTTCAGCTTTTTTTTTTCTGTTAGCTCTGTACCCATTCAACCTCTGACAGTAACAGGTTAAGCTATGAAGAGCCACTTACTTACATGGGAGTCAAATATCCAAATGTCTTGCTAAAGGAGCTTAAAGCACTATAATTAACCCATCACAAAGTATAATATACCAAAAATGCTTTTTAAAGTTTGATCTACTAATGATGCTCAGCATGCATTAACATTTTCCCCATTTTTTTATGTGTCATACATCAGTGGTTAGATAAATACTCTGATTGCCATAATTTTTATGGCACTTTGAGAGTCCAAGTTGATAACTGCCATTAATCACAATCTCAGCAGCACAGCACTTTGAACATATCTACCACAGAGTTCTGAAAGCAGTGACCAATAAGGGACATAACTTTTTCTGTTTAATACAAAAAAACATGTGCTTCATTGTTTTATATCCACATAGCATTTCAAGCACAGAGAACCTCCGAAAGCCCTGACTGTTAGGGAGATTGTTTGTGTTCCTTGTACTCAGGACAGGTTTTTTTCCCCTTGAGAGCTAGAATACAAACTTACAGTGGTTAAACTTTGTTCATGGTCATTCATATTGTACTCAACTACGATAAAAGCCCTCTGGCCTCTGACACCATGTAGTTTCTGACTGAGAGTCACAGGGAGATAAGCAGTTGCAGAAAAAGTGAGCTATGGACTAACAAATAGGAAAAATATCAGTACTGGAAATATCACTATCAGGAATTGTTCATGAGTTGGCGCTGATTTAGCAATTTTACAGTATTCTCTTTAACAATGAAACAGCTACTGAACATAAATTTCTGAACAAAAGGCAAAATTCAGTATAGATAATATCAAGTTTTATGATTTTGGTAGCTTGTCTGGGATTCTTTTTTAGGGGTAAAGGGAGGAACTAGTTTATGCAGCTTTGAACTATAACCTGATATTAACGAGTTTACAGGTTACATACACAGATGTTCTGAGTTATCAGATCTGCCATGATTTTTCTATAACAAAGTGTTAGTTCATTCACATGCATTTTGGTGGTTACCTGTATGTCCATATACATGCTATAATTCCTTTAATATAAACATAATTCATTATATGTTTAAAATACTTTTTTTTCTTGTATTTTAGTCATTTCAGCAGTTCAGTTGGAACATTGTCCATTAATAGATCACTAAAGAAGTTACAAACTGAAGCACTTAGACTGATATTTCTGTGTAAACCAGATATTTTAGCATCATTAGTCAATCATTAATAATATAATTGAAAAAATTTGGGGGTAGAAGACAAAGTAAAGAATTAAACTATATTATGACTTTATACACATTGTTGAGGAGATTTCAAGTGTAAGTTATGTAAGAAATAGTATATTGAATGATAAAACTTTTTATTTTGTTGATATAAACTATCATTCCGTAGTTCGAACATTAGTGCTCATGTAAGATTAATGTTTTTGCACACAACATGAGCACTAAACACCGAAAGTATTTGAGATAAACTTGTAGAGTTCAGTATTGTTGGGGTTCCTCCCCCCGGCCATGTGGTCCTGGGAGAGGGGCCCTGGGCTGGAGGCACGGGGTTTCCCTGCCCCTGGTCAGCCTCGTTCCCCACTGGTTGTTTTGTGTTCCCCTGTGCGGGCAGGGACCCTCTGGTTCCATGACTGACACGGTGTCCTCGGCAGATCCCAGCCATGCGGCTGGAGAAATAAACATCTCTGAAAATATCTACCAAGAATCTGTCCACATGTATTCTTTTACACAGGCCTCGTTGTCTGATACACATGTTGCAACATCCCCATTGCAACACAGTATCTCATGGAATTAATTTATGGGATGTATAAAAAAGTCCGAAGAAATAAGTGAAATTGAAAGTCGTTGTCCTTGAAGGTGCTTAAAATTGGAATATATGTCACTATAAATAGAAGCTGACTTAGCCTATATTCAGTCTTCTTATTTTTAGACAGGATATTAATTTTTTAATTTTTAATCTTTACAACCGCTCTTCTCCAATTTAAGTGACCAGCCTTCTTCATAGTTCATTAATATAGAACTTTTTATTGTCTTTTGAACAGACCATATTTTTGCCCTAACATAAAACGATAACAATTTTCATGGCCTATTATACTGAGGAGGTCAGACTAGATTAACTAAAGGTCTCTTTTGGCTTTAAAAACCTTCTTATGTAGTAGCTTTTTGCTGGAAATGTCACAACAGTCCCAAGTCCTGTCTGACTGCATGCTATTAAATTAAGTTATATGCTTATTGAAAGCTAATTTGTTTCTTAAAAAGCACAATTAAGTCAATAATATTGCATTTAAAAATATGAGGAAAATTCTAATTCCTTTCACTTATTATTTTCTGACCAGGTTTTTACGTATTATCCACAGCAAGTGTGTTTCTTGCAGGCATATGCTAAGGCATACATTTCATACGTGAATTAACTCCCCAGGCAAAGAAAGGTATGTAGTGTCTTTACTGGAGTAGTTCCTTGGTAAACTTTTATGGGTTTGTGGGGTTTTTAGTTTGCTTGGTGTTGTTTTGTTTAATTGGTTGGTTTTGGTTTTTTTTTAATTGGAGCTTCTGTATTCTTGACTCAAGTTCATATGTAGATATCCAGTTTAGCTAGATGAGTAAAGTTAGATAAACCCCACAGCCATAGTGCTAAGATGTGTAACAATTCTTAGCTCCTAGGGCATTTGAGCTACCAGTAAGTTTCAACTCCTTTGCAAGATGAATATTTCTTCCTTGAATAAAAGAAGGTGATGCCAATTGTGACCTCTGGCCTGGAGGTAGTGTTTTAACTATGCTGAATATCGTTTTGGTGGTGATAAAAGCAAGACCATCAATTCAATTCCAAAGAAACTACATAGTAACAGCCGCTTTCTAGATCTCCGTGCTCCTGTCTTACCTTGCACTGACTTCTTTTATTCATGAGTATATTTCATACAAACGCTGAACCAACCTTGAAGTAAATCATGCGTCTGTACATTGCCTTAGGGAAGCAGGCTGGTGTGGGGTATGCCCAGCCACTGCCCTGGAGGGATGTCTGCTGAGATAAGGAGATTCAGCAATCTCCCAGCAGGACTCCCTGGAAAGGCAACTACTCTGGGTCATGGCGAGGAAAGGTAGACCCACAATCCTTTGGGAGACACTGTGCAAATCATTCTGTAACCCATTGGTCTGTCCCAGATCCTCTGTAATCCATTGGTCTCCTTGCTGATCCCCTGTATCCCTATAAAAGCAAGCTCAATGGGCCCCTGTGGCTTAGAGACAGCCCGTCCCTGGCTCCCCCCTTTGCCGGAGGGGACCCACAATAAAGCTGCCTTTGTGCGGAAACCACAGGGGCCTTCTCGTCTCTCTCTCTGGTCTGGTTTGGCCTGGAGGCTGCCCTGCAGAGCTGAGCTGAAACCACGAGCTGATAATCACTAAAGAGCTGACAGCCTCTGCAAGGGCTCCTCTGCCAGCAGCTGAGAGGAAGACACCGGACCTTGGGAAGGTGATTCCTTTCAGGACCATCTCCCCAGACCGGTCATCTCTTCCTGGGTCGCAGCCTCGGACCCCATCACCAGCGGTAATAGGCTGGTATGTCACATTCCCGGTCTCCTGAAGGTTGCATGTAAATTTTACAAATATCTCAGTATTTGTTCCTTGTTAGTAGCCTAGGAACAGGATATACAGGTTTCAGCTACAGCACAGAGGATGGGCCTTTACGGGAGGACTGAAACCATTTTTGACATACTATTCCTTTAAAGGGTGGTACTAGGATACGCAAATCAGTCAGATCAAACACTATAAAGGGGATCAGGAAAGGAGAATGGATGTTTGCCTTTTTCTACTCATTGGATGGATCATCCAGCAGTGCCATTCTGCTTCATTTTCTTTGTCCTGGAATGAATGCCAGTTGCACCAGATGCAGATAATTAGGTGACTATATATGTAAAATATATATGAAATAATATCCTAAATGAGTTTATAATTTTCATACAATATGAAAGGCAGACATTTGTCTATTTTTAATGTGAGTATGCTCATTCTGCACCTGAAATCTCCTCGGCGTGCATTAGACATACTCTTTGAGCTGTGAATTCAGTGACCCTACAACTGAATACAGTGACAAAGGTACGGGTTCCAAATAAGGTGTGAATAGCTCATTTTCTGTTTCTTCCCACTATAGGACAAACTGTGCTCTTGAAAAACAAAAATACATCAAATGGAAGGTGTTTTAGAGATATACTTACTCGTGTTTTCTCCTGCATTCAAAATATTGTTAACTTTTCATTTTTAATTTTGCATTATTCTGAATCATAAGGTAGAATGCATGATATAAAAGGCCGGATAAGAATAAAATGTGATTGCTATATTTGTACTGGCTTCAGCTTAGAATGCCTCCTGCTTAAGTTTTTCCAAAAATTTCCCTTTACACATAGATGGAGAATTCCTATATTATTTTTATTTAAGTTAAAGTTCAGACACTCATAAATGTGGTATTTAAATTATGAGTAGGGAAAACCAAAACATAATTCATCAAAAAAAAACCCCACCAAAAACAACAGAAGTCCCTTAGATGTTGAAATTCTGATTCAGTGTAAAAATAGAGTAATTTTTTCCTGAGTTTCTCAACAAACTGTACATAAGGAACAATGAGTTTGCTTCACAAAAAATCATAAGAAAAATACCATTTAAAAGTTTTGCCAAAACACAATGATTTTTCAAAATATTTCTACTTAATTTTTTTTTTTTTTTTTTCTGGACAGCTTTTGAAATATCATATTGTGATTATGTCAGTAATGGTATGTGGTTCTTTTTTTATCCTACTGCATATGTTTAATATAAGCACTAATAGTTTTAATTTTAGTTTGTCTATGGTCAAAGACCCTTTGATGTCTCCTGTGAGACTATTTTTAACTTCACTAAAGACGTGCAATCACCTTTGAGTCCATTCTGTTACGCTGGGTAATTAAACACAAATATTTGATGTTGGTTTTATTTCATTCCAAATCACCTTACATGTATGAATTATCAATGTCAAAAAGGGAAAAATATCCTCAAATCATCACTCCCCTTCTCTCTGACTTGAGTGCTGGTGGATTTACTGAAATCTGCTATTAGTAAATTCTTGGATTATATACTTGTGCCTCAGGTACTTCTATCCAGTTTTCTACACCCCTAGGTGCTCTCTCAGAAAAAAAAAAATCCAGGTTCAAAGGTGTCTTATAATACCTTAGCTTATCTTAGTTGTATGAAACAGATAAGTAATTCATAAAGATCAAATTAAAAAGTGACATTTTCTAACTTCTTCAGTCTCTGTGCTACAGATTGCTTGAGTGCATCTTTGTCAAAGCAGGGAATTTGGCTCACAGATTTTAAATTATTTGAGCATTTTGGTTCTGAATATTACTATTGATTTAAATCAAATTGCTTTGAAAGGTAAAGTTTCAATGTAGAGTTTCTTAGGTAAACATGATAGCTGCCTCTGTGAAACTGCAAAGGGGTGTTTGGTTTTACTTTACTTTATCAGTAAGTAAGTAAGCTGTCTAGTATTCTACATTGAAACACAGAACCCTGAATGAAACTTTGTGTAGAAAACATCAGAATTTAAGATCACATAATGAACTGTACTGCTGGAAATACTGTCTATGAATTGATATATCTCTTACTCTTCAGCTCCCCTCTCACAGCTACTATTGTTAATATCTGGGATCCTCTTCAGAATAACTTCAGGTTTTTCAGTCAAAGGACACTCCTGTATGGTTATTTCACCCTAACCCTAGCAAACTGTTTCTCAAACTTGGTATGGTGTTTCACCTTTGAAATAACACATGCTGCAAAGAATTGAAAAGAACAGGTTTTTGTGTTTAAGCTGCTGCCCACTAACCAATTTTTGATTCTGTGGAGTGTGGCAGATAAGTAGATTATATACCACATTTTGATTTCTTCCCATTAGAGCAACCACCATTTGGTAAAAAATTATAGAAACCCTTCTGTTTTAAGAACAGAAGAATACTAGTTTTACTTGAGCTTGTTTGAAGATCCAGTGCCTGGATAGGGCTGATAGGGCTGTAGCGAGTCATCAAAGGTTTAGAGAGAAATTATTAACTCCTCAGCTTACCATATCTAGTAGAAAACATTGTTAAATGAATGAACTTCTATGGCTTGTGTTCTTCTTGGGGCACACATGGGTATTTCCCTACTTTCCAAGTCTCCCTCATTTCTGGATGTCTAAGAAGTAATTTGTAATGAATGTTACTAATAATACAGCCAGCAGAGTGGATAAGGTGAAAAAAAAAAAGGTTCAGCTATGTTTTTCACTATAGAAATATGGTATATGGTAGCAGTACACATTAATCACATATTTTCTACGTATATGTATAGAAAAATAGACAGTGGATATCAGATATCACATTTTTATAATGTAAATATAGAAATCAGTGAAGTTTATGCGTTTTCACCTTTTCACATTCACAGGCAGTATTATTGTGCATACACTGAGAGCTGAACAAAACTATTCATTTTGTCTGAAGGATAAAATACCCTATTCCTCTGCATATACATTTTTCCACAGAAATAATCCATGGGAAAAAAAAAATCAAATAACTTTCTTCTAAACACTGCAGAGGAGAAAGTCTATGATATCAGCTTTGTCAAGTGACAATAAGTTAAAATATGTTCTTACTTTACTGAGGGATAATGTTATCACTGCAGTGCTCTCAGTCAGAGTAAGGTGGTTCATCCTGTGGATCCTGGAGCATTAATAGTGAACATCACACTAGCAATTCTTCTTGCACTTGAACTTTTACAACTTAAGTTCAAAACTGATTCAAATTTAGCAAAAAAATACCAACAATCTCTCTTGAACATCCTTCTATTCTGGGCAGTTATACAGTGACTGATTCTGAGAAATATATATTTGCATTAGATACAGATAGAAATGTAGAGGTTAAAGAAAGCATAGTTGAAAAGACTCATGCACATTGCGTTTTCCCATCACAGACCTTATAAAATGTCACAAAGACTTACCTTTGTCATTCTGGTGCTACTTGGTCTTATAGACATTTATCTGAAAAAAACCCAAACCCTGCTGAAGTAATTAAATTTGCCTGAGATGTCACCCCCAGAAATAAGGGCTAATATGTCTACCTTTCATTGGTAGCGAACATGCATTTATAACTCCTACATGCCAATATTAACACAGACACTTCACTGTATTTCTTCTCAAATAAATATCCTCCAAAACTCCAAAATTTCCTCTTTCCTTTTTTGAGGCACTGAGAGATACACATGGAGGTCATGTTAAAGGAAGAGTATACAGTAAAATCTCTTCTCCAACCCAGAAACAAAGGTAATTGAGCAAAGGCACATTTACAGAAGACTGACAGGAGAGATTGCAATGTGAGACAGACCCATTTTTTGGTAAATCCTTTTTTCCCTGTGATATCTTGCTCTCTCTGGCTCAAAAATGTTTTGATTTGACTAAGTTTTCTAAGTTACTGTAATTTGCTGTCTTTAAAGGAGTTTGGAAAATACAGGGTTTCTATCACGTCCATCATAGCTAAAGAAATACAATGTCAGAGGACAAAGAGTAGTATCTCTTGCCCCCATGATTGTGTTCAGTGCAGTGCAGAGTGACAGCAAAAGCTGTCACTGTGGGGCCAAGACATAGATTTCCAAATTACTCCTTCTCCATTAAAACAAACAAACAATAAACAAAAAATTCCCAAGCCCAACCACAAAACCTCAAGGAGACTCACAGAGAGCAAGGGGACAGAATGGACAAATGACTTCCTATCAGTCACAGTAGGGCAGGTAAAACAGGTGTGTGAATGCAGGTTTGCCAGGCCCTGGAGTTAGCAATCCCACTGTAGGAGAAGCCATCCTCTCTGCAAGAGACTTCATGTAATGTTGATTGAACATCCACACTGTAGAACACCTGCATTTTATAGTGTGCCATGAGAGAATTTTTTCACCGGGCTTTTATCACAAAAGCTTGATTTTGAAGCCTTTGTTCCCTTTATTATTTGCTTTTTGATTAAACATCACCCATTGTTATATATTCTGAGAAATGCTGGCCCTGCAGCGATTGTAAATCGATAGCTAGATGTGGAGGAATAGGAAGGGAAAGGGGGAAAAAAAGGAAACGAGAAAAGTTTCTTACTGCTAAGTGAGAAAGAAAGTTAATAAAAATAGGTCAGGCAATTTCAACCTTTTTTCATATGAAACAAATGGTCTAATCTTAAGTAGGAGTCACACATCAGGATCTTCAGTGTATCTGGGGCTCATCAGGAAATGGCATACAAGTAGCGATATAAAAATCCTTTTTCACGGATATCAGGAAGTTTGCAGTATAATAGATTATCCTGCAAAGAATTTGTATTACATCTATCTTTTTACCTAGGATTGAATAAATATTGCAGAAATTAAACTGATATGTTATCCAGGTCATGTATTCAGCAATGACTAAGCCGAAGAAGCATATATGAAAATATCAAAATTTTTTCTTAAAAATCTGTAAAACAGTTGTCTAAATGGATGAAAAAGGAAAACAGAAGGTTTTTTTCATCTCAAAGGACAATCATTTTAATTGTGTAGTTAATGGAAATAAAAAAAAATAAAATCTTTCATAATGCAATGAAATGATATTTGAAGTAACTCACATACAAAATCTACAGACTGAAATACTACTGGAACTCCTATTTATCAGTCTGCTGTAATTAAATTCATCATGCAATCTTGGAAAAAAAAAAAAGAATGTATTTAAAATACAGAAGGGGAAGAAACTTCCATATTCAGGCATAAAAATAGGAGACATTCAAGTGGCATGAAGTTACAATTCAGGAAAGATTTTGTTAGTTGTATTTGGAGCGCAACTATAGCAACTGTTAGCATGTGTCACTGCCTCTAATGGTATATGGGTTCAATCAGAGCACACAGAATACCAGATGGGACTGAAGGAAGCTGTCAGCAGAAAGACACTATGCTCTCTGATTTTTGCATTCCTGTGCAAAAAGCCACTATTGTCAATTGTTTTTATCTGTAAAACCAGTGCTTTTGTTATAAATCTTGGCATGGTCTGGGATTACAAAGCCAGCAAGTACCAGATGGCTGAAGAGACTCAGGCCGGGTCTAGGGCCTCCTGCCAGCCTTGTTTCTGCAATCAGGAGTATGCAGTAATATGATCCACGTTCAACACGTCTGGGTGAACAGATGCTCCTCACATGTAGACACAGTAAGTACACTGGCAAAACTGTAGCATGACTGGTAGACAGATGCCTGATGAAAGTAAGGAAGAAGATTATTTAGACGAGTGCAAAGCACAGCATTGTTGGAATACAGAATAGTTGCAATCTGCTGTGCTGGTTTTGACTGGGTTAGAGTTAGTAGCTGGTACGGGCCTGTGTTTTTGATTTGTGACCTAAACATTGCTGGTAACACAAGAATATTTTGATTATTTACACAGTGTCAAGGACCTTTCTGTTTCTCACCCCATCACACCAGCAAATAGGCTGGGGGTGCTCAAGGTATTGTGAGGGGACACAGCTGGGACAGCTGACTCCAACTGAGCAGAGAGATATTCCATACTGTATGTCATCATATTCATCATACAAAGCTGAAGAAAGAAGGAGGAAGGAGGGAACATGTTCAGAGTGATGGTGTTCCCAGGTCACTGCTACATGTCATGGAGCCCTGCTTTCCTGGGGATGCCTGAACACCTGCCTGCCCATGGGTAACAGTGAATGAATTCCTTGTTTTGTTTTGTGTGGGGGGGTTTTGCTTTACCTATTTACCTGTTTTTGTCTGAACCCACACATTTTCTCACTTCTACTTTTCTGATTCATTTCCCCATCCTGCTGGTGGAGGGAGTGAGTGCAGGACTGTGTGGACCTTAGTCGCCAGCTGAGCTTAAACCACAACATCTGTGATGAAAAATTAGCCTTAGCATAGGCATTGCTTTAGATGGTAATGAATATCAACACCATGTCAAGATTACTTTGCCATTCAGTAGGCAGATGCTAATATGAAATTGTGTCTTTGCTCAAACAGAAAAAGAAATTACGTTGACCACTGAGAGAGCTGTCCTTTCCCAAAAAACTTGAAACATATATTTCTAAGGGCCAGAAGAAAGATTAAAACCACTCCATGGTGAGCACTCTGATGATACTGTGAGAATCTTCTGCAAGAACATGGAACTGAACTGAGGTTGCCCAAATCTTGTTCTAGTATCCTCACAGAAGGCTGCTTGGCCTCATATACTGACATGCAAATATGTTGAAATTAAATATTTCCTTCATCATTTTTGTGTTCTTGTAGTTCTTAATTCCATCATCTGTGAGGATTATTTCTCTTTAGTAGAAACAAAAATCTAAACCATCGTTTCTCTGAGAGTCAAGTTGCTGTGCTATGCAACTACATACATCTTCAGCAATGATAAATGCCAGCAGAATGAGCTCCCTTTTCTCTGCAATATGTCAGGCAGTCCATCCTGTAGTTGAAAATTTCTGATGAAATTTAGCTTTTCCTTGCACTTTTCTTATCTTTTTCACAGAATCCCATTTATTCCCTGTTGTGGATTGCTTTTGGGAGATTTTGTGGGAAAGGTGCAATGAGGATGCAGAAGGTGATGGGAAAAAAAGTCTTGAGTGCCAAATGAAAGCATCAGCTGTGAGATTTGAAATTATTCTTTAACTTTTGTGTGTTTCTTTATCAGAATCATAGAATATTTCAAGTTGGAATGGACCCTTAGGGAACACTGAGTCCACCTCCCTGCTCCTATAGGACTACCTTAAAACTATACCATATGATTAAGGGCACCGTCCATACAATCCTTGAACTCTGACAGGCTTAGTGTAATTTCCCTGGAGAGCCTGTTCCAGTGAATAACCACCTCTTCATGAAGAACCTTTTCCTAGTATCCTGTCTGAGCTTCCCTGACACAACTTAATTCTATTTCCTTGTGTCCTATCACTGGTGACCTGAGAGAGATCAACACCTCCTGTTTCACTGCTCTCCTAAGGAAGGTGTTGGCTGTGATGAGGTCACCCCTCAGACTTTTCTTCTCCAAATTGAACAAACCAAGTGTCTTTAGCTGCCCCTCATAAGTCTTGCCTCTGAAAGTTTGCACCATCTTGGCCACTCTCCTTTTGATACAATCTAAGCGTGTGATGTCTGTCTTTCTAATATTTCAGACCCCAAACCTGAAACCTGTACACAGTCGTCAAGGTGAGGCTGGACCTGTGCAGTGTAGAGTGGGATAATCACCTCCCTCGACCAGCCACTGATGCTGTTCTTGATGTGCCCAGGATTTGGTTGGCTGTTCTGGCTACCAAGGCCCACTGTTGACTCATATTCAACTTGTCATTGACGAGGACCTCCAGATCTCTTTCAACAGGGCTGCTCTCTAGCTTCTTGTCCACCAACTTGTATATATAACTGTGATTTTTCTGTCCCAGGTGGAAAAAACAGAATTTGCTCTTGTTGAATTTCATACAGTTTGTGATTGTCCAACTCTACAGTCTATGCAGATCTCTCTGTAACATCTCTCTGCCCTCAATGGAGTCCACGGCTCCTAGTTTAATATCATCAGCAAATTTAAGGTACATGCATCCAAATAATTTATAAAAATATTAAAGAACATTGGCTCTAAAACTGAGCTTTGGGTGACCCCACTTGTATCTGGTTGCCAGCCAGATACAATGCCATTTAGCATATTTCTTTAAACCTCACCTATCAACCAATTGCTCACCCAACAAACAAAACCATATTGAAGTGACACCTCCAGCTGACAGTAAGGTATTTGTTTGAGAGGCTTCTGAACTGAATAGGCAGAAAGAAGTGAGGCTGCTAGCACCCTCATGTCCCCAGGTCAAATCAGAAGTAAGGATGAGGGCAAACCTGGATAGGTACAGTCACACTGTACCAAATATGCACACATATATACAGCTGGCCACACAAATTAAGATGGACAAAAGCACACGTACAAATAGAGATGGTACAAATGGACTAATCTTATCCCCTTCTATGGCAATTCATGGTAAAGGTCTAATAATGAGAAGCATATCTATATATCTATATATTTATATATATATATCTCTCTCTATATATAATATGTGGGTATCCATATTATATATGTAAGTATGTCCTACCACTAAGAACAGTGGCTGTCCCAAGCCACTCAGCCTGTCTAGCAGTTGCTTCCTCCAGGAACCCTCAGACCACATCAGTCTCTCTGCTATTCAGCACAGATTTATGGCCACTCCAATAACTGGCTCCCAAGCCCCTTATCCTTCTCTTTGAGTATCCCAGCTTGATCCTGGCTGGCAGTCATGCACTGTCATACATACACACACAATGTGCACATGCTGTGGTCTCTCCAGCCACTGACACCACAGACAGATAGATCCTGAGGTTCTGATTCTTGGTCCCGTGCTAGTTGCCAGCACTCGTACACCTGTACACACACATGCACAGTGATAGAGAGTCCCTCACTCAGGAAAACAGATAGAAATGGCACTTAATAAGAAAACAGGATGGACTAGGTTTATCAGGCATAGAGTATGTCTGGACCAAGATACTGCCCAGCCACCTGTTTATGTGTGACCAGCCCCTTTTGTAATTTTACCCCTTTGCCCTATGCTTGTTCCTTGCCAAACACTTTGACCTTTCTTGCCTGTGAGTCTTCCTAATGTGACACCTAGACACTATTGCTGAGGTTCTCCTAGGACAAGCCTAACCGCAGCTGAGGCCAACGTCTCTTATTGGGGATCTCCCCCTCGTCACTGTGCCTCTGTGCTCCTTTCTGTATCATGATGAACCTTAAATCACATAAAGACACTTTTTAAAATTAAAAAATATAGGGTTTTGTCTATAGTGATGGTTTGGCAAGCCCAGACTAATATACTTTATAATCCTATAATCATTTTACAGCACTCGTCATGGTGCCTGTCCTTCCAAGCACTGTTTAACAAAGCTACTATTTTGTGTTACGACTAACTCTATCCACTCTTGGTAGGAGATGTGGAAATACTGTGGAAGTACCTGAAAATACTCTTTACCTTAAATCAGTGTAACACATTGAATTTCATACAGAAACACACTTGTGGATGTATGTGCCGATCTCCTTCAATAATCAGTTGAAGTGTTTTAGACTATTTCTCTTGTGCATTACATGTTAGTAATAGAATAAGCAATAGAACTGACTCAGTAACAGGTTCATAAGGGAGAAGAGTCAGAAAATCTTATTGAGTTGCATTTGCAACTCAGAATTAAGCTGTGGGGGTCTCCACCCATTCTTATCTCCTGCAAAAATTGGAGATGATGGACTATCCCAGCTATGTATTAATAGCAGAAGTAGAAAATATGCATATATTCCGTTAAAATCATCACTTTGTTTCCACCAGAATGTAATTCAGGAGGATGAATGTCCTGTCCTAGTCAAACGAAATATCATTTACAAAGCTTCTTATGTATCCTATCTCAAGGGACAAGGCTGCTGCATTGATTAAGCTCTAGAATATTTAAATACAAAGACAAATGCATTTCATGTACAATTTGCGTTATCAAGACTCAGAGAAAATGAAGTCTTGCGTAGCTTAGCAACGCAGACTAATTTTAAAATTTTCATTTAATTATGTGATTATTCCAAAATAGAGAAGAAAATTTTAAAAATTAAAAGCATTTATATAAGTTCATATGAAACCAAAGGAGGCTATTGGTGTCTGATTCTTTTACTTTAGACAATCTATGTATGTTCACAAGTTTCATACTATAATGTACCAGAAAGTATTTAAGGCAATAGCACTGCACAATATAGGTGATACATAAACCAGAGAATGTAATTCTGACTCCATTGACACCTGCAGGGAAACTGCCAGGTCCAGAAGAGCTGAGACACCACCCAGATCATTCAAGAGTGATAGAATCTCTTTAGCATGGCACTTTTCAAAGTAACCTATGCAAATCATCACCACACTGCCGTGTCCTTGACATATCTTTTTTTTGTAGCAGGTCCCATTTTTTGAAGACTACCAGAAAGTAACAGAGCATCAAAGCATTTATTGAAAACTCTGTAGTTTCCCTGGAACTCCCTAGGCTTTTCAACAAGGCAGTGACATTTCAACAACAGCACATTTCAGATAAAGCAGGGACCCTTCTATGACATATCACCATTCCTATGGGCCCTATACATGTCAGAAAGCTACTTACAGAGAAGTAGCCAGTTAGAGAGTCCTGCCCAGCTGTCTCCACCAGTCATCTTTACTGCTTCTCAAAGCTTCCCCAAGCCAGCCTCAAATCTGACTTCCCCTCATTTTACATACAGGGTCATTTATTGAAAAGCCTGGACTAGGCTACATGATTGTATAAAATCAGTGCTGCCCAGATGCCATCCATCCTGTTTCCTTCAGGAAAAAAAAATGTTCAAAAAATAAAAGTCATCAGCATTGTGTAGCCTCAGGGAAATATCTCCTATAGATTCTCATTGAATTTGGTTTCTCTCTAGTTATTACAAAGAAAAATAATTCTCTAATATATTTTTGAACAAGAAAAAGTGACTTCATATTTCAAGAGGCGTACACAGCACCTGGTTATGTTTCTATTTAATTAAGGTTATTTTCCTAGAGAAAGGATAAAGCATAGAATGTCACCATAATTAAGAAAATAAGTGCATCAAACTCATACATATTAGTCCCAAAGCAACATTAATGAATCTTAACAATTTTTTGAGAACCTTAGTGCTACTGGACTAATAACACCTTATTTAATCTGTGCTTCTGGAAGTCAGTGGAGCAGTGGCAAATTCTACGAGCTGGAAACATGGTGCAGCATGTTTCAAGTTACTGCTTTCTATACCTTAACTGGTGCCAAAATATTTCTATCAAGAGCTTCTGATAGTTTTTCAGATGATTACTACCATTCACAAATGGTTTTAGGTAAAACTAATGGAAAGGCAATGTGACAACCATTCCTTGCTCATGTTAAAAGAGAAAAAAAACTTTTCCATTGAGTCTGTCTTTTAGGAAAATATTCTTGGTTTCTATAAATTGCTTTCTAGATGGAATGCTGATCAAGCTGTATTATTTATTCTATCTCATTTTTGCTTGGGCAATTTTGAGTTCAACTTTTCCTGAACACTCATTTTATTTTTTAATTTTTTTTTAATGGTGACACACTTGTGTCATGATCATCATGTTGAACAAATGGGAAAAAATGTGACACTTATTGAGGACACATTCCGTGTCCTGGCAATCCCAGTGAATGAAAAAAAATCAGCTGAACTGATGTTTGCTTGTATATAAGGAGATATTTCTAAGGCAGAACATCAACAAAGTGAACTGGAGAAGAGGCTGACAATCACAGATTGTGCTATACAATTTCATACAGAAGGCACCTCTGGCTCCATCATCAGCAAGTTGATAAAATTAATGAAACAGAAGGGAGAGCTGTAGACATATGTGCATCCTAAAAACTTCACAGTTGAGTAAGTTGCATGACATGGTAGTCATAGTAAGTTAAACTTTTCAAAGAAATTCTTAGACATAAAAAAGTTTGGATGTGTGTATCAAGTAAATACTACCTATACCTATATGAACAAATTAAATTCTGACAAGGCTATTTCTACACACAGGAACCCAGCTGCTAAAATGGTTCCTGACACTGTTTTGGCCTAAACTTTCCCAAACAATGCATAAACCTGCTTAAAGAATTATCAAATTGTAGACACTTTTTTGTGGCTATTCCTTGCCTATGAGTACCTCATTTTGGATAGTTTTTTGGGGTGAACATGGGCTGTTATGTGTCAGTTCATCTCAGGAAATGGCCACTGGCATATTTTATTTACTAATACAGTCACACACTCTATAATTCCTTTTCTTTTTTTCCTTCATACTCAATTCATCAGGGAGCAATCGAATGATCAGCCTGTGTGTCTGTCTGTTACATCCTACAGATTTCAGCCAAATTAGGTATCTGAGTGAAAAGTAAATTCCTTCAAGTTTAAAGGAAACAGGCAATCTTGTAGAGAAGTAGGACATAGAAATGCCCCCTTTTATGGAAAATCACTACACAAGTTTACCCATCACTGACAATGGAGAATGTGCATAATAGACCAACTTTGAGAAACACACTCATGCAAAATTTGGCTTATTTTGCCTTTCTGCCTACTGAAATATTCATTGGTTATTTGTTCCATTATCCTTGAAAAAAGTAGATTTAGACTCTCTAATGTTTCATTCCCCATTTCATTCTCTCTATTTTTGCCACCTCCAGGCATTTCTGTCTCTCATGTTGTTTGGGATTATTTCCAAATCAAGACATTCTTTGAGATTCTAAGGAAATGGCATTTTAGGGAGCTAAAGGCTAATAACTAAGCTCTTGTGTAGACAGTCCTGTGGTAATTTAAGGGAAACTGTGACAATGATTGACTTGTGATTTGTCCTTAAGATGAATGGCACAGATAGCGCCTGTGCTGTTCTAAACAAATCTCACAGTCTGGGCCTCTGCCTGAGTTCACAAATTATTCTTTATGGATTTTCTCTCATAGGAAAGAATCATAGAAATTTTCAGATTGGAAAGAACTTTAAAGTTCATCTAGTTCCAACCACCCTGGGCAGTGTCACCTTCCACAAGACCAAGTTGCTCAAAGCCCCATCCATACTCAAGGTCTATGACTGATGTAATGCTTAATCACATGAAGCATGGAAAAATATTTTAAAAAGATAGCAAGAGGGAATCTACTTCATTTTTCTGTCCTAACTTTACCTGTGTTGATTATCAGAGAAATTTAATTCATCTATTCTTAGAGACCTTCAACAGCAGAGACGGTACAACCTGCTCTTCCCCTATCAACTGTGCTGAATAACTTCTGAAGTGCTTTCTAAGGTGAACATCCATGTAGCACTGCATATGCTGGGGAGTCTTACTATTTCTCTCCCTCAATTATTAGCTCAACAGAACAGTTACTGATTTTACTGAATATATTCTCTCTGTTGGGAAAAAAAAATCCTTTAAAGTTAATAATAATGGGACAGCTATTATATTGTTGTAAGTCCTGAGTAACTCCTGTAAGTTTGCAATCATAGAATAAGAGAATATTTAAGGTTAGAAAAGGTCTTTAAGATTATCAAGTCCAACTGTCAACCTAGCACTACCACCATGTTAACCATTAAATCGTCCTCAAGTGCCATATCCCCATAATTTTTGAACACCTCCAGTAATGATGACTCCACCTCTTCCCTTCTCAGTCTGTTCCAATGATTTGCAACCCCTTCCATGAAGACATTTTCCCTAACAACCAATCTAAACCTCCCCTGTTCCATTTTGAGGCCATTTTCTCTTTTCGTGTCACTCGTTACCTGAGAGCAGAAACTGACCCCCGCTGTGGCGAGGCAGTTGGGAAGCCAAGCGGAAAGTACTGCAGGTATGGATATCTTGACCTTAGTGGGACAGAAGCCATGGGAGTGGCAGACATGTCTTTGAAGGACTGAGTAAAAGGAATGTCATATATTACATTGTGTCTTGCTTTAGAGAAATAATGCAAGATGGTAGTTAATTAATGTTGCTAGGAAACATGAATGTTGTGCTCTTTACTAAGGGAATGGAAAGTTTTGTTTAAAGGCTATAAGGGTATATAAGCCATGCTGCAGAAACAATAAATTGGACTTTTGTTTGCACCGAGCTGTGTCCCGTCTCTCAACCGCCACACCCCCCCCTCACTGCAAACTCCTTTCAGGTATTTCCAGAAACTTTCCAGGTCTCCTTTGAGCTCCTTTTCTCCAAGCTGAACAACCCCAGCTCCCTCAGCCACTTTTTATTAGACTTGTTCTCCAGACTCTTTACCAGCTTCACCGCCCCTCTCTGGACTTGCTCCACCACCTCATTGTCTTTCTTGTTGTGAGGTGGTGGAACTGATACAATGACTTGTAGAAGTACAGATGAGAAAATACTGTGGCCTGAAGCTCTAGAATGTCAAATTTCTTTGTATGCAACTATTGAATGCATGTTAAAAGAGCGTCTCAAGAAGTTATAATTGATATCAAAGCGCTGTTTTTCACCTAATTTGTCTCACTTTAGCTACTTACTATGAATGTCTTATTTATGGGTCCTTATATTTAGAAAAAAGAATTAGAAATGTAGATAAAAAGCTGCACAGCACTCACATTTTGGGGAAAAAATACATTCCAGCTGCATTTGCTTTAGCCTCAGTGGGACACTGAGACACTTGTCAAAACCCAACAGGCATACTGAGCTTCAATGATTCATAGGATTTAAATTACTTGCTCTGGGGGAAATCAAATGTGCAGGAGACCCCACAGGGTCCCACCATCTAATTAAAGAGAGCTTTCTTCTTGATCATCCTCATGTAAATATGTAATAAGCCATCAGACTAGAATCATTCTGTTTACACATGATCTGCCAGTCAGGAAGATCAATGATGAGAGCAAGCGCTTTATATTTATCTGCTGAATATGTTGCAGATCATCTAACAGATTTCTTTATGAAGACTTGGATCTCCATATGCAGGCTGAGAAGCCTGAAGCAATTCTGAATTCTCTTAAGATGACATTTTGAACAGGGAGATAGATGCTCAAGTTAAAATTCTCTAGGAAGATTAATTTTTGGACATAAACTGTTTTATTCTGTAGAATTCTTTTTGTTGTAGTACTGCTTCTTTCCAGAATCAGATATCATTAAAAGTACTCCTTTATGCACAAACATACATGTGATAAAGACTTTATCTTTAGCACTATATTTTAAACATGATGCTTTCAGCACCAGCCATTGAACTAAATGAAAGCAGACCACTCTCTAGCCAAATGACATAAAGCAAATGATTTTACAGTGCCAGGGCAGTAGGATCTGTTCTCAAACAGTGCTGCTGTAAAAAAAAAATTACATTGATTTCATATGTCAGCAGAATTGTATGTGTTAGCATATTTGCCTGTGTTTGAAAATTGTGGCTTTAAACTCTTTAGAAAAGAAATAAAATGTTTTTGTGATAAGTCAGGAAGAAAATTGATCTAATGTAGAATTTTATAAATGTTGTATTTTTTATTAATTTATTATTTTGAGGTAATCACTGTACATAGAGCTACCAACAGCTAATATTCATCTGCTTTTTATTGCTTCTCTGACTGCCTTCTTATTTCAGTTTATTAGTTAAACTTTTTTTCTGATTTTATCACCATCACCAGACTTCAAACTGGTTTTTGATACTCTTCTCTGCTTTTTATATTTTCCTTTTCGTATAAACAGGAGTTTTTCTCTTTTCCATAACAGCCAGAATTTTCTCAAAGGCATGGAAAAACAACAAGTGAGGCCCTTTTTGAAGTAACCACAAAGGACTATATGAAGTGTGAATGATACTAATTAGATCCTGTAACTTTAAAACAGTTTGAAAATCTGTGAATTTCTAAAAGCAAAATAACCGCCTTTCTTCTTAGTCTGACTTTTAACCTTCAGTGATTAGTCTTTATTCTCTGTAACCAAAGAAATAAGTTCAGATGAATAAACACAGTATTTAGCATTTTTATTGGAGAGAACTGCCAGTTCTTTGATGTCCTCTATTGTTAAATTTTTTGCTTTGGTATTAGAAGATGTGATTCTTACACCAAACCTCTACTCTTGCTCTCTATATCTTGCTTTGTTTTAGCAGAAAGACTCAGCTGAAACACAAAATTTTTTCATTAGTGAAGAAATTTCCTTAAAGGGTATGAGGACCTACATTAATATCACCAGTAAAACAGGAGGTACACTTACACATTTTTTCTTACAAAACCAAAAGGGTGTTTACTCTTATCTTCCTCTGGAAAGCGGAATTCCCTAACATACAGTACCCAGACCATACTGTATAAACAAAATTTTCCATTTAAACACCTATGCATTTGAGAAGACAGCTCAGACCAAGAGATTAAAAGGAAAGGAAATGGTGCAATTTGAAAAAGGGGGATTTTATGTTAGATATTAGGAAAAAATTCTTTACTGTGAGGGTGATGAGACACAGGATTACGTTGCCCAGGGAGGTTGTAGATGTCCCGTCCCTTGCAGTGTTTAAAGCCAGGTTGGAAAAGGCCTTGAGCAACCTGGTATAGTGGGAGGTGTCCCTGCCCACAGCAGGGGAAGTTGAGACTAGATCATCTTTAAAGTCCATTCCAACCCCCTGACATTCTCTGATTCTATGAACTATGTATAATTAATACTTACATTAAAAATAATGGCACATATATTCAGTCAAGTCTTTGCAGCAGTCAGCCTGAAGTGATGAGTCTTGCTGTATTTTGGTGCCTTTCTATCTATCTTTAGAGACTGTTTACAGGATCAGTCCAGTGACAGGTATCTAGGGGAAAAATGCACAGTTAGGACATTCAGGAAATATTACCCCAAAATAAGAAATATATGACCATTTAAAAAATTCTACATTAGATCCGTTATCTTCCTGACCAATCCCAAAAGCTTTTTCTTTCTTTTCTAAATAGCTTAAAGCCACAATTTTCAAACACAGGCAAATATAAAATCTTTTTTCCTTGAATTTCCTTATTGTTAATTTTTCCCCTCAGGTGCCTGTCCATTCAACTGGCTCAGGCTTGGAAGGTAGATGACCCATTGCTTCATGCAAATTGCTGCCAAGCATTGATTGAATATAATTACTTTTCTCCTTCATGTTAGATTGCTGCCATATTCCTAACATTTTACTCACTTCATACCACTTCAGAACAATCTGTAGCACCCAAACACGTGAGCTCAAATACCTTCCAAAATGTGTTTCTATTTCAAGCTGCAGTCAGAAGAGAATGAACAGCAAAAGAAAGAGCCATGTTACCACAGCACTTCTCACACCATATCTGAGCTGATAAAACCTGCTGAAAACACGTACAGCCTTCATACAATATCACACCGGATTACTTTTGCAACTCAAAATACGGCTGAGTGCATCTGCTAAACATATATAATGTAAATCATATTCTTGATTTCAATGTTAAAGATGTTCTTGGTAGCTCTCTGAATTTCAGATGCAGAGTCATCAATTTTCTGACTCTCTTAATTCTAGTGTCACTCTCAACTGTGTCTTCATTAGTGGCTTCTTGCTGCTGTGACATGTTGAACCAAACTTAACTCTGTCTTACTCATGTCTTTTGATCTGGGATCTTTCTTCTCATATTACCTATCTGGTTGACTGGGTCAAAGTATCATCATTTTGCCTTTCGTATTCCAGTTCTCATTTGCTGGTCTGAAGGAGTCTTCTGAAATCCCTTTTTTCTTAGCAGCCTCCTCAGTACAAATAGTACTGGAGGAAGTTTTACTTCTTCAAATGATTGCATAGAGCACTGACTTGTGCTGAGTCCTATAAACTTCTGATTAACCTTCCTTTCAGAGTTTCATTTTACTGTAGGCTTTTCTGATGCTTCCATATTGAATCTGGTCTTTTGTGCTACAGGTTTGATCCAAGCAAGCCTGATGTTACAACAGGAGCCCCACAAAGGGCAATGTTTAAGAAGAGTATTGATTTATGTGAAAGAATTTTTCATTAATCCTCTTGAATAACTTACACAAGCTAGCAAAAATCAGAACAAATAATTCTGGTTTGCTTACAATTTCTTCTAGATATAGTTAGCAAGATACACCATCATAATTTCTATATCATGCTCACAAGACACATTTCACGTCCCTGTACCTGTGCTAGTAATGCCAAAAGGGTCATTGGTTCATTCATCCATTTTAAGTTCATGATGAAGGTGAATGTGATGAGGGGAAAGAAAAAGGGATCCTGCTTAAAACACAGAGCATAGATTCAGCTTAGCAAAAATTCACTGGAAGATAGGAATTTGCTTACATTTCCTGAACCATAACATAGATTCAGGGCCTAACTGGAGCCAATGAGAAGCACTATAAAAACAACATGTCCTGAAGAAACCGTAAAATGGAGTTCGATAAATCAGAATGTTGAAGACGGAACCATTAAAGCAATTGAAAGCTGTCATTAAACCATAAAACAATTGACACTAAGCTTAGAACCTCTTATTATGCATGATCGTTTTCCAAATAACAAAACTAATTTTACACATCATGCTACTGCATTTAAGTCAGTTGCTGACTGGGAGATATGAGGAACTGATTTAATGTGCACATATTATTTCACAGCTGTTTACTTAAGGGTTTCTTTTATCTTGCTACAAGCCACTGTCAGACAGAATATTGGCTGTGGGTCAGAACCATCAGGCCAATTTTTATGGGTCTAATTTAACAAACATTAATTTATAAATGCATTGTATTTTTATTTACAGGAACTTAGATTAAATATTTATCTTCAAATTTTACAGTAACTTTGCCATGGAGGAAAATGAGCAATAATGATTAATGGCACAGAGCATGAAACTTTTTATTGATATCTCCAGTCTGATTAGTATTTTTTTTCATTGAACTTCAGAGCTATGTGAGTACAAAAAATCAACTTTGAGCTCACACAGTTTGTTGCAGAAATGGAAGATATATGTCTAGAGAACTTGGTGGAATGGTATCTCCTTGTGTAGACACTCTACAAGGACAGAGGACAGTCCCTGACCCAGATAGAAATATACACTGCAGCTGCAGGAAAAAATATGAATGCAAGTTATTTAGTATCATTATTTAATTTAAAGTCCTGCCAACAGACTGCTAATCCTTCTTGAATAAATTTGTCCTATGCTCATATTACTAGAGGCGATTAATTATACAGTGTACAAGCTGCCTCTATAAAACACTGTTGTAGACCTTCTCTATCCAGATAGCTTCCAGCTCCCTCTTACATGTCAAAAGCATGAATGAAAGGATCTCCAGTACACAGCTGTCACAGATATGAGAATAAATTACTCTTTGCCCTGTGCCGACATCCCAGCTAGGGAGACAGACATTGAAGAAATACTCAATGGTGTGTTGGGGCCACCAACCTGGTTCAAGTTTGTCATGGTCATTTCTAGGCCTTGAGGGCAGGCTTGCCTCCCAATGCAGCTACACCTGTGCAGCTTTGGGAGCCTGTGAGACAGGATGTGATTGTTTGTTCACATAAACCTATAAACCAGGTGAAGTCTTATGTTCACTGGTCCAGATTATAGGATCCAACTTTAGAGGGTCTGAGAGGTCCTTTGATCACCTGCATTTTTGAAAGTCATGACTTTACCAAAGATTGTACTATAGGATACTGAGTTTCTGTAACTCTCATGAGAAGATCTGACTAAGGCTGTGACACAGAAGAGTCCTTGTTGGTATATATTTTCCTGTCTGAGGAGAAGGACAATGTTAGTTTTCTAGACTATGTAGAACTTTGCTTGGTATGTGTCAAAAGGTAAGTATAATTAATTGATCTAATTTTCAGACTACATTGAAGGTTCTGTAATGTTATTCTGTATTAATTACAGCATTTAAATGAAATTTGATATTGAACAATGAAAGTTTTATATAATTTAGTTACATTTGCCTTGTAATTTTATTCATGTTTTGAACCATTTTCAGCATATGACTGGTTTTATCATTTTAATTGTAGGGAACAAACTGCTGCAGTAGACCAGGAGTTGGCACAGCTAGAGCATTGTCTAATGTTTTGGCCAACCATGCATGAATATTAGTAAAGCCAAGCTTTCAGAATTCTCTCTCTCTCTTAAATAAGTGTTTATGTATATTTGGATATATAAACACAAACATATAAACATATACATATATACATGTACACTTACATATGCATAAACCACCTATACATATAGTTTTAAATATATATATATATATAAAAGATATATAAGTATAATGCTTTCAAAAAATAAACAATCCTAAATACACTGAGGACATTTCATATTTGAAGATGTCATTTGGAAAACTACCAGTAAACATCCAGATGCCTCCTTCAAAAATAGTTCAGATACTAGTGGCAATGTCTGGCAAGATTACAAGCTTCAGAGATACTGTGTTTTTAGTGGAAAAAATAAGACACATCAAGCAACTTTGTCCTTGCATAATCTATTTGTTTGTCTCTTTGATTTAGTACAGCTGTTGCATTCTAGCTAAGTCATAAAAATAAAAATAAAAAAATTCGAGCTTAACCTTTGTTGAATTTAGAAAGATTTTGAATCTTTCTACCTGCCTGGTAAACACTTTCTGTCATAAGAATTCAAATTGTGAAAAAGCTTAGTTAAAATTTAAACAATTAAAAAAATAAAATAGGTAAGTTTTTAAAAGGCTTGTGTTTGCAGTGTGTATAGAGGATGAAAACCCTATGAGACCTCTTATGTCAGATGGAGTATTTGAGAAGTAAGAAAGAGTCAAATCCTCACTGCAGGTGAGATGGGTGCTTCTAGGTGAGGGTATGCAGGAAACAGCAGTGAGAGCAGCCGTGCCTTTGCCACAGCAGCTCTTTCTCACCTCTCCAGGGGAGAAGAAGGGTAGGGAGATTGACAGGACCTTCTACCTTCCCCTTCCTACTTCCCCACCAGCACCCACTGCTGCAGCAAGAGCATGTTTGCATCAAGCACTCTGCTAGCTCATAGGGGATGGGGATGGGCCTGCTGCTGTCAAAAAGTACTCAGCCAAAGTCTGTGGGGGACACAGTGAGAAAGGAGGTGTATGGTAAGGGGAACCAGCATGCAAAATCTGGGCCACCACACCATTCCTAGGGCATACTGCAGAAGAGCTTGGCTATAACAGCTCATGAGTTTGCTCAAGGTTGGGAGGACACAAAAGTTATTTAGACCTATGGCACTTCTCATTTGGCAAGCTGCAACACTCAGGGAGAACTTCAGTCTTTTACAGTTATTTCATTCTGAAATCTCTGTGCCAAGATACTCAATAACTCTTAGGCAGTGCTGTGCTGCAATATAATGTTCTGCAATATAAAAGAAAAAACAAAGAGGACAGTTAAATAAAATGGGGTTGAAAAGAAACCATATGGACAATATAGTAAGTTTTATTTCAGATTCTTTATTCTTTCAACACTAAACTTAGAAAAATTATTATCCTCTTGAAAAGCAGTAACTATGCTTAGTAAGAATGGTGCTTTGCTTTAAACTTGTAGTGATCGGCTGTTTCAAGCCCCACTGAGGTAATGTAACTAAGGTTCTTATTAATAGATACACTTAAGAAAATACATAAGGAGAAGATAGTAAGAGAAAGAAAGAATAAGAGTGGGGGAAGCCACAAATAAAAGATTTGATAAATTAATATGCATTCAGGTTCAGGCGGGAAAGTCCAGGTACCTCCCCTGGGAGGGGGGTTTTACACTGTCTGATGTGACACTCTGGATCATGCAGAGTCTTCTGCTGGAAAGCCACAGATATGAATCTGGGGGCACTTTGATGGTCTTTGATGGTTTATAACCCTTTGTAAGATATGACAGCTGTTTCTCAAGCCTGTGTAATTAAGCCAGTTATGCCTTATCAGAAGAGATGAATACCCTCAGGCCTACATGTGCATGTCCCAATACCTCCCGGGGGAAGAGGGAGAGGGGGTGGGCCTTAACCGAAGGGAGGACATTAGCATGATGAAAAGCATTATCCCACCTCACAGGATCTGCTTTTTGCCAGCCTTTTCCCTTATCTGGTTTAAAAACCTGCCTGTTGCTAAACAAAGATTGGTTTGTCCTGGTCATCCTCTGATGGTGGATGCGCAAGGCCTCTGCACCTGGACTGTTCTTATGGAGATCAGAGCTTTTGCCACCACGCACCCAAAACCCTCTTCTTTGGTTGGGGGTTGCAAACCTGGCCTCAGCAAAGCACCTGCTGCTTTTTTCAGTGGCCAATTCTTTGAATCATTAACCATTAACATTTCAGTCTCTCACATGGGCCAGCCTGCAAAGTCTTGATTCTGAACCCAAAGATGTTCAGGAAGTTGAAGAAACACAGCCCCAAGAGTGGGTTATGGATGGTTAGCTGCTGATATTAAAAATAGTCTTGTGAGTGTTTGGGATTTTTTAAAAAACTGTAAAATGGCAATTTTTAAATCACAGTATGTCCACTAGGAAATTCACCTGCATATTTAGTACATCTTGTTGATGGTTTTGATTTTCTGCACTGAAACTTGTAGATGAATGTGGAATTTCTTATGCAATCAAAAGTCATAGTTCTACAGAAACTTGAACAGTTGTTGGAGTTTCCAAAGGCAAAGAGTATCAGTGACATCAGAAGGAATACTAAAGGGGTTAAAGTTATACAATGTGGATATGAGAATATTGCTCTGGGAACAAAAGTACTTCTTAGGTTTGGGGATGTCACAACTGACCTAATTCATGAATCTCAAAATCAATTTCAACCTAACATTTTTTGACACTTGTATTCCAAAACTCACATTTAGAAGGAAAAAAAAATTAAAATATATGATTGTCACAGATTCTATAACTCCTGAGGATTTCTACCTAGTGATAGATGTTCAGCCCTTCTGAAAATCAAAAAATAACTGATCCCTCGTGGGTGTAAGCTTTTTTTATGGTTTAATTTTGAAACAGTGCACAACATCCTTTGAATTATCAGAAGTCAGCCAAAAGAATCCACTGCCCTTTATCTCAGCCTTTCCTCTCTCTCATTCTAATGCTTTGATAAATCAGACTCATTTAGAGACCAGAGAGGAAAGTGGAATACATCAGGATGTCTCTGTATTTACAATCCCACATCTTCATGCCCTGGCAGCTCAATGCCATTCTTCAGAAATAAGACAGCAAAGAACAGATTGATTTTCTTTTTTTTAATTGCATCCCTGCCAAGACCCTACTGGGAGGAAAACAGAGGTATGGACTCAGGGTTTTTCAGATGCACTGACACAAGCTTATTTGTCAAAGATCAAATCTCCAGTGAACAGCTTGCCGCAGCTTTTATTTCCAAGACTTTGATAATAACATCAAATTAATGTTGCATTGGTGTGCACTGAGACAGCAAAGAAAATTTCAGAGATATTTGGAAAAGTACAGAAAAGGACAGAAAGAGAAGAGGGAAGACAACTGATGTTTTTAAACAGCTTAAAGACAAATGTGTAATACTTTTCAAGATATAGTGCTGAACAATATGCTTTATCAGGCATAATGCAGAAAAAACTAATTTGAGAACAGCTATACTCTTGATTTGTTTCTTGTAAAAGTTTAACTTTCTCTCTGTAGAATGCCATTTCAAGACATTAATGAATGGCTTGACACTCAGGAGTATGGTTAAAAAAATCACACATTTGCCAGGATTTCAAGCAAGATGTTGTCATCCCTACAAAAGCAAACAAAATCTGTCAGCAAGAGTTGTTTTGGCGGGGATGAATGACTAAGGCCTGTAATTCTTGACAATGTTTTCAATCAGAGGGGAATATTTTTAAGCTTCTTAAGTGTGATTCTGCTAGCTAGAGCATCTAGCTAGTCTTGGGAGCACTAGAAAGCCAAATGCCATGTCCCCTAGCTGCTAGCATTTATGAAATATGTAATTCCTTTCAAATATATTTTATGTCTCTCCTCTCTCTTGCATCTCCTGCCCTTTTTAGAAAACAGGGACGACTACCAAGGAAAACTGAAACTCTCCTCTCTGCAAAGTATGTTATAACCATTAGGCCATACTTCTAGACCACTTGACTTCCCTCTCACCTACATTGAAATTGTGCTGCTGCTAGTTAACAATACTAATCTCAATGAGTCAGGCAAAAGCAAGCCTGGAAAAACATCGTTACTGCTCCCAGCTTCCACTGAAGACTACTACTGCAATTATGAATCTCTAGCTCTATTATTGTGTTCAGCATCTTTGACAGGTTTCTATACCTCACTAATACACATAGCTCTTAACAGTGAGCAAGACAGGGGCAGAGGGACTGCAGCCCAGATGTGAAGAGGCAAAGACAATAAGGAATCTCATAGCTCACCCCTTTTTTCTACTCTACACTCCTCCTTTTGTCCAGCTTTCATTCTGCAAGTGCCGCTTGATACACAGTGTGTACCAAAAAATGCTTATTTTAGAATCTGTAAGTTAACAATAATATACCCATCTCTTAGCTAAGGGACTCGGTTTCTTTGAAGGATTTTATACTGCAAAACTAAAACTTCCCATTGTGTTGGTTTTGCATGGCCAGGTTTCAATAGTGAGATGGGGAGGCTACAGGGATGGCTTCTCTGAGAAGCTGGCAGAAGCTTCCTCCATCTCCAACAGAGCCAATGCCTGCAGGCATTGACCTGTTGCTGTACAAGGCCAAGCCAAACAGTGATGATAGTAAAGCCTCTGGGATAACAAATTTAAGAAGGAAGAAAAGTTATTGCGCAGATGCAGTTGCAGCCAGAGAAGAGGTGAGTGCGAACATGTGAGAACAACTCTGCAAGATCCAAGGTCTGTGCAAAAGTGGGGGGGTTGGGGGTGCTTAATGAGGCAGAACTGAGATTACCCTGCAGCCCATGGTGAAGACCATGGTGAAGCAGCTGCAACCTTGCAGCCCTTGGAAGTCAGTGGTACAGAGATCCATATGCAGCCCATGGAGGAGCCCCATTCTGGAGCAGGGTTTTAGATGCCCAAAAAACAGATGTGATTCCATGGGAAACCTGGAGCAGGCTCTTGGCAGGATTTGCAGAACCATGAAGAGAGAAAACCACCTTGGATCAGGTTTCCTGGAAGGAATTTTGCCCCTGTGAGGACCAGCGCTGGAGCGTGTTCCTGAAGGACTGTACCCCATGGAAAGACACCCACAACAGAGCTGGTCCTGAAGAACTGTAGCCCGTGGGAAGGACTCACACTGGAGAAGTGGAGGACTGTCTCCTGTGAGATGGACCCCATGGTGAAGCAGGTGAAGGACTCCTCTCCCCGAGAAGGGAGCAGAGGCAGAAACAACCTGTGATGAACTGACCATAACCCCCACTGACTGTCTCCATACACCATGCGGTTGAAGGAGTTAGAGAACTGGGAATAAAGTTCAGCTGAGGAAAGAGGGAGAAGTGGGGTGAAGGTGTTATTAAGATTTGTTATACTTCTTATGATCCTGGTCTAATTTTTATTTGTAATAAATTCAACTCATTTTCCCAAGCTAAGTCTGTTTTGCCCATCACAGTAATAGATGAGTGATCCCTCCCTGCCCTTATCCCAACCCATGGACCTTTTGTTACATTTTCTCTCCCCTGTCCAGCTGTGGAGGGGGGTGATCGAGTGGCTTTGGAGGGCACCTGGTATCCAGCCAGGGTCAACCCACCACACCCAGTAAGTGTATGCACTGTCCCAAGCAGGTGTGTAAACACGAGTGCACACGCACACAAACCAATTTCACACCAGTTACACACTCATAACTGGTGACCCAATCCAGGCCTTTTCTATAAGCATGAATACCACTGAAGCAAGGAGGGGGACAATCAAAGACAAATAAATATTCAGGAACTGTCATCTAGAATCTTGAGAGCTTTCACATGCTTACACATGCAATTCAAACATGTGACAGTATTGCAGATAATAGTCCCTTCAAACTATAAAAATAAATCAAAAGATGGATGAGTAATTCTCAATTCTCAATTACTTCAAAAATCAATTAAAAAAATTCAAATTCAGGATAAATACTTTAAAAAAGAAACATTAAGAGGTGCCATGGGAAAGAGGTCTCTGTGACCTCAGGACTTTGAAAGATGCTTGTAATTCACTTTTGTCCAAAAGACTCTTTGTTGGTGGTGCTTTGTTTTATTTTTTAAATTTATTTTATTGTGAAAGCTTAATAGGTCCTTGCCATTTTATTTTACAATGTACGTTCACTCATTTTTACTGGTATTACTGCCATTAAAATTCATGAAAATGTAGGCATCATCTGCCAAATGTGACCCACATTTTTTTCACAATCTTTACTTGAGTGTGATACAAACTCAAAACCACAGCATACATGATCCACTTAATAGAGGTCCTGCATAGAAAAGCTGACAATTTATTGGTAGATCAGTAGTCCTGGGATGGATATACAATGCTTTATGAGTTTTCCAACTACAGAAAAGCTGTTCAGAAATATCAAGGTATGTTTTAGTGTTTGTGCACTTACATGCTTCTTTTTGTTCTGAAACCAGTGTTTTCTGATTTTCTAAAACATACTTCCTCTTTCTCAGCTTTAGTTTAATTACATTGCTGCAGGAAAGTTGTCAGATCATTCAAGCAGTGGAAGAATTATGCTGGATTGAAGATTAGGCTTTTCACTCGGGGAGCCTGTCATCACTGATACAAGCCTGAAAAGATGAGGTGCCCACATAGGGTTGAAACAATAAAGAGAACCAGATCTAAACATAAACATACCAAATGACTCAAATTGGGTAACTCTGACTAAAGAAAGATATTTATGTTACTCTGATTATTTATCTATTTTCATAGACGATTAAGTAGAGCAATGCCGGTAAAGAGAAACAAGGACAAGAATATGGTTGCCTAATGATTAAGAAAGTGAATTTAAATTGTTTTTTATACAGTGGGAAGAAAATCAGCTGGTTTTACATACAAAACTAGATTTTCTAGAATGAAAACTACACTCAATATTTCAATTCTTATTAAAAAAAAAAAGTTCCTTGCAAAAAAGGTAACCAAAATTATTCTTCCCATCTTTAGCCTAGATCTGATTTGGTGGTGTACCTGCATACTGTCCTAAAAGTTGATACCTGGAAATTAATTTATCTTTGAAATAAAATTAATGCTGAATTTTTGCAGAAGACTGGAAGTAATTCTTTGCTCTACCTGTATATTTAGCTTTTCAGCATAAATAAAAAATAAACCGAGTCTCAGTTGCAATATCTCAAAAAACTACATTTCTTAGTTCAGATGAGGAAATGTTTTAGCTTTATCATATGCTTTGAGAGATCTTGAGTAGGTCAGAGGACTGTTCTACAAGTAAGAGAACATAAAAGAGATTCAGAAACTTTTTATGTAGAGAAATATTTTCTCATCTCCATACTCAAGGGCTTGTAAACTTAGATTTGTAGAGATTTCATGAAGAGGAGTCTTTTGAGACACATTCAGAGATATCTGAGTTAGACAGCCATGTAGATTCATATTTACCCACATTCATATTTACCCTTATTTCTAATAATTTAAAATCTAGTTACAACAAATCATTACTTTATTTTGCAGACAAGATCACTTCAGGATCTCAGTGTTTGTGAAAGTTGTTTCTTTTCACCTGAGCATATTGCAGTATCATCTTTCTTCTTCAGTTGACATTCAGGCAGTAACAGTAGTCTGTGACTCCAAAGCATATTTCAGTGGAAAAAACTGTCCTTGTCTGCAACAATTTTCTCTGTTGGTCCAGAGAGCACGCTTGTTGCAAGCTGAGATTATTAAGCAAAAAAACCCCACAAATAATTGGCATTTAAGGTTTTGTTTTCATCAAATTGATTCTCACAAATTATAAAAGTTCTATTTAACCTATTATTTTTTGATCCCTGTAAGGTTGTCTAGAGATTTCTGAATGTGTGTCAGCTGTTGCTGCAGACCGTGGCGCCCAAATTCACAGACGTTAACTGACAGTCTTGTCTCCAACATCATTAGCAAAACTTTATTGCTGTAGCTCTGCAGACCTCATCATTCAACAAAGGAAATTATAAGATAAGAGTTACATTTCATATTGATTTTGATGAGAATTGGATCAGACCTTGACTGTCTGGTAGTTAAAGTCTCATTCTCATTACATACTTTGCACCAGGAGCTCAGTTATTTTCCTTCCTTTATTGACTTACAGAGGCTTTCACAGACTGTTTAAATACAAGTCAGCAAATATGTCAAATAAGGTACTTTTCACAGTGCACCTTGGCTTTTTTTGGCAGACATAAGTCACCCTGATGTTTAATGTTCCACGACCTTTTTATTTTAATTTTAAGTTTAAAATTTTATGCTTCCTAGATAGTACATCCCAACTGCATTAGGCACTCGATCAAAGTCAGCTGTGGTCACCAAGATGCTTTTCATTGACTTCATTAGAGTCTGAAATGGGTTCATAATCTCAGGTTCTGTGTCATCTCTTTTGTGAACAGGCTTTTGAGGTCTTATAAGAACTCTTAAGCATGAGTATGATGTAAATGAATAAAAAAAAGGAGATTGGGATGCACGGATACAAACTAGACATAAAATTACATCTAAAGATAAGCATTGTGGATTGCATCCTCCTGAATGCTGGAGAAAAAAATCCACATTTACTCAGAAAAGCACTAATCTATTTTTCCCAATTTTCAGAAGGCTTTTTTTTTCCCCAAGGTGTACAATATCTTGGTTATAATTTATTTTGGAAAGGTCTTTAAACAGTTAAAAGGTCTAAATAGCATAATTATCAGAGTTGAAAGCATGTTTAATCACCTTTTGAAGAATAAAGTGTTATTAGTAGATTTCCTTTAATTAAGCTTTCTAGATGACTCAGACAATAAAAATATTTTTGGAAACTTTTCTTTATTACATTCTGCAGCAGGTAAGTTAGGTCAGTAAATATTTCCAGAACTATTACACAGGGAAAAAAATTGTGCCACCAGCTTATTATCTCTATATATTAGAGTATATTCCCTTCTCCACCAAGATGAACTGACCTCAAGGATCCTTCTTTTAATAGAAAACTCACAAAGATAATGTGAAATGGCATTTTGATGACATAACCTGGAGGAAATTAAAAAAATAAAAAATCCAAATGTAGATCTGAAAGTGAAAATGGCAGCCTAAATTTTGCTAGCTCATTACAAAAATAAATTTTAAAGTAATTTTGTACTTTATGAACAATGCTTATGTTAATCCATCAAAATGAGTATGGGCATGATTTTTTCAGCATCCAACCTATTTGGCCTGATGAAATTTGATGACAGGAGGTCAAAGATACTGCTATATAAATATTTTGCACCAGCTATTTACTCAATAAGTGACCAACACAAACTTTTATACTCTGATCTGTGACTATAGCTAAAGTTATTTCCCTCATTCTTTATCTGTTTTTTTTTTAAATGTGACATATTCCATTTTTAGGCTGACACTTGCTTTATAAGCCAGTGACATACTTAAAATGTATACCTATGACTCAGTTTTTGGATAAAAAATAACATGCAACACTCAAGTGCATTCAGTAGGTATTAAAACCAAGCATTAAATAATAAATGCAAATATTTGAATAGAACCTATCCATAATAAAGAGGATCAGCTACTTTATTTAGATTAAAAATATTTTGATGATAAAATATAACAGCCAAAGTATATATCTCAAGTATTTTAAGACCACTTAAAAAATCAATACAGTGTGTACCATCATGGGACTAGAAATTATGTGGAAATGATTAAACAAAAAACAATTTTAAAGAAAAACTTAGGTGATAATATAGAGTAAGGAATACTTTCTAGAAGATTATATACTAGATAAGTAAATTTCTTTTTCTTCTTATATAATTTTTGAGCTGATCATATACTTCCCTAATGAATTGTAAATTCAAATATCTTCAACAAATATCTTTCTAAAAATTTTGCTTTATAGATTGTACATCTTCAAGATGGACCTGTTGATTGTGATTAACCCAATAAGTCAAAGTAAATTGATTTTTTCCCCCCGAGTATCTCCAGAAGACACATTCTCTGAGACAGGATAATCCTGGGAAAATCTGAAGATAGATTAGCTGTTAGAGTTGCATTTAAAGGAATACCACTGGAATGGGGTGTGTGTATATATAGGTATGTACTGACTGTCTGACTTTTGACTTTCAAAGGCATGTGTATGCTTTTGGAAAACTTGTTTTCTGATATTTTCCTGCAATTTAAGCATCAAAATAAAGATAAGAATAGAAAATTTACTTTATTAGACTGCTAAATTAGAATTTGAGAGTTTTTTCTCTGCCTCTCAATGAGTATTGCAGAATTTTCTCACTTTTTCAAGAACATCTTTAAAATTTTATCTTGAATATTAGTAGGAAGAAAAGAATAGCAAAACCTCATCACATTTAGTGTGTGAATTCCCTTTTTTTTTATCACAATGGAATAGCAAAAACCTGAGGAAAAAAGATTGAAGGAAGGATTGCACCTATATGCTTTTTATCCAACCACCATAAATAAAATGTAACTTGATAAGCATTTCAGTTCTTATGATATATTTCTGCATTACACCACAGAGAAAAGTGTTTTAAACACAATTATAACCAAAATGTGGATGTTTGTAAGTAAATATTATTTTCTTCCAGAAAATGATGTCTTGAAGGCACATTAGTCAATCACCAAAAAACTACATATAAATGGATTAGCAGCCCTTACAATCAAAAGCATCTACTATTATGCAAATAAATACATTACAAATACCTATTTTATTAGATTCTTCTCACTTGCTACTGAATTCACAGTCACTCACTGCTCTTATCTTGACAGAAGCTGTGGCCTGATTTATCTGACTACTTAAAGACTGACATTAGATGTGCAATTTATTTCTACTGAACATGCCTTAAACTCACAGGCCCATGTCCTGGACTATGTGTAGAGCAGCCACTTTGTAAAGCAGAAAAGAGCCGTGAGGGACAGATGAAGAAATTACAAGTAAACATTATTAATTTAGACTATAATAACTTTTCTTTCTTATACCTTTTGGTTTTTATCAAGATCAATATAGTTATATAAAAGTATGGAAAATCGTGCAGAATAACATTCATATCAAATACAAGGTAATACTCTGTTGTTTTCATTAAATTTTGAAGACATATCTTCAACCTACTTCATTTTCTATTTTATTTCCACCAGAAAAAGCATCCAAAATTACTTTTCCTCAAGCAATTATTACAAAAGATACTGTGCTTTTTCTTATGAAGAATCCATTCAGTCCATCCATCTCTGTGGGTCCTAAAGTGATAGGTCAGGTTTTCTGCCTAGTTATACACTTTGTTATAAATGACACATCTGACAGACTTTTAGTAGAACCTTTGTACAACAATTATGAGGCTTTGGATGTGGAAGGGCCATCAATAAATGATGTAGATAACTGTCCATCTACACCAGAGATATTGCCACGATACGCCCAGTTATCACAACACCTCCATGAAGATGACCCCCTTCAGAAGGGAACAGAGGGTTAAATATTCCTGACAGACCATCCTCTTAGGGAAGTCTAATGACTTTCTGGGGCCCAGCTTATGAACATGACTAGCAAACTTCCCAGCCTGATACAGCCTTTTGATTACTATCCATTACTGCTCTTCCATGTGGGTAGTGATGGAGATGCCACCCATAGTCCAAGACACAATCTGTAGTCTGAGGACAATCAAAAGAGACTTCAGAGCCTTGGGATGGTTGGTAAGGGAATCAGGAGCCCAGGCTATTTTTTCTTCTATCCTTCCAGCTGCAGGGGGAGACACTGGGAAAAATAGGCTGTTCAGAACAGACAGGAGAGGAAGGAGAGGTAGAGGGGTTGCCCTCTACATCAAGAAATGGGCCGCGTGTAGAGCTGTCTCTAAAGAACAGAGGAAAGCAAGCCAAAACCCTGTGGGCAATAATCAGAGACCAAGGTAACAAAGGGAACCTGCGGCTCCTGTCTCCTGCAAGCTGCCTGATCAAGAGGAACCTACTGATAAAGTCTTCCTCCTGAAGCTACAAGGAGGCATTTCACCCACTGTTTCTCATCTGCCAGGGGGATTTTAACCACCCCAACATCTGCTGGGAAAGTAGCAGTTGAGCTGTAGGCAATCCAGAAGAGTCCTGAAAAGCACTGAGGATAACTTCTTAAGCCAGCTAATAGACAGCCCTGCCAGAGGGGATGCAATACTGGACCTGATGGTCATCAACACAAGGGAGTTAATCAGTGCTGTATAGACTGGAGGCGGCCTGAGCTCCAGTATCCATGCACTGTTGGAACTTTCAGTCATGAGGCTAATGGGTCAGGTGAAGAATAAAGTAAGGATCCTAAATTTTACAAAACCATAATTCCAGCTGTTCAAGGATTCAGTCAATAAGACCCTCTGGGAAACTGCCTTAGGGACAAGGCAGCAGAAGGCAGCTGGCATAACCTTAAGGGTGTTCTTCATAGAGTGGAAGAGCTCTTGACATTCACATGTAAGAAATCAAGAAAGGAAGGCAAGCGACTTGTATGATTGAGTCAAGGCCCGCTGGTCAGACTGAAAGGCAAGAAGGAAAAGGAAGTGGAAGCAGGGACGGATCTCCTGGGAAGAGTATAACATGCTGATAGCTTGTGTAGGGATGGGGTCAGGAAAGCCAAAGCACAACTGGAGCAGAACATGGCAAGGATATAAAGAGAAGTTTCTACAGGTATGTCTGACAGAAAACAAAAGTCAGAGAAAGCACACTCTCTGATGAACATAACCATCAAGCTGGTAGCAACGGAGGAGGAGAAGGCTGAAGTACTCAATAACTTTTTCGCCTCAGTCTTCACTGGCAACCTCTCTTCCCACACCCCTTACTTGGATGGACAGGGCAGGGAATGGGAGAGCGAATTCCCTTCCACTGTAAGAAAAGATCAGGTTCATGACCACCTGAGGAAAATCTGAACATATGTAAGTTTATGGAACTTGACAAGATGCATCCTAAAGTCCTGAGGGAATTGGCTGATGCAGCTGTCAATCCACTCTCCATCATAATTAAAAACTCATGGCGAGCAGGTGATGTCCCAGGTAAGTGGAAAAGGGGAAACATTGCACCCATTTTTAAAAAGAGTAGAACGGAGGATCCAGGGAACTACTGACCTGCCAGCGTCACCTCTATGCCTGGAAAGATCACAGAATAGATTCTCCCAGAAGCTAGGCTAAGGCACATGGAGGAAAAGGAGATGATTTAAGAGAGTCAGAATGGCTTAACCATGAGCAAGTCCTGCCTAAACAACCTAGTGGCCTTCTATGGTCGAGTGCCTACATCAATGCACAATGGAAGGGCTACAGATGTCATTTATCTGGACTTTTGTAAGGCCTTTGAGATGGTCCTCCAAAACATCCTTTTTCTCTAAACTGCAGAGATACAGATTAGATGTATGGACTGTTTAGTGGATGAGGAATTGGCTGGATGTTCACAGCCAGAGAGTAGTGGTCAAAGGTTCAATGTCCAGATGGAGATCAGTGACAAAGGGTGTCCCTCAGCAGTCTTTATTGAGAACAATACTGTTTAATACTTTCATCAAAAACATAGAGGGATCAAGTGCACACTCAGCAAGTTTGCAGATGACAGCAGTGGGATACCATCCAAAGGGACCTGAACAAGCTTGAGAAGTGGGTCCATGTGAACTTCGGGAGGTACAAGGCCAAGCACAAGGTCCTGCATCTTCGTGGGAGTCATCCCTGGTATCAATACAGTCTGGGGAATGAAGGGGTTGAGGGTAACCCTACTGAGAAGGACTTGAGGCTACGGATGGATGTAAATTTGGACATGACCTGAAAGTGTGCTTGCAGCCCAGAAAGCCAGCTGTATCCTGGGCTGCATCAAGAGTGGCCAACACGTCAAGAGAGTTGATTCTGCCCCTCTACTCCATTCTGGTGAGACCCCACCTAAAATATTGCATCCAGACTCCACAGGGAAGAAATTAATCCATTGGAGCAGATACAGAGGAGAGAATCAAAAATCATCAGAGGGATGGAACACTTGTCCTGTGAAGACAGGCTGAGAGAGTTGGGGTTGTTCAGCCTGGAGAAGAGAAGCTTCTGGGGAAATATTATTGCAGTCCTTCAGTATTTACAGGAGGCCTATAAGAAAAATGGTGATAAACTTTTTAGCAGGGCCTGAAAGATGGTCAATTTTCACTAGATATAAGGAAGACTTTTTTTAATGCTCAGAATTATTTTCCAGATTTATACATGAAATTCTGCATTCCTCGAAACCAATGACAAAAAATTTCTTGTTTTCCTAAACTCCTAGCTTTAAAACATTTTGGGAAATGAAACAAATTAAATGAAACAATAAATTGAAATTTTGATGACAATCTGCTTTAACGCTCTGATGAGGATCTAAAACATTGAGATATTGCACAGAGATACCTTCACAACTACATCTTGCAGTATTTGTTCAGAGAAATTATTTATTTAATTAATTTCACTGGAAAGACTGGTAGGGAAAATAGTTCAAACAAACTTCGCTCCCCACTTTACAACTTTCTGATCTCTTACAGCATGAGAAGTAGATGGATTTTTTTCAGGGGATTGTACATATCAGTTTAGAAAGCATACAGAATTGCTTCAGTGAGAAATATGTCTCTATTACCCTATGCACCATATTACTTCAGTTTCCTGAAAGAGGGGAGTAACCATCTCACTATTGTCACCTTGATGCCACTCAGTAATGTCAACATATTCTTATCAGCAATAATCTTTCCAAAATACCACCACAATGTTTGTTATATTAGTCAGAGAGACTAGTGAGTATTGAATATTTTAATTCCTAGGATAAATTTGTAAATCCTACTACCCAGGGTTCACCCAAACCTTTCTATCATCACTATTTTACCCTATTAAAACAAATAGACCTGAAATTGTCCTCTAGCATATATAGAATGCTAAAACTTTTTTTTGTGCAGCTGAGATGTACAGGTGTTCCTATTACTTTTTGTACCATGAACTTTCCACATGAACTTGTAGTTTTTTAAACTACTCTCCCTGAGCTTTTGCAATTATTTTTGAGTGAATTATAAGCAGTTGGTATGAAATGATTCCATTTGTTAAATTCAAACACAGAACATATTTCATTATTTTGGTTTGTTCTTACATCTGTTTAGGTATTATTTAGTTCTTTGATTTAACCTTCAGTTATTAGTCATTTAAAAAGTTATACTACTAATTCTTAAATTCATGAAAGTCCCTTAAGATCGGTATTGTTTAGTCATTCTGTGAACAATACATTAATAAATTTATTGATTCGAGTTTAGCACTTAGCTAAAAGACTTTTATAGTGCTGACAATATTTCAGTAGGTCAATAAAATAAGGAAATACAGGGTAAGTCAGTCAATAACTTTAACAATATCAATTTGTTTGGGTGCCAAAGCTTCAGATCAATCAAACGTGCATGCAAATAGCTCTATTAAATCTAATCTGCACCGAGAAGATACTTAAGCATATAATGAAAATGAAAATTGAACCTCTTCTTTAATTATCTGCATAAACTGCATCACCATCAGCATGAAAAATACAGTTAATGCTCTTTTGGTAACAATCAACTGCTTAACCAATGGCTATAATACTAAATTTCTTTTAAATTTAAGGTCCTGGTACAGCCAAGTACATAATTTCTGGTATAACTTCAGGTAAAAGCCTGGTTAAAGAAAAAGGAGTGATCAATGTAGTGTTAAAAAAAATGAGTGCTTAAGGAACTCACTGAAATATACCCCGTATAATGAAGGAATGCACATTCTTCCCTATAATTATGTATCTTATCAATAAGTGAACTTGAGAAGCCAATGTAGATAAACATTTAACCACTACCTAAACACAGACCTCAATCCTTCAGGTGTATCTACTAATTCAAACCTGCATCATTTGAAACCTAGCAGAGAGTAATTTTGAAACAAGCATTTAGGTGGGGAGTGGGCAAGAAAGGTGAAAGAGAGGAAGGAAAAGTAAGATAATCTAAGAAGAACCTAAGTTTATACTCTTTATTCTATTGTTTGATGGTATCCTGACTAGCTTTGCAGCTTTTGAGTATAATTTTCATTCACAGTTGTAAAGTGTTACTCCCTGTTTACACTGATTGTGTAAATCTGGAGTGGCTACATATTTCATAACCAGACAACTATAAACTAGTTCTTGTAGTCACATGGATTTCATGATACCTTGCTTTACAAATGTGCTGAAACAGCTGCTGGATCAGAAAGAAAAACCCTGAGCAAGAGGGTCTGTTAAGCTATAGTTTAATGCAGGATTTCTGTGCCCAGGAAGTGAGGAAACCAGCTCAAATATGTTTTTTTCCACAAGTCATCTGAATATCTAATGCATATGTGCTCACCAACAATCTACAAAGTATTTTGAAGATGGGGAACTGGCTTTCTAATTCCATTTTTTTTAAATTTTAAGTATGTATAGATAATTAAATATGCATTGGATTGGAAATAGACTGATATAATGAGAATTACTCTAGCCTTCTAGTAGAAGAGACCTGACTTACAGTTCCTTTTCCAATGAATGCTTATGGGTTTCTTATTAAAGAATTTCATAGTAAGGTATTATTGGAGCAAAGGACTAGAGTGCAATTCTTATTATTCTTCTCTAACCAGAAGGCAATAAAGTAATTCTTCTTCTCTTTCTGCTTCAATGAATATTTAATTATTTCATGCAAAGCTGAAAACTTCAGCAAGAATATGGCCACCCTTACTGTATCCCATAACCGTGACTGTTTGACTATTCTACCCAACAATTACATAGAAGGAAAAGGTATCTGTAAGAGATGTCCATAAAAGATGTGGGTTTTCTTCACTCTTTCTTGTTTGGAAAAGCATTTTACCAACTGAAGTTTAGTATAAAAGCATGTGGTATTACAGAGTCTTGTCTCACATTTTTCATAAGACAAATTCTGTATCTCAACAGATTTTAGTTGCCATAACTCCCATAGAGAAATGTGCTTCTTTCCGAAAGGGTGTGGCTATTTTGTAGGAAATGTGTAAATACTGAAAAAAAGATAAAACTAAAAATATGCTCTTTTCTTCACCAATTTTAATTAAGGACTTCTTGCCAACCAAATATCTTGTGATTCTGTTCAAGTTCTTTCTTTGCCTTTTTAATAAAGGCAAAGAAAGACATAGTAAACATCTGGACATAGTAAAAAATACTGTTTCCTCGAATCACCACAATATCCAAACTTCTCAGAGAAGTGCTGCATAACCTGAATTTAGGTATCTTGTTCTAATAGCACAAAAGACATTTCTTTCAATAACAATAATATTGAACACTTACTGTCATCATAAGGTTCACATTCAACTTCTTGGTAGCTGAGCTTACACAGCAGGCATGGATTTTATAACGTACCTCAAGCCCCTGCATCCCAGGTGCACACTGCAATCTTATCTTACCTGGATATGGCCCTGCTTGTCCTGGTCCTTGAGGAAGGATGCCTAGATTCAGAGGGGAGAGCTGATTCTAACTTGCACCTGTAATAACCCCCAGTGACTACTAGTAAAGCCGTTTAAATAAAAAGAGACACAGAAATGGCAAGAAAGAAGAAAAGAGGTAAGTTGAAGAACTGCAAATATTTAGAGTTATAGAACTGATAAGTGTAGCAGGTGACTGGAATAGATTCATAACAAAAATTACATCCATGCATGAGGATTACCAGCCCTGCTCAGAAAGGCAATGAACAGAAGAGATCTCTTTCCCCTGCATATTTCTGGGAAACAGAGTTAGATTTACCATTATGAAACCGAGGAAGAAAAAAAAAAAATTAGGTAGTTGTAAGACTGCAGTACAAATATGCCACATGATGTTATACTAAAAGTGCTTAGAGCTAATGACATTCATGTCACTGTTCCTATGACCTAAAATGGAGGGAAACCACTACACCTCAGTCTCCACAACAAAAACAAAGCTGAACAAAGCTTCTGATGCTTCAAAAACCACAAAGCAGTGGACTTCAACTACAATGAGACTTATAATTTTGATATAATGTGTTGGACTGTGAGCTAAGGGAATGTCTTCCCACAAATGGGGAGGGTACTCCATTGGGTAACTGGCCTTTTAGGCATTTGTGCTGAATTATAATATTCCCTATTGAACACCATGAAGTGTTCTAATTGTTTCCGGTGCTAACAGTGCGATGGACTATTAAAACAGAAATTTAATTGTGGGAAGATCACCATTTCATGAGGATAAAAGCTATCATTGTTCTCATAAAAATTGTGTCTACATTTAAAACACAATTGTTTTGCTCTAGATAAGAAAATATGGAAAAGGTTCTCTGGGATGGAGTCCCAAGTGACATGTCAACAGCATCACTTTCAAATCTCTCTAATTTAGAAAGAAAAAGAAAGAGGGGGAGCACCATGTTTAGCATGTCTGATCAACCTGAATTTGTTTCTTTTTTTTTTTTTTTTTTTATTGTTATGGATAACTACCAATGTCCTATATTTGGAATAAACTGCACTACTTCATTTAAAAACAAAAGCGAGACAAATATAAACATTTGGATTAGACCTTAGCAAACATTAAATGGCCTGTCAATCAGAGAGATAATTACATTTATTACAACTTCACCACATTTTTTATTCATATAAATTGGAAAACGACTTATTATCATTTGGGACAGGTTAAGTTGGTTGCACTCAGTTCTCTTGCTGCTAAAAGAATGTACCGTGATATGAAATGCCTCTTAAAGCTTTTATTCAGTATACAGACTAAATGAAGTGTAGTTTTCTGATAATTACCTTTAGCAATACAAGCTACATACATTTTCTACATCACTACACCATACTTCAGTATCTGAGCCTTTGATGACAAATTACATTTACTTTTAATATGTTTTAGTCTGTCAGATCAGAAGAGAACTTTCTGATAAATCTGAAATTTCAGGTTTCTATGCTGATTTATGTATGAACATCTTCAAGACTGATTGCAGCGGTGGAAAAAAATTAGATATAATGACAGTATAACTGGTGACCTAAATTTTATCTTTGCGATAAGATACGCCCTAACTGATTATTCCTGAACTACATCTGCTAGCTAATATCTGTCTTCCATTCTGCAATACTGTCAACATTTACCATTGCTTAGATATTCTCACACAATTAAGATTTTATCAAGTATTTAGTTAAATTGTTTTCATCTGCATTTTAATTTTTTTGTGAATGCCGCCTTTCTTGGATCAGAATCTATCTTCTAATAAAAGTAAAAGGTCTTTAAACTTATCTGTCTATAGGGCTTAGGAATTGTCCACCACAGAAGAGCTTCTGTTTATAAGAGAAGTATTTTTACTGACATGATGATAAAAAAAGATAGATATTAAAAGGCTGGAAAGCTAGGAGACTTATCAAATGCCATTACCATAAGAGACCTAAATGGGGGCTCAGATGACACACATGATATGGGCTTGTTCACTGCTCAACATCTTCCCTTTTTGGGTTCATCCTCCACTTCCACAGGTATAGAGGCTGCAGACAGACTGGTTTCATCCTTCTCTGTTGCTTACATCAGGAGTTACTCCCCATTCACCTTTGTATAAGTAACAATAAACAAGCGACAGCATGGGAACCTTGTTAATATACAGACCATATTGTCGCATCTAGCCACTAACAATATGTATTAACTTTTCTAACAAAATTGCTCAGTGCCAATAGCAAAAAACTAAGGACTGGTGCTTTATTCTACATTCACACATTTACTAGAATACCTGATTTGTAGACATGATCATCCTTCCAGGGACTTTGACATATTTAACATTTAAAATATCAATTTCATTTAAAACATACCATCTCTATTAAATTCAATTCAAGATAAGACAATTCTCCTAATTATATTCTAGTGTATTTTAGTGTCAGCAAATGACAAAAGTATCTGAGGTGAAGTTGTAGTTTACCTTAATCTCATTTAATCCTATTGGATGTCTGATTTTCATGAAGTATCCTAGTGGTGGTAAAAAAGGCCAGTTGAATAGTTAGCTGACATTATAGCAGGTAATTCAAGTTATAATTTATCAGATATGAACTAGAAACCACATAAGCAATAAACTTAGATCCATTAAGGTAATTTTAAACTCATATTCATAAAATGGGAATTTTGGCTAGTATTTTAAACACACCTAAATGAGTTAGGGACCCAGATCCCAGTGAAATTCTTTATCTTCAATATAATGAGATTAAATCCCTTAGGCTGTTTTGGAGAGCTTAATCTTGATGTTTTAGCTTAAACTACAGTAATTGAATGTATAATACATGTTGCCTGAAGACATGATGGTGTTCACTTCAGTTAATAAAGGTCTCCAGTCTGAAAAGAAATGTACATGGATTATTTAAGAACCAGAGGAATATTATCTTACCTTACTGTATGTTAGAAATATGCATTAAATCTGAAATGGTTTTGTGCTAAAAGTATAAAATTCTAAGAGGTTTCTCCTGCCCTTCTTCCAGATATTGACAAAGAACTTAAAATAAAACTGAAACTATGCAACTTTTTGGGGGATAAAACCTGTTTGCTTGCACTGCAGAGCATGCCACTTATCATATACAGATGGGGATTCATCATTTTCAAACAAAAATGAGACATAGCCTGCATCTGGACTGACTGAACTCTTGAGGAATTCCTTTAGCTGAAGAGTATTAATCCTTTATTGACAGTACTTCTTTGCCTCCTGAGTTATATTTTACTTTTGTAATCAAATGGAAATTTCACATTTCTTGTGCAAAACTAAGTACCAAAAGTCAAAAACAAGGCTTTTAGTGGTTTATTTAACCATTTGCCCCTAGAATGCCAGCCCTGCTCTAACCTATCTGTCTTAGAGTTCGATTTCCCATGAGCCACTCATTTTTGTAATCCCCATCAACTCTAACCCAGCTCCTTTTGTTTTTACCACCATTTATATAAACTCTACAAATTATTTAGGAAAATGTTCATACTTTGGTGTGAATCACAGGTGGATGTAGGGCTGTTCAAAAACACAAGGAAATTAGCATGCAGAAATACATAGTGTGATCTGGGCAAACTAAGATTTAGAGAACACTTCTTCTACATGTAATATCTTGATCAATTAGTACAATAATTTTTTTTTTGTCCTATTAATTCTATACCAGATAAACTGTCTTTTGAGCTGTTTTCTTACCTAGACAATCATGTTAAAAATTATTAACCAGTAATAAGTTTGCTGAGTTGCTTTGCCACTGTTTGTTCCCTCCCAGAGTTGTATGTCATATCTCACACCTTGGGAACTGATTGCCTTTTATAGAATCATAGAAACATAAAATGGTTTGGTTTGGAAGGGACCATAAAGATCATCTAGTTCCAAGTCCCCTGACATGGGCAGGAACACCTTCCACTTGACCAGGTTACTCAGGGTCCCACCCAACCTGGTGTTGAACACTTCCAGGGATGGGGCATCCACAGCTTTTCTGAGCAACCTGTTCCAGTGCCTCACCACCCTCACAGTAAAGAATTTCTTCATAATATCTAACCCAAACCCCCTTCCAGTTTCAAACCATTTCCCCTTGTCCTATCATTTATGGGATACTTACATGATTTTTGACAAAATCACACACTGAAAACAGCAGCTTTGACAATAATGAAAAGTGCCTTTTTTTGTTTGTCTGTTTGTTTATTTTTGCTAAGTGGACATACCTACATTAGCATATCAGTTTGGATTTGAATTGTGCTTTTGAAATTAACCCATAACATTACCTACTGTGTTTTATGCCATTTTATAGAGAAGTCTCAGTCCATGCAACCTGTTGAATGTATTACTTTTCCATCTTTCTGGATGAAGCTAAACAATACAACAAGGTTCAGGAGATACCCTAATGCAAGCCACTTGTTAGTAGGCATTAATCCCATGGTACCAGAGTTGAGCTAGAAAAACAAAAAAAAACCCCATGAAATTTAAACCTAGAGATGATGAGTCCTCAGAACTGTCTGGTTTTCTCTATAAACATTTTGTGTCATACTCCTTAAATACTGCTTCACTTAGACCTACTGGTTCCATAGATGATCTATCACATTGAGTTGAGTTCACATTGTATGCTAAAGAAAGTGAGGGAAAGAAGCAGAAAACTTATTCTAAGAGAATGGATAAGTTCACAATTACAATAAATCAGAATCATTATTGCAAAATAAAAGCATTAAATATGAAGAAATAATTAAGGCAGATGTAAAAATAATCTGTAGTGTACACTTTCATAATAATTGGGCTATGACAACAGAAGTATTACAGAACAGAAGCAAATCTTGAAGACTTTGTTCATAGCAAAGACTGGTCTTGAATATTGCTTTTACCAGTATGAAACCTGGATGAGGAGGACAGAAGGACATGGTGTGAAATCAGTGCATATGAACATGCATACACCATCTGCATGTGCATGGTAGCATCTCTGTCATATTTAGGGATAAATTTGTGAATATTACTGCCTCTAAGAGTGAGACCAGGACAAAGAATGTGCAGACTGCCCTAGAAGTGTTTTCTCTGTGCAGCCTTGCTGTTGCTAAGCTGTTGAGGTCTGTGATTCTTAAAGAGAATATGTGAACACTGAAACAGCATGGAAGGTGACCAAAAACCCACTAGAAGGCATTTGACAGAGTAAAGGGAACTGTTCACCAAGACTGTATTACAGAAAAGCTGCTTCAATAAGAATGTGAGAATGCTTCAGTAAAGTACTGAAGCACAGCTAGAAGCCTGTACTGCTTAGGCCCTTGACAGCTAAAGAGGAGAAAACACTTGGCTGCTAGAGGAGCTTCTTGCTGTGGATTTTTTTGAAATGGAAGGATTCCACAATTAAAGGAGATTGATAAGCACTTTGATAATGAGCCATTAGAAGACCTTTAATGACACTTTTGAAAAGTGCTGCTGATGACTTTACACTTCTGCTATGACTCATGGCACTGCAAGGTGAGAGTAAGACAACTGAGTAGCCATAAAGGATGCCACATACATCAAGCAAGACACAGACTCAAGTAACTCACGGATGCTTACCAACACATATAAAAGTCTTTGCATCTTTGCCTTGAAGCCTGAAGAAAATTCAGCTGTATTCAGGAATGCAACAGAGTGTGCCAAAAAAAAGAATTAAAAATTGCATTTCAGTATTTATCAGTTCACAAGAAGGAAGCGACACAAAACATCATTTCCCTGTTATAGTACAATAGGAAAAAATGGGTTTGTGTGAGACTGAATTTTGATTAAATAAGCATTGAACAACAGTCCTGGAAGATTTTAAAGCTAGTTTCACAACCTGGATAAAGATCTTGATAAAGTCTGTATATCTGAGTACAGGTTGACTGAAACCTAAGCACAGAGTATGCAGCTAATGCTGATGTTTGATAGCTCAGTTGCCATATATAGAGATTATAATTAGTGTAGAAAATGGAAAGTGACTGATTAAAGAACAAGTTTCTACAACCCACTGAAATTCCAGACCGGATAATTAGAAAAGGTAACATCATATTTAGTGACAAGTATTGCATAGCTACTGTAGATTAATATCTCATTTATTGAGATGGTGAACATTTCAAAAATATTTAGGAAATGAAAAAATTGTTTTCAAGTATCTAAGGTGAGAGGAAAGAGGCATGTAGTAGATGACAGTGTAAGATGAAAATCTGAGTACCAAGTGTTTTCTTCTGGCCACTCAGAGAGAAACAAGAAAGGCAGTCAGCAGATAAGCTGCCTGGTACTGATGGCATATGAAAAATAAAAGAAAGGTGGTAACAAGTGGTGATATCTAATCATGTCACTAGACATCATTCCAGAGTCCAGAGAGTAGGATAATAGGTAAAGAAATAAGGAAGAAAACTTTGTTTCCTGATTAGAGAAAATGTTGTCAGGCTAAACTAACTTCATAAGTTTCTGATTTTAAAGCTCTTGTACTACATTGACAATTTTTAAGGCTCTTTAAAGGGTGAAGCTTTGCATATCACACTGTCAGGTTGTTGATGTCACTTGTGCAGTCCCAGTTGCCAGCACTTTCCTTCTTCCATTCTTTGCATTCTTATCCTGCTCAATAGAATTCTGTCAGTCAGCAACTGTGCTGTGGCTGAAACTACCTCTTGGACCATACGGTCACTCTATCATTGAAGCACCTGGCAAAGTGCTGGCTTATACTTAAGCAAGGCTTAGAACTTCCACACTATACATCATAAGTACAACTCACCCTTCAAATTTTACTTATATTAGTTTGAGTAATAAATCATAGTTCCTCTACTGAGACAGAACTCAAGACCATTTTCTCATTTAATAGCTTTCATCTGTATGATGTTCCCTATAATGGATATCACAGTACACTAATGAGTTTGCCAGTGTTATCGGAAGATGTATCACCATTTACATAGTTCCTTTGTATCCCTGGAATGACTGTATGAATTTATAATTTCTCTTCACTTATATAGGTAAAAAACCATCGTCTATTAAAAGTACTTTGAAACATTCATCTTCACAATGTTCCTAGTGTACAGTTACCACTATGTTTTCTCATTAATAGTGATTTGCTCTGTCTTACAAAATAGCCAGTATTTGTTTAAGGTGACTGTGACCACACACAAAATTATTTCATTTTAAAAATAGAATTAAGAACTGATCTACAGAATACGGGACTTCCTTTATTTTATTCATAGATAATAGCGGCCATGTCTGGAAAACATTATTAAAAATTATAGAATGAATTCTACTATTTCTACTTGAGAATCATCTGATATTTCTGTAAGAGTATAGAATAAGATTTTTTTTTTAAATGAAAAGGGGGGAAACACATTAGCACATTTGAAATACAGAGGAATGAAGAAAGATGGAAGACAGATCTTCTGCAGCAGAACTTTAAACCAAAATGCTTGTTTTTTTGAAATGAAAAAAAAAATCTGAAAAATTTATGTGGGTTTGAAACTTATTTTTGTTATTGTAAATCTTGTGCTTAAAATTGCTATCAAAACTAAAACTAAAGATTCTATAGTCTCAGTGGCATACCCTGAATGAAGACTAGAACTAACTGATCTGTGAGCCAAAAATTGTTCATTAGCTGACAACATCCTCTAAGAACTGTAAGACAAATGTTTTCTAGCACTGGTGCTCTTGGGACCTACCTTGATAATGTTTTGAGTTTTTACACAAAATTTTGATTTCCACATTAGACAGGACAGGGAAAAAAAAGGAGGGTGCCTCTGAAAAGAAATGAAATAAGCCACAAGTTACATGGTACATGAAATGCTTCTAAAAATATTTTCAAGGTTTCTTATTAGTTTTGTTTTATACAAGACACAGAGACTGATGCACCTTCAGCACAGCAATTCATTCTAGCCTCCAATCTTCACAGACTTCATGCATAATCAGCTTTATGTACTGTGAATGACTTCATTACTTTTTTCCTTTACATCAAGTTGTGTGTGAACACGATTGAGCTATCATGGCTTTAGGAAATACTGTTGCATAACAGGGAAACTATGAGGATTCATACTATCTTTTTTCACTTTCTACTGCTATCAGCTATGAAGTTGCTATCTGAGCAAGTAGATTTAGTAAACTTTTCTTGAATGAAGACTGTGAGACAGGAGACTGAGTCCCTTTATTCCATGTGCCTCTGATTCAAAGAGGTACTTAGGAGCTGGAATTTCAGTGGTTAATTCTAGGAGAACAATTTCCCTATTTATCTACTATATACCCAGTTTTCCCCAGATAATGTACTCAAAAAAACTGGAATTGGTATGTCCACAGTTCATAGGCCATTGTGTAAAAAATAATTTGTGAGGTAAGAGTTAGAGAGCAATAGAGTGAGTCCAACTCTGGAGTCTACTTATTGTACCCCAACACCTATGTCTGTTCAAAAGGGGACTTCTCTGAACTATGAAGCCACTTCCATTCCTTTCCCCTCCACGTTCACTTGAATCTGAGATACATGCTTCTACTCAACAATTCCTGGTTGTGCCTTAAGCAGTGGAGTTTGACATTTTGTATCTCAGGTCTGATGGATTGATTTTTTGAGTTAATGATCTACTTCCCTGCAGTGGCATGACTAAACTCCCAGGTTTCCAATGTAAAATAGAACTGTTCTAAGGACTTCTATATTAGAGGAAATAAAAGAAGAGAATTGAAACGTTTTTCCTTTGCAATGAGCTTTACAGAGAACACTAAAGGACTGGGTAATCCAATTTGGAAAAAGAAGTCAAAGATACAATGTACCTTACATGGACCACATTGTGGTTTCCCCAAGAGACCTCAAATTAAGCATCAGTTTCCTTCTAGCTTTTCCAAAGGAAGGGAGATAATGCCATGATGACTCAAAGATAGCCTTTTCTCAGCAGTATTCAGTGAAGATTTAGGATGATACATTTGCAATGCCACAAAGATAGTTGCTGCTTATTTTCAAGGTAAAAAATACGTGGGAAATAATCTTCACACTTGAATTTCCAAATGTTCCACTATAAGGATATCACTGTATTGAGACAAAACTTTATTCTACCCAGCAAACATTGCGGTTGATTATTCACCAAGAAATATCTAGACAACAAAATTCTAAGAAAAAAACCTGGCACCAATCACAGTCAAATACTACATTTGTGCTTGCACCAGTAAGACTAAATGAAGGCTCACATCTGTCTTAGTGATGGGTACTCCCTATTGAGCAAAAGTACACAGGATGTCTCATTCAGAAAGTGCAATGAGATTTACCTTCCCACCCAAAAAAGCTCATTATGGTGTTGTTATTCAGATAAGAGCACACAAAATACATCACAATCCCGTATACTTTCTCATAAAAATCCATTTCCAACACATGAAAAACTGGCTATTCTTCTGCTGAAGGATTTTTTTTCACTACCTTTTGGAGGTAAAAATCTCTAGGTTTTTTCAATTTTGGGGATAAAACAAAGATTGCCAATATTATATGTTTTAGATATCTGTTTGTTTGGGGTTTTTTTTAGTTTCATTTTGTGTTAAAAGATTGTTAATAACATTTAGATAAGCATAATACAAATGTTAAAAGAGCACCATTTCCTCCTGGCTTGTTTTTGGCTATCCTGCTAATGCGACTCATGAAAATTTTTATAGCATAGTGAGTATATTTTGGGATTCCTAAAGACAAGGCAAGCTTATAGATGACTGTGCATACCAGCAATATATGTTTGTTATGAATAGATGATGTGGGTTTAAATATGTCCCTGCCTTTTGCCCAGGCCTCTGGCATCAGGCAGTCGCATTATTGAGGTGGCCAGCACCCCAAGACCCACTCTCATTCCTAAGTTCTTTAATAATGGCTGGTTCAGTCTATTATAGAATGAATTATTTATTTAATAGACAAAAAAACCTAACAGACATAAGACTTAAAACAGACTATTACTACACAGGGATAAGACAAAAGGGAACACTATTATTATACACGCAGGATTAAAGGTACCTATTAATTTTACAGCTAGCAAAGAAATAATAGGATTTAAGATCCAGTGTGTCCTAGGTTACAATGTAAGGTGTGCCCACAAGCATGTATTGTATCACCATCTTCATGAGCTGTTAAAACCAGCTGGGGCAGTGCTCCCTGCCTCCTCCCTCAAGACTATGTCCTGTTAATGGCCCATCAGTGCCTTATGTCATGACACATTCCATTGTGAGATGCTCCACCCAGAGGGAGAAACCAAGCACCCCATCCTGGATATAAGCTGCAAATTTTGAAGACCACAGGCAGCCTTTCCCACTGGATTTCCAGAGGACAAGAGCTACATAGCTACCACTGGACCTTCTGAGGAAGACCAGATCTTTCTACACAGGATCACTGCTTCAACAGAACCACATCCATTCACTTCAGGAGGACTGCAGCCACCACCTTATTGGACTGCTGCTGCTACCCTGACTAACAGGGTCAGGTCGTATCTGACTCTGTCAGTTTAAATCAGTTTTTTCCCTGCCTTGTTTATATATATAAATATACATATATATATATATACACACACACATTAGTAAAGAACTGTTATTCCTGTTTCCCATATCTTTGCCTGAAAGCCCCTTGATTTCAAAATTATAATAATTTGGAGGGAAGGGGGGTTGCATTTTCCATTCCAAGGGAGGCTCCTGCCTTCCTTAGGCAGACACCTGTCTTTCAAACCAAAACACAATGTTTCTTACCATCCAATTCCTGATGCAGCACACATTGAAATCCTTTCCCTCAATTCCCAGTAAAGTAACTGCAGAATCTGCATCCAGACTCCAGGAAGAAATCTCAATGTTCTCAGGCTGTGTGTAGGAGACTTCTGCCTCTGTGATAAACTGTAGTACTGCTGGGGTTTTAGGAGCTCTCCTGGGTTTTTTTTCTGTTAAAGGAATTTCCCCCATACGTGTTGCTAGGGGGACAAATGGCTGGGCATTTAAGAAAAACAAAAGAGGTGGCTACAAATGTTGGGTGCATCTGGCTACTCTTTTGTTTCACCTGGGTGTGCGGACAGTCGGTCCCCAGCGCTTTGGACAGAGAGAGAGGCTGCTTTCTTCAGCTGCTTTCCCTTCTGCTGGAGAAGCCTCGGGATCCCAAGCCCACCTTTCCTGCCCCGCTCGGAGCCGGGCTGTGGCTGCCCTGCCCCCGCTGTTGCTTCGAGCCTTCGCCGTGTTGTAGCCCTGCTTGCCCTTCCTGCCCAGACCTCCGGGGGGTTCCCCGTTTGGATACATCTCGTCTGCCACCTGGATTTGTGCTCATCCCTGCCACCCCAGCCTGCCGCCCCAGCCTGCCGTTCCAGCCTGCTGTTCCAGCCTACTGTTCCCGAGGGTCCAGCCAGACACCGGGATCGGCTGCCCAGGGGTTTGTGAAGCCTTTGTCCCATCCCTTCCCGGGATCCCAGGGCACCAGTGCCGCGTGCTCCCCGAGCTCGCTCCGGAGCGCCCCCTGCAGCCGCGGGGGAACCATCGCACCTGCCCTGCTCACCGGGAGCCGCCAGCGCCCCTGCCGGCTGCGAGCGGAACTGCACCCGAGGGGAAAGGGCCCGACAGCCGAGAAGGCTGGGACTGGGTTTGTGATTGTTTGCTGTTACTGCCATAGTTATTGCTGTTTGTTTGACTGGTTATACACATATAGATCTATAATAGTAAAGAACTGTTATTCCTGTTTTCCCACATCTTTGCCTAAAAGCCGCTTGACTTCAAAATTATAATAACTTGGAGGGAATGGAGGTTGCATCTGCCATTCCAAGGGAGGCTCCTGCCTTCCTTAGCAGACGCCTGTCTTTCAAACCAAGACGAGTACTTTTATAGCATTAAAAACAGGCCTTTGGTCACCTATGTTTTTTTTCTTTTATCTCTTACCACATCTGCTTTCCATACCAAGATGTTGATTCTTGGTTAGGACGGCAGACCTTTTGGTGCCAGGAGATGATACCTGCTGGGCCTTGCCTGCCTGGGTTATCTCTCCTATCCGCACTGGCCACCTGTGGAGGGGAGAAGGGGTGTATGCCCTGCCACAGTGTTGAAGGATTAGAATGAACATGTCTAGAATCACACATTTACCTTGTTCATATAATTGCAAACACTCTTCTTGCAACTGGATGCCTCTCAGCTTAACTTCATCCTTCTTCTTCCTTTCCAGTCTCTCCATTTGCATTTTTTTCAAGCCTGGACCAGCAGATGAGGTTGTGCCTGCTTGACTGAGAAATAACTATTTTTTCTTACATCATAATTTCATCTTCCTTCAGGGACACTGAGCATATAACCCTGTTTTAGTGTCACTGATTTGAGGAAAACAAGACCAAAGTTTTTCTTTAAAATTCACTGAGTTTTTTCAGTCTCCTATTCTGGTGTAAGTAGAGCAAGCACTTTGAGAAAAGTGGATCTTATTTCACCAGGCAGTTATGAACTTGGTGAAATACAATTGCTTAAAGTCAGGATCTTAATTTTCCTTTTTATGCCCAAAGACACCACCTGAGCTGAGGGCTAAGTGCTTATTGCAGGCACTTTAGATGTCATTGTTGAATAAATACATGCTCTAACAAAAAATGCTGGGAAGAAAAATAGACAGAGAGGTGAAATGATTTGTTCAAGATTCTCTGACTAATTATATTTACAGCCATGCATAGAAACTAGTATTCAGAAGTTGGTGTGTGAGACAGTAAATATTACTATCTCCTTTCAGATTCCTCTCACATATATGATAGAACAAGTTCACTCACAGCCATTTAAGATATGGAGAACAACACCAAGATAAACTTTATGTTACTGCTGCAAAAGTTAACTATTCCTCCACTATCGCTAAAGATTGTCATAAATTAAATAAATGGCTTTCACATCAACGAAGAATAATTAATTAAGTTTGTGTTAATTCTGTTTGTGAATTTCAAGGCAAACCTCTTTCATGTTCTGTTCCCCTTTTCAAGTTTCATACCCCCAATCCAAGTTCTACTTCTACCTTAAGTTTCACTTTTATAATAATGTTTAAATGTTCAGGATAAGAGTTACCTACTGGTTAAATGTGTTTGTTAATGTTAAGACTTTAAAATGGTGTTTTAAAACTGTATTTCTTTTAACAAATCCTTAAAAATGAAGTCAGGAGAAGCCCCAGATGTGCTTGCCCTAGAGCTAAATTTAACCACCGACCATTAGGACTGCAGGTAACTCCATGGCAACCGTGAATTTCAAGGAGGAGCCTTCCCGCCAAAGACCCAGATGATGTCACCAAAGGAGGGGGAGCCCAGAAATGGAACCCCTGACAACCAGCAAGCTATTAGATGGAGAATACAACCAATGAAGTGTCCTAATACTTCACTCCTTGACCTGAGCCAACTCGAGAGACTTTTATTAGGACCCTACCAATCACCCCAGACCTTGAGGGCAGGACAATGGGTGGAATTGGGAGGGGCCAAGGGGGTATAAAACTGCCACAGTTTCAGAGACAGACAAGTGACAAGTGACACACTGGGTTCATGCACAACAGCCAATTTTTATTGAGTCCTCCTTTACTTATATAGAGTAAAAGTCTGCACGGTCAATCCCTATGGGCTGAACCAGTTGCCACCTGGCCAACCAGCCAACAGCTGCTTGTGTCCACAACGGCCTGGGCCTGCTCTGCAACCATCTTTACTGGTCGGATTACATAACCCACCGGTCAGGGTACTTGTGTAATTTCACTTATGTCTTCATTATTTCAGTTATAAAACAGGGAGTTATAAAATGGGATTAATTATAATTGTGAGGCCTTCAGGCCAGCTGCTGACTACCACAATATAAAACTCCATGCACAAGCAGAGAAAGGTGTGCTCCTGCAAAGGACAGCCTAGCAGCACCCTGTGCAGAAGGTTTTTATCTTGGGTAAGTAGCCAGATTGGCTGTGAGGGTCTCCGATCATTGTTAGTGGGGCAATTGAATTGGAATACAGGAATTTGGCCTATTGGTGAAATAAATAATGTTATAAAAACTCTAAATTGAGTGTGGCCTCATTCCTGACAAGATCTATTCACAAAATACCACAGTTGAAATGTAATTCTTTGCTGTCACTTGCATTACATTTATCCAGCTATTTATCTCCTGCATGAGTTTTCCCTTAGCAAGAGCAGACAGCTTGTAAGAAAGTATTTTAAATGAAAGTGATATACATTTAAATATAACACTTTTCTGAGAAGTAATTTACCCTTCATTCCTTACTAGCCATAGAATTCAGTAGTTCTGAAATGCTGTACATAATGAATGCCAACACCACAGGGCTAAGCAATAATTGCAATTTTTCTGTTTTAGAGATTGCAGCTATTATTTATTTATAGTATAATAAACTCAAGTTGTCTTTCACCCCATGATCATGCCACCAGCCACCTTTATTCCACAGTATAAAAGAAAAATGCTCAAGGGATAGATTTCTGTATGCTAATTACATGAAAGCTATTAAAGGAGCAATTTCTCATAGTTCCAAAATATTGAGGGTGGTGAGGCAAATGCCACGGAGGACAATGGAAGAACCTCAGCTCACTTTAGTGGGCTCTGTCTCAGATTTTACTGTGACTCAAATTCACATTGAAAAAGCAATGCTACTCTTCATTTAACTGTCCTGGTCAACTTTCTGCTTTTCACCAGCTTCATTCCTGGCTCTGGTTTACATGATGAGCTGGAAAAAATGGCACAGATCCATCCGTGCAGGAGGTGATAACTCCTGGTGCTGCAACATTTCCAGGCCACACAGCAGTGGGGCAGGAACTTTTGTTCCTCTGGGAAATAATGAAATCAACCACTTAAAATCTGTTGTTTAAAGCCTTCTCCCTGCCAGCTCCATAAAACACACAAGTATGAACATGCACTGCAAGAGGTAACTGAGTTTTGTCATGTATTGTCAGAGTTCTCACCCTGGGAATTTTGAGGAAATTGCCTCAACATTTTCTCTAAATGTGTGTGTGTATCCATGTGTATTTTTACATATCTATGCACAATACAAGTAGTGAGTTGCTATCTCTAGGAGAAGATATCAGTGGAAACCATGCATCACTGAAGCTTTCTTGATGAAAAACTTTTAAAAAAGAAACAGAGCAACAGCAATCTCAGATTCTGCACAGAGACTGAGCAGCTAGTTCAAAAGCATTCTCAGGGGCTTTAGTACATCTTCTGAACTTCAGCGGTCTATATCATATGACTATTTCATTGTTCAAATAAAGATAATTGAAAGAAGCTGGCCAAAAATAAATTTTTAATGCTAATAGACCTTTGATTCCTAGCCAACAAATGTTTTACATTTTATACGAATATATGTATTTTGCATCTATTATGGCTTAGAATATAAGAATTTAATGTTAAATATATTAACTTTAGACGTTAAAATTTAACTATACTGATCCTAATGCTGCAAGTTATCTAAACACTGAGCTCATAATTAAGTAATGAAATACCTAAATAATCTTTAAAACTTGCATCTTCTAGTCTGATTTTCATCAGCACTGAGCTGAATTTCCAACTGGATCCAAAAATATCCAGTATCTTGTAAGACTACTCTATGTCTGAGATTTAGGTACTTGGGTAAATTTCCTTAAGTTAAATTGATATTAATTTACATTGATGAAATAATCTTGCTTAGGAAAATATTAATTCATCACACAGAGCATAAGGCCTTTACTTAGTATTTACTTAGACATGTGTCAGGAAACTCACTCATCTGCTGAAGTAAACATGTGATTTATGTAGGCTGATTAACTTCCAAACCAAAGGACAAGAAGTCCCTTTCTCCTTTAGGAAATTTTGATCGAAGAATGCTTCTCAATGGAAAATATCCCACTGGAAAAGATTTGGCTGAATCTCCTGGAGCAAACACAAGAAGCAGTGAAATCCATTGCTGAAAAAATGGTAGGTTTCTCCAAATTTGTTCTTCCAAGTTGAATTTAAGTCCCTGCATCAGTTCACGGAGCACTCAGCACTCCCAATTTCATCATCCATCCACTGATGTTGTAGCTTCTGACTGGCTTCAGATCTCCTGTCTCTGCATACTCACTGAAGACCAACTCCCTAGAAGGTTAATTCTCCTTGTAGTCATTTATGTCAAGAGCCTTTGAGAAGATCCAAGAAAATGCCATTCCTTTCATCTTCAATGCCCTCGATACTCTAAACTGTTCAAGGTAGGGTAAAGGCAATGGATGATTTTTAGCTTCCTCCTTACCATTCCTGCTCTGAAAATGTGGGACCCCCATAATAGGGCAGCCAAAACATCACTGTTATTTTCAGATGGTTTTTAAAAGACTTGTAAATTATTCTGCTGTATTTGCATTTTAACTGTAGATGTATATTCTTTAAAACATATACAGTTAATTTACAGCACTAAGGTCACAGACCAAATTTGATTATTAAACTACAAATTCAAAGCATTTTAGCCTTCTATAACCTACAGGACAACGTGACCTTCAAGAATATGAGAATAG